>NC_074700.1:8356052-8956052 GCF_029448725.1 Salvelinus fontinalis
TTCGTGCAGATATCCAAGGGTTTTGCGACATTCAGAATGAGACTGAAGGTAAATAAGAATGAATGAATTGACTGTGACTGATGTAAGCGATTTATATACTAAGAGTTTAGTTGGGAGATAGTAACTCGTTAAATAACTTTTTCCGTGGTGCCCTAGATTACTACTTAATTGTTACATGAGTAATTTAATCGCATAATAATTTAACGTGGTATGTAATTGACTTATTTTACAGAACAATCCCGTTAATGATAGTCAGGACACGACAAAGGGCAGGAACCTGGAATCTTCTCGAATTTTGAGAAGCGTGAAAGGAGAGAGGACATGAGGAATCACAATTTGAGGGTAACCCAGTGTTCACAATCTGCATTCCTGTGAAGAACAAAGTCCATTGAGAGTGCAATGGTTCGTTATGCTGCTTTCTGATGGAACAGTGTAATGGCGTCGCCTATCAAGTGTACTGTAGCTAACGGCCTTTTTGGAGATACAAAGTATGCTTTATTTAATAATGGCTGTTTAATAATATGCATTTTTGTAAATGTTTTGATGTAATCATTTATTATGAAAGAATGTGAAATGACATCACCAGGTTATGAAGATTTAAATTTTTTATTCCATATTCACAAATGCTTCCAAATTACCATGGCTCTCTGTTACTGTCTATGGAAACATATACAAGGCCTTCAAAAAGCGGATTACGCCTTTTTTTACTCTGCTCTGTTCCGACAGGTGCGTGATAATGGCCCATTCTAAATCGAGAGAGAGAGAGAGAGAGAGAGAGAGAGAGAGAGAGAGAGAGAGAGAGAGAGAGAGAGAGAGAGAGAGAGAGAGAGAGAGAGAGAGAGAGAGAGAGAGAGAGAGAGAGAGAGAGAGAGAGAGAGAGAGAGAGAGAGAGAGACAGAGAGACAGAGAGACAGAGAGACAGAGAGACACAGAGACACAGAGACACAGAGACACAGAGACACAGAGACACAGAGACACAGAGACACAGAGACACAGAGACACAGAGACACAGAGACACAGAGACACAGAGACACAGAGACACAGAGACACAGAGAGAGAGACAGAGAGAGAGACAGAGAGAGAGACAGAGAGAGAGACAGAGAGAGAGACAGAGAGAGAGACAGAGAGAGAGACAGAGAGAGAGACAGAGAGAGAGACAGAGAGAGAGACAGAGAGCGTTTTGGTGCCCTTCCCCAGATCTGTGCCTCGACACAATCTCAAGCTCAAGGACAATTCCTTCAACCTCATAGCTTGGTTCTTGCTCTGACATGCACTGTCGACTGTGCGTGTATGTCTTTCCAAATCATGTCCAATCAATTGAATTTGCCACAGGTGGACTCCAATCAAGTTGTAAAAACATCTCAAAGATGATCAATGGAAACAGGATGCACCTGAGCTAAATTTCGAGTCTCATACTGTAGCAAAGGGTCTGAGTATTATTTTTTTATTTTTAATCCATTTGCAAATTATTATTTTTTTTGTTTGTTTTGTCATTATGGGGTATTGTGTGTAGATTGCTAAGGGAAAAAAAACATTTAATAGATTTTGTTAGACCTGCCTAAAATAAATCATGGATTATTGGGATGGTGTAGGATAATTTGACTTTTTAAAATGGAGATGTTCCAAAGGTCTGCATCAGTAGCTTGTAGTCTATGTGTGGAAGCCAGGAGATCCTAAATGTGCTTATGTTAAATAATGGTAAATTATCGTGAGACCAGCAGTTATTTGAATGACTATCACTGTCTGACAAAATTTCATGACCACCACAGCCCTAAGTGTCACAGGGTTTATGTTTATCTCAATACATGGGTTCATAGGTAAAAGATGAATGTCACAGGGTGGATGATTATGTAAATACATTGCAGTCAATGTGAAAAGATGTGAAAAGATATGAGTCGACCAATTTGATCTTATGTCAATAATTTGCAGTCAATGGGTAAATAGGACTATATAGGAAAATAGGACAGTGTTGATGCTTATGTCAATAGGACAAGATGAGTGTCACGGGGTTGATGCTTATGTCAATGCATTGCATTCAATGGGGGAAGATTAGCATCACAATATGGACACATAGAAAGGCATCACTGACATGACAGCATCACTGACATGACACTTTCCTCTCGCTCTCCGTCCCTCTCTCTCTCTTCTTTCTCCCTCTTCTATCTCTTTCCCCCCTCCCTCCTTCAGTCTCTCCCTCCTTCCCCCTCCATTTTATCTCCCTCATTCTAAAAATTAGGGGTTCAACAACGGTTCTTCTAAGATCCTCAAAGTTCTTTGAAGAACCTTAGTGTTCTTGGCACTGAAAATATCCCCCAAAAGGTCCTTCCAAGAACCCCATAGGAGGTGGGGTTCATCGAGGGACCTCCGTAGTTGGTGGGTTCTTGCAGGACCCTAACTGCCCAACTGAAACATTTGGATTTGAATTTGAAAGGACAGCAGGTGCAAGCACTTAACTTTAAAATGTAAAGTTCTCCTCAATTTTTAAGGTAGGGTGTGTCTCTTAAATGATCTAAATGTATATTGTTGTTTGATGATACCACCTATCTTTTAATATTTGTGCAAATCTTTCTAAAACAGAAAATGGACACAATTCAATGGATATCAATCAACAAATAGGTAAGAATATGTACTGTATGCTATAAGAATATTCTGAAGGCTAGCTGTATTGGGTGCGGATGACTGAACTGCTCACTTTTGTGTCTGTGTCTGCATGTATGCAGTTGAGGAGGCATGTCTATTGGTATGTTATGCAGATCACACATCCTCCTTCCTTAACTCCTCCATGAAAATCCCATGGACAAGGTACAGTTTAAGTCGGAAGTTTACATACACCTTAGCCAAATACATTTAAACTCAGTTTTTCACATTTCCTGACATTTGGTCCTACAAAAATGTCCCAGTCTTAGGTCAATTTGTCACGTTCCTGACCTGTTTTCTGTTGTTTTTGTATGTGTTTAGTTGGTCAGGGCGTGAGTTGGGGTGGGCATTCTATGTTATGTGTTTCTATGTTGGGTTAAATGTGTTGCCTGATATGGTTCTCAATTAGAGGCAGGTGTTTGACGTTTCCTCTGATTGAGAACCATATTAAGGTAGGCTGTTCTCACTGTTTGTTTGTGGGTGATTGTTCTTGTGTCTGTGTCTGTTGCACCACACGGGACTGTTTCGTGTTTTCATTCGTTTGGTTAGTCTTTCCTGTTCGTGCGTTCTTCGTTTTATGTCGTTCTCATGTTCAGGTCAGTCTACATCGTTTGTTTGTTATTTTTGTAATTATCAAGTGTAGTTCGTGTCAGTGTTCGTCTTATCAAATAAATTCAGTATGTCTACATTCAACGCTGCATTTTGGGCCGACCCTTACTCCTCCTCCTCTTCTGAGGAGGAGAACAACTTAGACAGCCGTTACACAATTAGGATCACCACTTTATTTTAAGAATGTGAAATGTCAGAATAATAGTAGAGCGAATGATTTATTTCAGCTTTTATTTCTTTCATCACATTCCCAGTGGGTCAGAAGTTTACATACACTCAATTAGTATTTGGTAGCATTGCCTTTAAATTATTAACTTGGGTCAAACGTTTTGGGTAACCTTCCACAAGCTTCCCACAATAAGTTGGGTGAATTTTGGCCCATTCCTCCTGACAGAGCTGGTGTAACTGAGTCAGGTTTGTATGCCTCCTTGCTCGCACACGCTTTTTTCAGTTCTGCCCAAAACTGTTCCATAGGATTGAGGTCAGGGCTTTGTGATGGCCACTCCAATACATTGACTTTGTTGTCCTTAAGCCATTTTGCCTCGTCTTTGGAGGTATGCTTGGGGTCATTGTCCATTTGGAAGACCCATTTCCGACCAAGCTTTAACTTCCTGACTGATGTCTTGAGATGTTGCTTAAAATTATCCACATCATTTTCCTTCTCATTATGCCATCTATTTCGTGAAGTGCACCAGTCCCTCCTGCAGCAAAGCACCCCCACAACATGATACTGCCACCCTCGTGCTTCACAGTTGGGATGGTGTTCTTCGGCTTGCAAGCCTCTCCCTTTTTCCTTCAAACATAACGATGGTGATTATGGCCAAACAGTTCTATTTTTGTTTCATCAGACCAGAGGACATTTCTCCAAAAAGTAAGATCTTTGTCCCCATATGCATTTGCAAACCGTAATCTGGCTTTTTTATGGCTGTTTTGGAGCAGTGTCTTCTTCCTTGCGAAGCGGCCTTTCAGGTTATGTCGATATAGGACTCGTTTTACTGTGGATATATATACTTTTGTACCTGTTTCCTCCAGCATCATCACAAGGTTATTTTGCTGTTGTTCTGGGATTGATTTTCACTTTTCGCACCAAAGTACGTTCATCTCTAGGAGACAGAACGCGTCTCTTTCCTGAGCGGCATGATGGCTGCGTGGTCCCATGGTGTTTATACTTGCGTACTATTGTCGGTACAGATGAACGTGGTACCTTCAGACATTCGGAAATTGCACCGAAGGATGAACCAGACTTGTGGAGGTCTACACTTTTTTTCTGAGGTCTTGGCTGATTTCTTTTGATTTTCCCAAAATGTCAAGTAAAGAGGCACTGAGTTTGAAGGTAGGCCTTGAAATTCATCCACAGGTATACCTCCAATTGACTCAGACAATGTCAATTAGCCTATCAGAAGCTTCTAAAGCCGTGATATCATTTTCTGGAATTTTCCAAGCTGGTTAAAGGCACAGTCAACTTAGTGCATGTAAACTTCTGACCCACTGGAATTGTGATGCAGTGAATTATAAGTGAAATAATATGTCTGTAAACAATTGTTGGAAAAATTACTTGTGTCATGGTAGATGGTCGTGGTAGATGTCTTAACCGACTTGCCAAAACTATAGTTTGTTAACAAGAAATCTGTGGAGTGGTTGAAAAACAAGGTTTAATGACTCCAACCTAAGTGTATGTAAACTTCCGACTTCAACTTTGTGTATCAAAGCCATCATCAAAAAAAATTATAATAATTCACATTTACCACTCAAACCAAGGTATGAATGCTGTTGTGTGCATGTTTTGTTAAACACCTGTATAATTACTATTTTTGGGATTCACCCTCCCTACACCTCTGATGAATATAACAGGAAACCTGTTCAATCACCATGCACTGCAAAATCGTTCTGGCTATGAATACGGAGAACATCAACACATTAACATCAACAGCCAGAGGAAATACCCATTGGACTTGGGGCTCTGCTGGGAGTTTACCTCACATTTACATTTTTTTATTCTGCTTTGCCACTAAAATCTAAATCAACACTGACAACTAAAATATTGTGTTATGGTTATGCGTATTATTATGAATAATAGGGGACGGAGGTAGTTAAGAAATGTACGCCAAAAGGTTTTTCAAAAGGTTATTCGAGGATCCAATAAGAGGGGTTATTTGAAGAACTTACAGGGGTTCCCCCGCAGTTTCAATTTGAAGAACCCCTAAAGGATACTCCAAGAACCTTTTATTTTTAGAGTGCTTCTTCTTTCCCCCTCCCTCTGATCTATTTCTCTCCCTGTCCCTCCTCTTTCGCCCACCTCCACCTCTCTCTCCCCTTTCTCACCTCCACAGACAGGATATTGACGCATAAATATGCATCAAAGGTATTGGCGCATAAGTCAATACATCGCATTCAAGGCAAAAAAAGTTAGTGATCGAGCAGCAATGGGTAAATTGGTGAAAGACTCAGACAGACAGACACATCCACTAACAGACATATAGGCAGGCAGACATATAAACTCACAGACAGACAGGCAGAGAGGAAGGCAGGAAGACATACTCTAAACTCAACCCTAAACCTTACCCTTGCTTTGGGAAGGTTTAATCTTCCCAAATTATACACATTTGTAACTGGGGGACCAGTCATGACCCGGGAATATGACATTTGAAGACAATCGACACAAAAGCATTTTTGACCTCCATTGGACACAATGGTCTTGCAGTTCTAGAAACTCTGAGCCTTGTTATGAAGGATATTGATCAATTTGTTTGTAGAAGTACTTGAAACTTGAAACTGTCTGTGTCTCTCTGTCTGCCTGTCCGTGTGCCTGTCTGTGTGCCTGCCTGCCTAACTGGCTACCTGCCTACAGGTCTATCTATCTGCCTGCCTGGCTGCCTGCAGTCTGTGTCTGTTTCTCTGTGTCTGCCTGTCTGTCTGTCAGTCGGCCTTTCTGTGGTAGAGGGAGAGAGAGATGAGAGGAGGGGGAGGCAAGGAAAGAAAGAGGGAGAGAGAATGGAGGGGGAGGAGAGAGAGAAAAGGGGGAGAGTGAGGGAAGGGGAGAGAGAGGGAGAGGGTGAAGGAGGGATGGGGAGAGAGGAGGAAGGGGGAGAGAGATAGAGATGAGTGCAGGGGGGAGAGAAGGACAGGATATCTGCAGGTTCCATCAAGTTAAATGTAAGACTTAAGACCTTTTTAATGCCACTTGAAATACAATTTAATACCAATTTTGAGGTCTGCGTACACCACAAACCTGCTAATATTTCCATATTTTTTTAATGCAATCACCAATAGAAAAAATATGTAGGCTAATCATCTCCTAATGGCACGAATATCATAGACTAATATATTTGGTGCTAATTCACCAGCTGGGTAAGTGGAAACTCAAAACACAGTAGCTAGATCACGACCTCTAAGTTGAATTTCCACTGGAAGTAGCCATGTTTTAATCTAACAGTAAAGTAATTATGAATGTCCAAAAATGTTTTGCTATCATAGACTAATACCCAATGAGACCGATGTTCTCGGAGAGGCTGATGCGCTTTCACTTGCGCCGTATCTCAAATCCGTACACGCTAAAAAGACAATGTTCCTGAAGTATAAGTTAGGGGTTCTTCAAATTGAAACTGTCAGGGAACCCCTATAAATTCTTTGAAGAACCCTTTACAAGGGTTCTTCAAAGAACCCCTTTTAATGGATCCTCAAATAACCTTTTGGGGTAAATGTTTTAACTACATATAACAATAACAACAATAACACAATATTTTAGTTTTCAATGTTTATTTAGATTTTAGTGGCAAAGCAGAATAGAAAAATCCAGACATGAGGTAAACTCCCAGCAGAGCCCCAAGTCCAATGGGTATATCCTCTGGCTGTTGATGTTAATGTGTTGATGTTCTCCGTATTCATAGCCAGAACGATTTTGCAGTGCATGGTGATCTAACAGGTTCCCTGTTATGTTCATCAGAGGTGTAGGGAGGGTGAAGTCTGTGAATCCCAAAAATAGTAATTATACAGATGATTAACAAAACATGCACACAACAGTATTCATACCTTCGTGTTTGGGGTAAATGTAAATGTTTTTATTTTTATTATGGACATGCCTTGTCCATAATGTAGAGGCCTATGGGATATTTATTGAAGAGGTAAGGGAGGAGGATGGTAAATCTGATCTGCATAACATACCAATACCAATTGGTATACCTTTGTATGGCTCCTCGTCTGTATACCTGCAGACACAGACACAAAAGTGAACAGTTCAGTCATCTGCACCCAATACAGCTAGCCTTCAGAATATTCTTATAGCCTACAGCACATACTTATTACCTATTCGTTGATTGACATCAATTGAATTGTATCCATTTTCTGTTTTAGAAAGATTTGCACAAATACGAAAAGATAGATGATATCATCAGAAAACAATATCAATTTAGATCATACAAGGGACAAACCTTACCTTAAATTGAAGAGATCTTTAAATGTTTCAGTTAAGTGACTGTGCCTGCTGTCCTTTCAAATTCAAATCCAAATGTTTCAGTTAAGTGCCTGTACCTGCTGTCCTTTCAAATTCAAATCCAAATGTTTCAGTTGGGCAGTTAGGTTTCTGCAAGAACCCCCACCATGTAAGGAGGTCCCTCGATGAACCCCACCTCCTATGGGGTTCTTGGAAGGACCTTTTGGGGCCAATTTTCAGTGCCAAGATCCCTTATGGTTCTTCAAAGAACTTTGAGGATCTTAGAAGAACCCTAGTTGAATCCCTAAGTTTTAGAGTGTATCAATATCTGGGTTGTAAAATAGACAGCTGAGAAATGAAAAATATTCCTGCACAAAGCTGATTATGAAGAGAATGCACTTGTGGGAACAAATCTGTTTCAACAAATCATTTAATAGCTAAATAGTTAACTAGCTAGCTAACGAGTGCGCTAACCAGCCAAGCTACAAGCAATGCTTCGAATTGGCTATCTATTTTGTAGCCCACCTTACTTCCTGTGCTCTCTCTCATCTGGCAATGTCCGACTTGCAGTGGCACACGCACATCACACCACACAAAGAGTCTTAGGCTACATGTGAAGTTCTCAAGTATCTCGAAAATGCGCATCAGTTAGGAGTAGGTTATCATTTGATGTTTTTTTTTGTGTGCATTTTTACAGATTTTGCCATGGTGGCAACAATTAAGCAGCTGCACAACATAGCGGAAACACTGAAGTCTTCTCCGGGTGCATTTTTTAAGACCATTGAAAACTGAATTTAAGACAATTTAAAACGTTTTAAGGCCACACGGGCACCCTGGAGTGAAAGGAGGGAAAGAGAATGAAAGGGGGAGGAGAGAGAGAAAGAAGGGGGAGAGTGAAGGAGGGAGGGGAAGAGTGAAGGAGGGACGGAGAGAGAGGAGGGAGGGGAGAGAGCCAACATACAGACAAAGGTGGGAGAGAGATGAGAGGAGGAGGAGGCAGGGAAAGAAGGAGGGGGAGAGAATGGGGGAAGGAGGAGGGAGAGGGAGAAAGAGAGAAGGGGGAGTGTAAGGGAGGGGGAGAGAGGTGAGAGAGAGATTGAGAGGGAGAGGAGAATGAGGGGGGGGTAAAGAGGAGGTAGAGAAAGATAGAGAGCGAGACAGACATGAGTAAAACGTCAACCCTGTGACATTCATCTTTTCCCATTAACTGCAATATATTGAGAAAAACGTCAACCCTGTGAAACTCGCCTTTTCTCATGGACTGCAATGTAACATTTTACATGTTTGCAAAAACGTGCCAGGATGACGTTTTCCTATGACATCATGTCGATGTCAACTTGGCTGATGAGCTCAACTCAAAACACCCAAAGCGTGGAATAAAAAAAAAACAAGTGCATTTGATTCCAGCTTCATCACTGGCATGTTTTTCATGTTTTAGTATTGTAATGACGATTTTTTTTGTAATATGTAAAGGAGTGATTATAATAATCAGTTACAATATATATTTCAGGTGACAATAGATGTGTTCGCAAATAAAATGTTCTCCCTCATTTAATAATTACCTTAATTTGAGTTTCGTTATCTAGCGTATTGGCATGATAGACAGGCATAAGTTATAATCAATACATCATATGATCATTTGTCAGACGACTTATTTCAATATAGCCTAGTCGTCTTTCACAAAATAGCTTATTGAACTGTTATAACAAATACAAAAGTATTGCATACTGTAATTCAATGAGGCACCAGTTACCAAGAAAATAATGCACTGTGTTGGGGCGGGGCAGAAATCAGTTAGTTGTAAGTGAACAACACATGGGCACTGACTGAGATAGCTTTCTGATGTCGCGGCGCGCTGAGAGGGAGGCAGCAGCCGATGGAGAAGGGTTGCCTGTCATGATATAACAGTGTGCATGTACAAGGCAAGGTGGCATCTTCGTTTAGTCAATTAACCAGATATATGTTTGGTGATTTTCTCTTTGAAGAAGTCTTTTTTGGCATCTAATCCAGGAGATGGCATTTAATCCATTCCTTCACCATTGTGCGCATTTTCGTTTTGGCAATGTCAATACTGCCTATTTATCTTGGACCTGATATTTTCTGATGGACTCTATATGCATAAAATGACTACTTCTTGAATGGACCATTCTGGAATAACACTAACTACATAGACGGGATGGGATCTTTTAATTCAAGCGGAGTTGACGCGTTCCCAGTTTTCAATTTAAATTCCTCATCAGAAAGTCCATATACTTTGCCTACTATAGCGAGTCTTGCAGCACTTGTAAGTTGTCTTATTTTGTTTACAGTGGTCGGTAACGTTCTGGTTGTAATTGCGGTGTTAACAAGCCGGGCACTGAAAGCACCCCAGAACCTGTTTTTGGTTTCCTTAGCCACAGCAGACATTCTGGTCGCCACTTTGGTGATGCCTTTTTCTCTGGCAAACGAACTTATGGGCTATTGGTATTTCGGGAAAGTTTGGTGTGGAATTTACCTTGCTTTAGATGTCTTATTTTGCACTTCGTCCATTGTCCATCTGTGTGCAATCAGTTTGGACCGTTACTGGTCCGTTACGCAAGCTGTTGAATACAATCTCAAACGGACTCCTAAACGAGTGAAATGTATTATCGTCATTGTATGGCTTATATCTGCGATGATATCGTCTCCTCCGTTAATATCAATAGACAAGAACAATGATAACTCTCAGTACCCAGGATGTGAGCTGAACAATGACACTTGGTACATCCTTTCCTCTAGCATTGCGTCATTCTTTGCGCCTTGCCTAATCATGATATTAGTATATATTAGAATATACCAAGTGGCCAAGACAAGGACCAGGGGCATGTCAGAGAAAAAACATGGTCCTGGTGAAGCTACAATGACTGAGAATGGGTTAAGCAAAGCCACCTCGTGCAAAATCAACGGGGACAAAGAGAACGGGCACTGGCAGTGCCCTTCCACGCCCACCAGCATGAGGACCACCGGGGTCCCAGACGAGGTGGACCTGGAGGAGAGCTCCTCCTCAGAGGGCAAAGGTCACCCCAAACCTCAGGACCTGAACCATAAGAGGGCCAAGAGAGCTAGCCGGAAGAACAGCGCCATCTCCAAACACTCCAGCCGGATCTCCAGAGCCAGCAACAAATCCATGGACCTGTTCGCTTCCAGGAGGAAGAAGAGGAGGAGGAGCTCTGCGTCCAGGAAAAAGGTATCTCAGGCCAGGGAGAAGAGATTCACCTTTGTGCTGGCGGTGGTCATGGGAGTGTTTGTGGTGTGCTGGTTCCCATTCTTCTTCAGCTACTGCCTGCACGGAGTGTGTGGGGACCCCTGTAAGATCCCCGATCCCCTATTTAAGTTCTTCTTCTGGATCGGTTACTGTAACAGCTCCCTCAACCCCGCCATCTACACTATCTTCAACCAGGATTTCCGACGCGCCTTTCAGAAAATCCTTTGCAAGTCTTGGAAAAAATCGTTCTAGATATGTAATAACAAGAGGGACAAGCCAGGACTAAATATCCCTTGAGGTGACAATATCAATAGCATAAACGTATGAAATCTACCATGGAATATCAATGTGAAAGTAGACATTTTTTTTTATTTGGCCCATGGAACAATGCAATGTGCATACTGTACTTACAGTGGACAGACACATTGTCGTGCTGTAACTCAATTGAGTCAGAGCATAATACTGAACTACGTCTTCATATCCCCTCACAGGCAACTCTCGAGTGCTTTTAACCTACTTATTTCTCTTACCGGCCTTCATATTTTCCATCCACGTTTAGTGTGTGCATAGTGGTTCCCAGAACTAGACGTACTGAAGTGTGTCGCAAGGCTTTAACGCAATGTCACGTTAGATATCCAGTACTCCTGAGTCCTTTACAACCAAAGTGACAGCAGGTAGCATTTCCAGGTTGATCATGCTAATGCAAAAAACACAGGGGAGCTAGCCTAGTGCATCTGCAGTTTAATCCAAAATACTGTATGTTTTCATGGGTAATGCTTTCCCTAAGGATTACAAGTGGTTGAGGTGTTGAGGGATGACTATAGCAGGGCTGTCTAACCCTGTTCCTGGATAACTACCCCTTGCTTTGTTTTTTAGCTCCAAGCCCAGTTGTAACTAACCTGATTCATTTGATCAACAAGCTAATTATTAGAATCAGGTATGCTACAGTAGATTAGGGTTGCAGCGAACATCTACAGGATGGTAGCTCTCCAGGTACAGGGTTGGAGAGCCCTGCTCTATACGTAAAAAGAAATATGGGCTACGGTTGCACCTGTTATTTATACGTAATAGTAAGAAAGCTCTTTATTTTTCACCTTGGATGCTGACTAATAAATATTTAAGAATAAAACAAAGTGTTTTATTTTAATACACTACCTCCCTTGTGGACTGTTTCTGTGTAATTATTTTGCATATTTTGTATTTTGTTTTGCAAGTGGTGCAGTTTCTTGTGCTTAAAGTAGTGGGCTGTCATGCAAAATAAACGCTGAAGAAATATTATGTAAGCTCTATTATAATGTTGGAGTTCTGGCATATATACAGTGGAGCACTCTGACAATGATGCACATGTGCTTTTGCTTGAGTGACTAAGGGATTTTGAGATAGTCTGCACTGCCAGCATCAATCACTGTCTAAAGTGCACTCTCTAAGATGTCTGGCAACCCATTTGTCCCTCAGATGGTATACAAACAAGATTTTTACGTTTTAAACATGTCAAAGGAACAGCTCGAGGACAACCATGCATTTACACAGTCATTTTTATTTATAGACAATCATTTGGGCATTGTCAAACTATTTAAAATGCATGTCAAATATAGTTAGGGAATGCTAAAGGGTAAATTGTTAAAATGGCCCTGCAGAAGCTTCCTGGAAAAATATCATCTGTAGCTACTTAGCTGCCTAAATATTTTCTTCGGGGGGAAGCAATTCCATTGTGGCAATCCTGATCAAGACTCTATCACGTCCGTAATCCCACCCATCCCACTGACTGGCTTGGAGGTGTTCTCACCATGGCTGCCTACCGATTATCCACCCTTCTCCCAAAGTGTGCTCTTGCACACTCCCAGTCATACAGTAGATCTACAATCGATTAGAGGGAGTGTGCGAGTGCACACTTTGGGAGAAGTGTGGAGAATTGGGATGCTGCCTATGTTTCCCTTTATCAATCCATAACATTCAGATTAGTATCCTTTCACAACGGGAATGAAACAAGAAAGCATTCAAGAGTTTTGTGACAGCCTGTTTGTTTTACTGAGTAGCCCCAAAGATCCCTGGTAAGTTTATTGGCAAAACTTTCTGAAGTTAACTGTGAAATTGATCAAAGCTGCAGTGATGGGTTCAACCAAAGGATTTGTCCTCCTGGCAAAGACTGGCCATGTCAATACCAGGGTGTACAGTATGTGACCTTTTATCACAAAAAAAGGTTTGATGTCACATGTGGCTGAGAGGAGATAAGCCAATATTCCCCACTGCCTCTTTCATCAGCGAAGTGAAACTGAATCCCCTAACTCCTGTTGTGGATCTTTACTCCATGTTAAACTGCTTCTGTGTTTGGGGTGCCAATGTAAATGCTCTTTGAAATGGTCTACATCTTTTGTGTTTGTTCCCATTACCATATACTGCTGATATAGTGTAATAGTAAATGTCAACATGTGTAGACGGGAGTTTCAAGGGTTGCTTTGTTTATTATCAGTAAAAAAAAACAGTTACATATATGATGTTGATATACTTTAAGCATTTTAAAGGAATTATGTTAGCCCTTTAACCTAATTTCCTTTGTAGGTTTTCCAATTTGATCAGTCTAGCAGTGTGAGTGCAGTGGACACATCACCCCCATTGACTTCCCGTGTAAAGGATAGGGTTTCCCCACATAACCATGAGGGAAGCTACTAGGCAACATGCCCATCTATGATGCAGAGGACTGTTACAGGGGAATACAACCAACAGCATTCACCCAGTTCAGTTCCTGTTTGATCTCTAATGCATTAGAAAACCTGCTTTGTCATTGCATCTCACTCTGTCAAATACAAAAGTGGCATTTAATGTTCCACTGGTGTCAGAGCTCAGAGTAAACAGTTATTCAATCGCTTGCTTTATAAGGTCAGACAGATTTTTATTTCAACGCCACCCTCCAATGTTCCTTTGGCAATTTATTGGCATATTTGGGTAGTACTAACATTGTGTCAAATAAAAAGAAGAAAGCACTTAAAACACGGACCGAGACGGTGTGACTTAAATTATTTGTGATTCACCCTGAGTGAATTTGATATTACGAGACTTTGGGACTATACAGTTCTATCTGTGCAAAGCATAGTTCTGAGATACTGAGCATTAAAGTTTTCACATCCTGGACCTCAGAACCATTTTATAGTGAATTCTTCTTTCATAACCCAATAAGGTCCTCGCCTTAAAGATACCTAAAGGGCAGAGCACCAAAATCCTAAGACATTTGCAAATAATTTTTTAAGGGGGTGCAATTACAAAAGGAACAAAGGTTCTTTCAGTCACAGAATGTTACAATTATTTCAATTTCAATAGAAAGGTACAGACGTTTAATGATTAGATAAAGATAATAAATACTCTTATGTCTTTCTAATCACATCATCAAATATATAAATTCATGTTAATTTGTTAAAGTAGCAATATGTAACTTTTTTGGGCGACCTGACCAAATGCACATAGAAATGTGAGTTATAAATCTCTCATTCTAATCCAAAGCAAGTCTAAGAACGGGTAGATCTGATGTATGTGCTCTATTTCTATGCTTCCCGTTCTTAAGTTTTGTTTTTGCGTCTTTTACATTCGGTTTTGTACACCAGCTTCAAACAGCTGAAACAACAATATTGTTGGTTATGGAGAATATATTTCACAGCGGTTTATATGGTCCAATGATGCTCTACACTATTCATTTTATTTTGTCGCATAAACTGAAATTAGGCTAACTATTAGAGTTTAGCAACCAGGAAATGGCGAGCGATTTCTGCATTGTGCAGCTTAAAAGTGATAGTCCCCTAAAATGACAAATACACTATATCCTATGGATAACTAAAAAGTTTAGCTCTGGATGAGTAAACTGATATATTTGTCTGGTCTTTGACACCCAAAGTCCGTAAACTCCTTGTTAGTTATCAATAAAATGTGGTAAGTTTGTAATTTTTGTGAAATACCCCTTCCATTGAGGTTTTCGTAGTACAAGACAAAAACAGCAACACCTCTAAGGCACCTGTATTTATTTGTTTTTACCATAAACAGCTTGCGTTATGGCCATTCTTCTGAGAAAGTGTTGAAAAAAAAGCTAAGTAATTTAAAGAGGACCAGAACCTATGATATGAATTATCAAGGATTTGAGACTATAAGGTTCTACCTGCAAAATGCATAGTTTTGAGATGAAAATTCCCAGATCTAAGAACTGTTTTGTGATGTCTTCCTCTTTCATGACTCAATAGGTATATGACCTTAAATACAATTATTTTTTATTCACAACCCAGCATTGTGTGATTGGATTGCAGATAGAACATTATAGGTCCACGTTAAAAGGTGTTTGAGCAGACAGAACTTTCAGATTGTAAAAAGAAATGTACTTAAAAAAAAAGCTGACACATTTCACATGTAAAGGACCACCCAAAGAGTAAAGAGATCTGTGTATAACTCATTTTTTGACCAAAATGTCAGAGAACAGTATAGTCCCAAGGTCACGCTTACTCAGCTCAAGCAATTGAGCTAATTATTAAAAATGTATCACTGACAGCTTTTTATAGCTGTATACAGTGCCTTGCAAAAGTATTCATCCCCCTTGGCGTTTTTCCTATTTTGTTGCATTACACTGTAGTGAGGTGCGTACTGGCGGCAGAGAAGTCAGGCGCAGGAGAGTGAAAACGGATTTACAATGGTGTTCTTTAATATCCATAAACCACTGTCAACAGAACAATACAATAAATCTGTCAAACAAAACCCGGTAAATACCAGCATACCGTGCATAAGCACTACAAGAAACAATTACCGACAAGGACATGAGGGGGAACAGAGGGTTAAATACACAACATGTAATTGATGGAATTGGAACCAGGTGTGATGGAAGACAAGACAAAACAAATGGAAAATGAAAAGTGGATCAGCGATGGCTAGAAGGTCGGGGAACGCCACCCGAACAAGGAGAGGGACCAACTTCCGCGGAAGTCGTGACATACAACCTGTAATTTAAATTGATTTTTATTTGGATTTCATGCAATGGACATACACAAAATAGTCCAAATCGGTGAAATGAAAAAAATTACTTGTTTCAGAAAAAAAATACGGAAAAGTGGTGCATGCATACAGTGGGGAGAACAAGTATTTGATACACTGCCGATTTTGCATGTAGAGGTCTGTAATTTTTTATTATAGGTACACTTCAACTGTGAGAGAAATTCAGAAAATCACATTGTATGATTTTTAAGTAATTAATTTGCATTTTATTGCATGACATAAGTATTTGATACATCAGAAAAGCAGAACTTAATATTTCGTACAGAAACCATTGTTTGCAATTACAGAGATCATACGTTTCCTGTAGTTCTTGACCAGGTTTGCACACACTGCAGCAGGGATTTTGGCCCACTCCTCCATACAGACCTTCTCCAGATCCTTCATGTTTCGGGGCTGCCGCTGGGCAATACGGACTTTCAGGTCCCGCCAAAGATGTTCTATTGGGTTCAGGTCTGGAGACTGGCTAGGCCACGCCACGACCTTGAGATGCTTCTTACAGAGCCACTCCTTAGTTGCCCTGGCTGTGTGTTTCGGGTCGTTGTCATGCTGGAAGACCCAGTCACGACCCATCTTCAATGCTCTTACTGAGGGAAGGAGGTTGTTGGACAAGATCTCGCGATACATGGCCCCATCCATCCTCCCCTCAATACGGTGCAGTCGTCCTGTCCCCTTTGCAGAAAAGCATCCCCAAAGAATGATGTTTCCACCTCCATGCTTCACGGTTGGGATGGTGTTCTTGGGGTGATACTCATCCTTCTTCTTCCTCCAAACACGGCGAGTGGAGTTTAGACCAAAAAGCTCTATTTTTGTCTCATCAGACCACATGACCTTCTCCCATTCCTCCTCTGGATCATCCAGATGGTCATTGGCAAACTTCAGACGGGCCTGGACATGTGCTGGCTTGAGCAGGGGGACCTTGCGTGCGCTGCAGGATTTTAATCCATGACGGCGTAGTGTGTTACTAATGGTTTTCTTTGAGACTGTGGTCCCAGCTCTCTTCAGGTCATTGACCAGGTCCTGCCGTGTAGTTCTGGGCTGATCCCTCACCTTCCTCATGATCATTGATGCCCCACGAGGTGAGATCTTGCATGGAGCCCCATTCCGAGGGTGATTGACCGTCATCTTGAACTTCTTCCATTTTCTAATAATTGCGCCAACAGTTGTTGCCTTCTCACCAAGCTATTGTCCTGTAGCCCATCCCAGCCTTGTGCAGGTCTACAATTTTAGCCCTGATGTCCTTACACAGATCTCTGGTCTTGGCCATTGTGAAAAGGTTGGAGTCTGTTTGATTGAGTGTGTGGACAGGTGTCTTTTATACAGGTAACGAGTTCAAACAGGTGCAGTTAATACAGGTAATGAGTGGAGAACAGGAGGGCTTCATAAAGAAAAACTGTGAGAGCCGGAATTCTTACTGGTTGGTAGGTGATCAAATACTTATGTCATGCAATAAAATGCTAATTAATTACTTAAAAATCATACAATGGTATTTTCTGGATTTTTGTTTTAGATTCCGTCTCTCACAGTTGAAGTGTACCTATGATAAAAAAAATTACAGACCTCTACATGCTTTGTAAGTAGGAAAACCTGCAAAATCGGCACTGTATCAAATACTTGTTCTCTCCACTGTATGTGTTCACCCCCTTTGCTGTGAAGCCCCTAAATAAGATCTGGTGCAACCAATTATCTTCAGAAGTCACATAATTAGTTAAATAAAGTCCACCTGTGTGCAATCTATGTGTCACATGATCTGTCATATGATCTCAGTATATATACACCTGAAAGGCCCCAGAGTCTGCAACACCACTAAGTAAGTGGCACCACACCATGAAGACCAAGGAGCTCTCCAAACAGGTCAGGGACATAGTTGTGGAGAAGTACAGATCAGGGTTGGGTTATAAAAAAATATCAGAAACTTTGAACATCCCACGAAGCACAATTAAATCCATTATTAAAATGTTTTAAGAATATGGCACCACAACAACCCTGCCAAGAGAGGACCGCCCACCAAAACCCAGGCAAGGAGGGCAATCAGAGGCAACAAAGAGAACAAAGATAATGCTGAAGGAGCTTCAAAGCTCCACAGCGAAGATTAAAGTATCTGTCCATAGGACCACTTTAAGTCGTACACACCACAGAGCTGGGCTTTATTGAAGAGTGGCCAGAATAAAGCTATTGCTTAAAGAAAAAAATAAGCAAACACGTTTGGTGTTCACCAAAAGGCATGTGGGAGACTCCCTAAACATACGGAAGAAGGTACTCTGGTCAGATGAGACTAAAATTGAGCTTTTTGTCCATCAAAGAAAACGCTATGTCTGACTCAAACCCAACACCTATCATTACCCCGAGAACACCACCCCCACAGTGAAGCATGGTGGTGGCAGAATCATGCTGTGGGGATGTTGGAAACTGGTCAGAATTGAAGGAATGATGGATGGCACTAAATACAGGGAATTTCTTGAGGGAACCCTGTTTCAGTATTCCAGAGATTTGAGACTGGGACGGAGGTTCACCTTCCAGCAGGACAATGGCCCTCAGGATACTGCTAAAGTAACACTCGAGTGGTTTAAGGGGATACATTGAAATGTCTTGGATTGGCCTAATCAAAGCCCAGACCGCAATCCAATTGAGAATCTGTGGTATGACTTAAAATTGCTGTACATCAGCGGAACCCATCCAACTTTTATTTATAATTTTTGATTTAACCTTTATTTAACCAGGTAGGCCAGTTGAGAGCAAGTTCTCATTTACAACTGCGACCTGGCCAAGATAAAGCAAAGCAGTGCGACAAAACAACAACACAGAGTTACACATAAACAAACGTACAGTCAATAACACAAAAGAAAAGAAAAATAGAAAAATCTATGTATAGTGTGTGCAAATGTAGAAGAGTAGGGAGGTAGGCAATAAATAGGCCCTAGAGGCAAAAATAAGTACAATTTAGCATTAATACTGGAGTGATAGATGTGCAGATGATGATGCCAGTAGAGATACTGTGATGCAAAAGAGCAAGAGGGTAAGTAATAATATGGGGATGAGGTAGTCGGGTGTGCTATTTACAGATTGGCTGTGTACAGGTACAGTGATCGGTAAGCTGCTGCTTAAAGTTAGAGAGGGAGGTGCCTCCTGGGTGGCACACTGCATCGCAGTGCTAGCGGTGCCACCAGAGACTCTGGGTTCGAGCCGGCTCTGTCACAGCCGGCCGCGACCGGGAGGTCCATGGGGCGACGCACAATTGGCCTAGCGTCG
This sequence comes from Salvelinus fontinalis, assembly GCF_029448725.1. Classification (NCBI taxonomy): domain Eukaryota; kingdom Metazoa; phylum Chordata; class Actinopteri; order Salmoniformes; family Salmonidae; genus Salvelinus; species Salvelinus fontinalis. The sequence continues at coordinate 8,375,219 of NC_074700.1, forward strand.
TCCGGGTTAGGGAGGGTTTGGCCGGTAGGGATATCCTTGTCTCATCGTGCACTAGCGACTCCTGTGGCTGGCTGGGAGCAGTGCGCGCTGACCAGTTCACTAGGTGTACGGTGTTTCCTCCGACACATTGGTGCGGCTGGCTTCTGGGTTGGATGCGCGCGGTGTTAAGAAGCAGTGCGGCTTGGTTGGGTTGTGTTTCGGAGGACGCATGGCTCTCGACCTTCGTCTCTCCCGAGCCCGTACGGGAGTTGTAGCGATGAGACAAGACAGTAACTACTAACAATTGAATACCACGAAATTGGGGAGAAAAAGGGGATACATTTATTTTATTTTAGAGAGGGAGAGGGAGATATAAGACTTAAGAGATTTTTGCAATTCGTTCCAGTCATTGGCAGCAGAGAACTGGAAGGAAAGGCGGACAAAGTAAGTGTTGGCTTTGGGGATGACCAGTGCAATATACCTGCTGGAGCGAGTGCTACGGGTGGGTGTTGCTATGGTGATCAGTGAGCTGAGATAAGGCGGGGCTTTACCTATCAAAGACTTACAGATGACCTGGAGCCAGTGGGTTTGGCGACGGATATGTAGTGAGGGCCAGCCAACGAGAGCATAAAGGTTGCAGTGGTGGGTAGTATATGGGGCTTTGGTGATAAAACGGATGGCACTGTGATAGACTGCATCCAGTTTGCTAAGTAGTGGGTGGCTGTTGGGGGCTGTTTTGTAAATGACATCGCCAAAGTCAAGGATCGGTAGGATAGTCAGTTTTATGAGGGTATGTTTGGCGGCATGAGTGAAGGAGGCTTTGTTGCGAAAAAGGAAGCCGATTCTAGATTTAATTTTGGATTTGAGATGCTTAATGTGGGTCTGGAAGGAGAGTTTACAGTCTAACCAGACACCTAGGTATTTGTAGTTGTCCACATATTCTAGGTAAGAACCATCCAAAGTAGTGATGCTAGTCGGGTGGGAGGGTGCGGGCAGCAATCGGTTGAAGAGCATGCACTTAGTTTTACTAGCATGTAAAAACAGTTGGAGGCCACGGAAGGAGTGTTGTATGGCATTGAAGCTCGTCTGGAGGTTTGTTAGCACAGTGTCCAAAGAAGGTCCAGATGTATACAGAATGGTGTTTCCTGCGTAGACGTGGATCCGAGAATCACCAGCAGCAAGAGCGACATCATTGATATATACAGAGAAAAGAGTCAGCCCGAGAATTGAACCCTGTGGCACCCCCATAGAGACTACCAGTGGTCTGGACAACTGGCCCTCCGATTTGACACACTAACTCTATCTGAGGGGTAGTTGGTGAACCAGGCGAGGCAGTCATTTGAGAAGCCAAGGCGATTGAGTCTGTCGATGAGAATGCAGTGATTGACAGTGTCGAAAGCCTTGGCCAGGTCGATGAAGACAGCTGCACAGTACTGTCTTTTATCGATGGCAGTTATGATATTGTTTAGGACCTTGAGCGTGGCTGAGGTGCACCCATGACCAGCTCAGAAACCAGATGTCATAGTGGAGAAGGTACGGTGGGATTCGAAATGGTCAGTGATCTGTTTATTAACTTGGCTTTCAAAGATTTTAGAAAGGCAGGGCAGGATGGATATAAACTCAGCAAAAAAGAAACGTCCTCTCACTGTCAATTGCGTTTATTTTCAGCAAACTTAACGTGTAAATGTTTGTATGAACATAACAAGATTCAACATCAAACATAAACTGAACAAGTTCCACAGACATGTGACTAACAGAAATTGAATAATGTGTCCCTGAACAAAGGAGGGGGGGTCAAAATCAAAAGTAACAGTCAGTATCTGGTGTGGCCACCAGCTGCATTAAGTACTGCAGTGCATCTCCTCCTCATGGACTGCACCAGATTTGCCAGTTCTTGCTGTGAGATGTTACCTCACTCTTCCACCAAGGCACCTGCAAGTTCCCAGACATTTTTGGGGGGAATGGCCCTAGCCCTCACCCTCCGATCCAACAGGTTCCAGACGTGCTCGATGGGATTGAGATCCGGGCTCTTCGCTGGCCATAGCAGAACACTGACATTCCTGTCTTGCAGAAAATCCTGCACAGAATGAGCAGTATGGCTGGTGGCATTGTCATGCTGGATGGTCATGTCAGGATGAGCCTGATGGAAGGGTACAACATGAGGGAGGAGAATGTCTTCCCTGTAATACACAGTGTTCAGATTGCCTACAATGACAACAAGCTCAGTCCGATGAGGCTGTGACACACCGCCTCAGACCATGACGGACCCTCCACCTACAAATCGATCCCGCTCCAGAGTACAGGCCTTGGTGTAACGCTCATTCCTTCGACGATAAACGCAAATCCGACCATCACCCATGGTGAGACAAAACCGTGACTCGTCAGTAAATAGCACTTTTTGCCAGTCCTGTCTGGTCCAGTGACTGTGGGTTTGTGACCATAGGCGATGTTGTTGCCGGTGATGTCTGGTGAGGACCTGCCTTACAACAGGCCTACAAGCCCTCAGTCCAGCCTCTCTCTGCCTATTGCGGACAGTCTGAGCACTGATGGAGGGATTGTGCATTCCTGGTGTAACTCGGGCAGTTGTTGTTGTCATCCTGTACCTGTCCCGCAGGTGTGATGTTCGGACATACTGATCCTGTGCAGGTGTTGTTACACGTGGTCTGCCACTGCGAGGACGATCAGCTGTCCATCCTGTCTCCCTGTAGAGCTGTCTTAGGCATCTCACAGTACAGACATTGCAATTTGTTGCCCTGGCCACATCTGCAGTCCTCATGCCTCCTTGCACCATGCCTAAGGCACGTTCATGCATTTGAGCAGGGACCCTGGGCATCTTTCTTTTGGAGTTTTTCAGAGTCAGTAGAAAGGCCTCTTTAGTGTCCTATTGTAATACCCATGTTTGAACCAAGTATTGAGTTTATTTGTTGTAATTAATTGGTCATGTACAAGTGAATAGGTTGGTTTACTTTTAAGTTGAAGTTTTGACCAATAAGGTCGCTTGTTAAGCTGTGGCCAATGGGAGTTGACCTGGTTAACGGGATGCCTGGGAAAAAAGAGAAAAAGAGAGAAGTTGAGAAAAGGATGGAACTTACATTATGACCGTTGGTGAAGAAAAATGATAAAAGACGATAAAAATAGGTCAAAACCCGTACCTACCGAGTTTTGAAGGGAAATACCGATTTCATAAGAGAGTTGTTATCATTTTGTTAAGAAAGACTTAATAAAGACTGAAGCTACCGTCTCATCGTGGAGGTATTTGACAGCCTTGATGTTAGCCTAGCATCGTGCGACACCGAGAGATAATTGCTTGGGGAAGGTTAAGCAAGCTGGAAATCATTTTGACATGGGTTGTGCACGACTCATTGGGGTTTATTATTTTTATTTTCTTTTGATGTGGTACAGGGAAAATGTAATAATACACATCTTGAACCTTATGTATGTTGCCTTGGTGGAGTCATTTCCTGTTTCAATTTCATTTAATGCATGGGGAAACATATCCTTATACAATAACACAAATCTATAATCATTCTATCTGAAGTTAATACCCTAGTTGTCATCACCCTAGACAGTTTACAATAGGGATTCTTATTGGAGATGTCCTTCTCACCTAACATCCCATGCAGTTGAGATATTCTATGTAGGGTGAGAGTCAAGTTCGAGCCTGGTGAGAGGGTTACACTAAGTTTTCATAACTGTGACCTTAATTGCCTACCGTCTGTAAGCTGTTAGTGTCTTAACGACCGTTCCACAGGTGCATGTTCATTAATTGTTTATGGGTCATTGGAACAAGCATGGGAAACAGTCTTTAATCCCTTTACAATGAAGGATTTTTTAATGTTTTCTTTATTATCTTTGAAAGACAGGGTCCTGAAAAAGGGACGTTTATTTTTTTGCTGAGTTTAGGTCTATAAAAGTTTTGGTCTAGAGTGTCTCCCCCTTTGAAGAGGGGGATGACCACGACAGATTTCCAATCTTTGGGGATCTCAGAAGATGCGAACAACTTGAAGGAGCTGGAGCAGTTTTGCCTTGAGGAATGGGCAAAAATCCCAGTCGCTAGATGTGCCAAGCTTATAGAGACATACTCCAAGAGACTTGCAGCTGTAATAGCTGCAAAAAGGGTCTCTACAAAGTTTTGACTTTGGGGGGTAAATAGTTATGCACGTTCAAGTTTTCTGTTTTTTTGTCTTATTTCTTGTTTGTTTCACAAGAAAAAATATTTTGCATCTTCAAAGTGGTAGGTATGTTGTGTAAATCAAATGATACAAACCCCTCAAAAAAATCTATTTTAATTCCAGGTTGTAAGGCAACAAAATAGGAAAAACGCCAAGGGGGGTGAATACTTTTGCAAGCCACTGTAGCACTGATTATTCTATGAAAACACAGTGCATATTGCTTTCTGTTCCATGTAAATCTACATTTGTTGAAATAAATTTTAAAAAGTGAGATAGGAACCTCTGTGATGGTATGATACAGATATGACATGGTTCCTCAAAAGGGTGCATTAAGAAGGAATGAAATTCAGGGCGATATTATACATAGGTTGTACTGTACTGTATATCGCTACTAATGAGTATGCTCTTACCAAAGAAAAGCCTCAGAGAAGACCTTGAAAGCAAACCTCTATGGAGAGAAAAGCTTGTATCGGTGAATGTTTTCTGATTATTTGTTGCATTCAATCTGTGAATCTAACAGGTTTGAGAAGTTGGATGTCTGCTGCCACAGACAACAGGTTAAACAATAGCTTAGGATGGTTGTCTCACATTTCTTGTTTGTTTTCCTGAAAACGTTGCAGTGTTATATACAAGAGCAGTGTAACAGTGTAGTCAGTCTTTGCTGTATCTTTATATTTATTTTCCCTGTGTCTGTAATGGCTAAGTCTGGAAAATCCTGCTGATGAAAATGGAAAATGGAATGAATGGACTCCCAGCTAGCACATTTGGTGTGGCAGGTAGCCTAGTGGTTAGAGCCTTGGGCCAGTAACCAAAATGTTGCTAGATCAAATCCCTGTGCTGTCAAGGTAGAAATCTGTTGTTCTGCCAGAAACAGTGGGTTAACAAGGCAGTTAACCCACTGTTTCTAGGCTGTCATTGTAAATAAGAATTTGTTCTTTACTGACTTGTTTGGTTTAAATAAATGTTAAAGAATAATGTTCTTGATGAGAGCTGGGTTATTTTGCACACAACCTTCCCACACAATTCTGGGAATGGTGCAGGATACCCAGCTAGCACCTAACATTCTGAGAACCATGTTTCTTAGGTGGGAGTTTCAGTACTTCATAACCTGCATAACATTTTCTGCAGGTTTCCTCTTGGTTATATTTAAAGTCATGTTCTCAGAACGTTCAGAGAATGTTAAGAAACAACCTTCTTCTGTGGGAATTTCTGACTTTAGCATAACGTTTTCTGCAGGTTCCCTCAAGGTTCTATTTAAAGTCATGTTCTCAGAACTTTACATAAAAACCCATATTAAAAATAATATATTATACTATGATCTAAATACTGCAGTATTACTCTATTACTCTACTTTTTGCGTACATGACTGTAGTATACTTGAGTATTTGCTAACGTGTTTTTGCCGACATGACTAGTATTTACTGTAGTGTTTTTGCCGACATGACTCTAGTATACTGTGTTTTTGTGGACATGACTAGTATACTGCAGTATTTACTGTAGTGTATTTGCAGACATGACTAGCAATGCCTGTAGTCCAAACACTTAAAAGACACACCCTATCCCCTCATCCCTCAAATTAAGTGCACACTTCTGATGCCGTACCATGACATCTGACGAGTATACACTTGCAGGGTAAGAGGCGAGGGAGGTAGGAATGATTTTTAAATGGGTCACCCTTGGCGGGAAATTTGTCACTAGTTCATTCCGCAATGATTGTGTATTCAGCCACCGGTAGCTTGCGGGTGCTTTATATGCGCTACAGTCAATTATGATTGCATGTCTACTTATATTAAATATATAATATAATTAAATATATGCCTACTGTATGATAGCTAGCAAATCCATTAGCTAATTAACGTTAGCCTGCCAAGCTGGAACTTCTGAAGAAGGAAAAAAAAATATTTCTATAATTTCCAAAAGAACCAAACAAAAACATATTTACTTTTTACGAGATGTGTTTGTGCTGTCATGTGCATTAGTAGCACAATTTCTAACTTATTTGCATTCGTTTTTACTTACACTTGTATGTTGACTTCTCCATTGATGTGATTTTTAAGTTTTCGCTGATTGTTCTTGGCGGATGTACAGTCGTCGCAAATTGAATTATGGGGAGTTTCTGGCCTCAGAGTAAACATAATTGTACACTCGCAAACTCGACTAAAAACTAGGTCTACGTTGCAAACTTCCCTTGCTTGGCTAATCATTTGGGCCCCCCCCCCCCCCAAGATGACGACGGGGATTCCCCCAAGGGCATAAGGCGAGGGTAAGTGGATGAGGGATAATGTCAAGCCCTGCATGTTTTTTCCAAAAGTCTCATGGAATGTAGGCCTACATTGAACACCACACATTGGCTGATACTGTAGGCTGAATGATAGAACAGCTATTTCCATGTTAGAATGTTATGGGATGCATTTTCTCCATTGTTTTTCATGGTAGGCCAATCTGGTAGGCCGGCATGATCAAGTAGCCACAGTAGCCTACTTGACCACTGTCTGAAACTGTAACTTAAAGCGGGTACAGCCTCAGTGTTCACAGTAAACACACGTTGGAAGTTGGACAGAACTTTCATGTTCAAGTTTACACTCTGCAGACCTGACATTTGCTCAGTGCCAGTAAAAATGAGAGGGAACATTGATGACTAGTATACTGTCCAGAAGTTCAAACATCTCTGCAGCACTCTGCCAATCAGGCCTTTATGGTAGAGTGGCCACATGTAAGCCACTTCTCAGACAAAATACACATAAAGACTCTCAGACCATGAGAAACAAGATTCTCTGGTTTGATGAAACCAAGAAGGATCTCAAGCGTCCCGTTTGGAAGAAATCTGGCACCATCCCTACGGTGAAGCATGGTGGTGGTAGCATCATGATGTGGGGATGTTTTTGAGCAGCAGGGACTGGGAGTCTAATCAGGATCAAGGTAAAGATGAACGGAGCAAAGTACAGAGAGATCCTTGATGAAAACAATGACCCTAAGATCACAGCCAAGACAATGCAGGGGTGACTTCGGGACAAGTCTCTGAATGTCCTTGAGTGCCCCAGCCAGAGCCCAGACTTGAACACGATCGAACATCTCTGGAGAGACCTGAAAATAGCTCTGCAGCATGATCTGCCGAGTAGAATGGGTGAAACTCCCCAAATCCCGGTTGTTCCAAGCTTGAAGCGTCATACCCAAGAAGACTCAAGACTAAGGCTGTAATCACTGCCAAGGTGCTTTACTGAGTAAAGGGCCTGAATACTTATGTAAATATTATTTTTTAGTTAATATATTTTTAATACATTTGCTAAAATTTATAAACCTGTTTTTGTTTTGTCATTATGGGGTATTGTGTGATGATGGGGAAACAGTTTTTTTTAATCAATTTTAGAATACGGCTGTAATGTAACAAAATGTGGAAAAATCAAGGGGTCTGAATAGTTTCCGAATGCACTGCGTGTGCAATACATGATCCAGGGGGAATCTCAGAGGGAATTCCTGGCATGAGCTCCCCAAGGACAGCATGTTCAAATCAAATCAGCATCGACAAACCCAGCAGTAAAGCTAGCTAGCAGTCCAATTCATCTCAAAATTCTAAAGTAAGCGCTACATGATCGAGGGGTACTACACTGTGTAGTATAGACTACTCGATTATACTAAAACATTCCAAAGTAAGCACTACATGATCGATCGTTACTTCAGCATTAAGGCCCGAGGTGATGTGGTATATGGCCAATATACCACGGCTATAAGGGCTGTTCTTGGACACCACACAGTGCGGAGTGCCTGGATACAGCCCTTAGCCGTGGGATATTTGCCATATATCACAGTCCCCTGAGGTGCCGTATTGCTATTATAAACTGGTTACCAACGTAATTAGAACAGTAAAAATAAATATTTTGTCAAAGCCGTGGTATACAGTTTGATTTACCACATTTCAGCCAATCAGCATTCAGGGCTCGAACCACCCAGTTTATAGTATAGTTTATATCATGGCATTGTTAAATACTTGTTTTTGATTGGCTTGAAGAGCATTCTAGAGTATGTGTTATTTTTCTATTGTCACGCGCTGACCTTAGAGAGCTTTTTATTTCTCTATTTGGTTAGGTCAGGGGGTGATTTGGTGTGGGCATTCTAGTTCGTATATTTCTTTGTTGGCCGGGTATGGTTCCCAATCAGAGGCAGCTGTCTATTGTTGTCTCTGATTTGGGATCATACTTAGGCAGCCCTTTTTCCCACCTTCAGTTGTGGGATCTTGTTTTCTGTTTAGTGTCTGTAGCCTGACAGAACTGTGCGCTTTCGTTTTTTAAAATCTTTTGTTATTTTGTTTGAGTGTTTTTTGAATAAACGAATCATGAACACTTTCCACGCTGCGCTTTGGTCTACGCTTCCTACCACCAACGAGAGCCGTTACACCTATAATTCTCGGTATATTTGCACGGTAGAATTCAATGGCTGTAGTTCATTCTATAGTAAACTGTAGTATTTTTTTGTAGGAACCACTAGAAAACATTGCTAAGTTTCAAAGAAAATTCTAAGAATGTCATTTAAAAACATACATTCCGTTCTCAGCGTCAACAAAACTCTCTCTATCCACCATCTTGTTAAGTGTGTTCAGGTATGTTGGCTGTGTCCACTGGCCAAACTTGATCTTAATGAGTGCTTTTTTCCTTTGAAATGGGGTTTGTTTGAATAGACCAAAATGAACAGCTTTGTATGAGTTCAAAACATGCTATGCTAGCTGCATCCTGGTGGCACAGTGGACTAATTCCATGGATAGAGAACAGAAGATCATAGGTTTGAATTGGATAGACTCTGTGCCACAAAACAAAATATTTGCATGATTAATGCCTATTGAAATGAATGTCCTATCTGTGCTTGAAGTTCAAAACAGTTAACCTAAGCTAGCAGTGTTATTAAGTCTTATTGAAACATGTTCTCAGAACGTTATTTAATTACTTTCAAATAATCTTTTAATTTCTGTTCTAAGAACGTTAATAAAACCTTCCAGGAAACCTCCCTCCAACCTAAAAATGTACATTCTGAGAACAGGCAAAAATATTCACTTTCATTCTCAGAATGTTTAAAAAAACTTTCCGTTTACCAGTCAGGTAAAGTATGGCTTCGTTACCAGAACCAATTGGAAACCAAAAACGTATGTTCCCATAACTTCCAAGGAACCAAATGTGATAGCTGGGCTATTACATGTAGCATAGGAGAGGGAAATGACAACCCTACTCCTATCTATACTGTAATGGATATTACGATTATTGCAGGTTTTCATACTGTTTTTCTTCAAGTAGCTGAGTTGTACCAAGGTTTAATTTACAGTGTCTATGTGGTTTTATGCTACGTTAACTCAACTTAGCTTAAGAGGATTGTCTACCATCTGTGATATGACACTGCTAAGAAATTGAACATTTGTAGTGGGCCAAGCCCTGAGGTACTCCCTGGGTTGGGCGTTATTCAGATCTTATACCTGGCTTCTGCCATCCCGGGGTTTACAGTATTACTGGCATAGCACACAAGTAGTGCTAAAAACATGGGGGAAAAAACATTGAGCAGCCATTACCAGAATGCTAAAAACAATTGCACAAGTACTAGCCATATCTGCTCAGAGCAGAGAGGAGAATGGAGAGATGGAAGTGGCAGCGTTACAGAACTCATCCAGAGCTATTTGACTTTTCAAAAAGGGCAGAAAGCTAACACTATGGTGCCCTGTCATCTAATTAATTCAGCCACTTACTTTGCTAACTAGCAAGTTAAACCAATAACACAGGTGGAGAGTATAGCAGAGTATGGACAGTTAAAAGATATGGAAACACCAAATCCCGCTTTCTCCCATTGTGCTCTTTACAAACAAACACTTGACTGGCTCAATCAGCTATGGAACTATGGTAAGCTTCATGATGAAAATGAATGTCAGGTGAAATGAACACGGCCTGCTCTATCTCCTAACGTATTGCACAAGTTGACTGCAGGTATTTACTTAAAAAGTAGCTCGAAATATTCAAACATATTAAAGAAATAGTTTCAACAATATTGAAAACCCTCCAGTGGGTATTTCCAAATACCCCGGTATATAGTATATAAGGTAAACCTCCAGTTGTCTAGAAAGGAATTAATCCTAAACTCTTTTTAGACGTCTTAAGAAAACTCGACCAAAGTGCAAATGAGGAATAGCTCCACTTGAACTTGACTAAGCTCATTGTGCGATATCAGGCCATTTCCTAAAGGAATGTAATGTGAGGGATATCAAGGGGCTAACAAGGTGTTGTTTTATCAGGCTTGGACCACAAGTTAAATTGCTTTCGGCTTTATTGGTGTAGTTGAGACTCATGTCCTGATAAGTCATAGGCTGAGAAGATCAAGCCTTGGCTCACTGCAGAAAGAAACAATTATGTTAGATTGCCTGAGACCTGATGATAGCTAGCTCTCCAAGAACTGGATATTCATTCCAAAGAGGGGAAGGTATCGCAGATAGTATTGTGGTCGTTTCAGTCACTCATCATTACAGTGAGTGAAAAGTCCTCCATAAGCACTGTCTCCTTCAGGCATTTTTCCTCATCGACCCACTGTCTGCTTCTATTATAAACGAGTCAGTAGTTGAGTTATGATCAGTGTTCAATACCACTAGATGAACCACCTGCAGGAGTCCACAGCACTACATAATGTAATTAATTTCAATACTGGAAAATATAAAATCATCCACAAATATTCCAAGATGTCACATTCAAAATCTGATCTCACACACACACACACACACACACACACACACACACACACACACACACACACACACACACACACGGATATTATGGGCTTCCGCTTCAATTCTTTAGTGTTATCCAGGGACAAATCCTGGAGGGAAACGGTTGGCTTCTTAGCTCGATCATTTGTGAAAGGGAGCTAACTGGATGCAAACAGAGGTTGTGGCTCTTTTTCACATTCCACTGGGTTCCTTTTACAGACAGCAGTCAGGCCTAGTGGGGAATGAGAAATGTGGCAGTAACCAGAAGGTAGCTAGATCAATCCCAGGTGATCCCAGCAATTCCAGCCGTTGAGCCCTTCAGCAAAACTCTTCAACCGAAATTGCCTCCAAAACTATCCATCTGTATAAAATGTATAAAGTTGAGCCTTGCTTTGGCAAAATGTCCACGAGTTTCAACCTTTCTTTGATACCCCAAAGCCAGGATTTTCAAAGCTTTTAAGGAATGTGCTAACTCTCCAAAGAGTGTCTCTGCAAAGACATAAGTAGAGGGGCAGGTACTGTTGCCACAGAAAACATTGCTATCTCGGGTAACATCACCAATAAGTACTTTCGCCAATCAGTACAATTTCATGCCTACATGTTACTCTCATACATGTGTTATTACACAGTAACACCATTGTAATAACTTGCTGTTACATACTGTAGTAACAGCTCACTTTCCCACATTGTGGGTTTCATTGAATTCCAGTCCAGTCTAGATGTACTCAATGTGCTGTATGAAGAAAGAAACACCAATTATCCATTTGTTCAATGCACCACAGTGTACTCTTCAATGCACTGTGAATTAGTGACCTCAATCTCCTCGTCCATACATCAAATAGCTCCAGTGAAAAAGAGAGCGCCAGGACCTCACCTAGAAAGAAAAACTCTGAACTCTTCATGGCATATACTTGTTCTTCATAGCTTTCCGTCCACTTGTTCTCTATTGTCTTCTTTGGTTGTGTTTACCACCACTGTCATTGCCTCAAAAACAAATCGTTGTGCATACTGCATAGCTGCTCAAACTCTGAAATTGCTGTCATAGCAACAGTTACAGGTGAGTAGGTAAGTCGGGAAAACAAGTCAAGAGACGGAAAGGGGGACATACCTTTCACGGCCCACTGCAAGTGCAGTAGGTGATGGTTGGCACTGTTAAAGGGACGCAGCCTATACGCGAGTACAACAATCAGATTGTCACAGTGGACCATAGTGCACGTAATTAGGAGGTGGACGAGACTGGCACAGCTTTTAGACCTCAGCTCACAGTGATGCCCAACAATCAGTGACTCAGAGTGCTAAGGTCTTTTCTTCCTACTAGCATTGCTAGCTCCTATTAGCTTTACCTCTGTTCCTTCACTTCGCCTGTTCATCTCCACTTGAATGGTGCACTCATTGAATTGCACAGTGAGGTCCTACTGTACTGTGCCATAGAATGACCTTGGCTGCATCATGGTGACGAAGTGAGGCTGTGCGCATCTGACCTTCCCGAAAAGTGAGAGAAACTCAAGGCCTTGGAGGTTGCAATGCACTCCACAGCGGGCACAAAACACCATCTATTCTCTAGAACAGATACATGGACTCTTTCGGAGAAATAAAGCCGTATATGTTGTGATGGGGATGCTTTCTTGAGGGTTGTGTTTAAGTTCACACATACGATTGCATGTGTGTGTTTATAGCTCTTGCCGAGTCACTCTGTTAAGGTGCACAGTAGAAAACAGGCCAAAAAGGGAAAGGATCTACCTGAAATGTTTTAACTCTTGTTTTTGTTGCAAAACAATTTCATTTGCAAAATGTTTTGCTCAGATTTGCTATGCTGTGCATTAGTGAATTCACCTCTCTGCACTCGCAAGGGTGTATAACTCATTTAACATGAACATCACACCAGGTTCGACTCAGGTACTGGGAGCAGCCGCCCCTTCAAATACCCTTAAGTCAACTTTATTGTTCTGTTTTCTTCAGAGTGATGTGATTACAAGGCCCGAGGGGAGGCCATGTTGTGAAAAACAATGAACATCGACGCTGTGACCGGCTGCTTTGCATCACAAATCCATTCCAAAGCAGGTTAGAGCTGGAAGGCCAAATCCAATCAGACAACCGTTGAACCGAAAAGTGTAATGAGTTATTTGCCACGGCAACAGTGTCCAACAATGCTGTAAACCGTAGGTACAATCTAATTGGAGATCAAGTTGATAGCTTAGATCAGGGCTGTTCAAAACCCTTCTGGTTTTCATTCTCTCCTTCTAATCAGTGAATGATTCAGACCTGGGACACCAGGTGAGTGCAATGAACTACCAGGTAGAAACAGGCGTGTTTAGGCCCTCCAGGACCAGAATTGAACAGCCCTGGCCTATAATGTAGAGATTCTATATGGAACCAGTGTATGTACAGTATGTATGTGTTATATTGATTTTAGGGAGAGTATAAAGTATGATTGTTTGAGATGAAGTTGGATTTCACACAATCAAATACAAATGTGCCAACCTGCTGCACGAGCAATGCATTGTGTAGCTGTGGATGACTAACTTACGAGGGAGGATACATTACTCACAACTCTCTGCCTACACTAACATTCCCCTTTGCCAGTTTTGAATCGTGACTATAAATTCCAAACCACCTGCTATGCTGCTATTCCTCAGCTTGTCCACGAACAATGGACCTGCTACCGAGAGCGTTGACGCGCATCCTATCATAGAGCTCCTGCGGCTTAAATGGCTTGTCGTTGTGAAAGGGGAGGATGAGGTGGGTGTGGGTATAATGCATTTCATTGTCATCTGCTGTTGGGAAGCCGTGGTGCACACAAGATGAAGCGTGAGGTCAATCACTGGCATCGCTGGCACAGCTTTGCTTTCAAAGCCACAACCGCCGCCATCTGTAGGCACGCGTCATATCTTTGTAGTCTGAGCCCCCTAGTCACCCTCACAGGTCAGCTTGATCGTCCTTTTTAATCGTCCTGTGGCGTATTTGAATGCATCTCACATGTGAATTTCAGAATTTTTTCGCACACCTGCTGAGAGCTCAGTTCTGAAATGTCGACCCCTTGCCATTCCACAAAAAAGTGCAAAGTAAAATTACTGTCCGAGCTTCCCCTTCCCCCCTCTCCCTTAAAAGAAATTGATGGCTAAGCGGGTTGGAGCCAGATCGGCCCAGATTCAAGAAATCCATTATTTTAGATTTGTCCCATTTTCATTTCCGAACAACAAACAGGAGTGACATACTGGCTGGGAAAGGCTCTAAACTAATTTACTGACCATGTACCCGACTATAGCGCTCTAAAATATTAAAAACCCAGCTGTATCCACTGCAATCATAGCACTGGTACTGACAGTCAATGAGATGTTATGACTGCTTTTAACTTCTGTGATGAACTATTTAGGCTTAAAATAAAAGTGTGCTTCCTTTAAAAATACGCATTAATGTTCCTCTTAAAACTATGAACACCTTACTTTGTAGAATAATATTTTTGTCACCGTAAAAGTCTTGGATATCTTGAGCGTTCATTTATGTGGAAACACAATCACATTCAATACTTTGGAAGCTTCAAAATAACTGACTGCACTTCTGTGAAGCTCCTTTTGCCTGTAATGTATTTTTCACACATTTTTATAGCGACAAACAGCAGCCTCGATGCAATGTTGCGTCTGAAAGCAGACAGACCATAGCCTACAGCATTCTGTGGATTGAGGTTTGAGTTAACGTCCAGATAGAGTCCGTGTGAATGGTTTGAAGACTGTAAATAGTACCAAGGGATACATGCACCCATTATTTTAGAGGGGACACGAAGTACATGAGGATGGAGGGGGGGGGGGTCAATTCTCCATAAGTCAGTGAATTCTGTATTTTTCAAACACCTGAAAGAGCCTTTTCTTGCAATCTAGAGCCATACTCATTATGCCTAATTCTACATTAAAAATATGTATATATATTTTTTCTAAGTGAACTCTTTACCTGTTCAATTGTCATTTTAATGAATTAACTTTTATGCCTTAGGAGTTTAGTATAACTGCAACTGCAAAAGACAGCAAGGGTGGTTCATCACTCCAGTGTAGTTTAACTAAAGAATACGTTGGATAGAATAGTATGTGTACAGCAATAACTGAATATGGTGGCCTTGACTAGAATACAGTATACGGTGCATTCGGAAAGTATTCAGACCCCTTGACTTTTTCCCCAAAAATTTTTTTTTGCACATTTATTACAAATAAAAAACTGAAATATCACATTTACATAAGTATTCAGACCCCTTACTCCATACTTTGTTGAAGCATCTTTGGCAGTGATTACTGCCTTGAGTCTTCTTGGGTGTGACACTACAAGCTTGGCACACCTGTACTTGGGGAGTTTCTCCCATTCTTCTCTGCAGATCCTCTCAAGCTCTGTCAGGTTGGATAGGGAGAGTCTCTCCAGAGATGTTCAATCGGGTTCAAGTCCAGGCTCTGGCTGGGCCACTCAAGGACATTCAGTGACTTGTCCCGAAGCCACCCTTGCATTGTCTTGGATGTGTGCTTAAGGTCATTGTCCTGTCGGAAGGTGAATCTTCAACCCAGTCTGAGGTCCTGAGTGCTCTGGAGCAGGTTTTCATCAAGGATCTCTCTGTACTTTGCTCCATTCATCTTTCCCTCATTCCTGACTAGTCTCCCAGCTCTTGCCACTGAAAAACATCCCCACAGCATGATGCTGCAACCATCATGCTTCACCGTAGGGATGGTGCCAGGTTTCCTCCAGACGTGACACTTGACATTCAGGCCAGAGTTCAATCTTGGTTTCATCAGACCAGAGAATCTTGTTTCTCATGGTCTGAAAGTCTTTATGTGCCTTTTGGCAAACTACAAGCAGGCTATCATGTGCCTTTTACTGAGGAGTGACTTCCATTTGGCCACTCTACCATAAAGGCCTGATTGGTGGAGTGCTGCAGAGGAGGTTCTCCCATTTCCATAGAGGAACTCTAGAGCCCTATCAGAGTGACTATCGGGTTCTTGGTTACCTCCCTGACCAAGACCCTTCTCCCCCGATTGCTCCGTTTGGCTGTGCTGCCAGCTCTAGGAAGAGTCTTGGTGGTTCCAAACTTATTTCATTTAAGAATTATGGAGACCACTCAAATCAAATCAATCAAATCAAATGTATTTTATATAGCCCTTCGTACATCAGCTAATATCTCGAAGTGCTGTACAGAAACCCAGCCTAAAACCCCAAACAGCAAGCAATGCAGGTGTAGAAGCCACTGTGTTCTTCCGGACCTTCAATGCTGCTGAAATGTTTTGGTACCCTTCCCCAGATCTGTGCCTCGACACAATCCTGTCTCGGAGCTCTATGGACAATTCCAAGTTTTTGCTCTGACTTGCATTGTCAACTGTGGGACCTTATATAGACAGGTGTGTGCCTTTCCAAATTATGTCAAATCAATTGAATCTACCACACGTAGACTCCAATCAAGTTGTACAAACATCTCAAGGATGATCAATGTAAGCAGGATGCACCTGAGCTCAATTTCGATTCTCATAGCAAACGGTCTGAACTCTTATAAGGTATTTCAAAATATATATATATTATACATTTGCAAACATTTCTAAAACCCTGTTTTCGATTTGTCATTTAGGGTATTGCGTGTAGGTTGCGATAAAAAAAAATGTTTTTGAATAAGGCTGTAACGTAACAAAATGTGGAAAAAGTCAAGGGATCTGAGTACTTTCCGAATGCACTTTGTGTAAAAACATACATATATATATACAGTACCAGTCAAAAGGTTGAACACACCTACTCATTGCAGGATTTTTCTTTATTTTTAATATTTTCTACATTGTAGAATAATAGTGAACATATCAAAACTATGAAATAACACATATGGGATCATGTACTCTAGTAACCTAAAGAGTGTTAAACAAACAAAATATATTTATTCAAGCCACATTTTGCCTTGATGAAAGCTTTGCACACTCAATCTGAAAAATTTCAAGAACTTTGAAAGGTCCTTCAAGTGCAGTCGGAAAAACCATCAAGCGCTATGATGAAACTGGCTCTCATGAGGACCACCACCGGAAAGAAAGACCCAGAGTTACCTCTGCTGCAGAGGATAAGTTAATTAGAGTTACCAGCCTCAGAAATTGCAGGCCAAAGAAATGCTTCACAGAGTTCAAGTAACAGACACATCTCAACATCAACTGTTCAGAAGAGACTGCTTGATAAAGGCCTTCATGGTCGAATTGTTGCAAAGAAACCACTACTATAGGACACCAATAAGAAGAAGAGACTTGCTTGGGCCAAGAAACACGAGCAATGGACATTAGACTGGTGGAAATCTGTCCTTTGGTCTGATGAGTCCAAATTTGAGATTTTTGTTTAAAACCGCCGTGTCATTGTGAGACGCAGAGTAGGTGAATGGATGATCTCTGCATGTGTTGTTCTCACCGTGAAGCATGGAGGAGGAGGTGTGATGGTGTGGGATGCTTAGCTGATGACACGGACTGTGATTGTTTTAGAATTCAAGGCACACTTAAACAGCATGGCTACCACAGCATTCTGCAGCAATACGCCATCCCATCTGGTTTGCGCCTTAGTGAAAAGGACAATGACCCAACACACCTCCAGGCTGTGTAAAGGCTATTTGACCAAGAAGGAGAGTGATGGAGTGCTGCATCAGATGACCTGGCCTCCACAATCACCCGACCTCAATCCAATTGAGATGGTTTGGGATGAGTTGAACCGCAGAGTGAAGGAAATGCAGGCAACAAGTGCTCAGCATATGTGGGAACTCCTTCAAGACTGTTGGAAAAGCATTCCAGGTGAAGCTGGTTGAGAGAATGCCAAGTGTGTGCAATGTCATCAAGGCAAAGGGTGGCTACTTTGAAGAATCTCTCAAATTAAAGATAGTTGCACACACTATATATAAACTCCCCGTAATTTATTGGGCAGCCGGAAGAAGGCAGGCACAGTGATGCCGAAACTTTGGTGATTTACCCAATAAATTACTGGGAGTTTATATATAGAGTGTGCGACTATCTTTATTTTCATAGCTTATAGTTTATCCACCGTTACTTAGCACCTCTACATATAATGATTTTCTCTGGATGTTTGCCAGCTCATGTTTTTTATACAACTAATTTGAAGAATCAAAAATATATTTTGATTTGTTTAACACTTTTTCGGTTATTACATGATTCCATATGTGTTATTTCAAAGTTTTTGTCTTTACTATTATTCTACAATGTAGAAAATAGTACAACAAAAGAAAAACCCTGGAATGAGTAGGTGTGTCCAAGCTTTTGACTGGTACTGTATTTATATATATATATGAAATGGGTAAAACAGTATGTAAAAATTATCAAATTGACCACTGTTTCATTATTAAAGTGAGCATTGTTCCATATCTATGTACATAGAGCAGCAGCTTCTAAGGTGCAGGTTTGAGTAACCAGGTGGTAGCCGATTAGTGACAGTGACTAAGTTCAGGGCAGGGTACTGGGTGGAGGCCGGCCTACTTTTCTAGGGAGTTTTTCCTAGCCACTGTGCTTCTGCATTGCTTGCTCTTTGGGGTTTTAGACTGGGTTTCTGTACAAGCACTTTGTGACACCTGCTGATGTAAAAAGGGCTTTATAAATAACTGTGATTGATTGAGTCTAGCGGCCAGCTATCTTAGTCACTCTCACTCAGATATCATATTAAAACCTGCCAACATTTCTCTCCACCCTATGGCAAGATGTGTAGAATTGCAGGAAAGTCGCTGTAAAACAACAACGGTTCGCTTAGGGCCCCCAAAAGCCTAAGGCCAGCTCTGACTGCATGTGTGGTACACAGACCCCCGAGCCACTGCAGTCCCTATCAGGAATCAAGGTAAGACCCAAGTGCAGACTGTGTGAAGTAACAATGTTTATTTTAACCGCAAGGGCAGACAAATGACAGGCCAAGGCAGGCAGGGGTCGATAATCCAGAGTAGGAGCAAAGGTAGAGGCCGGCAGGCAGGCTCAGGGTCAGGGACACGCAGAGTTCAGTAATCCAGAGGTGGAGCAAAGGTACAGGATGGCAGGCAGACTCAGGGACGGGCAGAGTGGTCAGGCGGGCGGGTACAGGATCAGGACAAGCAAGGGTCAAAAACAAGGAGGATGAGAAAAAGAGTCTGGGATAAGACAGGAGCTGACGGTACGAACGCTGGTAAGCTTGACAAACAAGACGAACTGGCACAGACAGAAAGCAAAGGTATCAATACCCAGAGGGTAAGTGGGGAAGATGGGCGACACCTGGAGCGGGTGGAGACAAGCACAAGGACAGGTGAAACAGATCAGGGTGTGGCAGCCCCTCATGATAAGTTTAAACAATTTGTGACCCCCCACACAAAGTTGCCAATCCCTGCACTAGAGTATCTAGTGTCCTACCTAGAATACGCTATATATTCAAAAGTGGACACCCCTTTAAATTAGTGGATTCGGGCATTTCAGCATCACCCGTTGCTGACAGGTGTATAAAATCGAGCACACAGCCATGAAATCTCCATAGACAAACATTGTCAGTGGATTGGCCTTACTGAAGAGCTCAGTGACTTTCACTGTGACACTGTCATAGGATGTCATCTTTCCAACAAGTCTGTTTTTCAAATTTCTGCCCTGCAAGAGCTGTCCCGGTCAACTGTAAGTGTTGTTATTGTGAAGTGGAAATGTCTACGAGCAACAACGACTCAGCCGTGAAGTGGTAGGCCACACAAGCTCACAGAATGGGACCGCCGAGTGCTGAAGTGCGTAGCGTATAAAAATCGTCTGTCCTCAGTTGCAACACTCATTACCGAGTTCCAAACTGCCTCTGGAAGCAACGTCAGCATAATACCTTTCGTTGGGAGCTTCATGAAATGGGTTTCCATGGCCGAGCAGCCGCACACAAGCCTAAAATCACCATAGGGAAGAGATTCTCCGGCTGCTAGCTCAGCTGCGGGGGAAAACAAGATGTGCGTTCTAAGAACTTTGATGCAGCCTAGGCACACAGAATTTCAGTTCTGAATGCCTCCTACAGCCAAGGGGTTGATGAGTCGGGCAGTACTGACCTGTTACAATCCACTCGACAGACGATAAGCTCAACTCCGCAGCCAGTGGGAGACTAAACACTGGCAAGGCAAAGGACGTCGGGTGGGAAGCAGTCTGGTCAGCCTCCATATGTCCTAGAAGATCAGCTCCAGCTATTAAACAGCTTTGCCTTGCTGGAGGCAGACATACCTGCCCCGGGACTCAGCTCTGATCCTGCGAGTACACCAACAGCCAGCTGCTGCCCAGGGGTACCCTCCACATCTCAGCTGGTCGCTGACTAAAGAAAACAAGGTTTTGGGCCCTCCATCTCTTAGAGGATTCCGACGCCATCCACTGCTACTGGTACATGTGCGGTGAGTCATGCTGGTATGAGTCGAAGCACACCTCCCCCTGCCCAGGGTAGGTCCGTTCTGTTCCCCCTCTTCTTTCTCCATCGGATTCCATCGCAACCACCATCGTCATGGGAAGCCTGATGGTGAGAGATTTTGGCCTCCCTGCGGCCTGTGTACCGACCACGGTCTACTGTCACCCAGGCTCCCGTGTCCATGCTATAAACTCCCTCCTACCCACAGTTCTAGCCAACTACTTTAATATTGGTAGTGTTGTCACTCATGTTGGATATAACAACATTCATTTTAGGCAAGCTGAAGAACTGATGAAGGGCTATAACATTCTTTTGAGCACCCTTGTTTGCACAGGGAAGAGAACGGCCCCCTGCCGTGCTACATAAGAGGTTCGGAACATTACAACCTCCTCACTGCCCGAAATGAGTTCCTGAAGAAACTCTGCAAAGACAGGGATGTCTCCTTTTGTGACAATTCTGACTTGCTATGGGAGCAACCAACACTCTTTAAAAAAGATGGGATTCACCTTAACCGCAGGGGTTCCAGGATTATCTCCATCAACATAGTGAACTGCTTAAGAGACTAACGGTCTGGGTTTGGGAGCGCCCCAGAGAAAAAGTGCAGTTAATGTCATCTATTTTCCTTTAACTGTTAGCTCCGAGGGTATTGTCTGCAATAATCATATGCACATAGATTTTAATTCCACTGTTTGCACTGAAACTGTCTGCCTTAGGAAGAAGCCCACTGTGGGCAGCCCACTCAGTACCATTGACTCAAATGTAAATGTCACTAACATGTCTACATCAGATCAGCCTCTCAGAAAAGCACTAAAAACAAACAAGTAACCCAGACAA
This sequence comes from Salvelinus fontinalis, assembly GCF_029448725.1. Classification (NCBI taxonomy): domain Eukaryota; kingdom Metazoa; phylum Chordata; class Actinopteri; order Salmoniformes; family Salmonidae; genus Salvelinus; species Salvelinus fontinalis. The sequence continues at coordinate 8,396,297 of NC_074700.1, forward strand.
GGACAAAAATAGCCCATATTAACATATTTAGCCTGAGAAACAAGGTTCATGAAATTGACAACTTATTAACATCAGAAAATATTAATATTCTGGGTATCTCTGAAACACACTTAGATTATTAATTTGATGATGCTGTAGTAACTATACATGGTTATAGAATATATAGGAAAGATAGAAATGCAAATGGAGAGGTGTTGCCATGTATGTCCAGAGTCATATTCCTGTTAGGCTGAAAGAGGATCTCATGTTAGATGATGTGGCAGTAATATGTCTACAGGTTCTGCCTCAACTAAAGCCTATTCTCATAGGAAGTTGCTATAGACCACCAAGTGCTAAAAGTCAGTATTTGGTCTATGCTGTATGTGTGAAATGTTGGATAATATATGTGATATCAAGAGAGGTATATATTCTGGGTGGCCTAAATATTGACTGGTTGTCATCAAGCTGCCCACTCAAAAAGAAGCTCCAAGCTGTAACCAGGGCCTGCAGTCTGGTTCAAGTCATCAGTCAACCTACCAGGGTATTTACAAACAGAACAGGAACTAAATGATCCACTTGTTTTGATCACATCTTTACTAATGTTGCAGACATCTGCTCTAAAGCAGTGTCCACACCCTACGGATGTAGTGATCATAATATAATAGCCATATCTAGAAAAAACAAAGTTCCGAAGACTGGACCTAAAATTGTGTATAAATGATCATACAAGAGGTTTTGCAATGATTCCTATGTCGAAGATGTGAAAAGTATTTGTTGGTCTGATGTGTGTAATGAGGAACATCTGTATGCTGCACTTGAAGCATTTATGAAACTACTTTTTCCGGTTACTGATAGGCATACACCCATCAAGAAACTGACTGTTAGAACTGCCAAGTCAACCATAGATAGATGATTAATAGAAAAACTGTATGGCTGAGAGGGATGAGGCAAAGGGAATTGCAAATAAGTCTGACAACACAGCAGACTGGCAAACATAGAGCAAATAGAGAAATAATGTAACTGAACAACAAATAAAGAAGAAGAAACTATACTATGGAACAAAGCTAAATTATATAAAGAATGATAGTAAAAAGCTCTGGAGTATTTTCAATTAAATTCTAGGCAAGAAAGCAAACTCGGCTCCATTTTTCATTGAGGCAGATGGCTTGTTCATAACAACACCCTTTGATATTGCCAACCACTTTAATAACTTTTTTGTTAACAAGATTAGCAAACTTAGGTATGACATGCAAACAACAAATGTTGAGCCTTCATATTCATGCATAATGGACCAAATAATGAAAGACAAGCACTGTAGTTTTGAGTCCACAAAGTGGGTGTGGAAGAGGTGATTCTTTTTTGCTAACCATTGGACAAACCACCTGGTCCCGACAACATGGATGGTCAATTCCTGAGGTTGGTAGCGGAATACATTGTGACTCCTGTTAGCCACATCTTCAATTTAAGCCTAGAAGAGGGTTTGTGCCCTCAGACATGGAGGGCACACAGCATCATTCTGCAACCCAAGAATATCAGAGCACCCTTTAACAGTATACGATCAATTAGCCGGTTACAAGTGCTTAGCAAACTTTTGGAAAACCTTTTGTTTGATCAAACACTAATTTATTTGACAGAAAACAAATTAACAACAGACTTTCAGCATGCTTATAGGGAAGGGCCCTCAACATGCTCGGCACTGACACAAATGACTGATATTTGGCTGAAATAAATTTATAGTAAGAAGATTGTGGGAGCTGTTTTGTTAGACTTCCAATGCAGCTTTTGATGTAATTGATCATAAACGATTTTCATCCTCTGCCTTATTATGGATTGAGAGTTACCTATCTAATAGAACACAGAGGTTTTCGGTAATGGAAGCCTCTCTCATGCAAGTGTGGAGTGTGGTGTACCGCAGGGCAGTCGGCTAGGGCTATTATTGTTTTCTGTTTTTACAAATGACCTTCCACTGACCTTGAATAAAGCCTGTGTGTCTATGTAAGCTGACAACTCAACAGTATACACGTTGGCTGCAACACTAAAGTAAATAACTGAGACACTTAACATAGAGCTCCAGTCCGTTTTCGAATGGGTAACTAGCAATAGGCTGGTGCTACATATCTCAGTCTAAAGGCAGAATTTTTGGGACAAATCCCTAGCTCAATGCTAGACCTAATTTAGATCCATTATTGAAGAATGTGGCTATTAAGCAAGTTGAGGAGACTAAACTGCTGGGTGTAACCCTAGATAGAAAGCTTTCATGATCAAATGATTGCTAAATGGGAAGAGGTCTGTCTATGACAGGGCATTGCTCTGCCTTCTTAAAATCTCAGTCAACCAGACAGGTCCTACAGGCCCTAGTTTTGTCACACATGGACTACTGCCTAGCTGTGCGGTCATGTGCGGCAAAGAAGGACATAGGTCAATTGCAGTTGGTCCAAAACAAAGCAGCAGGTATTGCACAGGGAAAGTATCAGTAACATGCATGTCAGTCTCTCTTCGCTCAAAGTTGAGGAGAGATTGACTTGCATCACTATGGGTCTTTGTGCGATGTGTTGATGTGTTTAAGGTACCAAAATGTCTGTTGGCACACAGTTCGGACAACTCATCGGTACAGCACAAGACATGCAACCAGAGGTCTCTTCACAGTCCCCAGGTCCAGAACAGAGGCTGGGAAACGCACACGTATTAAATAGAGCCATGACTACGTGGAACTCTGCCATCCCAGGTAACTCAAGCTAGCAATATAAACAGTTTAAAAAAACATAAAAGAACACTATACGGCAAAAAGGGGACTGTGAAGAGACAGGCATTTTTTAATATATTGTATTGTAATTTGTACTGTACTATGTATTAGACCTAGATATTGTGTATATGTACTTATATGTCAGCTATGTGTGACGTTTGAAATGTATGTATTTCAGTCCTTGACTAATAATGTTATGTACCATGACATGTTTCATGTGGACCCCAGGAAGAGTAGCAGATGCTTTTGCAGCGGCTAATGGGTATCCTAATAAATGCCAAATACCATGCACAATGCCAAGTGTTGGCTGGAGTGGTGTAAAGCTGGCCGCCATTGGACTCTGGAGCAGTGGAAACACGTTCTTTGGAGTAATGAATCACGCTTCACCATCTGGCGAATGACAGGACAATTCTACCTGCCCCAATGTATAGTGCCAACTGTAAAGTTTGATGGAGGATGAATAACGATCTGGGGCTGTTTTTCATGGTTTGGGAAATCTTAACGCTACAGCATACAATGACATTCTAGACGATTCTGTGCTTCCAACTTTGTGGCAACAGTTTGGGAAAGGCCCTTTACTTTTTCAGTATGACAATGCCCCAGTGCACAAAGTGAGGTCCATTCATAAATGGTTTGTCGAGATCGATGTGGAAGAACTTGACTGCCCTGCACAGAGCCCTGACCTCAACCCTATCGAACACCTTTGGGATGAATTGGAATGCCGAGTGCTAGCCAGGCCTTATCGCCCAACATCATGCCCGACCTCACTAATGCTCTTGTGTCTGAATGGAAGCAAGTCCTCGTAGCAATGCTCCAACATCTAGTGGAAAGCCTTCCCAGAAGAGTGGAGGCTGTTATAGCAGTAAAGGGGGGACAAACTCTATATTAATGCACATGATTTTGGAATGAGATGTTCGACAAGCAGGTGTCCAGATACTTTTGGTCATGTAGTGGAGCTTTGTTCCGTGGTGCGGCAGGTAGCCTAGCGGTTAAGAGCGTTGGGCCAGTAAGCACCACCACCAATCAGCCTTTGGGGTTTTAGGCTGGGTTTCTGTATAAGCACTTTTTGGAGTATTGACTGTCCAAACAGCAAGTTATAAGTGACCACATTTGTTTTCTGTGTGTTCAGACAGCAGTAATTTGCTGACATAGCTACGCTAGTTGTCATAGTAACAAAAGGTGTGTGCACGGTGGTGTAGGCTGATTGGTGGTGGTGCTCATGCTTCCTATCACTCAGAAGTTATATAGCAAGCTAAGGTTACAACAGTGCCTTCCAATGGACCTTTCCCAGTTTCTTTGAATGTTCAAAATCCAGTTTTAAAACCTCAAAGGATTAGATGACCTAACTTTCAAAATGAGTCCTTTTTGACTAGTCACAGCAGTCAACTAGCTAGCATGGTAGCTGTTTAGCCCTCTAGCACATTCACTGATTTGTTTGTAAACCATTAACAAGCTAATTTGCTACCACATGTTCTTGTCAAACTGTCAGAGTAGCTAGCAAGCAACAGTATATGCTAAAAATCACTTGGCCAGGAATCAGATTTGTATCTGACATCAAACCACTTGCAAAGGTGGTCTGAAATGTGGTTTGAAATATCCGATTCCATGTGCTTTTTAGCTGTTCAGACTGCAGGAAAAAGAACAGATTCGAATCGCATATGCAATTATCATTTTTTGGAGTCCCTTCAAAATGCCATTGTGAACACGGCTTAAGTCACTCTGGATAAGAGCATCTGCTAAATGACTAAAATGTCAATGTAAACTGACCATCTTGGAAGGAACCACTTACTAGGGAGATTTATCTGACTTGGCCCTTTTAATAATAGGCTTTTCCGTAGGAAATGTATATAAAAAGAAAAGAGGCTGTTGTACAGTAGGCCTATAGAACTGGAATTAAGAGAGGTCCTGGGGACCCCAGTGGTTATAGTCTAGTATTTTCTAAACAGGAAACTGATGCTCTAGTCTGCTCGTTTGTCTCAGTAGTCTGGCAGGATACAATCTGTTCCCTCGAATGTTCCCCTTTATCTCTCATAAAGGAAATTTCACTGATTGTAAGTTCATGTCAATTATTGCCATCTTTTCTTTCCCATTTTCTAATCCAATGTTGACTTCCTTTTGTGCAACTAGTGCAGTGGCGGATTTAGGTATAGGCAACATGGGCAGCCGCCTAGGGCGGCATGGGGCACCCGAATAATTTTGGGGGGGGTTGGTGACATTTGCGCGATCGGTTTTCTATCGCTCATTTGCACATCACGTCAATGATATCATGTCACCGTGTGGGACTGTGGGTCAATTAACCTTGTCAGAGTGGGCGCCCTGATTCTAGTTTGTGAGCTACTGCCTGGGAAGGTCTCCCACTCAGAAGTACAAGATGGGGAGGTGGGCGGAGGTAGGTTGACCTCATTTCTCCCCACTGGAAGCCTGAGGTAGGGGGAGCGGGGGAATCTATCAAATAGCACACCTCTAACTTTGTACAGTACTAATGCAATTAGTAAAATCAGTCACACTACGAAATGCTACCAAATGAACCACAATTCATTCATAATATATAGTTTCACAGACATATTGTTGCATTTTTTTATGGTTTGTGCGAAATCGTTAAGAATAATATACAACCAGTCTGCACACCACCAAGTGGAATTGGTTTAGTCTTGACTCTTGGTCAACAGTGTTGGGGGATGGGTACTGTATTGATGTTGGATTGCCAAATCAAATTGTTTCTATTTGTCTTTGTTACTTCTTTTTTATATTTATGAGTCATATATTTGTATATTTATATAGTTTAAAAAAAAGTATTATTTATTTGTGTTGTTCCAAATGTCTGTTCCGAATTGTGTTTTTTTTGTTTTTTTTGGGGGGGGGGGGGGGGGGGGGGGTTCGCTGAAGGAGGGGTTCGCCCAGGGAGCCATACAAGCTAAAACCGCCACTGACCTAGTGTTCATTCTTCTCCTCTGATTTAACTTTTTCAATTTGAGTTTCATCTGAGAAAATTGCATGGCTTCAACCCTCGCTTTTAATACCACTGAGATAAGGCTAAATTAACTGCTGATGAAATGGAGTGCAGAGGGGTCAGGAACCAGGTGTGAATATAGCAGAATTATTGATATAGCGTTTTTGCCAATCCAGTGCTCTTTGCTTTAATGGGAAATCTGTGCCTGAGTGGTCCAGGGATTTTTGGTTAATGGAGTGCCTAGTCTCTCAGCCAGCAGCCCACAGCTTCTAAGTGTTAGTCTTCCATCATTATTGCCACCCTGAAACAACTGCTCTGGGGCAAATATAATATTATGTTTCATATCAGCAGTCCAGGCGCACAGGGAAATCAATGGCGCACAGCCTGATATTAGTTGCGTATAGGTTTTGCAGTTATGAAATATGCCTACTTAAAGCTTACTTACCTATATAGTGAGAGAGCCTGCACTGGGGAACAATGAAGAGACTCAAAGGGCTGGGAACTTGGTATGGATTTGTATAACTTCCATTCGAATACACTACATGGCCAAAAGTATGTGGACACCTGCTCGTCGAAAATATAATTCCAAAATCATGGGCATTAATATAAAGTTTATCCCACCTTTGCTGCTATAACAGCCTCCACTCTTCTGGGAAGGCTTTCCGCTAGATGTTGGAACATTGAATCGGGGACTTCCATTCAGACACAAGAGCATTCGTAAGGTCGGGCACAGATGTTGGGCCTGCCTGGCTCGCAGTCGGCGCGCCAATTCACCCCAAAAGTGATCGATGGGGTTGAGGTCAGAGCTCTGTGCAGGACAGTCAAGTTCTTCCACACCGATCTCGACAAACCATTTCTGTATGGAGCTCACTTTGTGCACGGGGTCATTGTCAAGCTGAAACAGTAATGGGCCTTCCCCAAACTGTTGCCAAAAAGTTGGAAGCACAGAATCATCTAGAATGTCATTGTATGCTGTAGCATTAAGATATCCCTTCACTGGAACTAAGGGGCCTAGCTCGAACCATGAAAAACAGTGTTGTCCTGTCATCCGCCAAACCAAGATTTGTCCGGCGGACTGCTAGATGGTGAAGTGTGATTCATCACTCCAGAGAACAAATGTCCACTGCTTCAGAGTCCAATGGTGGCGAGTTTACACCACTCCAGCCAACGCTTGACATTGTGGATGGTGATCTTTGGTTTGTGTGCGGCTGCTCGGCCATGGAAACCCATTTCATGAAGCTCCCGACGAACAGTTCTTCTGCTGAAGTTGATTCCAGAGGCAGTTTGGAACTCGGGAGTGAGTGTTGCAACCGAGGACAGACAATTTTTACGCGACTCAGCACTCGGCGGTCCAGTTCTGTGAGCTTGTGTGCCCTACCACTTTGCGGCAAAGCCCTTGTTGCTCCTAGACGTTTCCACTTCACAATAACAGCACTTACAGTTGACTGGGGCAGATCTACCAGAGCAGAAATTGGACAAACTTACGGTGCCACGTTGAAAGTCACTGAGCTCTTCAGTAAGGTCATTCTACTGCCATTGTTCGTCTATGGAGATTGCATGCCTGTGTGCTTGATTTTATTCACCTGTCAGCAACGGGTGTGGCTGAAATAGCCAAATCTACTAATTTGAAGGGGATACACATACTTTTGTATACAGTCGCCCAGTGACACGAGCCTACCAGACGAGCTAAATCACTTCTATGCTCGCTTCGAGGCAAGCAACACTGAGGCATGCATGAGAGCATCAGCTGTTCCGGACGACTGTGTGATCACGCTCTCCGTAGCCGACGTGAGTAAGACCTTTAAACAGGTCAACATACACAAGGCTGCGGGGCCAGACGGATTACCAGGACGTGTGCTCCGGGCATATGCTGACCAACTGGCAGGTGTCTTCACTGACATTTTCAACATGTCCCTGATTGAGTCTGTAAAACCAACATGCTTCAAGCAGACCACCATAGTCCCTGTGCCCAATAACACAAAGGCAACCTGCCGAAATGACTACAGACCTGTAGCACTCACGTCCGTAGCCATGAAGTGCTTTGAAAGGCTTGTAATGGCTCACATCAACACCATTATCCCAGAAACCCTAGACCCACTCCAATTTGCATACCGCCCAAACAGATCCACAGATGATGCAATCTCTATTGCACTCCACACTGCCCTTTCCCACCTGGACAAAAAGAACACCTATGTGAGAATGCTGTTCATTGACGACAGCTCAGCGTTCAACACCATAGTTCCCTCAAAGCTCATCACCAAGCTAAGGATCCTGGGACTAAACACCTCCCTCTGCAACTGGATCCTGGACTTCCTGACAGGGTGCCCCCAGGTGGTGAGGTTAGGTAGCAACACATCTGCCACGCTGATCCTCAACACTGGAGCTCCCCAGGGGTGCGTGCTCAGTTCCCTCCTGTACTCCCTGTCCACCCACGACTGCATGGCCAGGCACGGCTCCAACACCATCATGCTGACGACACAACAGTGGTAGGCCTGATCACCGACACCGACAAGACAGCCTATAGGGAGAAGGTCAGAGACCTGGCCGGGTGGTGCCAGAATAACAACCTCTCCCTCAACGTAACCAAGACTAAGGAGATGATTGTGGACTACAGGAAAAGGAGCACCGAGCACGTCCCAATTCTCATCGACGGGCTGTAGTGGAGCAGGTTGAGAGCTTCAAATTCCTTTGTGTCCACATCAACAACAAACTAGATTGGTCCAAAGACATCAAGACAGTCGTGAAGAGGGCACGACAAAGCCTATTCCCCCTCAGGAAACTAAAAAGATTTGGCATGGGTCCTGAGATCCTCAAAAGTTTCTACAGCTGCAACATCGAGAGCATCCTGACCGGTTGCATCACAGCCTGGTACGGCAATTGCTCGGCCTCCAACTGCAAGGCACTTCAGAGGGTAGTGCGTACGGCCCAGTACATCACTGGGGCAAAGCTGCCTGCCATCCAGGACCTCTACACCAGGCGGTGTCAGAATTTTTTTTGTCAAAGACCCCAGCCACCCCAGTCATAGACTGTTCTCTCTACTACCGCATGGCAAGCGGTACCAGAGTGCCAAGTCTAGGACAAAAAGGCTTCTCAACAGTTTTTACCCCCAAGCCATAAGAGTCCTGAACAGGTCACCAAATTGTTACCCAGACTATTTGCATTGTGTGCCCCCCCCCCCCCCCAACCCCTCTTTTACGCTGCTGCTACTCTCTGTTTATCTTATATGCATAGTCACTTTAACTATACATTCGTGTACACACTACCTAAATTGGCCCGACCAACCAGTGCTCCCGCACATTGGCTAAACGGGCTAACTGCATTGTGTCCCACCACCCGCCAAACTCTCTTTTTACGCTTCTGCTACTCTCTGTTCATCATATATGCATAGTCACTTTAACGATACCTACATGTACATACCACCTCAATAAGCCTGACTAACAGGTGTCTGTATATAGTCTTGCTACTCTTTTTTCAAATGTCTTTTTACTGTTGTTTTATTTCTTTACTTACCTACACACACACACACACACACACACACACACACACACACACACACACACACACACACACACACACACACACAAACACATACCTTTTTTTCCCCGCACCATTGATTAGAGCCTGTAAGTAAGCATTTCACTGTAAGGTGAACGTGACAAATAAACTTTGATTTGAAGTCGGAAGTTTACATACACCTTTGTCATGTTTTGTCTTTGATCTTCATGTCTTGTCCCTGTGCTTCCCTCTGCTGGTCTTATTAGGTTCTTTCCCTCTTTCTATTCCTCTCTCTCCTCCTCCCTTTTTCCCTCTCCCGCTCTCTCTCTCTATCGTTCCGTTCTTGCTCCCAGCTGGTTCTCATTCTCCTAACGACCTTATTTACTCTTTCACACCTGTCCCCTATTTTGCCCTCTGATTTGAGTCCCTATTTCTCCCTCTGTTTTCTGCTTCTGTCTTTGTCGGATTCTTGTTTGAGGTTAGCTGCTCTGTGTCCTTGTTCTGCCCTGTAGTGTTTTTGCATTTGTCAGATGCTGCGTGTGAGCAGGTGTCTATGTCAGCTACGGTCTGTGCCCTCCTGAAGCGACCTGCAGTCTGTGGTCGCGTCTCCAGTCGTTCCTCTCTACTGACAAGAGGTTTTCAGTTTCCTGTTTTGGATTGCCTTTGATAATATCCAGGAACATCATTGTTTGTTAAAGACTGGAATAAAGACTCTGTTTCTATTACGTCGCTTTTGGGTCCTCCTTCATCAGCATAACAGAAGAATCCGACCAAGAATGGACCCAGCGACTATGGATTCTCTCAACACTACCGTCAAGTTCCAGGGAGCAATGCTCGGCAGACACGAGCAGGAATTGTCTGCTGCTCGTCATGCCGTTGAGACCCTGGCCGCTCAGGTCTCCGATCTCTCAGGACAGTTTCTGAGTCTTCGTCTCGTACCACAAGCTACTTCCTGGTCTTCCGAGTCTCCGGAACCCAGGGTTAATAATCCACCATGTTACTCTGGACAGCCCACTGAGTGTCGCTCCTTTCTCACCCAGTGTGATATTGTGTTCTCTCTCCAGCCCAACACATACTCTGGAGAGAGAGCTCGGATCGCTTACGTCATATCACTCCTTACTGGGCGGGCTCGGGAGTGGGGCACAGCTATCTGGGAGGCAAGGGCTGAGTGTTCTGACGTTTATCAGAACTTTAAGGAGGAGATGATACGGGTCTTTGATCGTTCAGTTTTTGGGAAGGAGGCTTCCAGGGGTCTGGCTTCCCTATGTCAAGGTGATCGATCCATAACGGATTACTCTATAGAGTTTCGTACTCTTGCTGCATCCAGTGACTGGAACGAGTCGGCGTTGCTCGCTCGTTTTCTGGAGGGACTCCACGCTGAGGTTAAGGATGAGATTCTCTCCCGGGAGGTTCCTTCCAGCGTGGACTCGTTGATTGCACTCGCCATCCGCATAGAACGACGGGTAGATCTTCGTCACCGAGCTCGTGGTAGAGAGCTCGCGTTAGCGGGGCTTCCCTTCTCCGCATCTCGACCATCTCCTTCCATCGGCTCAGAGACTGAGCCCATGCAGCTGGGAGGTGTTCACATCTCGACTAAGGAGAGGGAACGGAGAATCACCAACCGCCTTTGCTTCTATTGCGGTTCTGCTGGACATTTTGTCATGTCATGTCCAGTTAAAGGCCAGAGCTCATCAGTAAGCGGAGGGCTACTGGTGAGCGCTACTACTCAGGTCTCTCCATCAAGATCCTGTACTACCTTGTCGGTCCATCTACGCTGGACCGGGTCGGCTGCTTCCTGCAGTGCCTTGATAGACTCTGGGGCTGAGGGTTGTTTTATGGACGAAGCATGGGCTCGGAAACATGACATTCCTCTCAGAGAGTTAGGGAGGATCACACCCATGTTCGCCTTAGATGGTAGTCCTCTCCCCAGTATCAGATATGAGACACTACCTTTAACCCTCACAGTATCTGGTAACCACAGTGAGACCATTTCTTTTTTGATTTTTTGTTCACCTGTTACACCTGTTGTTTTGGGTCATCCCTGGCTAGTATGTCATAATCCTTCTATTAATTGGTCTAGTAATTCTATCCTTTCCTGGAACGTTTCTTGTCATGTGAAGTGTTTAATGTCTGCTATCCCTCCTGTTTCTTCTGTCCCCTCTACTCAGGAGGAGCCTGGTGATGTGACAGGAGTGCCGGAGGAATATCATGATCTACGCACGGTCTTCAGTCGGTCCAGAGCCAACTCTCTTCCTCCTCACCGGTCGTATGATTGTTGTATTGATCTCCATCCGGGGACCACTTCTCCTCGGGGTAGATTATTCTCTCTGTCGGCTCCCGAACGTAAGGCTCTCGATGATTATCTGTCTGCTGAAGGCATTCAGATGGATCCCGCTAAGGTCCAGGATGTCAGCGATTGGCCTGTTCCTAAGTCACGTGTCGAGTTACAGCGCTTTCTCGGTTTCGCTAATTTCTATCGGCGTTTCATTCGTAATTTCGGTCAAGTGGCTGCCCCTCTCACAGCTCTGACTTCTGTCAAGTCTTGCTTTAAGTGGTCTGGTTCCGCCCAGGGAGCTTTTGATCTCCTCAAGAAGCGTTTTACATCCGCTCCTATCCTTGTTACTCCTGACGTCACTAAACAATTCATTGTCGAGGTTGACGCTTCAGAGGTGGGAGCCATTCCGTCCCAGCGTTTCCAGTCTGACGATAAGGTCCATCCTTGCGCTTACTTTTCTCATCGATTGTCGCCATCGGAACCCGAGGGGATTCTCCCTGAAGGGCGTGTTGTCGGGTTGACTGTCTGGGGAATTGAGAGACAGGTAAAGCAAGCACTCACTCACACTGCGTCGCCGCGCGCTTGTCCTAGTAACCTTCTGTTCGTTCCTGTCTCTATTCGTCTGGCTGTTCTTCAGTGGGCTCATTCTGCCAAGTTAGCTGGTCACCCCGGCGTTCGGGGTACGCTTGCTTCTATTCGCCAGCGGTTTTGGTGGCCTACTCAGGAGCGGGACACGCGCCGTTTCGTGGCTGCTTGTTCGGACTGCGCGCAGACTAAGTCAGGTAACTCTCCTCCTGCCGGTCGTCTTAGACCGCTTCCCATTCCTTCTCGACCATGTTCTCAGATCGCCTTAGACTTTATTACCGGTCTGCCTTCGTCTGCGGGGAGGACTGTGAGAGCCGCCAATAAACGTAGGATTAAGAGTCCTAGGTATTGTCGCGGTCAGAGAGTGTGGCTTTCCACTCGTAACCTTTCCCTTACGACAGCTTCTCGCAAGTTGACTCCGCGGTTCATTGGTCCGTTCCGTGTCTCTCAGGTCGTTAATCCTGCCGCTGTGCGACTGCTTCTTCCGCGACATCTTCGTCGCATCCACCCTGTCTTCCATGTCTCTTGTGTCAAGCCTTTTCTTCGCGCCCCCGTTCGTCTTCCCTCCCCCCCTCCCGTCCTTGTCGAGGGCGCACCTATTTTCAAGGAACGGAAGATCATGGACATGCGTTCTCAGGGACGTGGTCAACAGTACTTTGTGGATGGGGAGGGTTTCGGTCCTGAGGAGGAGTTGGGTTCCATCTCGGGACGTGCTGGACCGTTCGTTGATTGATGATTTCCTTCGTCGCCGCCAGGGTTCCTCCTCGAGTGCGCCAGGAGGCGCTTGGTGAGTGGGGGGGTACTGTCATGTTTTGTCTTTGATCTTCATGTCTTGTCCCTGTGCTTCCCTCTGCTGGTCTTATTAGGTTCTTTCCCTCTTTCTATTCCTCTCTCTCCTCCTCCCTTTTTCCCTCTCCCGCTCTCTCTCTCTATCGTTCCGTTCTTGCTCCCAGCTGGTTCTCATTCTCCTAACGACCTTATTTACTCTTTCACACCTGTCCCCTATTTTGCCCTCTGATTTGAGTCCCTATTTCTCCCTCTGTTTTCTGCTTCTGTCTTTGTCGGATTCTTGTTTGAGGTTAGCTGCTCTGTGTCCTTGTTCTGCCCTGTAGTGTTTTTGCATTTGTCAGATGCTGCGTGTGAGCAGGTGTCTATGTCAGCTACGGTCTGTGCCCTCCTGAAGCGACCTGCAGTCTGTGGTCGCGTCTCCAGTCGTTCCTCTCTACTGACAAGAGGTTTTCAGTTTCCTGTTTTGGATTGCCTTTGATAATATCCAGGAACATCATTGTTTGTTAAAGACTGGAATAAAGACTCTGTTTCTATTACGTCGCTTTTGGGTCCTCCTTCATCAGCATAACAACCTTAGTCAAATACTTATATACTCAGTTTTTCACAATTCCTGAGATTTAATCCTAGTAAAAATTCCCTGTTTTAAGTCATTTACAAGCACCACTTTATTTAAAAAATGTGAAATGTCAGCATAATAGTAGAGAGAATGATTTATTTCCCAGTCGGTCAGAAGTTTATATACACTCAAATTAGTATTTGGTAGCATTGCCTTTAAATTGTTTACCTTGGGTCAAACATTTCGGGTAGCCTTCCACAAGCTTCCCACAATAAATTGGGTGAATTTTGGCCCATTCCTCCTGACAGAGCTGGTGTAACTGAGTCAGGTTTGTAGGCCTCCTTGCTTGCACACGCTTTTTCAGTTCTGCCCACAAATGTTCTATAGGATTGAGGTCAGGGCTTTGTGATGGCCACTCCAATACCTTGACTTTGTTGTCCTTAAGCCATTTTGCCACAACTTTGGAAGTATGCTTGGGGTCATTGTCCATTTGGAAGACCCATTTGCGACCAAGCTTTAACTTTCAAGACTAATGTCTTTAGATGTTGCGTCAATATATCCACATAATTTTCCTCCCTCATGATGCCATCTATTTTGTGAAGTGCACCAGTCCCTCCTGCAGCAAAGCACCCCCACAACATGATGCTGCCACCCCCGTGCTTCACAGTTGGGATGGTGTTCTTTGGCTTGCAAGCCTTCCCCTTTTTCCTCCAAACATAATGATGGTAATTATGCAAACAGTACTATTTTTGTTTCATCAGACCAGAGGCCATTTCTCCAAAAAGTACGATCTTTGTCCCCATGTACAGTTGCAAACCATAGGCTGGCTTTTTTTATCGCTGTTTTGGAGCAGTGGCTTTTTCCTTGCTGAGTGGCCTTTCAGATTATGTGGATATAGATACTTTTGTACCTGTTTCCTCCAGCATCTTCACAAGGTCCTTTGCTGTTGTTCTGGGATTGACTTGCACTTTTCACACCAAAGTACGTTAATCTCTAAGAGACAGAATGCGTCTCCTTCCTGAGCAGTATGACGGCTGCGTGGTCCCATGGTGTTTATACTTGCGTACTATTGTTTGTACAGATGAAACGCCTGTACCTTCAGGCGTTTGGAAATTGCTCCGAAGGATGAACCAGACTTGTGTAGGTCTACAATTTTACAATTTTCTGAGGTCTTGGCTGATTTCTTTGGATTTTCCCATGATGTTTATCAAGGAGGCACTGAGTTTGAAGGTAGGCCTTGAAATACATCCACAGGTACACCTCCAAATGACTCAAATTATGTCAATTAGCCTATCAGAAGCTTCTAAAGCCATGACATCCTTTTCTGGAATTTTCCAAGCTGTTTAAAGGCACAGTCAACTTAGTGTATGTAAACTTCTGACCCACTGGAATTGTGATACAGTGAATTATAAGTGAAATAATCTGTCTGTAAACAATTGTTGGAAAAATTACTTGTGTCATGCACAAAGTAGATGTCCTAACCGACTTGCCAAAACTATAGTTTGTTAACAAGAAATTTGTGGAGTGGTTGAAAAACGAGTTTTAATGACGCCAACCTAAGTGTATGTAAACTTCCGACTTCAACTGTATATAGTGTATGTTTTGCTGAAGTTTGTTTGTGTGCCAATTGAATAATGATACTGTGGCATTTCAAATAATATAATGTATGCCATTTAGCAGACGCTTTATCCAAATCTGGGCATACATATTACGTATAGGTAGTTCCTGGAATCAAAACCACTACCCTGGTGTTACAAGTGCCATGTGAGCTATAAAGGACCTCATGAACGCCTTCTTCACAAGCTGTTGGACGAAGCTATGATTATGGCACATTTCCCAGAGAAAGATGTTACTTCACTGATACAGGTATAATAAACTACACTGAACAAAAATATAAACACAACATGCAACAATTTAAAAGATTTACTGAGTTACAGTTCATATAAGGAAATCAGTTAATTAGGCCATAATCTATGGATTTCACATGACTGGGAATACAGATTCTGTTGGTCACAGATACCATTAAAAAAAGTAGGGGTGTGGATCAGAAAACCAGTCAGTATCTGGTGTTACCACCATTTGACTCTTGTAGTGTGGCACATCTCCTTCGCATAGAGTTAATCAGGCTGTTGATTGTGGCCTGTGGAATGGTGTCCCACTCCTCTTCAATTGCTGAGTGAAGTTGTTGGATTTTGGCCAGAACTGGAACACGCTGTCGTACACGTTGATCCAGAGCATCCCAAACATGCTCAATGGGTGACATGTCTGGTGAGTATGCAGGCCATGGAAGAACTGGGACATTTTCAGCTACCAGGAATTGTGTACAGATCCTTGCGACATGGGCAGTGCATTATCATGCTGAAACATGAGGGGATGGGAGCGGGTGAATGCTATGACAATGGGCCTCAGGATCTCGTCACGGTTTCTCTGTGCATTCAAATTGCAATCGTGTTCGTTGTCCATAGCTTATGCCTGCCCATACCATAACCCTACCGCCACCATGGGGCACTCTGTTCACAATGTTGACATCAGCAAACCGCTCTCCCACACGACGCCATACTGCCCGGTAAAGTTGAAACCAGGATTCATCCACGAAGAGCACACTTCGCCAGCATGCCAGTGGCCATCAAAGGTGAGCATTTGCCTACTGAAATTGGTTACAACGCCGAACTGCAGTCAGGTCAAGACCCTGTTGAGGACGACAAGAACACAGATTAGCTTCTTCCCGGAGACGGTTTCTGACAGTTTGTGCAGGTATTCTTTGGTTGTACAAACCCCCAGTTTCATCAGCTGTCTAGGTGGCTGCTTTCAGACGATCCCGCAGGTGAACAATCCGGATGTGGAGGTCCTGGGCTGGTGTGGTTACACGTAGTCTGTAGTTTTGAGGCCGGTTGGACGTATTCAAATTGTTACATCAGTGAAGGCAAAAGTTCTTGTCTCACTTTTCACTGTAGTACTTCAGTTTGGATTGCATTCATTCTATGAGGGATTGTCTGTCTTTCAACTAAATCCTAATATCCCTACCCTCTCTATAGTTCCATCTATTGCTCTTTTACCTGCAGCATACCCTAAATCCACCCCTACCAGGTAGCCATAAAATAATTACCATTCTGAATCCAAAAAATGTCATTCAAATGTCCCCTCTGAAATGAGTTGCTTTACCGATTACGATGGCCATGGGACACCATGGGGTGAAACATCAATGGCCGCCACCTCTGAGGATTTCCTTTGTGTCCTCAGTTCATACATTTCGGTGGTTTCCTGCTGCCGTCTGATTTTTTATAGCCACATTACTGGTTCCACCTGTACACTTGGCCGCCGACGAATGAATAAATGAATAGATTCATTCCCCTGTTCATGCCTGAAAGGGTATCTGTGTTTGTGACTCTCGGCTCTTGACGTCTGCAGCTCAGATTTTGCAGATTTCTTTTATTTGAGTCATTTAGCAGATGTTCTTATTCAGAGTGACTTACAGATAATGCATTCATCTCAAGATAGCGAGGTGGGACAACCACAGATCTCAGTCATAGTAAGTACATTTCTCCTCAAAGTAAGAGGGAAAAGAGTCAAGTGCGAGTGTTGGTTCACAAAAGGCTTATTATTATACATTAAACGGTCCTAGCGCTTGATGATTTTTGTGACTGCACTTGAAGAAACTTTCAAAGTTCTTGAAATTTTCCACATTGACTGACCTTCAGGTAAAGTAATGATGGACTGTCGTTTCTCTTTGTTTATTTAAGCTGTTCTTGCCATAATATGGACTTGGTCATTTACCAAATAGGACTATCTTCTGTTTACCAACCCTACCTTGACACAACACAACCGATTGGCTCAGACGCATTAAGAAGGAAAGAAATCCAGAGAAGACTGTGTGAATCAGGCCATCATGGTCGAATTGTTGCAGAGAAGCCACTACTAAAGGACACCAATAAGAAGAAGAGACTTGCTTGGGCCAAGAAATACGAGCAATGGACATTAGACCGGTGGAAATGTGTCCTTTGGTCTGGTGTCCAAATTGGAGATTTTTGGTTCCAACCACCATGTCTTTGTGAGACGCAGTGTGGCTGAATGGATGATCTCCGCATGTGTATTTCCCACCGTGAAGCATGGAGGAAGAGGTGTTATGGTGTGGGGGTGCTTTGCTGCTGACACAGTTTGTGATTAATTTAGAATTCAAGTCACACTTAACCATAATGGCTACCACAGCATTCTGCAGCGATACGCCATCCTATCTGGTTTGGTATTAGTGAGACAATCAATTGTTTTTCAACACGACAATGACCTAACACACCTCCAGGCTGTGCAAGGGATATTTTACCAAGAAGGAGAGTGATGGAGTGCTGCATCAGATGACCTGGCCTCCACAATCCCC
Source organism: Salvelinus fontinalis (assembly GCF_029448725.1). NCBI lineage: Eukaryota > Metazoa > Chordata > Actinopteri > Salmoniformes > Salmonidae > Salvelinus > Salvelinus fontinalis. The sequence continues at coordinate 8,414,041 of NC_074700.1, forward strand.
CGAACTCAACCAAACTGAGATGGTTTGGGATGAGTCGGACCGCTGAGTGAATGAAAAGCAGCCAACAAGTGCTCAGCATATGTGGGAACTCCTTCAAGACTTTTGGAAAAGCATTCCAGGTAAAGATGGTTGAGAGAATGCCAAGAGTGTGCAAAGCTGTCGTCAAGGCAAAGGGTTGCTATTTGAAGAATCTCAAATATAAAGTATATTTGGATTTGTTTAACACCTTTTTGATTACTACATGACTCCATATGTGTTATTTCATAGTTTTCATGAAAATGTAGAAAATAGTCAAAATAAAGAAAAATCCTTGAATGAGTAGGTGTGTCCACACTTTTGACTGGTACTGTATATATATAAGACCATCAATTATCAATTGCAGTAGAACTTCCATAAAATACACAACACATTAATTGCACATGTGGAAAGCATTGCCAGGGGTCCCTAATAGGTGCATGAAAGTAAGGTTGAAACCCCCCTGAGGCCATCTAATATTCAGGTCTGCATCCCAGTGGCACCCTTTTCCTTATGTAGTGCACTAAATAGGGAATAGGGTACCATTTGGGAGACAACCTTGGTGTCTCATAGCTCCCTAATTACCTGGTAGGTTGAGGCTGAGCAGATGGAGTGTGGAAGACAAATTAGTCTTTTAATCATGACCTACAAAGTCTCTTGTTTACCAGCAGGAAGGCCTTGTAGACATGCCATGGACATTTTTGAAAATGGTAAAGTACAGAAGCCCAGCATGGGTGGTTGCCTATAGCCAGGCAGTCACATCAAACAGGTCTAGTGACCCTGGAGGTAGGTGCCCCGGGGCCCCAAATTTGGCCCTGTAGCAGTGGAAACAACAGTGATATTTCAAATAGACTGAAATTACATTTACTAGGTTAAACCTCTCTGATGGCATCTCCAACTAGCTATAAACCATTACAACTGTACATTCAGCATGAAAGAATGGGACAGAGCCATAACGGGTGAGAAAGGAGTCGCTATTATATTATATGCTGAGTGCACTGTATGGCAGAAGCCAGTCATGACCGTCATTTTCCAGTCAAAGAGCTTAGCAATCAGAACCGTCCCATTGTTCAGCACTTTCTAATCCTATGGTACAATTGCCTGTTGTCATAAATTAAATCATTTCTGAGCATCACAGACTACATCATATCTTGATAATTAATGGAGGCTAAAAGGGTGGATCATCTTTTCAGCTTCAAACCAATTAGACATTTTGAAAATGAAGTTTACAATTACAATGCTTCCATCCATAGAGTTTTATTGAAACGCATCACTTGCCATCTGATGGTTTTCTTTGTACATCTTAGAATACATATAGAATATTCAATGATCTCTATAGAGCACATTCAATTTAAGTAGCAATTACATTCTTTATTTTTTAATATTTAATTTAACCTTTATTTAACCTTCAATTCCCTTGTAACTCCATTCATTTGAAAAAAGTATATCAGCAATAATGAACTTTATTGGAAAATCCACTAATGTGATTGTCATTTGATACGTTGTTTATTCTACTTGCACTGGCTAATGTTAAGAGGTTGGATCGATGCTGTTGTCCATGACAACACCACATCACTCTTATCAATGATGTTCTCTGTCTGGTGATTGGCCTCCATTCCAAGCCAATGAAGTGAGTGTCATGTCAGGACAATGTTTGTTCTAGAGGTTAGTGAAGCTAACTGTTTTAGGGAGTTCGTGGACAAGCTATTTCTGTTTGACTAGCTCCTGATGATGGATCATTAGGCTACTTAAATAAATAGTTGTCTGGTTGGCCTCCGATGAGGTCATTAGGCTACGATAAAGTAAAGAGTAGAAGTTACAACCAGGGCCACGATCACTTTGACTCAGAACTAGATAGTGTGTGGAAGACTATTGATTCGCCAATCAGTGACGTAAAGAATAGACATGAGATGTATTCTGATGAAGTGGGGATTATTGGAAAGTGTTAAATACATGAACTCTTGACTCTCTGATCCATCCATATCATCAGCACCAGTTTGATGTCTCACTTTTTAAGGGTACAAGGTGTTCACTCTTTGCTCCGAACTGAGAACTTCTTCCAATTGAGTTCCTCAGGACCAGACGTCTGATGCTCTTCAGTGCGTGGGTGAACTCATTTTGTTGTCTGATTTGATATTGCTTTTTCTCCCCTCTGGGGTATAGCTATTAGTAGTGTAGATACAACGGACTCAGTGTGGGTGTTATAATCTCTACAAAATCCTCAATTCGTTCAGTGTTTCCTGCAGATGTTGACTTATGAAAGGTGGTGGAAGGTCTAGAAGTGCCATTAGACGGAGGGCAATTGAGAGTTTAGATTTTTTTTTTTTAAATATGCCATTTGACAAGCAAATGCAAAGGAATTGTTGTTTTACTTATACTCTTTTGGCAGCAATGTAACAGCATTGTGTGTGTGTCAGACCAGTCTTTTTTACCTCAATGGCCTCATCCACACAACTCTTGTCAGGATGGGAGGAGAGCATTGGTAAATAATTCAGTATCGAGGAAAAGAACACCTCCAGGTTTAGTTGGTGCAACGGTAATGATGGTGATGGACTGATGATCGAACCCACTGCCACTGGTGCTGTTAAATACCTGCTATTGTCCTGTTCCCTGTTTGACTCAATCAGTATAATCAGGGTCAAGGTACGGAATCACCTAGTTTTAAAGAGGAAGTTCAGTATTTTACAACATAATGTTAGATGGTTCCTTACTCTAAAAAGCTGAACTTCCCCTTTAAAGTCGTACTTTTATGAACCGCGTGTGTAAGGCTGGGTATAAGTTAGTCAAAACAAACAATGGCTCTATATTCATAATACGTTATTCCTCACAGGTGGAAAGAATTTCCTAGATAACTAATAGTATTACATTTTCAGTGAGTCAATACTACAGACTGAGCCAGTGCAGAACCCACTATTGTGAGGACAAGAGAGAGGAGCCACAGGGGGATTATGAGTCTTTGATCAGGATTTTGGCGCCTGTAGTCTGCATCACCGCAGCCGTTTCCCAGTTCTATCTATGCCAGACTGAGATGAACACACACACATTCTCTACTATTAGCTGGGGAATAACAGGGGTGAATAGAGATGGGGGCTAAGCCTCAGCGCCATCTGCGAGATTGATAAGGAAGTAAAGGCCACGGGGCTTTGTGCCACCAGATGATCTATGGTGGCAAAGCCTCAATTGGCTGTGATCTACAGCAATGCGCCTTCAATTTACCTGCGCGGGAGACAACAAATCTTCAGAGGAAAATAGGGGATTTTGAATGCCAAAAGGCCAGCGGGGTTGGGATTGGTTGGGGACTGAATGGGAGACATTTGAGGGAGGAAATAGGCCTCTGTTTAGGAGTGATGTTGATAGACCTTTGTTGTTTGGGAAGGAGGCGATGGTCTATACCTCGAGACAAGGTCAATTCCATGCCCCCTGCTTTATGATGGGGAAAGTGTGCTGTTGAGGGCCTTATATTTTGATGTAGGTGGGAACACCAAGTTCAAGATTTCATGTGTGTGTGGGGGTAAGGAGTGGCATGGCATACATACTTTCTGAACATATACTGTATGTCTACTGGGTCCTAAGCAGTGGGCGTCCCTCAGTAGCCTAACAGAATTATTTTTGCTGTACCAAATAAGTGGTGTTGTTTCACACTTAATTGGCCTATCAAAACCAATCACAAACATCTTGGTGACATATCTGGTGATATGTGTCAGATGTACTGTACCTAATCTGGAGTCTGTACTGTAAATACAGTCTTTGTTGTCTGTGTATACAGACAGTATATGCTGCCTACGGTACAATACACCATACTGCCTTCTCTCTTAACACATAAGACTTTTATTGAATGCAAGCATATTTGGAATATGAAACAAAGAATTTACTCATGCAGGGGGTTTAGATCAAGAAGACAGACAGCTGGAGGTTATGTAAATGACTGTACTCTAGCTGGGCTCCCAGGAACTGGCTGCCAACAGAACTTATGCCACTCGCACATTGATTTTGAAATCCATTTGAAGTGAAAGCCCACCAACACTAATTTGCAACACTCTCAACAATATTTGATTATCTTCCTTCTTCTGTCTGCGTGAGACCCTTACAAGGAGAAGAGGTGGTGTGTGGCGTGTTGCATGAGAAGGAGCCTTCAGACTCTCCGTCTAATGGATTAAGCTGTACATTATGCATGGTGAATTATTTTAAATGTACTCAGCAGCCAGGGCTTCTCCCCAGTGTGAATTCAATGCCTGTAGTAGTAGTAGTAGTAGTAGTAGTTTAATTGCCATTTGCATGTATTAAAAGTAATACATACATTGGAATTGTTTTTTGGAGTGGTTCAAAAATAAACAAACGAACATAACAATAGTAGTCCTAGGCTACACTGTTAGCCTACTAGGTAGGTATACTTGAGTTTTACATAAAACACATAACAAAACAAAGGACAACTGTCACGCCCTGGCCTTAGTGATCTTTGTTTTCTTTATTATTTTAGTTAGGTCAGGGTGTGACATGGGGGATGTTTGTGTGTTTTAGTCTAGTCTAGGGTGTTTGTATTGTATAGGGGGTTTTGTAGAGTTCATGGGGTTGTGTTCAGTGTAGGTGTTTATGTAAGTCTATGGTTGCCTGGATTGGTTCTCAATCAGAGACAGCTGTCTATCGTTGTCTCTGATTGGGAGCCATATTTAAGGCAGCCATAGGCATTAGGTAGGTTGTGGGTAATTGTCTATGTTTGATGTTAGTAGCTTGTGTCTGCACTTTCGTTTGTAGCTTCATGGTTGTTTTTGTTTAGTGTGTATTAGTGTTCATTTTCATCTTCTCAAATAAAAGAAGATGTATCTATATCACGCTGCGCCTTGGTCCTCTCTTTCACCGAACGACGATCGTGACAACGACATTGTCATAGCCATGAATGATGAGTAGCCTAAAGCAGGAGTGTTGAGAGAATGGGGCTGAGAAAGTACCCACATGGACTCTTCAAGAGAGACTGCTGAACTTGCTTCAGACCCAACCCCTTGGATGTCCTTTCTTCTACCCCCGTCTGAAGTGATGATTTTAAACCTTGACCCAAATGCTCCTGTCTTGCGTTAAAGGTAGAGTCAGTAAAATGACAGTTGCACGAGCAGCACTGCAGCTATTGCGATGGGCAAAATGTAAGACTTTGCTCTCACACAGTCACACACAGTATCTGCATATGTGCACGGGTTCGCTTCATGCTCTTACATGAAAACAGTGGACAAGTTTAGCCTTGCCCTCCAAGTTCCTTAGTTTTTGCAGAAATTGACACACTATGCTGTTTACTTTTTGCTTCTATGAAATATCGCTGACTCTACCTTTAATCTAGCAGGCGTGTCCTTTGGGAACAATTTACTGTAATGCTGCAAGTCTTATGTCCTGGTTTGAGATGAGGGGAATGCATTTGGATAGCACAGGGCTTTCTGTACTAAATTGGTTAGGAATCCCCTTTCAGTATACAGGAAATGTGGTTTATCTTAAAAGATTAGGTAGATCACAACTTAAAATGACAAGTGTGGTGATCTATTTTAAGTGTTGTTATTACACTCAGACATAAGGGATCATTATTGCTGCCACAGTAATATCATGTACACTGTAAATGTAAATGTATCATACACTCATAGAACCAAAAAGGGTTCCATCGCTTGCTTCGTATATGGAACCGTTAAGAGTTCTATATGGAACCCTTTTATAGGGTTCTTTGATCAGAACCCTGGAGGTTCTTTTTCACTGAACCTAAATGGTTCCATATAGAACCCTGCATGGTGCCATATATGAATTATGGCAACTATTATTAAATAGTAATATTTTGAGCGAAGAATATAATTTAGTAAACAATTGAATAATGGACAAAAGGATACCAGAATAGTTTTTAGAATGTTATGTCATTACTGTATATGCAAACATAGTTTGGAAATATGCACTAGTAGCCAGGAGGCATCTATTTGTTTGAATGATGGCTCATGTCAACTCTGGCTGACTTTTTTCCATACAAAACAATACAATATATTTTGTTCATTAGTCACACTGAACAACAAAAATGTGTCTTCTGCTCCGTTCTCCCCCCCCCCCCCAAACAGCAGACCTCACACACACAGTTGAGACGAGCACAGGTTCAAACTTTATGCAGCGCCCCTGGGTGGAGAGCATGTTGTGGGGTTAAGGGCCTTGCTCAAGGGCCCAACGGTTTTGAGGATGTAAACCCAGCAGCCCTCCAGTTGTCAGATCAATTCGACCCGTTTTTTCCCCCAGCGCCCGGCCCTGGATTTGAAAAGGCCACAGGTCCAACTTCTTAGCCACTGGGCTACCTGCTTGACTGGTTTCAGACACGAAGAGAAAAGGAGCAAAAACATGAGTTGCTCTTCAGAAATTTGCCAAAATGAACACAAAATGCTAAACAGACATATCATTATTATGATGTAGAAAACAACTTACATGAAGTTGTCAGCAGCAGCCCAAAGACAGACACTCTGTCTCTATTAGTTCTTGGTTACTGCCAGACTGAGCAAAACGTAGCTAGTGTGTTAAAAGTCATGTAATGATTAAATAGACTATTGAATCAGCAAGACTTATTATATATATTTTGTTATAAATAATTGAAACATACCTCCTTTCACTCAGCAACAGTCTTCTAATGGCTTCATGAAACACAGGCTAGTCGCCTCAATTGACTCCACACTTAATTACTGATATAAAAGAAACAATTAGCTAATTGCCAATGTCGGGCTGGGTCTGTAGCTTTATTTGGCATATCCCACAATACAAAATGCGATTATTTTAAATATATACAGTACCAGTCAAAAGTTTGGACACGCCTACTCATTCAAGGGTTTTTCTTTATTTTTACTATTTTCTACATTGTAGAGTAATAGTGAAGACCTCAAAACTATGAAATAACACATACGGAATCATGTAGTAACCAAAAAAGTGTTAAACAAATCGAAACATATTTTATGTTTGAGATTCTTCAAAGTAGCTAACCTTTGCATTGATGATAGCTTTGCACACTCTTGGCATTCTCTCAACTAGCTTCACGTGTGCCTTGTTAAAGGTTAATTTGAGGAATTTCTTTCCTTCTTATTGCATTTGAGCCAATCAGTTGTGCTGTGACAAGGTACTGTTGGTATAAAGAAGATAGCTATATTTGCTAAAAGACAAAGTCCATACTATGGCAAGAAAAGCTCAAATAAGCAAAGAGAAATGACAGTCCATAAAGGTCAGTCAAACCGGAAAATGTCAAGAACTTTGAAAGTTTCTCCAAGTGCAGTCACAAAAACCATGAAGCGCTATGATGAAACTGGCTCTCATGAAGACCGCTACAGGAAAGGAAGACCCAGAGTTACCTCTGCTGCAGAGGATAAGTTCATTAGAGTCACCAGCTTCAGAAATTGCAGCCCAAATAAATGCTTCACGGATGTTCAAGTAACAGACCCATCTCAACATCAACTCTTCAGAGGAGACTATGTGAATTCAAGGCACACTTAACCAGCATGGCTACCACAGCATTCTGCAGCGATATGCCATCCCATCTGGTTTGTGGGACTATCATTTTCTTTTCAACACGACAATGACCCAACACACCTCCAGGCTGTGCAAGGGATATTTGACCAAGAAGAAGAGTGATGGAGTGCTGCATCAGATGACCTGGCCTCCACAATCAACCGACCTCAACCCAATTGAGATGGTGTGGGATGAGTTGGACCGCAGAGTGAGGGAAAAGCAGCCAACAAGTGCTCAGCATATGTGGGAACTCCTTCAAGACTGTTGGAAAAGCATTCCATGTAAAGCTGGTTGAGAGAATGCCAAGAGTGTGCAAAGCTGTCATCAAGGCAAAAGGTGGCTACTTTGAATAATCAAAAATATTTAGATTTGTTTAACACTTTTTTGCTTACTATATGATTCCGAATGTGTTATTTCATAGTTTTGATGTCTTCACTATTATCCTACAATGTAGAAAATAAAAAAATAAAGTAAAACCCTTGAATGAGTAAGTTTGTCCAAACTTTTGACTGGTAATAAATATATACACACGTATATATTCATGAAGCTCTCTTGTATATGTGTATATACAAAAATATGTGGACCTTCAAATTAGTGGATTCGGCTATTTCAGCTACATCCGTTGCTGAGAGGTGTAAAAAAGTCAACCACACAGCCATGCAATCTCCATAGACAAACATTTGAAGTAGACTGACCTGAATGAAGAGCTCAGTGACTTTCAAGTTGGCACCGTCATAGGATGCCACCTTTGCCACAAGTTAGTTCATCAAATTTCTGCCCTGCTAGAGCTGCCCCTGTCAACTGTAAGTGCTGTTATTGTTTAGTGGAAACATCTAGGAGTAACAACGGTTCAGCCACGAAGTGGTAGGCAACACAAGCTCACAGAACGGGACCGCCGAGTGCTGAAGCACGTAGCATGTAAAAATTATCTGTCCTCGGTTGCAACACTCACTACCGAGTTCCAAACTGCCACTGGAAGCAATGTCAGTGCAAGAACTGTTCGTCGGGAGCTTCATGAAATGGGTTTCCATGGCCAAGCAGAAGCACACAAGTCTAAGATCACCATGCGCAATGCTAAGCATCAGCTGGAGTGGTGTAAAGCTCACCTCCATTGGACTCAGAAGCAGTGGAAACGCGTTCTCTGGAATGATGACTCACGCTTCACCATCTGCGTTTAACGGATGCCAGAAGAACACTACCTGCCCCAATGCATAGTGCCAACCATAAAGTTTGGTGGAGGAGGAATAATGGTCTTGGGCTGTTTCTCATGATTCGGGCTAGTCCCATTAATTCCAGTAAAGGGAAATCTTAACACTACAGCATACAATGACATTCTAGATGATTCTGTGCTTCCAACTTTGTGGAAACAGTTTGGGAAAGGCCCTTTCCTATTTCAGTATGACAATGCCCCCGTGCACAAAGCAAGGTCCATACAGAAATGCTTTGTCGAGATCGGTGTGGAAGAACTTGACTGGCCTGCACAGAGTGCTGACCTCAACCCCATCGAACCCCTTTGGGTGGAATTAGAACACTGACTGTGAGCCAGGCCTAATCGCCCAATATCAGTGCCCGACCTCGCTAATGCTCTTATGGCTGAATAGAAGAAAGTCCCCGCAGTAACGTTCCAACATCCAATTCCCAGAATTGTGGAGGCTGTTATTGTAAGGACCGACACTGAAGTAGAGGAGCAGGTACGGGGAGTTGAACATTTAATGAGGAACAGACATGGAACAAGACAGGAACAGTGGTGTGCGTAATGAGGTGTGCGTAATGATGGTGGCAGGAGTGCGTAATGATGGGGAGCCTGGCATGAGCCAGGGAGGGGGAGCGGGAGCAGGCGTGACAATTATAGCAGCAAAGGGTGGACCAACTCCATATTAATGCCCATGATTTTGGAATGAGATGTTAGACGAGCAGGTGTTCACATACATTTGGTAATGTAGTGTATATATACTGAACAAAAATATAAACCCAACATGCAACAATTTCAAAGATTGTATTGAGTTACAGTTTACAGAAGGAAATCAGCCAATTGAAATATATGCATTAGACCCTCATCTATGGATTTCACATGACTGGGCAGGGGCGCACCCACAGGGGAGCCAGGTCCACCCAATCAGAAATTGTTTTCCCCACAAAAGGGCTTTATTACAGACAGAAATACTCCTAGCTAGCTAGCTTACAAATGTGCTCAAATTCTAATAACGTTTCAACTTTATTCATCATTCGGTGTTCTATATACGTAGAACCTTTTGGTCCTTTGGACGAGAGTAAAGAACCCTTTACTTAAAAAGGTTATATATATCCAGTAAGGGCCAATAAACTTAAGGGTTCTATCCCTAGTCCATACCCCAGAGTGTAATTGGGATTTTTTTTAAATCTACAGCTAGCAAAATTGTTGCGTGTTGCATTTATATTTTTGTTCAGTATATATAGAACACCTTGTCTATCCAAAAGCGTATGTTTTATTAATCACATTATTATTCTAGCTAGCATTTAGTTTGCAACAGTACAGGTTTGTATGAACCTTGCTGTTTGCCACTCAGACCTCGACAACAATGTTGCAAAATATGAATTTGATCTTCCCCTTGCCATAGAGAGCTAACGATGTCGGACATCAGCTAGCAATTTTTCTGACTAGGCGATATCATGCAGCAGCATCATTAATATGGATATAAATGTCAATGGAAAAGAGCTAAAACAAATTAAAAAGGAATGTTAGATGTCATTTGAGAGTTTGATGTGACTAGGTAAGCTTTTGTTAGCTGTTTATTTCAAAAATCCCCATTACACTCTGGGGTATTGATTAGGGATAGAACCCTCAAGGTTCATTGCTGGGTATACTGGGTATATAGAACCTCACTGGGTATATAGAACCTTTATTAGTAAAAAAATTTGAATCTCGTCCAAAGACCCAAAAAAGTTCTATATAGATCACCGAAATAACCCTTTTTTCAAAGAGTGTAATACATATTCATTATCTTCTCCAATTTGTGCCACTTTTATGTTGCAACATCTTTATAGCATTTTGTAGGTACAAACTACAACAGACTCAATACACTTTTCATCCCAGCCCCCCTAGAATTGACTGAGAGAGAGCCTTAGCAGGAATCAAATTCTCAAAGGGCACTCCATCCCTCTCTGGCTAATTGGGCTCATAATGATAATGAAGTGGAATTATAATGTATTAATATTATTACCAATGTTCCTCTGATACTGTACCTATGAAACTTGAAACTAGACTACAGTGATTTTTACATTTGGTTCATAGTAGAGCCAAGCAACCATACTGTATCTCTACAACACAAAATAACTGAATTATTTATGTTTTGAGTCATCTTAACCACCAGCTGGCTCGCTCTCTGCATAGCAATTGAGCAAGGATAACGTTTAAGAGATGCATTGAATTTGTTTCTGAGGTAGGGGTATGGACGAAAACTCTGATTATCTCAAATAAGCAGTCTTTCTCATCTGTAAAATAATTTGCCTTGACCAAGTCTTTGCCTATGTGAACCAAAACTGCTCATAGGAGCAGGAGCCTATCTCCTCTACCTGTCACCATAGACCCACTTCAATTTGCATACCGCATTAATAGATCCACAGATGATGCAATCGACAACGCACTGGACAAGAGGAATACCTATGTAAGAATTCTGTTCATTGACTATAGCTCAGCATTCAACACCAGAGTACCCTCCAAGCTCATCATTAAGCTCGGGGCCATGGGTCTGAACCCCACCCTGTGCAACTGGGTCCTGAACTTCCTGACGGCCGCCCCCAGGTGGTGAAGGTAGGAAACATCACATCTACTTCGCTGATCCTCAACACTGGGGCCCCACAAGGGTGCGTGCTCAGCCCCCTCCTGTACTCCCTGTTCACCCATGACTGCGTGGTCACGCACACCTCCACCTCAATCATCAAGTTTGCAGACGACACAACACTAGTAGGCTTGATTACCAACAATGACGAGACTGCCTACAAAAGGAGGAGGTGAGGGCTCTGGGAGTGTGGTGCCAGGAAAATAACCTGTCACTCAATGTCAACAAAACAAAGGAGATGATCATGGATGCCAGGAAACAGCAGAGGGAGCACAACTCTATCAACATTCACAAGACCGCAGTGGAGAAGGTGGAAAGCTTCAAGTTCCTTGGCGTACACATCACTAACAAACTGAAATGGTCCACCCATACAGACAGTGTGGTGAAGAAGGCGCAACAGCTCCTCTTCAACCTCAGGAGGCTGAAGAAATGTGGCTTGGTACCAAAAACCCTCACAAACTTTTACTGATGTGCAATTGAGCGCATCCTGTCGAGCTGTATCACCATCTGGTAAGGCAACTGTACCGCCCACAACCGCAGGGCTCTCCAGAGGGTGGTGCGGTCTGCCCAACGCATCATCGGGGGCAAACTAACTGCCCTCCAGGACACCTACAGCACCCGATGTCACAGGAAGGCCAAAAAGATAATCGGGGACAACAACCACCTGAGCCACTACCTGTTCACCCCATTATCATCCAGAAGGCGAGGTCAGTACAGGTGCATCAAATCTGGGACTGGATGCTGCCTATATACTGTACATAGACTTGAAATCACTGGCCACTTTAACAAGCTAGTCACTTTAATAATGTTTACATATTTTGCATTACTCATCTCATATGTATATACTGTATTCTATTCCATTCTACAGTATCTTACTCTATGCTGCTCTGACATTGCTCGTCCATATATTTATACAGTTGAAGTCGGAAGTTTACATACACTTAGGTAATTAAAACTCGTTTTTCAACCACTCCACAAATTTCTTGTTAACAAACTATAGTTTTGGCAAGTCGGTTAGGACATCTACTTTGTGCATGACACAAGTAATTCTTCCAACAATTGTTTACAGACAGATTATTTCACTTATAATTCACTGTATCTCAATTCCAGTGGGTCAGAAGTTTACATACACTAAGTTGACTGTGCCTTTAAACAGCTTGGAAAAGTCCAGAAAATTATGTCATGGCTTTAGAAGCTTCTGATAGGCTATGATAGAGTCATTTGGAGGTGTACATGTGGATGTATTTCAAGGTCTACCTTCAAACTCAGTGCCTCTTTGCTTGACATCATGGGAAAATCCAAAGAAATCAGCCAAGACCTCAGAAAAAAAAATTGTGGTCCTCCACAAGTCTGGTTCATCCTTGGGAGCAATTTCCAAACACCTGAAGGTACCACGTTCATCTGTGCAAACAATAGTATGCAAGTATAAACACCATGGGACCACGCAGCCGTCATACCGCTCAGGAAGGAGAAACGCTCTGTCTCCTAGAGATGAACGTACTTTGGTGCGAAAAGTGCAAATCAATCCCAGAACAACAGCAAATTACCTTGTGATGATGCTGGAGGAAACAGGTACAAAAGTATCTATATCCACAGTAAAACGAGTCCTATATTGACATAACCTGAAAGGCCGCTCAGCAAGGAAGAAGCCACTGGTCCAAAACCGCCATAAAAAAGCCAGCCTACGGTTTGCAACTGCAACTGCACATGCGGACAAAGATCGTACTTTTTGGAGAAATGTTCTCTGGTCTGATGAAACAAAAATAGAACTGTTTGGCCATAATGATCATCGTTATGTTTGGAGGAAAAAGGGGGATGCTTGCAAGCTGAAGAACACCATCCCAACCGTGAAGCACGGGGGTGGCATCCATACCTCTTTTTAATAACATTGAAATATGTGCTGTGTTCACATCTCTCCCAAATTAACCTTTGTGAACGACTGTGTTAATCCCTTCAAGCAATAGTGGGCCTAATTGATTCAAACATTTTAAATAGACCTCAGGAAGAATACCATCCCATCCAGGTGATTTGCCTCTACTCATGCCCTTTTGAGTTCATTGAGAGAGATTTGGGCTCCAGACGAGGTGGCTTATTCTGTTGAGAGAAGACAAGTTCTTAATTATTTTAGAAAATTCTTAAAAACCTCTTTTGGCTAGGTGGGCGTCCCACCTCGCCAACATCCGGTGAAATTGCAGCGTGCGTAATTCAAAATAGTAAATTCGTAATATTAAACATTCATGGAAATACAAGTGTCTTACATTGTTTAAAAGCTTAACTTCTTGTTAATCCAGCTGCTTTGTCAAATTTCAAAAAAGGCTTTACGGCGAAAGCATACCATGCGATTATCTGAGGACAGCGCCCCGCTTACAAAAGCATTAAATATTTTCCAAACAAGCAGAGGCGTCACGAAAGTCAGAAATAGCAATAAAATAAATCACTTACCTTTGAAGATCTTCCTCTGTTTGCAATCCCAAGGGTCCCAGCTACATAACAAATGGTAGTTTTGTTCGATAAAGTCATTCTTTATATCCCAAAGAAGTCAGTTTAGTTGGTGCGATTGATTCAGTAATCCACCGGTGTCCCTCGTTCAAAATGCATACAAAGGAATCCGAAAAGTTAGCAATAAACTTCGTCCAAACAAGTCAAACAATGTTTCTAATCCATCCTCAGGTACCCTAATATGTAAATAAACGCTAAAATTTAAGACGGAGAATAGTATGTTCATTACCGGAGATAAATAACGAAGTGCGCGCCACAATACTACAGCCAAAATGGGAGCCATCTAGAAAAACTACAAATTCTAGCTAATTTTCCAAAAAACAGCCTGAAACTCTTTCTAAAGACTGTTTACATCTACTGGAAGCCCTGGGAACTGCAATCTGGGAGGTATTCCTTTGATTTTCCCATAGACAGCCATTTCAATGAGTGGTGACCTCAAAAAACGAAATAATCCGATGGATTCTCCTCGGGTGTTCGCCTGCCATATCAGTTCTGTTATACTCACAGACATCATTTTAACGATTTTAGAAACTTTAGAGTGTTTTCTATCCAATACTACCAATTATATGCATTTCCTAGCTTCTGGGCATGAGTAACAGGCAGTTTACTTTGGGCACCTCAGTCATCCAAACTTCCGAATAGTGCCCCCTATCCCTAAGAAGTTTTATGTCCGGCTTGGTATGGATTTACAATCAGAGGTGTACAGTTCTTTATAGAAGCGGGAGAATCTTTGATTGAATAATTTGGGTTCTGATAGTAATTCTACTGTTTCAGATTCAATAGTTGCTATATCTGCTAATTGATCATTACTACATAGTTTTTTGGCCAATAAACGACTAGGACGATTATCATGGAAGTAATGGTTGAGTCTAACTAGATGGATGGCAAATTCTGCTCTGTGTCTTATCAATAAACTACGTTCTGTCTTGACTTTGGAAAGAGTAGAAGCTACCTGGTCTGAAAGGACTGTTTGTTGAGAACGTTCTAATGTAATTAACAACATTTCCAATCTTCTTTAATTGGGATTTATTCAAGCCAGGTGCAAATGCAGTTGCATTATTTGTAATAAAACATTTGGTGGCATCCAATAGAATCCAGGATTCATCGACTGCATTTTTTTTGATCATTATGAATGAATTTAAGTTCAATTGATCACAGAATGTAGAATTTTGTAGTAATGAAACGTTGAAATGCCATCTTGTGGCTGTTTTAGTTGATTCTAAGATTTAAAGTTGGCAGTAGTAAACATCAGACAAGCTCAAATGTTGAAATTATATTTTGTTGATTAAAGAAAATAGAGGGGTAGATTATAGTATGACATCGATTCCTGATAATGTTTTATGCCTGTTTGTGTTTAAAGTGTACTCTTTTGCTTCAAGATTATGTGCTCGCCAGGTGTCAGAAGTTGTAATCAGGGAGTATATACTGGAGAGCCTTGGTTGAGTATGTACTGTAGTTGGTGTTATTAGATTTGTCTCGCATGTCCAAAATGGCATTCATGTGTGTCCCAATAACCAGATGGAAATCCGTTAATTCTAACCATATGCTATTCAGAGAACCAAAAAACATAGGATCATATGCATTTGGAACGTACACATTAATAAAGGCAATTTTCTTTCCATTATGGATACATTTAAGGAAAGTCTTCGCCTTTACCCGAGATGCTGATTTTGAATTTCTTATGTATCATTATGATTACAGCTTTAGTTTTGTTTGGGGCTGATGAAAAAGCAGCTACTGCAGCTGGTACAAGTGGTTCTGCATTCTATGTGCGTCCTTATGGAGCAGGTGTGTTTCATGGAGCATTGCTATATCAATAAGTTTCCTTGCTAGGATATCAAGACAGTTGGAACATTTGATAGGAAAATGTAGGCTTTTCAAATTCCAAGTGAGAATAGCTAGCGTTGTCATTGTTTTTCAGAAAGGAATGTTACCTAAAGATAATAATTATATCATCAATGTATCTCCTCAATGCTAAATGCCAAGCAGACACACCGGTTTCCATCTGTACAGTCATTGGTATGACTCAGCCAGGGATTGAACTCCCAACCGACTACCTCATGAAGCTGGTTGAGAGAATGCCAAGAGTGTGCAAAGCTGTCATCAAGGCAAAGGGTGGCTATTTGAAGAATTTCAAATATAAAATACATTTTGATTTGTTTAACACTTTTTGTTCACTACATGATTCCATTTGTGTTATTTCCTAGTCATATGTCTTCACTATTATTCTACAATGTAGAAAAAAATAAAAATAAAGAAAAACCCATGAATGAGTAGGTGTTCTAAAACTTTTGACCGGTAGTGTATGATAATATAATTCTGTTCTCATGCAGTTCCAAAATGCCTTGTTGATAAATAAGCCCTAAACAATTCCCTCAACTGAATTATCTATTAATGAGCTTCTCACCGGTGGCTGCTGAGATTATACCAAGGCCCGGTCTGTAGGGAAATGAAATATCAACATAATGAGATGGCACAGAGCTAGCATCATATGGTAGCTGTTAATCTAAAAGCCATTGGTGATCACGTCTCGTTTCCTGCATTTGTCTGTGCCACTACTTACTGTATGTCTATCTTGTACAACATAGTTGTCCTTTCGTATAAACTTTTATCATTTAATATTTTAGACAATTATATTTACTTGGGTAGACAGTACACCTGTTCCATAGTATGCTAAGGACATACTGTAGTCATTATGCAATCCCCTATAGTTTGAAAGCCGTTGAATAATTAAATGAAACCTACGTGATTTGTAATAGTGCAATACTGCCACCGAGTGGCAAAAGAGAGACATTGTAAACAGGGCTAGTAAAATGAGTTTCTCTGTCTGTAATTGGGCATGAAAGCCCTCTACTGGACAAACTTAAATGATTTATAGTAGAGTAGTGTTGTGAGAGCCCCACTTAACAATACATGTCACTGATATCTATGGTAGTTACACAGGTACAGTACAGCACTGGTTACACTGATTTGTTATAATTATTATGTAACAATGTCAAATTACACTGTACCTGCCTATGGTACTGACATAAATAAAAATATTTTGGATGTATAAAATGTGCATACACTAATAGCCTATATTCTTGTATTGGCAGAAACAACACTGGGACATAAGATGGTGCCTTACCACATGAGAAGTGGCCACCTGAGGGTTAGTGTTTTCAGGCCTTTGTTCCAACCAAACACCAACACTCCTGATTAATTTCATAATCAAAAACATGATTAGCTTGATCAGGGAGTGTATGTTCTGGGCTGGATCAAACGCCTGGACACCCTGAAGGACTAGCAGTGGTGGAAAAAGTACTCAATTGTCATACTTGAGTAAAGATACCTTCATAGAAAATTACTCAAGTAAAAGTGAACGTCACCCAGTAAAATACTACTTGAGTAGAAGTGTAAAAGTCTTTGGTTTTAAATATACTTAAGTATCAAAAGTAAATGGAATTGCTAACATGTTCTTAAGTATCAAAGGTAAAAGTATAAACCATTTAAAATTCCATATATAAAGCAAACCAGACAGCACAATTTTATTTTAGTATTTATTTATTGATAGATAAGCAGGAACACACTCCAACACTCAGACATATTTTACAAACTAAGCATTTATGTTTAGTGAATCTGTCAGATCAGAGGCAGTAGGGATGTCCAGGGATGTTCTCTTCATACGTGTGTGAGTTAGACCATTTTCGTGTGTCAAAATGTAACGAGTACTTTTGAGTGTCAGGGGAAATGTATTGAGTAAAAAGTACATTATTTTCTTTAAGAATGTAGCGAAGCAGAAGTTGGCAAAAATATAAATAGCAAACTAAAGTACAGATACCTCAAAAAACTACTTAAGTAGTACTTTAAATTATTTTTTACTTAAGTAGTTTACACCACTGAGGACCAGATAGAGTTTGTGGCCACCATAAAGACATGCTCTACGCAAAATGGTAGTAGAGGCTACATTGCTGCCCTCTTCTGGCTAAAGAATTACATGATTTTGTCATTCTCACTACTGGGACCTCTACTGGTCTCTGAGCTCTAGCTATAGTTCCGTGCCAACAGTATACTGTAGCTCCTGGGCCTTGAGCCATAATGGATTAACAGCAGAGTTAGACATGACATTGGCCTTATTGCACTTTCTTGCAAATGATGTGTATTCTCAATGGGCTCCAGATGAGTGTATCAGGGTGACTCGTTTAACAGTGAGGACACTGAGACACTGTTAACAATGAACAGATCCTCCTTATGATTCCCAGCCATTTATGGATATAGGTCTATCCAGATGGTGTCGTGACAACATCCATGTGTGTTGTTGGGCTTTTGATACAGGAAAGCTGGGTTAAACATCCTTTGACCATGGGCAACTCATGTCATAATAACAAGGCAACCTTTTAATCTACAGCATCATAACTTTTGACACCTGCTGTCACAGACTGCTCAGGATCATCCTGCAACAAATATTACAACATTATTACAACATTTTTTAAATAAACACTTGAAAATGAGACACTGTATCCTGTCAGTGTCCCTCAGTCTCTATGTCTTAACAGTACTTAACCATTTAATGAAAAGAGGATGTTTGCTACTTATGCTCATTTCTATGCATTATTTAGCATGATTGAGATTTACAGCACCATTAAAGCATTTTGCCCTATCCCTGTGGACTTTATTCATTGAAAACGAGGAACTTTTTTAAGGGTCAAATTGGAGAATGCTCTGCAATGTGACCTGCGACTTTTGGCTTATGTCTCCCAAGTCCACCATGAATTTGCCACAATAGTGCTATGACTGTAGGCTTCATTACAAACACATGGCATAGAGAGCACATTTCTTGGCTAGGTCTAATGCCATGTAGGGAATTGACCCCAATATTAAGCTACACACGTAAGTTCGTTGATTGAAGTTCAACCCTATACTCGATCTAATGAAAATATTCCCTTAAAATATAAGATGAAAAATGTAGGCAAAATCGACGCCATTAGCACATTGAATCCCAGTAATGTGTTGTTTCTAGTTCATCATCCTGTTGGAATAGGCCCTTACTTTTAATTCATTAGAGTGCATGCCCTTTACTTTGAAAAGAGGCTTTCGGAAACAATTTGTGGTTTCCCTTTGTTGCAGTGTCAAAGTAAGTGGGGATGACACCGTTGTTTTTGATCAAGCAGCATGAAACGCGCTTGCATGGTCGAAAAAATAAATCGCTCAGGTGAGCAAGAAAATCAGTGCTGACATCTGAGTTCCCCCTAAAGCCTCTCAGTTTCAAAAATAAGAACCAGTTCTGTAATTAATAAATTACCTCTTTGCATCTTCTAGGCCCTATGTTTGGACTTCCACCCCTCATAGCCAGCGACCTAGCTTTATTCTCTAGGCCAACTCACTTATTTTAAGTTAGACGTATGGGAGAAATAGGCAACAAGGAAATTAGGCTATTGCAACAATTTATTTGGAACATAAAGAGGTAAGTTAATAACTATTTGAATGTATTAATGTTCGGTGAGAATATGGTGTAAGTATATCGGTTTAGGCCTTTGCGTGGATAAAACCATTCAGTAAGCCTATACTACCTACATTCAGAAGATATTTTAACGTAATATGTTGTCTACGTCTGCTTGTATGAGCCGACTTGTAGGCTAGGCCAAATATAACATGTTAAATTAGACGTGTATAATCCTAAAAATCAAATCGAATTAATTGAATAGCCTACATTTTCGTTTACAAATTGACACTTTGTTTGAATTTGAGCGCTCCAAAATTGTTTTCATATTTTTATGTTGTGTAAACTCAATAATTCTGTTATGCCTTAGTCTATAATTATTCGAGATCTTTTGCGGTAATAGCGCTAGAGACAGTTCCATTTCAATGTTTGCTGTTAAAACCGGTTAAATAACAACGAAAAATTGGAAGACACGTAATTGTTTTGTCTCTATCTTTCTCTTGTTCTGTCTTGGGTACACTATCTTTGAACCAGAACGTCATGGATCAATGTCTCCCCTCTGCACCGTTATTGGGGCAACATGGGCTATTTCCTTTCTGTAGCTGTACACAAAACATGCTTCTCTTTGTAGGCTATTGTGAATTAACCCCGACAAAATCAGACAAATCAGAGGTATGTTTGGACAGTTCACCATCAGAACTTGTACTTCCATGGGCCTTTAGTTTTTGCATTTAACTGTGTTGAGATTATACTATTTTTAGATTACGGAAAGTTTGAATATTACAATTACTATTATTATTAGTATTATCAGGAATAGGCTGAAAATATTAACATTACAGATACAGGGGTCCTACCATCCTAAAAGTGCAGAAGTGTTTAGTGGTCGAGTATTGATGCAGGCCTACTGTTGGAACTCAGTCTTTCGGTTGGGAGGCTGGAGTTCCACCTTTACTTTGCAATAGATGTCATGCAGCCTCATATAGTATTTTTCATGTCCAACATTTCAAATTAAGTCATTACATTGTAATGCATGTGTAATTACGTGCATAAATATAATCTATATAATACAGGGATATAGCCTATTGAAGGCCTATGCGGCACATTATATATTTGTGAATTAATTACCTATCTTAGAGTAGCCTATACTATACAACAAACGCTTTGGACTGGGTCGCTATAGTAGGCCTAACCTTGAATAAAGTTAATTCAAACTTGAGTCCATAAATTAAAGTTCCCAATCCTTCTACTATATGCACGTAAGAAAATAATCCTAACCAAACCAATGAAATATCTTTTCATTCTCTTTCCTATCATATTTGTACTACTTTCTACTCCAGTTTGTATGATTAACTCCCATGTGGCCAGCCAAATCACCTGAGATTGAAAATGCAAACATGTTTAGATCTGCAGTATCCCATAGCTATTTCACTAGTTTTAAAGATATTTCTACCTACACCTTATACAATACAAAAGCATTCATTGTTTCCTATACGTTTGGGCATGTGTATATCCTTATTCGTATCCTTTAACTCGTGAGTTTACTCATAGTTTCATGCTAGGCCTACTCAGGGCTCCTCGTTACAGCCTATATAGGCTAAAGCCAACTTCCGCTCTTGGCAGTCTATTATGAATTAATAAAAAGCACTTTAAATGTGCTCAAATCGGGGGCAGTTGTCGTTGCTATCCTTGAATGGATTCGGTAGCGATAAAAAAAATCACTTTCACCTTGTCAAAAGAGAGAGATTCGGGTCAGAGTTGCGGTAAGATACCGAGGGCGGTGGAGGCAGGAGTAAAAATTGCGGTAAGATACCGAGGGCGGTGGAGGCAGGAGTAAAAAGGACTCGCGTGACAAGCACAGGGAAACAAGACTTTCCCGGGCAATCGGGTGTCCTCCAGGCACACATTAAAAGTGGACTCTCATCTTTCATGTCGCTTCTGGTTATCTTGGCCTGCTCCTTGCCCATGTATGTTTAATCATATCAGATGCTCCTACGTTGAGTGTAGACTCCGTAGGGAGAATCAATAGATTGTCCCAAATTGATTGAAAGAAGAAAGTAGGCTACAAGATGACATCTTTGTTCAGCTTTTTAATACAAAATAATTGTTTGTTGGATGGAGAGAGAGAGAGAGAGAGAGAGAGAGAGAGAGAGAGAGAGAGAGAGAGAGAGAGAAAGAGAGAGAGAGAGACAGCATGGAGAAGTTGACATGTTACATGTATTTCAATAATGAAAATACAACTACTGCTACTAATAAGTAGATATTATTATTATTATTATTATTATTATTATTATTATTGTTGTTGTTGATGCTAATAGTAGCCTAATAGCCTCCATTTTTGTATTAACAGTACATAAACTTAAAATAATTAATGTGTCCACCAGATACAGTATATGTCCATATACTAAGTTGTATTAAAACACTAATTAATGTTTCAGTTAGGGTTTATAACTTTAACCAAACCACAAGCAATGCTTGCAACTAAGAGTAAGTGTCAAATACTTTTTCAATCTTATTTAAGAAAACTATGATTGCCTTTCATGTCTAATAGTATCAGGCTGTTTGAATATTTAGGGAAACCAATATCATTTGATATCACTTGATTTTAAATTAAGGTCCACACTATAAATGCAACAAATTATCCCACCATACTTGATCAATAATTACCCTTTATTAGCTGAGTAAAATTAAGCGGCTGATCATCAAACAATAGCCACACAAGTGGGGCACCCAGTGAATCATCTCAGGAGTAGGCTTAACTTAATTAAAGGAAAACTTCACTCAAAAACGAACTTTTGGTACTTTTTAAATTTGTCCACTGATTATACAGTGCCAAAGTCTTTTGCATGTCAGCAGTTAAGTTTTCAAGATATTGGACTTTAAAGAAGCAAAGTGTCACCGGCCACATCATCATGAAAACTTGACTGCTAATATGCAAAATATTTTTGGACTGTATCAACAGTGGACTAATAAAAAAAATAACAACCGATTTTGGGACAGCGTTGCCCTTCAAATCATAATATTGCAATATGCAGAAATGGCAGAAATACTTATTCGGGCCAAATGATGTGCCCTAATTTGGATATTATATTGCAGTCCAGTAACTGTTAGGCCTATTCAATGAATCTGTCATTTCAGAGGAAACTCTTTAAAAAACAGTTTAATCACATTTCATGGCATCAAGTTGCATTATTCTAATTTAATAGTAAAACATATATATATATATTAACAGCTGTAGGCTTGCTCCTTATCGAAAAACAAAACAAATGTGGAAATAGTTATCACATGTAAAAACCCTATAACTTTAATGTAGCCTCAACCATATATGTTTCACAAGGCCTATAAAAATAGCACTAACTTATTATGTATTATCAACATCCTCATTAATCCCATTGGAGGAAACAGACATCAAGCATAGCCGCCTAATAGCCTACACTCAGCAATGGCTTCGTAGCATGATTTATTGAAAAATATGGACCTCGTGTCCAAGCTAATATGACAGAAGTGCTTTGACCTTGGGGGTAGTGTACTTTCGCGTCAGCTGCATTTTTTCCATGTTACTTTGAGTGTGCTTTCCTCCTTTCTCACGCGATTCCTGTATTTGAGAGGAATTATGCCTGTCATTGAGTACCTTTCCCCAACTAAGCAGGGTTATTTCAAGTATGAGCTAAACCACAAAGCCCACAGGGTCAGGTTGAATGGGATGTGTTGGGCAAGCTGTTCAAGTTCAGATGCTTGATGCTACCAATCATAATCAAAAGCTCCTCTTGTGGCCCCAAACATAAGTCTCAAATCGCAATTAGATTAGTATAGGAAATATACAGGGTTTGCTTCCAACACAGATAAACCTTAATGGGCAATTTAGCCCATTTACAACCTCATATGCATTATCTCCAGCACCAAACCAGTGTCTACATATCAGTGTGTTTCTATGATCTGTGGTTAAAAAGATAAGGTCCTAAAAAAAACACTTCTCTCTGCCATCACATTAAAAGTGAAATAACTGTGATTTTTCGAAACCTGTAACGAGCTTCTAGCCAGGTGCAGGGTATTGTCTTCCTCCCCACATCACAGCAAATCTCATAGTGTTTGAAAAACAGTATTTTTAAAATGTTTGAACTTTTGATGATGTCATCGGGCAGACATTTTAGAAATGTGCCATTTTCACATACATGTAGACACAAGTATTGTGCTGGAGATAATGCAAATGAGTTTGAAAAGTGGAAATTGCCCTTTAATCTAACCCAATAACGCCATCTCAAACAATGGTTAGTGCTGCAATTATCTACCTGCAAGTGATGTCAACCACATGAGAAGTGCTGTGTTAACATTTTGACCCCAGTTCCTGGCACTGCTGAAGGCATTAGTGGAATTATGGAAAGGCAAATATGCCTTGGAACTAACTCTGATATACGCACATTGATCTAATGTCCCATAAGCCTATTTATTTCCAGTGGACTACATAACCCATCAGAAGTGCTCCTTTGTTCCAGCCCTGAGGGATAAAACGTGCTTCCTGTGTACCTGCACTTATCCCATACAGCGAAATTAACCTTGCTTTGAGTCGACCTCCAGGCCTATATGGTAAGGAGCTCAACAATTATGCTGATGTTGATTCCTTCCATACACTGAGGGTTCATGGAGGGACAGGTTATTATTCAAACAGAACGCTGTAGCCTAATTGCTAGCTAATAAAGCTTTTGTATAAACAAACAGTTGTAGGGGTCGTCTATGTGAATAGTTGAGTTCTATTGGGCCAATGATCCTTATCAGGAGATTATCTTTCCCCCATTCATTACTCTTTTTTTCTTTACAACTGATCCCCTGATGCAGCCACGGGCTTTCATTGGGGGGAAAAACATAGATTTATGTGTCCTTTTAGCGTTTATAGATATTTGACATCTCAGAACATGGTCTTTAATCTTGCCATCTCCCCAACCACAGACTTCACACACACATGGTCTGTGGGAGAGGGCAGCTCTTGGCACTAAGCTGTGATGTGCTGATAATGTCAAGCCTTTTCTTCTATTGTGCTGACCTGACGAGCTGGCCTTAACAGGGGTTAATTTGCTGTTAAAGGGTTAAACAAACGGCATTTGTACTGTAGTTTCATAAAAAATTACAAGCTCAAATTCCCTCCTAATCACATAAAACAATTGTGTGGTAATATTATTTTTTGGCTAGCAGGTTATGTGTCCAGTTTAGGCTTTAGCAATGTGTTTCGTTAATGACTAAACCAAACAAATCCCAGAATGCCTTTTGGCCTGTCCTGGTAAATTGCGTCCTGTGTGCAGTGAGGTGAAAGGTAATGGGGATTAAACTTGGAGAAGTATGTGTCAGTTTCAATGGGAATGAGCCGCCTGATCTGGAGTGGTCTTTTGAGTTTCTGGAGAGGGGATAAAATGCAGATTAACTGTAAAAGCAAAAACAGGGGTACATTTTGACCGCAAGGTGTAAATATAAATCATAATTTCGAAACCCTTTTTTGATCCTTCTGAAATGTTGGGATTTTGTCAAGCAACTAGTTACCAACATAAAACACAATTTACAATGATTTCTATGTTAATATGAATGAATTAAATATAATGTATATTTTGTATACTAGCGGTGCACGGATGAACTCGAAATGTGGACTCAGCAGTAAATAAACTAAAGTTTGTGATAAATACACCAAATTTGGCACAGAGGTAGATGAAAAGATATAGATTGGTATGCCAGTTCCCTCATCCTTAGATATGGAGCCACCTAAGACTTGGTCCCTATAACTAAAAAAATAGTGCCTTCAGAAAGTATTCTTATTCCAAATTTGTTTGTGTTACAAATACTCTGTAATGTCAAATTGGAATAAACATTCTAACGTTTGTAAAAAAAATAAAAAAATGTATGAAAAATAAAACAAAGTATGCCTTCAGAAAGTATTCCCACCCCCTGACTTTTTCCACATTTTGTTGTGTTACAAAGTGGGATTAAAATGGATTGAGTTTTTTGTCAACAATCTCCATAAAATTCTCTGTAATGGGAAAGTGGAAGAAAAATTCTAACATTTGTAAAAAAAAATATATATGTGTGTGTGTGTGTGTGTGTGTGTGTGTGTGTGTGTGTGTGTGTGTGTGTGTGTGTGTGTGTGTGTGTGTGTGTGTGTGTGTGTGTGTGTGTGTGTGTGTGTGTGTGTGTGTGTGTAATATAAACGCTAAAGGACAAAAAGTATGTGCACAGCTGCTCGTCGAACATCTCATTCCAAAATCATGGGCATTAATATGGTGTTGGTCCCTCCTTTGCTGCTATAACAGCCTCCACTCTTCTGGGTAGGCTTTTCCACTTGGAACATTGCTGTGGGAACTTACTTCCATTCAGCCACAAGAGCATTAGTGAGGTTGACTCTCAGTCCGCGTTCCAATTCATCCCAAAGGTGTTCGATGGGGTTGATGTCAAGGCTCTGTGCAGGCCAGTCAAATTCTTCCACACTGATCTCGAAAAACACTTTCTGTATGGACCTCGCTTTGTGCAAGGGGGAATTGTCATGCTGAAACAGGAAAGGGCCTTCCCCAAACTGTTTCCACAAAGTTGGAAGCACAGAATTGTCTAGAATGTCATTGTATGGATTTTCGTTAAGATTTCCCTTCACTGGAACTAAGGGGCCTAGCCCGAACCATAATAAACAGCCTTAGACCATTATTCCTCCTCCACCAAACTTTATAGTTGGCACTATGCATTGGAGCAGGTAGCTTTCTCCTGACATCCACCAAACCCAGATTCGTCCGTTGGACTGCCAGATAGCGAAGAGTGTTTCATCACTCCAGAGAACACGTTTCTACTGAGTAACTAAAATGGTGCTGATCCATCCTCAGTTTTCTCCCATCACAGCCATTAAACTGTGTAACTGTTTTACATCACCATTGGGATTATGGTAAAACCCCTGAGTGGTTTCCTTCCTCTCATCTCCCAGTGTCTGGTGGAAAGCAGACTGAACCAGGTTTTCCTCTAGGATTTTGCCTGCGCTTAGCTCTATTCTGTAGTCCTTGCCGATGACAAGCATACCCATAACATGATGCAGCCACCACCATCCTTGAAAATATGAAGAGTGGTAGGCTACTCAGTGATGTGTTGTGTTGGATTTTCCCCAAACATAACGCTTTGTATTCCGGACATAAAGTTAATTTCTGTGCCACATTTGTAAAAAATAATAATAAATAAATAACATATTTTCACTTTTACATTATGGGGTATTGTGTCTAGGCCAGTGACAAAACAAAACTGAATTTAATCAATTTCAGGCTAAAACACAACAAAATGTGGTAAAAGTAAAGCAGTGTGAATACTTTCTGAAGGGACTGTTACTTAGATTCCAGTCAATGGTCTCTATACCACTTTATGTCTAATCTTTCAGAAGCAATTGGAACTGCGTTGATAGTCCATAGTGTTCCAGAGGTGGAGCTAAAAGTCTGGTGGCCTATGACTTCCATACCGGTGCAGTGACGTGCGGTGAGGTCGGTGGCTGGGTAAGCACTGGCTTTTACCAAAGCCAGATTAACTCAGAAATAAACCTTTATTAAGCCCAAATTCACCATACAACCGATAGATCCAACAACCAGAGTGACATAGGCTATTAACTGAAATTAACCAAGTTTCCATCCACCATTTCATGCGGATTAATTCAAATGTCAATGTTAATAATACTTTTAACAAAAATCTTTCATTTAGAATCTGTAGAAACTATGAGAATAGAACGGTTCAGAACTTTTGTGAAACCTCACAGCGCAGTTAAAAAACATACAGCAAATAGAAATCCAAGATGGATGACGTTAAGAGATAGATGGGAGGGGTTGAGGGGTGGGACTAATAACAATAAGATGACGAATGAAGAGTATACTGTGTCCGTAAAATGTATAAAGGTTCGGGGATTTTGTGAAACAGCACAGTTAAAATTATATGGCAAATAGAACTGGATGGTCTTAAGAAATAGATGGGAGGGGTTGAGGGTAGCGGAAGGATCGGAGTAAAAACAAACAAAAGATAAGTATTGTAAAATAGATTTTGTCTGTAAAATGTAATAGTATGTATAAACTTGAAGTAGAGGCCTGCGCGTTGTTGTTCATTAGTTTACTCCAATTAGGGGAGGGCTGGTATGGGTAGTGGAAAATAATGAAGCCAAATATATTTTTTAAAGATTTGTATATGCAGTACCAGTTAAAGGTTGGACACCTACTCATTCAAGGGTTTTTCTTTAT
Source organism: Salvelinus fontinalis (assembly GCF_029448725.1). Taxonomy (NCBI): domain Eukaryota; kingdom Metazoa; phylum Chordata; class Actinopteri; order Salmoniformes; family Salmonidae; genus Salvelinus; species Salvelinus fontinalis. The sequence goes on from NC_074700.1 coordinate 8,441,514, forward strand.
TTTTACTATTTTCTACGTTGTAGAATAATAGTGAAGACATCAACACTATGAAATAACACATATGGAATCATGCACTAACCAAAAAAGTGTTAAACAAATCAAAATATATGTTATATTTGACATTCTTCAAAAAGCCAACCTTTGCCTTGATGACAGCTTTTCACACTCCTGGTATTCTCTTAACCAGCTTCATGAGGTAGTCAGCCGGAATGTATTTCAATTAACAGGTGTGCCTTGTTAAAAGTTAATTTGTGGAATTTCTTTCCTTCTTAATGTGTTTGAGCCAATCAGTTGTGTTGTGACAAGATAGGGGTGGTATACAAAAGATAGCCATAAAACATAATGTTAACTTTCACTGCTATGCGGATGACACACAGCTGTACATTTCAATGAAACATGGTGAAGCCCCAAAATTGCCCTCGCTAGAAGCCTGTGTTACAGACATAAGGAAGTGGATGGCTGAAAACGTTCTACTTTTAAACTCGGACAAAACAGAGATGCTTGTTCTAGGTCCCAAGAAACAAAGAGATCTTCTGTTGAATCTGACAATTAATCTTGATGGTTGTAAAGTAGTCTCAAATAAAACTGTGAAGGACCTCGGCGTTACTCTGGACCCTGATCTCTCTTTTGACGAACATATCAAGACTGTTTCAAGGACAGCTTTTTTCCATCTACGTAACATTGCAAAAATCAGAAATTGTCTGTCGAAAAATGAGGCAGAAAAATGAATCCATGCTTTTGTTACTTCTAAGTTAGACTACTGCAATGCTCTACTTTCCGAATACCCGGATAAAGCACTAAATAAACTTCAGTTAGTGCTAAATACAGCTGCTAGAATCCTGACTAGAACCCAAAAATTTGATCATATTACTCCAGTGCTAGCCTCCCTACACTGGCTTCCTGTTAACTTCTTATGGATGCAAGCCCGATGTCGGTACACTTATGACAACAGCCAGCTCAAGTGCATGGCGCGAAATTCAAAAGATATTTTTTAGAAATATTTAACTTTCACACATTAAGGCAAGGGCTGATTTTAAGGTTTTACTGTTAACCTACAAAGCGTTACATGGGCTTGCTCCTACCTATCTTTCGAGTTGGTCCTGTCGTACATACCTACACGTACGCTACGGTCACAAGACGCAGGCCTCCTAATTGTCCCTAGAATTTCTAAGCAAACAGCTGGAGGCAGGGCTTTCTCCTATTGATCTCCATTTTTATGGAATGGTCTGCCTACCCATGTGAGAGACGCAGACTTGGTCTCAACCTTTAAGTCTTTACTGAAGACTTATCTCTTCAGTGGGTCATATGATTGAGTGTAGTCTGGCCCAGGAGTGTGAAGGTGAACGGAAAGGCTCTGGAGCAACGAACCACCCTTGCTGTCTCTGCCTGGCCGGTTCCCCTCTCACCACTGCCTCTAACCCTATTACAGGGGCTGAGTCACTGGCTTACTGGTGCTCTTTCATGCCGTCCCTAGGAGGGGTGTGTCACTTGAGTGGGTTGAGTCACTGACGTGATCTTCCTGTCTGGGTTGCCCCCCCCCCCTTGGTTTGTGCCGTGGCGGAGATCTTTGTGGGCTATACTCGGCCTTGTCTTAGGATGGTAAGTTGGTGGTTGAAGATATCCCTCTAGTGGTGTGGGGCTGTGCTTTGGCAAAGTGGGTGGGGTTAGATCCTTCCTGTTTGGCCCTGTCCGGGGGTATTATCGGATGGGGCCACAGTGTCTCCTGACCCCTCCTGTCTCAGCCTCCAGTATTTATGTTGCAGTAGTTTATGTGTCGGGGGGCTAGGGTCAGTTTGTTATATCTGGAGTACTTCTCCTGTCTTATCCGGTGTCCTGTGTGAATTTAAGTATGCTCTCTCTAATTCTCTCTTTCTCTCTTTCTTTCTCTCGGAGGACCTGAGCCCTAGGACCATGCATCAGGACTACCTGGCATGATGACTCCTTGCTGTCCCCAGTCCACCTGGACGTGCTGCTGCTCCAGTTTCAACTGTTCTGCCTGCGGCTATGGAACCCTGACCTGATCACCGGACGTGCTACCTGTCCCAGACCCGCTGTTTTCAACTCTCTAGAGACAGCAGGAGCGGTAGAGATACTCTTAATGATCGGCTATGAAAAGCCAACTGACATTTACTCCTGAGCTGCTGACTTGCTGCACCCTCGACAACTACTGTGATTATTATTATTTGACCATGCTGGTCATTTATGAACATTTGAACATCTTGTCCATGTTCTGTTATAATCTCCACCCGGCACAGCCAAAAGAGGACTAGCCACCCCTCATAGCCTGGTTCCTCTCTAGGTTTCTTCCTAGGTTTTGGCCTTTCTAGGGAGTTTTTCCTAGCCACCGTGCTTCTACACCTGCATTGCTTGCTGTTTTGGGGTTTTAGGCTAGGTTTCTGTACAGCACTTAGAGATATCAGCTGATGTACGAAGGGCTATATAAATAAAATACATTTGATAGCCCTATTTGGTAAAAGACCAAGTCCATATTAGGGCCAGAACAGCTCAAATAAGCAAAGAGAAACGACAGTCCATTATCACTTTAACACCTCAGGTTCAGTCAATCCGGAAATTTTCTTCAAGTGCAGTCGGGAAAAAACCATCAAGCGCTATGATGAAACTGACTCTCATGAGGACCGCCATAGGAAAGAAAGACCCAGAGTTACCTCTGCTGCAGAGGATAAGTTCATTAGAGTTACCAGCCTCAGAAATTGCAGCCCAAATAAATGCTACACAGAGTTCAAGTAACAGACACATCTCAACATGCACTGTTCAGAGGAGACTGCGTAAATCAAACCTTCATGGTTGAATTGCTGCAAAGAAACCACTACTAAAGGACACCAATAATAAGAAGAGACTTGCTTGGGCCAAGAAACATGAGCAATGACATTAGGCTGGTGGAAATCTGTCCATTGGTCCGATGAGTCAAAATGTGAGATTTTTTGGTTCCAACCACCGTGTCTTTGTGAGTCTCAGAGTAGGTGAATGGATGATCTCTGCATGTGTGGTTCCCACCGTGAAGCATGAAGTAGGATGTGTGATGGTGTGGGGGTGCTTTGCTGGTGACACTCTGTGATTTATTTAGAATTCAAGGCACACTTAACCAGCATGACTACCACAGCATTCTGCAGCGATACGCCATCCCATCTGGTTTGCGCTTAGTGGGACTATCATTTGTTTTTTAACAGGAAAATGACCCAGCACACCTCCAGGCTGTTTAAGGGATATTTGACCAAGAAGGAGAATGATGGTGTGCTGCATCAGATGACCTGCCCTCCATAATCACCCGACCTCAACCCAATTGAGATGGTTTCGGATGAGTCGGACCACAGAGTGAAGGAAAAGCAGCCAACAAGTTCTCAGCATATGTGATAACTCGTTCAAGACTGTTGGAAAAGTTGAGTAAGGTTGATCTGAGCGTTCTGTCCTAACAACAGCAGTCAAGCACCCAAGCTAACTGGCTAACAATGGCTAGGTTTCTAGCTACTTCCAGACACAAATGAGAGAACACCCCACTCTAACCTTTTTACTCGCCCTAAAAGAGCTGGTTAGGCTGTTTTTATGTTATCCAGAGTGTTGGTGACTGCAACTGTGCTGCTGGCAACAATTTAGTTACGCTTTTTTTGCCAACGTTTACTGACACCGGCCATATTGAACGGGTGTTGAGCATTCGTACATTCGTTAGTTATTCTGAGCTCTGGCACACTCAGAAGAGAGTGCTCTGAGATCGGAGTAAACAGCCAGAGCGAATTTACCAGTTATGTTTGTCAACAGTTGTCGCATTGACATCATGAACATTCTATTGAAATGGTTACTTGCATAGTGGAATCTTTTGTTAATTAAGACCTGTAGCTAGCAAGCTAAACAATGATCCATAATCCCAACTCCTGACATTACTACCTAGGATGAATCTGCAGGTAGCTAACCCACCAGGTTCAATGTTAGCTAGCTAACATTAGGCTATAACTAGCAAAGCAAATGGCTCTGAGATATAATAATATTACTACACAGATCATACACGTAACGTTAACTAGCACTACCATTAGCTAGCTACCTAACGGTACACTTTAAGTTGAAATGAAAATGACTTTCTGATAAAATTAGAAACATGTAATATCTGAAAATGTAGACTATCTTACCTATTTACGTGGATGGACGCTTCTCCCTTTGTCATGGATGCCATTGTTGCCCTTAGTTTGAAGATGCAATCCGGAGACAGGGGTTTTCTTCATCTCCTTAGCTATCATACTCTAATTCCACTGATTTCAAAACTCAATTTCTCGGCATGTCCAGCCCACTCATTATCTCAGCTAATCATGTCTAGTTGGAAGGTTTCTGTTTTTTTCTGTGGTTAAACCAACTCGGCTCGTAATTTAACAATTGTATTCGTATTTACAGATGGCATACAAGTTTATAATTTAAGCATATGAAAGTTCACATGTTTCAGAAGGCATTTCTGCCAAAAAACACATTTTGATTCAAAAAAAAGTTTACATTCAAATGGCTCTCCTGTGAAGTAGCGATGTGTGACATACGTCTAGTTTCCTGAAACGAGTCACATATAAATAAATATAAAATTCACAATTTGTCGCTAGATAATGCAACACTTGCAGAGGAAATGCTTTTATGCACAAATATTGATAAAAGAAACATCTTGTTGCAGTAAACTTCGAGTCATGCGATGAGTTTGTTGTAGCCTACTACCACCACAACATGGAAAAGCAGAGTTTATAGGCAGTTGGAAAAGTTATGATGAACTTCAAAACTTATTTCAGAACTTCATCATTTATGGTGTTTAAGTGCACGGTGATGAGCTTCATGCAAATTTCCACATAAATATATATTTTTTATGATCTTGCTTTTATCCATATCTCATCATATAAACGACCCTTTCCCATTTGACAGTGAACTGTTGTCTATAGAGCATGCGCCAAAACCAGATTGTACAAGTATGCTATTTACGCAACAGTTTCTATGACAAAACCATCGATAGAGTTGAAAATGAAATGGAAACACATTAAACCTGTTTGTTTTTTTGATACATGAAAAGCAAAAGTGATTTTATGTGCACTATGTCAACACACACAGCATTTATCCTCTAAATAGTCTGTTTGATGGAAACACACCTCTGGTGGGAAAATGTGCATATTTTTTGTATGAGGATTTCTTTTATATTCACATGAAAATCTGTCGCCAATTGAATGGAAACCTAGCTAGTGACAAATATTTTCACCAAATGTAAATAGCAGTGTAGCCAAGATAGCTTGTGATGGCGGAATATTTACATTACATCTGACAAAATGACACTGCTATTGTAGTGTACCGAATAAAAAATACAAGTTGTATGGGTTTCCATCGCATTTCTAACTCTACTGATGGTTTTCTCAACAAAACAAAGAAAATGCATTATATAACCTGTGCCCACTCTGGAATTCGCACTTGCGTTGTTGCCTGTCATTAAAACAAATTATACGACATATCCTTTACTCACATATAAAGTTTGAAACCTGGTTATAGATAAAAATATAGAACATTATATATATATATATATATATATATATATATATATATATATATATAAAAATATATATATTATATATAATTTTATTATTTGGCTTTTCATAACAGCTTTTTTTTTACTCGATTATCACAGGGTAAGCATTGCCTACCCTGACTCCATGTCACTGTAATGGTGGCAATCTTAGGTCATACCGGTAAATCAGATTAGCTCAATCATACCATATTTTACAGTCGGTATGGGGTTCTTTTCTGCTCATGCATTATCATTATCACCCACCACTGGTGTGCGTGGCCAAATAGATATATTTTAATGTTATCCAATGTAAACGCCTGGATTAGCACATGGATTGGACCCGGTGCTTTGGTCCGATGACATGAACATTTCTTTGGCCATGCACACCAGTGTTGGGCGTGGCATCTAAATGAGAATGCATGATCAGAAAAGAACCCCATACATACTGTAAAATATGGTGGTGGATCATTTAAGTTATGTGGCTATTTTGCTTCCACTGGTCCTGGGGCCCTTGATAATGTCAACAGAATCATGAATTTTTGCCAATACAAGGATTTTTTATACAGTCATTTTGGCTCATCTTTATCAAGGGTGTTAATAATTTTGGACCACACTGTATGTGTCAAAAATGTTATGAAAATGTCATGGAATTAAGCTATAAGCCACTATAATATTTTGGGGAAAATATACCGGTAGAGCGAGATAGAGAAAGAGCGAGACAGAGAGGGGGATAGAGAGAGGTACAAATAGAGGTACTAAATTAGGCAAGTTCAACAAACACAGGACATATCTTAAAGCAATGGTGTTCCGGAAGACTGCCTCTCTAAAGGCAGATTCATCTTAGATGTCTGGACCTTCATGACCTCAGATACACTGCTGCTTTCTGGGCCATGGCCTTGACCTTGGCAGAGTGCCCTCTGACAGTGACCTATTATCGTCTCTGCTGCTGCGGTAATGATACAGGAGGCTTCCAGCGACAGACAGACTTCTAATACAGTCATCCTCATCCTCTGGATTCCGTAATGCAGACGGTAGAAGAAGAAGCAAAACATACAGTATATGTTACTAATGATATAGGAATTTGAATTTGGGGACTATTAATGGGTTCAGTATATGGATGAGTAATATCAAGACTAAACCTGGGAATCAGAATAATCATCAGTGTATACAGCAAATGGGTTATGGATTGATAACCCATGTCCAATTGAAATAGGGGGCTTAAGTAAGTGTGTGCTGTTGTAGTCTTATCTAGCCTTGAGCCTCTATAGTACGGTACACCTATCTCTATAGCCTGTATGCATTTGTGGGGGATTATTTTGACAAGTATTAATATAAGATTAACACTGAGTAATCGGTATCCTGGGAGGGGGGGGGTAAATAATAATGTCAGTGAGCACATAGACTAAATAGATCTAAGACAGTGGAACCGTGGCTGATTTGTCACGGCCGTCGTTGGAAGGAGACAAAGGTGCAGCGTGGTGAGCGTACATTTTACTTTTATTTTAATGTCGCCAACAAAACAAGAAACAAAGAAATGACCGTGAAGCTTAACAGGGCTAAGTGCCACTAACAAAGATAACTACCCACAAATGCAAAAGGAAAAAAGGCTGCCTAAGTATGATTCCCAATCAGAGACAACGATAGACAGCTGTCCCTGATTGAGAACCATACCCGGCCAAAACATAGAAATACAAAACATAGAAATGAAGAAACTAGAATGCCCACACTAGTCACGCCCTGGCCATGGAGAGGTTTTATTCTCTATTTTGGTTAGGCCAGGGTGTGACTACCGTGGGCATTCTAGTTTCTTTATTTCTATGTTTTGTATTTCTATGTTTTGGCCGGGTATGGTTCTCAATCAGGGACAGCTGTCTATCGTTGATTAAACTCAATGTAATGAAATGCTGTAGGCCTACACACACAGAAATGAAGAAGATCCAAATGAGTCAATTGCTGTTCACTGTAAATAAAAATCAAGTTGTTTCAACTAAATATTATTAAGTTACTGGTTCCACTGCCTTTTTTTTTGTTTACTCAACTTCTCAGTCAAAGTTTTATCTGATTTTAACATTATTAGTTGGCCAAATTTAGCTCCAACATGAGAAAACGTAGGCAAAAAAATCAGTCAACTTAAAATGATGTGTTTGCTCAACTTGTTTCATATGTTCATTCAACAAGGTTTTCAACTTACATATTTGACACACACTGACAAATGATTACATTGTGCATGTCCATTTATACAGTAATTAGTATTCAACATGTCTTTATCTGGGATTTGAACACACAACCTCTTGTTTCACAGCATTCCAATCTTCTTGCTACACCACCATGTCTATGTCAATAACTGATATCACCTGTATTGCTACACTTTGCACGTCAAAGTAAATCTCAGCTCTGTTAAAAGTACACTCAAGAAAAACTATTTTATTTACCATAGTGATTAAAGAGTAACATGTAAACAGAGTTATATGCCCAACCAACATTAGACAACTATACAGAAAAAACAAAAATTGCTTAAATAAGTAAATCAAATAAATGATGAGAGAATAGTCAGATCAACTGATTAGTGACACAAGCATAGTGGCGTAGCAGGAAGATCAGAATACCATAAACCAAGAGGTTGTGCGTTCAAATCCTAGTTGAGGACTTGTTGAGTAATAATTACTGTATAAATGAGCATGCACATTGCACTCATATGAGTCATATATGTAAGTTGAAAACTTTTTGTGTTAAAAACAGTGTGTGTATTTATTTACACAGCATTTTTTTTAGGTAAGATGCCAAAAAGAATAATTTCTAGTTGAATGAACATATGAGACAACTTGGGCAAACACATCATTTTAAGTTGACTGAATTTTTGCATACGTTTTCTCATGATGGAGCTAAATTTGGTCCAACAAAAAATATTAAATTCAGCTAACACGTTGACTGAAAAGTTGAGTAAAAAAAAAAAAAGGCTGTGGAACCAGTTACTTAATAATAAGAATTTGAAGCAACTAGATTTGTGTTTTTTTTTACAATATTCTTTTGGTTTTGTTTCACAAGCCACACAGTACAATATTTGAATTTACTGTAAGTAGGGTTTGCAACGAAAATGTAGCTCAATGATACAGTACTGTGTCCTTTCTTGCACTTTTCCCTTCGCTTATTGTTCTGTTGCAAGGGTAAAGGAGAGTTTTTCATTATTGATTTTGCAGCTTAAACAGCAGAGATGCCACCTTGAAGAATGTTACTTCAAACATGGCTGCCATTCTTGAAAATAAAGCAAGAAAGACTACGCCCAATTCCATAGGCTGCTTGCTTAGTGGAATGAGATCATTTCAAGATTGCCTCGAATCGGCATAAAAACATTCCTCCCTGAATTATTGTTTGAGCTGAAATCCTACAAAACACTTTCTAGATATTCAGAGATTTGCTTTGTTGGAAAAAGTACATTTCAAAGTAGTTTTTATGAAGTGATTCAGGTCAGATGATAGTTGACCATGAGAAAGAACTTTCTTTATGCATGTCCTTTAACGCTCTCTTTGGATCTCATACGCTTTTATGGAAACTTTAGAATTTACACAGGTGTATTGGTATTTTGTGCAAATTGGGAAAAAATTGCAAATCTACAAGTCGACCAACAGTAAGAAACATACCAGTAGCTTCTTATCAGAGCATGAAGCAGGTGTATGCACTGCATGGTCTTCAAACTAATTAGTGCTGGAGAATGTCTCTGCGTCATAGTGATATTTTGCCTCAATTATTTGAATAAATCTCACTTCGCGAGAATAGGGAATTTTGTGTGTAAATCAAATCAAATTGCTTCACCATCTGGTAGTCCAACAGACAAATCTGGGTTTGGCGGATGCCAGGAGAGCGCTCCCTGACCCAATGCATAGTGCCAACTTTTTTATTTTTATTTTTTATTTTTAATAATTTTTATCCCCTTTTCTCCCCAATTTTCGTGGTATCCAATCGCTAGTAATTACTATCTCGTCTCATCGCTACAACTCCCGTACGGGCTCGGGAGAGACGAAGGTCGGAAGTCATGCGTCCTCCGAAGCACAACCCAACCAAGCCGCACTGCTTCTTTAACACAGCGCGCCTCCAACCCGGAAGCCAGCCGCACCAATGTGTCGGAGGAAACACCGTGCACCTGGCCCCCTTGGTTAGCGCGCACTGCGCCCAGCCCGCCACAGGAGTCGCTGGAGCGCGATGAGACAAGGAAATCCCTACCGGCCAAACCCTCCCTAACCCGGACGATGCTAGCCCAATTGTGCGTCGCCCCACGGACCTCCCGGTTGCGGCCGGTTGCGACAGAGCCTGGGGGCGAACCCAGAGACTCTGGTGGCGCAGTTAGCACTGCGATGCAGTGCCCTAGACCACTGCGCCACCCGGGAGGCCCCATAGTGCCAACTTTAAAGTTTGGTGGAGGAGGAATAATGGTCTGGGGCTGTTATTCATGGTTCGGGCTAGGCCCCTTAGTTCCAGTGAAAGGATATCTTAATGCTACAGCATACAAGCGAGGTCCATACAGAAATGGTTTGTCGAGAATGGTGTGGAAGAATTTCACTGGGAGCCCTGACCATAACCCCATCAAAAACCTTTGGAATTAATTCTAACGCTGACTGCGAGCCAGGCCTAATTGCCCAACATCAGTGCCCGACTTCACCAATGCTCTTGTGGCTGAATGGAAGCAAGTCCCCCATCAATGTTCCAACATCTAGTGGAAAGCCTTCCTAGAAGAGTGGAGGCTGTTATAGCAGCAAAGAGGGAACCAACTCCATATTAATGCCCATGATTTTGGAATGAGATGTTCGACGAACATGTGTCCACATACTTTTGGTCATGTAGTGTATATAGGATGAGCCATGACTATAATACAGTATATTCAAGTGGGTTAAACAGTATGTAAACATTACTAAAGTGACCAGTGTTCAATGACTCTATGTACATAGGGCACCAGTCTATAAGTTGCAGGGTAGAGTACCAGGTGGTAGCCTTCTAGAACAGTGACTCAGTTTAGGGCAGGGTACTGGGTGGAGGCCGGCTAGTGGTGACTGTTTAACAGTCTGATGGACTGGAGATAGAAGCTATTTCTCAGTCTCTCGTTCCCAGCTTTGATACACCTGTACTGTCTCCACCTTCTAGATGGTAGCGGGGTGAACAGGCCGTGGCTCGGTTTGGGGCCAAGCCAATTTCTTCAGCCTCTTGAGGTTGAAGAGGCGCTGTTGCACCTTCTTCACCACGCTGTCTGTGTGAAGGGACCATTTCAGGTTGTCAGTGATATGCTCGCCAAGGAACTTTAAGCTTTTGCCCCTTTCCACTGTGGCCCTGTCGATATGGGTGCATGCTCTCTCTGTGGTCTCCTGTAGTCAACGATCAGCTCCTTCACTTTGTTGACGTTAAGGAATTATTATTTTCCTGGCACTACTCCACCTGAGCTCCCACCTCCTCCCTGTAGGTTGTCTCATCATTGTTTTTAATCAGGCCACTGTTGTATCGTCAGCAAACTTGATAATTGAGTTGGAGAAGTGCGTGTGGCCACGCAGTAACGGCTGAACAGGGAATACAGAAAGGGGCTGAGCACGCACCCTTGTGGGGCCCCCGTGTTGAGGATCAGCGTGTTGAGGATCAGCACAGGCAGGGGTTCAGACCCATGGCCCTGAGCTTGGCGATGAGCTTGGAGGGCACTATGGTGTTGTAGGCTGAGCTTAGTCATTTAACAGCATTCTTACATAGGTATTTCTCTTGTCCATATGGGATAGGGCAGTGTGCAGTGCAATGGCGATTGTGTCATGCCTGGATCTGTTAGGGCGATATCAGAATTGTAGTGGGTCTAGAGTGTCGCTTAAGTGATATGGTCCTTAAGTAGCCTTTCAAACCACTTTATGATGACTGAAGCGAGTGTTACCTTTGCTTTCTTGGGTACAGAATCCATTGTTGACATCTTGAAGCAAGTGGGAACAACAGACTGGAATTTGGAGAGATTGAATATGTCTGTAAACACTGCCGTGTAGGACCCCCTTCACTCTCAAACTATAGTTCTCCACCCCTAACTTGCAATAGAACAAACTATAGTTTTATGTGTGTACTTGTATGTGTCTGCGTGTGTGTCTGTGTGTACTTGTTTGTGTCTGCGTGTGTGTGTGTGCGTGTGTGCGCGCGCGTGTGTGTGTTTGTGTGTGTGTGTGTGTGTGTGGGGGGGGGGGGGGGGGGGGACCGCATTCACGGTAAACGCTGCTTATGTCAGCTCAATCCGAAATGACCTTGAAATGTATTTTGTGCAATCTGTAACACTTCAGCAATACAGATTGAATAAAGCAAATCTCACTGAAGGCTGGAGGTCCTGTCCTCTCGTATTTTTGTAAGGATTCAACATGTCTCTATGGTCGTGTCTACACTTGACACTTACATGCAACCTCTGCTATCAGAATACGAAGATCACATTGAAATGGCGGTTCTAGATGCACAAAAGTTGCTTTGTGGTCTGACTGTGTTCAGATCTGGCTGACCACTTCAGGAGGTGATTGTGTGCGGATTTCTACTCAGACTGGAGACAATCAGGCTACCGAAAGTGCATACAGTGGGCAACGTCATCAGCACTCCGACAAGTCTCCAGAATACTTGTGTTTTGGAACCGAGGCACCATTTCATTATAACGTTGGAGGAAATACGTTCCTAGCGTGTGAGGAATTTGTTTGCTGGCCTCATAAATGCTAGCCAGCTAGCTAATATTTAGTGTTTGGCTAGTTATGCTAACCCGTTTGCTATCCCTTTAGCGTCGCTTGCTAGCTTGCTGTCTAGCTACAGAGGTTAGCCTGCATGTTAGTTACAGTAGTTAGCTACTGCCATCAGTTGTCGTTGTGTTATTATCATATTTGGCCTATTCCACCGTTTGTAGAATGCATACTGGCATTTGAATATAGTGTGGGAAAAGGACATCCGGACACACTGGGGACACGGTAGACACATTTAAATATTGGTGTAGATGCATGACATGTTTATAATTCCATGATCAGAAATCTATGATCAGAATACTAAAGCTGCATGAACTGTCAAGTCTAGACACGACCTGTGACTCATGATAATCAAGCAATGTTGCATTGTTACAGTGTGTTGTATAGTTTGAAAACATCATGATTTCAAATGTATTTTAAAATAATATTGTATTTTGGGTCACACGTGCAATGTAAGTACAATGCGGATACACACTGCAGCAGAGTTTAACTGTTATACTTTGTGGCTTGCACCATTTAAATTATATGTAAACTGCAATCTAAAGCAATATTTCTAGATTGAGGCAAGATGTATCCACAATTATTAGAATTTGTGTACAAACCTAACGCATATAAAATCCAATGTTTTATTACAAAAATTGCAAATGAACACCACTGTTGTAAATAAAAACGTGTGCATACATGCCTGGCTAGGTTTTAGAGACAATTAATGTAAAGTGCCACAGCCAATGTATTTTTCACCTGTGTTTTTCTCTCAGGAGTGTTTTTCAATGGGTGTCTTTAAGGTGAAGACACTGTATAAGGTTATAGTTTAGTTATTTTCATGCTGCATATTAATAGATGCAAGCGAAAGGCTACGCAGCCCTAGTTACACATTCTTACGTAGTCTTTACAGGATAACCAACACAAGACTCTTTGGCATCATGCAAAGAGCTGCAGACCCTGACATATGATATAGGCATAGGCCATAGGAGCCTTGCTTAGAGGTGAGTCACATGTTCTCAAGTCCATCAGTGGGTAAAATGCACAATTAGTCACATCATATGTTTATCAAGAGATAATTATGAAACATGTGTGATGTCTGAAGGGTTATCACAGTTCATAACACAATTAAAAACAAATAAACATATTAGTCAATTAAACTAAAATAGGTTCATCCTACAAAGCACAGGAAATTAAAGAGATTACGTTTTCAGAATTAGGATTAATTCAACCAAAAAAGTTTGCTGAGACATCCATACGAAGTCAATCTAAAATAACATATTGGGAAAACCTTTAATCTAGTCATTTAAATTGAAGTGTAAATTAATATTTTGTCTATCTATTGTAACTACTGATGAGAGAAATCATCGTGTTGGGGGATTTCTTATTTGTTATAACTGAGTGGTTTGTTTTTTCAATGAATCAATTTTAGTGAATCTTCAAATTACTGACCCTATGGGCTATTAATCAACTTCAATATACATGGATTTATAATAATAATCATATTTTACACACCACGCCAGTCCTAGTGTATGGTCTGGTGTCCAAAATACAAAATAAACACCACAAATATCTGTCTATTTGGGTAACGCCCCATTTTCTACGACGCAAATGTGATTTTAACCTAACATTTATCACGATAAAGATGATTAAAGCAAATATTGAATATCAATTCACTCTATTAAAGCTCAGTACTAAAACCTATAACATTCAATAAACATTTGGAATATTAATGATGGCTTAGTTTTACTAAATTGTGTTGTTGGCCCTAGGGAAACTGTTTTGGGATTGTTTGACGTTTTACTGGCCAGGTTTAGAGCATAATGTGCAATTGGAAATAAAATTAAAAGTTAGATGAAATAGCTAAGTTTATGAAAAAATTGTAATTATAATAATAATAATAATAATAATAATAATAATAAAAGCCTAATAATAATAATCATCACCGTAATCATCATAATCATCACCCTAATATACAAAACTCTATTAAGCTGCATGGCATTGCTTGCCTGAAACCATTCAATGAAAATGAACACATATGAAATTAATACAATACACAATACAATACACAACTTATATTTGAATTTCAGGCCCAATAAGACAATATTTCACACGCTGTTTTGCATAATATCTGTCTATATTGGAAACCACTTCAATTTAACCTGTTATCAAAATGTATTTAATATTTGGTAGTTTGGCTAAACAACCTGAGGTAGGTATACAATAACAGCGATATTATTATTTGAATTAGATATCTTGGGACACTTTTTGGGAACTAAAGTAAGTTTCAAAAGTAGGCCAAACAAAAAACAAAAACATGTTGACTAAACTTAGTATTAACGTAATAAGTCTTTTACATATAGAGGTTAAACTAGACCCAGATCAATAACTATATGCTGCTTAACAAGACAATTCTCGGACATAACACACAGACACACTCCAACACACACATCATATTTTGTTGTTGAATTGTCTGTATATCGTTGTATCTTAAATGTGTGTGACTGTCTTTGCCTATCAGCGTCAGTGTTTGTGTTTTTGTGGACCCCAGGAAGAGTAGCTGCTGTTTCTGCAAAAAACGAATGGGTATCCAAATAAACAAATAAATAAATAATGACTAATAACGAAAAATGAATTCCTGCAAAATCGAAATCCTATACCCCTGGACTGTCTATACCCGTTAGAGAAGGGCATGTTTAGCTAAACTGCATTGATTGTGAAATGGATAGTCTATTGATATTCTATGAATCGCACGTGTCCATCCTCCTATCAATTGGAATAGTCATTGCACGAGAAAGAATGCATGCATGCAACTATAAATGGTATAATACATTTAGAGCGTGCATAGACAAAAGTAACCAATAGGAGGTACTGTGTCATTCTCCAAGAAGCCATCTCATCTACCATGCATCCCAGCCCGAGGACACAGCCGTATCTCTGCTTTGATTTGTTCCCTAATTGACCTAAATAAAGCATCTGAGAGACGGGGTCCCGTCCAACCCCTCAATGCAGACTATCACACAGTGTATAGTAGGGGGCTCAAAGCGAGTAATTCTCTTATTTTTATGGATTAATCTTGCTCGCTACCTCCACTGTCCAATCGCAAGAGGCATTTTTTTGCTGCGCGTGGATCTCGCGCCATGTAATTTATAGTAGTAGTATATCTACGGATTCTCTCACATTCTCGCCCTCTATCTCGAACTCTCATGGCTAGCTCGACGGACTTCGAGAGAAAGATTAGGCATAACTAAGACAAAGCTAAAGAGACACCCAAGAATGTCTAAACAGCACGTTCATATTTTGTAAGTAATTTATTTATCGGTGACTAGGTGGTTTGAAGACGACAAAATATGCTTGTTAAGGCACCGGAATCTCAACATCATGGTCCAACGTCAAGAAGCTCATCATTTTCCATTGAGAATTTACTTCGGTCTACTACCGGGACTACAGACAGGCTGTCTACGACCGAAGATGAGGGGGATTGTAAGGAAACGGGACTCTCTTACAACCAAGTCGCTGTCATTGAGAGCCGCTGCAACCAAGTGGAGCGTCAAGTGTCTTACTCTGGATTAAACGCCCAACGCCACTGGTGTGGGACATCGCCAAACAAAGCTTGCAGGGATTTACAGAGTAGGTCTTAGTGTCACTTTTGTTAATTGTCCCAAATGTCTATCTATGTAGTCTATGTATGGAAGCGACATAACGGGTAGCCTATGACCACACACAACTGTAGGTAGGGTAGATTGTTTACTAGCTAATATCCTACATTCTTCTTAGGCAGATCCGCTCTCACAATAAGGAGCATTTGAGGATAGGCTACGCATTTCCTCAGACAAAAACAACGTGAAAGAGCTGCCATCGACAATGCTTTGAGGTTTCTGTGCGTAATAGCCAATTAGCTTATATTCTTCTTTCCAATGACGATACACAATACATGCCATGCCAGTAAAAATAGACAACACTGCATTGCATGTGGCATGCATAGCCCACATATCCTGCAACAAACCATAACAGCACTAGTGTATTCGCTCTTACCCCGTGCGTACAACTCCTCCATTCGGTTCCTCTTTAAACGGGGTATGGCACGCCATTTCGATACATTTCAAACGTAACACTGATTGGAAATTAAGCTCATAGACCATAATTATGCTTATCATACAATTGCAAGGCTGTGTTTCATTACGTGTTTCATTACAAGCTAAGAGCTCATTATTCTATGTTTTGTTAGGCGATAGGATGGCCTGCCCGCAGCACTTTAAAAATCGACTACCGTCGAAAACTGCAAACACTTATCACTGCTGCCATTAGGGTTGATATCATGATTGCGAGATACATGCATTTATTGATCCCTATTGGCCGGTGCGTAAAATGTAGCTCACGACACTCCTCGTTCATTTCAGGTCCGCAGTGCCACTCCAGCAACTCCGATGACCCCGGAGACTCTCTAAAAACCAGCAACCGGGATTCTCCCGCTCTACCGGAGCCGGTGGAAGACAACGACCAACCGGACGAGAGGGCAGAGGGAAGTCTGACAGACGACAAGGATGACGAAACAGGGCCTTCCTGCTTCGCCCGGGAAGACAGTGAAACACCTGATACGAAAGCAGCTTGCAAGAAGAAGACCCGCACCGTGTTCAGCCGGAGTCAGGTTTTCCAGCTGGAGTCCACCTTCGACATGAAACGCTACCTGAGCAGCACTGAGCGGGCGGGGTTAGCCGCCTCTCTACAGCTCACCGAGACGCAGGTCAAGATTTGGTTCCAGAACCGCAGGAACAAGTGGAAGAGACAGCTAGCTGCCGACATTGAGGCCACGAGCATCTCGTATTCGGCTCAAAGGATTGTCAGGGTCCCTATTCTGTACCACGAGAACGCAGCACCTGGGACACTGAGCGCCAACCTGGCACAGGTGTCGCCACCCTTCTCGAGTACTGTGAATTATCCCGTCTCCCAGTTCACTCACCCCATGTCTTTTATAAGATCACAAATCACAGGCCTTGTGTGAGACACACATTATTGGTGTATTATATGGAACTAACGTATTGGACATGGTGGAGCAGCGTTTACCAAACTCGGTCCTGGGGACCCCAAGGGGTGCACGTATAGATATTTGCCCTATTACTACACAGATGATCCAAATAATCAAAGCTTGATGATTAGTTGATTACTTGAATCAGTTATGTAGTGCTAGGGCAAAAACCAAAACGTGCACCCATTGGGCTCCCGAGGTTTCCGAGTTTGGATTCATTGCTGACGGTGACGATCACCAAAATCACAGCCACATTCATAAGGCAACAACACTTTGACCAACCTGTTTAGCCTATAGGCCCCAACTTCTCTATTTCAATATGCAAGTTGCAATTGCCATGTATTTCCTTGATTTGAGTGTGTACAAAAAAGGTGAATCCCTCAAGCCAGACACTATTCTACATTTGGGAATTTTAACTTAAGCACATATCATTAGATTTATATAATTATTTACATGGAAACTGGATGGAATATTGTCAAGGGTTAGTCAACCAGTTTGTGTGTTTGTATTCTTTTTAAATTACAAAATTTGTAACCTGTAGGTAGACTTTTTACGAGCATGGAGTTACGGGGACTGTATTATTTAAAATTTCTTAGGCTATTTAAAGTGGGTTTCATATGACATTTTGTACACGAGTTGTCCGATCAATGTAAATAAAATGTATGAAGTGCACACCATGTTTGTTGTTTATTGTGTTGATTAAAAGGCCTGCTTTGTATTATCATCTTTAGCGCGAATTGTTGTTATGTTGAAAGCCAGTCTCAGTAAGGCTCCATCTGACCAGTGGCTAGGCCTCGGGCTACGGCAATCGAAAATAACACTGAAAGCCTAATCCAACCGGAGCAATACGCATTTTCCCTTTCAAAATTCATAAACATTCACCAGGATATTTTCACGACCAGCAAACTATGTATGCCCCCCTCATTTAGGCCTTATTTGGTTGACAATTCAAGAAGTTAAGGAACAATTATTTTAGAAATTCCACACCAACGTTTAGAAGATGCAGACATTTCAAGGGACGACTGAAAATACCTTTCTTCTTCTTCAACAGGCTATTTGTTAAGGCTCAGGATAGGGGCATGGGTAAATAAAGATTTCAAATTTTTTAACACTTTGAATTGACTGTAATTGTCAATTAAGTTGTTTGAAATTATTAATTAAATGAAATTGTTGAAATGAACTACATTAGACATAATGGAAACTGATTTCGTCAAATTAGAACATTTTAATAGAATGTCTAGAATATAGGCCTCATATACTGACATCATTTATCAGCCTAATAGCCTACATTTCTAAAACCTCAATCTCCCTATAGCTGTCTAATGAGTAACACTCCAAATCAAATCAAATTACAAAACGACATTATGGTTAATCTGTTGGAAAGGTAATATCAGTGCCCACCTCAACGTTTCAACTAATATGATTAATGGGAGCAAAAAGGTGATACAACTGTACATACCTGACTGGTTAATATCCGTCTCAACTGTATGAATATGACATCACTTAGGCATATATGGAGTGGAATACCTATATAGCCTATTTTAGCTACATGCCAATTATTTATGTAGCCTAATTGTGTAAAGAATTGGAAACATCTACAAAATAGTTTGGGCACTATTAACTGTAAAATGAATATTTCCAAGAAAACACGAGGAAACACTCAAGGAGGTTAACTTCAGTCTTGCCTAAATATGCTTCCCGCTCTCATCTGATAAGCGTCACCTATTTGGCTTCACGCTGCCTCGCAATCTCACCAATCAAAAGCAGCTAAACCACATACTTCCGGTTCATTGAATAAACGATACCCTACGCCCTGGTGTAGTTGCAATCGAGGAGCAATGGTGCTTGGAGTATCTGGAGTCTTCGATGTTTTGGGGACCTCAATTCACCATTCAGAACACAAGGAAAACTGCAAATGTCGGGGAATATGAACAAGGAGGTTATTCCCTGTCGGACTGCTTCATTGAAATTCACAATTGACAATATTCTTAGTCTGAAGCAAAACAACAACAGCAACTTGGATGCATACGACTCAAAAGTGCAGAGCGACGCCGGCTGTACAAATATTTTTACCCACCGATATGAGGACTACGACGTAGAAAGAAGGCATGAGTCAAACTACACACATACCGAGACAGGTGAGCTCTTATTTGGTTGTCTTAAAATCGCACATTTAGGTTTTGCATGTGTTCATTTATGGTAAACTATAACATCTGAGCAATTAAAAGACTATCCAGCCTAGGCTACTTCAAACTCTGGGTTATATCATTTTTCATATAACACTTACTGTGGTCCAGTGGGTGTTACAGATGATATACGAGTTGTTGTCACCATTGCATCAAAACAAGTTTTATCGCTTCATTTCACAGCGCAAACAAACAGCACCCGCCACGAATCCTCCACTCGTGCGCTTTCAGTCTGCCGGGAGGACGTCAAGGCGACGAAGATGATTGACACTTGTCCAAGGACGGAGAGCACTAGCAGCTGCGACGATGTACCTGAGCAACATAAAGGACACTCGAAAACCAAAGCAATGGCAAAGAAGAAAACACGCACTATATTCTCCAAGAGGCAAATTTTTCAGCTGGAATCTACCTTTGACATGAAAAGGTACCTGAGCAGTGCAGAACGGGGATGTCTGGCGAATTCATTACAACTTACCGAGACTCAAGTGAAAATTTGGTTCCAGAATCGTCGGAATAAATTGAAGCGACAGTTATCCACGGACATTGAAGGACCAGTTCCAGTCGACCACTTTTCAGATGTCGGGAAAAATGTGCAATTACCAACTCTTTACAAAGATAGCAACATATTGGGCGGATGTTTGCTACCAATGCCTTTCCCTGTTATGTATCCAGGAAACAGCGCGCCTTACATTTATTTTTCAAACGCTGGTAAATATTTTAGCCTTTTCGATGCAGACGGATGACTTTTAGGGATGTAGCCTACTCTGCTATGCGCTACCCAGTCGACATCCATGGCAATCCAAAAAGGTTGATTGCCATGGATGAACAGACTTACACATGGTAGTAACGTTTGACTTTTTTAAATTTCATTTTCAAGAATGTTAATACAAATTCAGCATCACTGAATATGCCACATTTCTTCAGTATACATAGATAATAGGGCTATTCAGTTTATGCTGGCTTTCACAATCGCAAACAATGAAGTTAATACAAAGTTATATGGTTTTGGATGAATTTAAATAAAGATTAGGGCCTAAGCGGAGCCTATATAGTCAGTGTAGGCTACACGTTATTATTATTTTTTATAGTATTATAAAGTATATTATAATTATTATTTCTACTTTTCCCACAGCTATTTCATCAATGAATACGCACCATACCAAAGTATGATCTATGCATGCATTATTGTTATTTGATCCATTTTATTTTGTACAGTAATGACATTTTAATGAATGTATGTTTATGTTGTGTTTGGGATTTGATCTTTGAACTATTGGTTCACTTTATTAGGCCTACCTTTATTATCACACCAGTAGTTGTTGCTTGCTTCCTATATAGTTCCATGTAACATGTTCTAAGCATTGTAGCTATAGTCTTACATTGTTGACATATCTTTCTCTCTGTGCAGTCTAATTAGAGTTTAATTTATATGGCCTTACTTTTGCAGTTCCATGTTCATTTATACTCTTTTCTTCTTTTTTTTTTACATCTCATTATCTAATAGCATTTTAAAGGACAGATTGTAAAGCTGTTGACTTATATCATGAAGATGATAATATGCAATAAAATGTTGTAATATTTGCGATCTCTGAGTTTGTTGAATTACATTTTGACTATAATAATGCTAGGTTACAGGATATTACATCAGATATTCAACGTTCATACAGCAAGCTTCAATAAGTATTCACCTTAAATGGTTTGTTTTTTCTCTCCCCAAGTGATAATTCGGTCCAACTTTATTTTGAAGTTACAGCTGTGATTCCTGTCTGCAGTTTGTGTGGTTACACATATAAACATATAAACCTTTATGCCCATTGCAATATCAAGGAACATTTAATTAATTCTGTTCACCTACTCAACCATTATTGCTTAAGGTTATGAATTTATCTTCAGTAGCAGTTTACTCGCAAATCTTTTAAATTGTGCCAGCAGCAAACAGATATAACAGTTGTAAGCATAGCAATGTATTTATTTTGTAGTTTACTTGCCTATGTAATATTAAGATTCAATAGAGAGAAATAGTAATGGCGTCTTTTTGTAGGCACTAACTCTGCCGTGGCTCGTTGGCCAAAACCTACGGGGGAAATGTATGTTTTTTTTGTAGGCTTTTCGGGATAAACACCGAAAATAAAGTCTGTGGTAAACACAGGCTTATGAGATCTTAGACGTTTTGATCTAAGATCATTTCTATCTGCTAATGTCACTTTTTGTGAATTTTGCAGCATTTATGTAATCAAAACAAGCACATAAAGCACATAAAGGCTTCATATTTCATAAAGGTCATGTTAACTGACTGATGTTATCCCATATAACTAAATGTATAAGATCTCCGAAGCCTGTGTCAACGTCAGACCTTATTTTTGGCATTTATTCCAAGACCCAATCTTTCCCCCATTCATTTCCACCATAGGAATGGCTGAACGAACCAGCGGTAATTAATGTCCCTATTTTTGGACTACAAGCTGACAAGCTCTATTGAGTGGGGCTAAATGCTTATACATAAGTACTACTATAAGCAAGTTGGACTTAAATGGTAAGAGACGTGACAGGAATTGACTTGAAGGTCTGTGAACTACCCAAAAACCATGCAGGGGTTTCTTATTGCAATATAGGACAGAATTGGAGACACATATGATGTTTAATTCATGTGCAACCTTGTGTATTTCCTGTGTGTGTGTGTGTGTTGGCGCTTTTATGAGGATCTATGTTAAATATGTTCTGCTTGCTTGTGATTCTGTGTGTGTGTTTGCGTTCATGTGTGTGTAACGGTGCATGTATGTATGTATTATGTGCTTGCATGTGTGTGAGGGAAAGAAAGACACAACGAAAAAGAGAAAGAAAAAGAAGGAGAGATATGGTGCATGCATATTTACATTCGGAACAGCAATAGATGCCTGTGGAGAGATTTTTCCTAAAGGGCCACGCTGGCTGCACTTCCACAGTGTTTCCGGGTCAGTTCCCCCTTCAGTGGCAGAGCCTCGCGCTGCTTTCTCCCTGTCACAGCCGCTCACAGCCCTGCTACTGTTAATCTGTTCACTCAACCACTTAGTCTGCACTCAAATCAGTTGTTTTCTCTACCAAATTCCTGTCTCTCGTCCCTTTATTAAGACTGTACACCCTACATATCTACATATGAAATCCAACAGCACGTTGGCCCTTTTGAAATTGTGAATAAATACGTGAAATAAGTGAAATGGAAAGTGAAATGAAAAGGTAACCTTGACAAGGTTGTTTATTACCATTGTGTTTGAATGGAACATATATTTAATAGGATTTGTCCTATCTTGCACCCATTATTGCAACCATGAACACTGGGATTATCAGTGGGTGAACCTCAATGATATATTTAGATACAATTCCCAGTACTCGATAGTGCCTTTTTATTGTAAAATAATACTATGAATTAAGGTTGTGTGTGCAGACCTATGACCGAGAACTATGTTGATATCTGTAAACAAAATATCTGCAGTGTTTTGTGGGTGAACATGAGTAACACATATACCAATACCAAATTGACTTTACTTCAATGTAGCACTTTCGCCGTGTTAAAACAGTCTACACATTATTAAATACGGATCTTTAAACTCAAAACTAGCACATAACAAATCATTTGTTGCACTTTCAACTTGAAAGCTTTATCATTGTGCAGGTCTAAATGTGGAATGCTTTCCAATTACCTTATGAGTGCAGAGTTCCCCTATGTAAGTTCCCTGTGTAAATACATAAGAGACAAGTCTGTCACAAGTCCGTGCCTACAGTGCCTTCAGAAAGTATTCATACCCCTTGACTTATTCCACATTTTGTTGTGATACAGCCTGAATTCAAAATGGATTCAATAGATGTTTTACACAATACCCCATAATAACAAAGTGAAAACATGTTTTTTGAAATGTTTGCAAATTTATTGAAAATTCATACAGAAATATTTCATTTACATAAGAGTGAATACTTTGTAGAAGCACATTGGGCAGCGAATACAGCTGTGAGTCTTTCTGGGTAAGTCTCCAAGAGTTTCCGACACCTGGATTGTGCAACATTTGCCCATTATTCTTTAAAACATTCTTCAAGCTCTGTCATATTGGTTTTTGATCATTGCCATGGTCTTGCCATAGATCTTGCCAAATAGATTTAAGTCAAAACTGTAGCTAGACCACTCAGGAACATTCACTGTCTTCTTGGTAAGCAACTTGAGTGTAGATTTGGCCTTGTGTTTTAGGTTATTGTCCTGCTGAAAGGTGAATTTATCTCCCAGTGTCTGGTGGAAAGCAGACTCAACCAGGTTTTCATCTAGGATTTTGCATGTGCTTAGCTCCATTCTGTTTGTTTTTTATCCTGAAAAACTCCCCAGTCCTTAATTATTACAAGTATACCCATAACATAATGCAGCCACCACTATGCTTGAAAATATGGAGAGTGGTACTCAGTAATGTGTTGTATTGGATTTTCCCCAAACATAACACTTTGTATTCAGGACAAAAAGTGAATTGCTTTGCCACACTGTATGTCACAGGTCAGTCAGAGGTCCTCTATCCAGACCAAGTCTCTCATTCAGTCTCTCATCCAAACAGAATCCAATACCAATCATGTCATAGCTCCTTGATCCAGTTGGAGCCAACCTGGTGGATTGGATTTTAGTTTCTGTTTACCCAACAGACGACAGGAGACGATTTCATTCTGCTAATCCAACTCAGAATAGTACTAGTAGAACTCTAACTACTAGTACCGTACTCAGATTAGTTACACTCAGATTAGTTGTGCTATAATGGCACAGCTGTTTTTATGTGTGGATTAAAGCAATATATTGTCATTTAATCCGGGATATAATC
Organism: Salvelinus fontinalis; assembly: GCF_029448725.1. Classification (NCBI taxonomy): domain Eukaryota; kingdom Metazoa; phylum Chordata; class Actinopteri; order Salmoniformes; family Salmonidae; genus Salvelinus; species Salvelinus fontinalis. The sequence continues at coordinate 8,465,789 of NC_074700.1, forward strand.
AATATAATTTAACAACAGAAAAAAGGAAAGTAGACATTTTAGTGTCTTGGTTAATGAATTAAGATAAATATGATCAATGCTATCGAATATTGACAGATTGACATGGCACATGCATTCAAAAACAAAAGTGTAAGTTTTATGCACAAATGTAGTAATATGATCCCGATTGTCTGTGTGCGCATGCACATTTGGGGTGGGGCGATGAGTCTGAGAGTGTGTGTATGTTTAAGCGGGAGGGGGTTACAGTCGCCAGACTTCCTGACTCTCCCAGTGTCCGACGGTTGCGAACGCAGCGTTCGTTCTCTGTATCTAAGCACTCTGGGCCCAAACCACAAGGTTCAGATGACCCTTTGGCTGCCTGTAGTCTTCCCTGAGCCGGGCTGCAATCCACAGACTTGTCAGTCAGAGGCGGCTAAAAATCCATTAAAATCTCAACCTGATCAAAAGAATCCAATGTCGAGACACCATATGCACTCACTTAGGGCTATCGATGACTGGAGAGCATTATGGGTAGTTTAATACATTCTATTGACTTCCTGCCAGCCGTGGCTTACAAAGGAGGGTTTTCTATCGAGAAACAGCACTGTGAGTTTGGTTTTTGAGATATTTCCGGGCTGTACTACAGCTCAAGACTTTCCAGAACAGTCAGCACTTCTCTCAAATCTGTCCATGAGTACTCCACAGAGCACATGTTTCTGATTCTGTGTTAAAATGTCTTATTTTTCACTACATTTCTTGAGATCATTGATCCCGAATTGCGAGTGATAATGTGGTCACGCTGAACCCTTGTGGAGTGAGCCTTTCTCATGCCACTAAAATGCTAATGCTTCGCTGTTATAGCTTCAACAGAAACACATAGCACCGTCCAACTGCTTTGGACATATTTGTTAACATCACCGTTTCTCAACGCAATGGTTCCATATTCCTGTGAAGATTGGAGAAGTCAGGTTGAATCACCTTGAAAACACTGAGTGGGCAATGGATGCCAGTGTAGCCAAGGGGTGTACACGACTATACTGATCTAAAACACAGGACAACTCAGTGTGTGTGTGCGTGTGTGTGTTTGCATATGCGTGCGTGAATGTATTTTTGCGTTGTCGACATTGCGCTCACTGGGTTTTCTTGTTTCTACAGAAATCAATTCGTTATGAAGTTTCACAGTTTGTTCATTTCCATCTCAGAGGTACCCAATGACCCAATGTTGTCATACTAAATCATATTTGTATTACCTAAGAGGGACAGCTTGGATCAAGGATTCCATGTCAAGCCTTATCAATTGCTTTGTTGCTAACAGGCGATTAGAGTTTTACCAGATGCTCAATTAACCTAATAATGTGCCATTAATCTTTTTTCACACTTCAGTGATGAAGGCACTATTCTCATGCCTGGGTTGCCATAAAGCACTCTGTGTGCATTCTAGTATGGGATATATGATTACCACTAATTAGTAGTGCACAGAGAAGCCTTTGGGTGGAGTGAAATTGATAAAGCAACCAGCAATTAGGGATAGTTGTGCTTGTCACGTTTATAAGTGCATCGGAACTGAGACATTGGGAATCAGCACAGTTATTTCAGCAGTAGCCCTATATTCAAAAGGCAAATCCTACCCGATAAGCCATGTTACTATAACTGTATGCAAACTACTCACATAATGGTATATCATTCTGACACATATGAGACAAATTCTAAAGCAGGGGTCTCAAACTACAGGCCCACGGGCCAATTGCGGCCTGAGAGCAGATTTAATATCCTTAAGAGTCCACTGACACACTTGTGCGTCAATCGAATTAACATAATACAAACATCCCAATCAAAATCCGTCCGTTTAATTAAGCTAGAGATATCTGTTTTTTGCGTCTCAATCCACCGCATCAACCTACTGTATGTAGTGGCACAGCTACACCGCTGTTTGTCAGACGAGGAGACATCCCAAGTTCTGTTTGTAGCTTCCGAACCGTTTGGGCTACAAACTAATATGACCACACTGTGGAAAGTGGAGACTCTCTCGAACATGGTGATGTTATCCATTTGCTTTTACAACCCCCACAACTGTCACAGAACTCGTCTGGAGGTACAGGTTTTTTAAAAATATGTCAGAATGAGGGTAGTTTTGTGCCAACAAAAAAAGGGGTTAAATATGTGTCCAAAAAACAAAAATATTACCTGAGCTTTCTAATCTCCTAGATATAGAAATGTCGGTTAATTTTCTTTTTTTAAACAACGAATTGACCGGCATCAGTTCAATTATTTTAATTCCATTTAGCACGTTTTTTTTTCTGTGAGCTCAATGTGCACATTGCACATTTTCTCTAAACATAAATCAGATCCAGCCTGAACTGTGTGATGTAGTAAGGGAGTTATAGTTTCCAACAGGCCAATATTCTACATAGTTTAGAGTATTAAACATGGTCCATAATCCATTGCACATCTACTTGTCCAGTCTGTATTGTTTTATGCCTGCTTATGGAGAGGCAGAAGAATGCATGATCGTGAGGGGATTTGAAGAGCAGCTGTTGCTTCGCCAGATATCTCTACCTGAAAATACATACGCTAAGTGATTGATAGTTGGTATTCAGTAGTCATAAAAGTATTTACTTTGAGGAACTAAAAAAAATTGTGATTTTGTCAGACAGCATACAGTGCCTTCGGAAAGTATTCAGACCCCTTGACTTTTTCCATATTATGTTACGTTATAGCCTTATTCTAAAATTGATTCAATTGTTTTTTTCTCTCCTCATCAATCTACACACAATACCTATAATGATAAAGCAAAAACAGGTTTTTAGACATTTTTGCTAATTTGTTAAAAATAAAATCTGAAATATCACATTTACATAAGTATTCAGACCCTTTACTCAGTACTTTGTTGAAGCACCTTTGGCAGCGATTACAGCCTAGAGTCTTTTTGGGTATGACACTACAAGCTTGGCACACCTGTATTTGGGGAGTTTCTCCCATTCATCACTGCAGATCTTCTCAAGCTCTGTCAGGTTGGATGGGGAGCATCGTTGCACAGCTATTTTCAGGTCTCTCCAGAGATGTTCGATCGGGTTCAAGTCCGGACTCAGATATTCAGAGACTTGTCCCGAAGCCACTCCTGCATTGTCTTGGCTGTGTGCTTAGGGTTCTAGTCCTGTTGGAAGGTGAACCTTCATCCCAGTCTGAGGTCCGGAGCATTCTGGAGCAGGTTTTCATTAAGGATCTCTCTGTACTTTGCTCCGTTCATCTTTGCCTTTAACCTGACTAGTTTCCCAGTCCCTGCAGCTGAAAAACATCCCCACAGCATTATGCTGCCACCACCATGCTTCGTAGGGATGGTGCCAGGTTTCCTCGAGACGTGACGCTTGGCATTCAGGCCAAAGTGTTCAATCTTGGTTTCATCAGACCAGAGAATCTTGTTTCTTTTGGCAAACTCCAAGCGGGCTGTCATGTGCCTTTTACTGAGGAGTGGCTTCCGTCTGGCTACTCTACCCTAAAGGCCTGATTGGTGGAGTGCTGCAGAGATCATTGTCCTTCTGGAAGGATCTCCCATCTCCACAGAGGAACTCTAGAGCTCTGTCAGAGTTACCATCGGGTTCTTGGTCACCCCCCTGACCAAGGCCCTTCTCCCCCAATTGCTCAGTTTGGCCGGGCGGCCCGCTCTAGAAAGAGTCTTGGTGGTTCCAAACTTCTTCCATTGAAGAATGATGGAGGCCACTGTGTTCTTGGGGACCTTCAAAGATGCAGAATTTTTTTTGTACCCTTCCCCAGATCTGTACCTCGACACAATTCTGTCTCGGAGCTCTATTCCTTCGACCTCATGGCTTGGTTTTTGCACTGTCAACTATGGGACCTTATATAGACAGGTGCATGCCTTTCCAAATCATGTCCAATCAATTGAATTTACCACAGGGGGACTCCAAACAAGTTGTATAAATATCTCAAGGATGATCAATGGAAACAGGATGTATCTGAGCTCAATTTTGAGTCTCATCGCAAAGGGTCTGAATACTTATGTAAATAAGGTATTTCTGTTTTTTATTTTTAATACATTTGCAAACATTTCATAAACCGACCTCAAAAAGCTCTAGTCGCTCAGCACCAGTTTTTTTTGCCATTTATGAATGTGTTATTTCATGCATTTCTATTGGCAAAATACAATATTTATCAAATAATTTCTGTGTTTGTGTTTGTCCCTACGGAGGTCCTAAAATTCTAAATTAAATATGTAAATGATCCATGGTATAACCATCTTAAAACAATTCCATAAGTTAGCTTAGTAGAACCCACCCGTGTTGGGCCAGTAACCAAAAGGTTGCTGGATTGAATCCCCGAGCTGACAAGGTAAAACTCTGTCATTCTGCCCCTGAGCAAGGCAGTTAACGCCACTGTTCTCCGGGCACCGAAGACGTGGATAACGATTATGGCAGCCCCGCGCACCTCTCTGATTCAGAGGGGTTGGGTTAAATGCGGAAGACACTTATCAGTTGAAGGCATTCAGTTGTACAACTATCTAGGTATCCCCCTAAGGCTTAGATCCGCAAGTATCTTGGTCAATGTGGTACCATCACACTTTACAGTATTCTTATTGTTCTATAATTAGCCCTGTAAGTACAGTGTAACAAGTTTTGTTAAGCCTTACACTGTATTAGGGTTAGGTCTAAAGCCGTAAGTGCAATGTTACAGTTAGTATTTGCAGTGGTTTATTACCTTTGTACGTACAGGAACAATAAAACACTATGAAGTAGTGTTACCACAAGTAAACAAAGCCACATCAAAAAACTGTGACATATTCTAGGTGGTGGTTCATTTTTTGTGATTAGCATGACGTTGTCAGTACCAAGAAAATTTCCCAGGACATAGACATATCTGATATGGGCAGAAAGCTTAAATTCGTGTTAATCTAACTGCACTATGCAATTTACAGTAGCTATTGCAGTGAAATAATACTTGAGGAGAGTGCACAGTATTGCTTGAGAAGAGTGCACAGTTATGTACTTGGAAATGTATCAATAAACCGATTAAGCACATTTGGGCAGACTTGATACAACATTTTGAACAGTAATGCAATGGGTTATTGGATCAGTTTAAACTTTGCAAATACGCTGCTGCCATCTAGTGGCCAAAATCTAAATTGCGGCTAAACTGGAATAATACATTGTGGCCTTTCTCTTGCATTTCAAAGATTATAAAAAATAAATAAAAAATAATCAATAAAAAACGAATGGTTTTTCTTTGTATTATCATTTCACCAGATCTGATGTGTTATATTCTCCTACATTAATTTCACAAACACACAAACATCAACAAACATCAACGAGCTTCCTTTCAAATGGTATCAAGAATACGCATATCCTTGCTTCAGGTCCTGAGCTACAGGCAGTTAGATTTGGGTATGTCACTTTAGGCGAAAATTGAAAAAAAGGGTCCGATCCTTAAGAGGATATTCAAGGCCCAAGGAGCATCTCCCTAGTGGTAAGGTCTGGAGAGGGGGGCTTGTTCAAAATACTTAATGACACTGCACTTTACAACATAAACAACAGCCCATTCATTATGACCAGTAACCTGATAGCAACTGGGGGAATCTCTGTACTCCCCATGCGCTTTCAGATGGCTTATTGATTCATTAATTTAGCTGACTTTAGTGGCCTGGAGTGACACGGTGCCTCTGTAAATTGAATGAGGGCTAAGGAATTACAGTGACCCTATCTGAGAAAAAAGGCCTGGGACATGGAAATAAAGTCAAAGGTCATTCAACCTTCCTGTCTCAAGCACCAGTCCACTTTGTCAATGAAACACAAGCAGTGCCAGCGAAACACCCTATTCTTTCCAAAGTTGCAAGTTAAAAGATATCTGTCATCATTCTTATTGACCTTTTTCCTTTGAGCCGTTTATCATTCTGTTATGGAACTGAACAATGACTAGCAGTGAATAGCAGTTCCCAAACATTGATAATACTGTTTCACACTATAGTTTCCATTGTCGCAACACTTTCAGACTGATATGTCTTTGAGTATGAAGATAGAGACCCAAACCTATGGCGCTTTCCCAGCATCTCATAAGGTTATAACTACTTTGAGATTTGCTGTGCCATTCTTCCATGTCGATGACAACAACAGCTCTCTTCGTCTAGTCCACTGAGATGAAATGCCTTGACTTTTTAGGTCCATTTCACTTTGACTTCAAAAGCCCTGTCATCTGGCCATGTCTGTCACACCTCATCATACTATCGGACACATCTGTTTACCCTGCTTGCATAACTGTTATTAAGGCAATTATGAAAGGCGATAAGATATTGCAAATATGCAAACAGAGTTACAGAGCCCTGATAATCATTAAAAGGGCAGAATACACAAGAACTCCAATGCCCCAGTGGATAGAAATCCATCCAACACATCAAATAGTCCCTGTTTTAAGATCATTGTATATACTTTGGACAAAAGACCAACATAAATCAATAATACAAGATACTTGAGACTAATGGACATAAGGAATTGTGGGTGACAGGCGCAGGGGCTAAATTCATATTGATACAGACAGCAGAGGCCAGTGGGCTCCAAGGGGGCGAGAGGAGGTCATGGGTTGCTTTGACAGCCTATCCCCTCCTAATGGAAGTCTATCGACTGGAGTCGCTAGGAAGCTACTGTGACTATAACATGTCACCAGGAGGCACAAAGTCTGCGCGTATGTGTGTATATATGTGTGTGTGGGTGCACCCTGTGTGTGTGTGTGTGTGTGTGCACTGTGTGTGTGTTTGTGTGTATGTGTGAGTGTCTGTGTGTGTGCGTGTGCACCGTGTGTGTGTGTGCGCGTAGACATATCTGTTTCTTAGTTCTTTTGTGAGCCCCTCTCTTTTCTCTCTGATCAATAGTGGACTGTTAGTGGTTCATTAAATATGACCACTTAAAGAACATGCATCATCCAAAACACATTTCTTGATAAATTGCTGTGTCCCATCTAATTAAAAGATGAAAGCTACTTTGCCCACTGCGGGTGATATGGCTGGACAATGTTGCCAGCAGTGTGGTGTGTCACAGGGGGACCATGGTTCAGCTCTACTAGCTAGCCTACATAGAGTGTTTGAGGTGATTGTATTGGGACTATAGATGAGCTCGGCTAGCTACATACTGTACTGAGTGAAATACAGTAATCAGGGGATATGACTGGCCTCCTCCCAGCAGTCCCTAGGGCTGTTTGGTGCCACAAGTGAACACAAACAATGGTCAGATTAAACTCTTAATTGGATTCACTTGGCATCCCACCTAGACAGCTGAGCATCAAAATCACCCGTCTATGAAACTAGAATAATATCCAATGAGTGTGTGGTAACACTGTTATCGTTGGCATGGATGAACATCAATGATCATTCCTTAGTCTAACACCCTTTTATTTTAATACCTGTGATAGATGAAACTGCTTAATGCCATTAGCTTGGGTTCTGGCATGAGATAGAATACAGCCTATCAGTAGTAGGGCTTTACTCAAGACTTTGTGGCAACTAAAATGGTGGCATACTGGGTTTGCATGTGCAAGACTTGTACTGGTTTGAAGTGACCCTCAGATTTGGTCCACTGGTGTCAGCAATGGGATCCAAATAGGTGCTTAAATGTACAATGTAAAATGAGGTCAAAATACAAATGTCCACTTTTATAAAAACCTTCCAGAGGTAAAACAATCACCAACTGTGACTTCCTGTAATGGAACCCGATGAGTAATGTGCAGACTCCTTTATGACTGTAGTGTGAAAGTGAATGCCATCCAATTGCTGACAGCTGCTGTATTTCCTGTTGATTTACCACTCCCCTTCCAGACAATTGGCGATGGGGATGGCAACCTGACCCAAGTCTCCTACCACAGGAATGTAAACGGGTTGTCCCGAAGCCATTTTGTTTCCTTCAGCCGGAGCGGTTGCATGTGCTCCAAGCAAATCCTTCCAGAGGGCTTAGCAGCTACGCATCACACGGCTCAAGCCTGTGTGACAGCTTAAAATCACAGGCGCAAAACCGGAGTCATGGGATTTTAATGTGGGGAAATGCATATCACTGAACAATCACCAGCTGAGTGGAACACGAGCAGACGAGCAGAGCTCCGGTTGATGCAGGGAAAAGGCAATCGCCTACTTACCCAAATAGAACTCATTGGATTGTGGGTAATTAGCCTAAGTGGCAGCCTGCCAGGTAGATGCACCTGCGGTTTGTTAACAGCCTGTGTCACCCCAGCTTGTAAAAAGTTTAACCTATGGAGACGATAGGATGGCACAGTAACAAGGCCTTTCTCCATATATTATTCACCAAAAAATAAATGCAAGGAAAGTGTGTTTTGACCTGCTGAATCACAAGCTTTACCCTTCACATTCATACAATCATATGTGATCTGAATTAATATGTCACACAGTGACTCCATAACAATATCCACACTAGTACACTTCGAATGAAGCAATGTGTTGGGTGTGACTTCAAAGTGGCTTGCTAGCATGGCGATTGGAACATGCAGTGCTTTCAGAAAGTATTCATACCCCTTAACTTATTCCACATTTTGTTGTGTTACAGCCTGAATACACATAATGACAAAGTGAAAACATGTTTTTAGAAATGGTTGCACATTCATTGAAAATTAAATACAGAAATATCTCATTTACATACACTACCTGTCAAAAGTTGTATAACACCTACTCATTCAAGGTTTTTTTGTTTTTGTAATTTTTTGGGGGGGTGTATTTTATTTTACCTGTATTATTCCCTGCAAACCCTACCACCCTTCCCCCAATTGGAGTAAACTAATAAACAATAACACTTATGCTTCTAACTTCAGTTTATGCATACTATACACATTTTACAGACACAATCTATTTTACAATAGTTATATTTTGATTGTTTTTAGTCCTGGCCTTCCTCTATTTCCAATGTCCATCCAATTTTATTTCTATTTGCAACTGTGCTATTTCTCAACATTTCTGAACTGATATACATTCTACATTGCAGAATAATAGTGAAGACATCAAAACTATGAAATAACACATAGAATCATGTAGTAACCAAAAAGTGTTAAACAAATCAAAATATATTTTATATTTGAGATTCTTCAAATAGCCACCCTTTGCCTTGATGACAGCTTTGTTTATCACTTCTTTGGTTTCTACATGATTCCATATGTGTTATTTCATAGTTTTGATGTCTTCACTATTATTATACAATGTAGACAATAGTTAAAATAAAGAAAAACCCTTGAATGAGTAGGTGTTCTAAAACTTTTGACCGGTAGTGTAGGTATTCACACAGCTTTTGCTATGACTGTCAAGCCCCGACCGTAGAGATCCTTTTTATGTCTCTATTTTGGTTGGTCAGGGCGTGAGTTTGGGTGGGCATTCTATGTCTGGTGTTCTATGTTGTCCTTGTTTTGTATTTCTGTGTGTTTGGCCTGGTATGGTTCTCAATCAGAGGCAGCTGTCTATCGTTGTCTCTGATTGAGAATCATACTTAGGTAGCCTGTTCCCACCTGTGTTGGTGGGTGGTTGTTTTCTGTTTAGTGTATGTCACCTTGCAGAACTGTTCGTTTATCGTTTTTGTTGTTTTGTTCTAGTATTCGTATTCATTAAAAGGAATTATGAATACTTACCACGCTGCACCTTGGTCTTCTCCTTCTCCTATATACGACGATCGTTACAGAACCACCCACCAACAACGGACCAAGCAGCGTGGTAAAAAGGAGGAATGGACATGGGAGGACATTCTGGACGGCAAGGGATCTTACACATGGAAGGAGATCCATGGGAACAGGTGGAGGCAGCAGGAGAAAGGAACCGGCGGTATGAGGGAACACGGTTGGCAAAGAAACCCGAGAGGCAGCCCCAGAATAGTTTTGGGAGGGTGGCACACGGGGAGATTGGCGGAGTTAGGTAGGAGACCTGAGCTAACTCCCCGTGCTTACCGTGGTGAGCGTCGTAATGGTCAGGCACCGTGTTATGCGGTGGAGCGCACGGTGTCTCCAGTACGTGTTCATAGCCCGGTACGTTAAATCGCAGCTCCTCGCATCTGCCAGGCGAGAGTGGGCATCGAGCCAGGAAGGAGTGTGCCAGCCCTGCTCTCCAGGCCTAGTGCGTCTCCTCGGCACGGGTTATCCTGCGCCAGCTCTGCACACTGTGTCTCCAGTGCGTCTGCATAGCCCAGTGCGTCCTGTGCCTGCGTCCCACACGAGCAGGGCCAAAGTCACCATACAGCCAGGACGGGTTGTGCAGGCTCTTTGCTCGAGACCTCCAGTGCGCCTCCATGGCCCAGTGTATCCGGTGCCTCGGCCAAGGACAAGGCCTCCTGCATGTCTCCCCAGCCTGGTGAGTCCTGTGCCTTCTCCTAGAGCCAAGCCTCCAGTGATGATCCATGGCAAGAAGCCTCCAGTGATAATCCATGGCACGAAGCCTCCAGTGATAATCCATGGCACAAAGCCTCCAGTGATGATCCATGGCAAGAAGCCTCCAGTGATGATCCATGGCAAGAAGCCTCCAGTGATAATCCAGGGCAAGAAGCCTCCAGTGATAATCCATGGCACGAAGCCTCCAGTGATGATCCATGGCAAGAAGCCTCCAGTGATGATCCATGGCAAGAAGCCTCCAGTGGTGATCCATGGCACGAAGCCTCCAGTGATGATCCATGGCAAGAAGCCTCCAGTGATGATCCATGGCACGAAGCCTCCTGTGATGATCCATGGCACGAAGCCTGTGAGGATCCATGGCACGAAGCCTCCGGTGAGGATCCATGGCACGAAACCTCCAGTGAGGAGTTATGGCACGAGGCCTCCAACGAAGGACGCTAGTCCAGAGCCTCCAGCGACGCCCTCTAGTCCGGAGCCTCCAGCGACGCCCTCTAGTCCGGAGCCTCCAGCGACGCCCTCTAGTCCGGAGCCTCCAGCGTCGCCCTCTAGTCCGGAGCCTCCAGCGACGCCCTCTAGTCCGGAGCCTCCAGCGTCACCCTCCTGTCCGGAGCCTCCAGCGTCACCCTCTTGTCCGGAGCAGCCAGAGTCTCTCTCCTGTCCGGAGCAGCCAGAAGCCCCTCCTGTCCGGAGCAGCCAGAGTCTCCCTCCTGTTCGGAGCAGCTACATTTACATTTTACATTTAAGTCATTTAGCAGACGCTCTTATCCAGAGCGACTTACAAATTGGTGCATTCACCTTATGACATCTAGTGGAACAGCCACTTTACAACAGTGCATCTAAATCTTTTAAGGGGGGGGGGGGGTCAGAAGGATTACTTTATCCTATCCTAGGTATTCCTTAAAGAGGTGGGGTTTCAGGTGTCTCCGGAAGGTGGTGATTGACTCCGCTGTCCTGGCGTCGTGAGGGAGTTTGTTCCACCATTGGGGGGCCAGAGCAGCGAACAGTTTTGACTGGGATGAGCGGGAACTGTACTTCCACAGAGGTAGGGAGGCGAGCAGGCCAGAGGTGGATGAACGCAGTGCCCTTGTTTGGGTGTAGGGCCTGATCAGAGCCTGGAGGTACTGAGGTGCCGTTCCCCTCACAGCTCCGTAGGCAAGCACCATGGTCTTGTAGCGGATGCGAGCTTCAACTGGAAGCCAGTGGAGAGAGCGGAGGAGCGGTGTGACGTGAGTCTCCCTCCTGTTCGGAGCAGCCAGAGTCGCCCTCCTGTCCGGGGCCCGCGGGGCCCGCGTTGCAGAACTGTTCGTTTATCGTTTTTGTTGTTTTGTTCTAGTATTCGTATTCATTAAAAGGAATTATGAATACCTACCACGCTGCACCTTGGTCTTCTCCTTCTACCTCTATACGACGATCGTTACAATGACACTCCAAATTGAGCTCAGGTGCATCCAATGTCCTTTGATCATCCTTGAGATGTCACTACAACGTGATTGGAGTCCACCTGTGGCCAATTCAATTGTTTGGACATGATTTAGAAAGAAACACATCTGTCTATATAAAGTCCCACAGTTGACAGTGCATGTCAGAGCAGTAACTAAAACATGAAGTCCAAGGAACTGTCCGTAGACCTCCAAGATAGAATTGTGATGAGGCATACTGTATATTTGGGGAAAGGTATAAAACTATTTCTAGAGTGTTGGAAGTTTCCAAGAGCACATGGTCTCCATCATTGGGAAATTGAAAAAATATGGAAGTACCCAGACCCTGCCTAGAGCTGGCTGTCCAACCAAACTGAGCAACCAGGCAAGAAAGACCGTGGTCAGGGAGGTGACCAAGAACCCAATGACCACCCTGACAGAACTACAGAGTTCCTTGGCTGAGATGGGAGAACCTGCCAGAAGGACAACAGTCTCTAAAGCACTTCACTAGTCTGGGCTTTACGGGAGAGTGGCCAGATGGAAGCCACACATGAGAAAAAGACAAATGACATGACGCCTGGAGTTTGCAAAAAGGCACGCGAAAGACTCTGAGATCATACGGCAAAAGATTCTGTGGTCTAATTAGAAAAATGTAACTATTTGGCCTGAATGCAAAGCGCTGTGTCTGGAGAAAACCAAACATAGCTCATCGCCCGTCTAACATCATCCCAACCGTGAAACATGGTGGTGGCAGCATCATGCTATGAGGATGCTATTCAGCGGCAGGGACAGGGAGTATGGTAAGGATAGAGGCAACAATGAATGGAGCCAAATACAGGCAAATCCTTGATGAGAACCTGCTTCAAAGTGCAAACGACCTTCGACTGCGGGCAAAGATTTATGTTCCAACAGGACAATGACCCCAAGCATACAGCCAAACCAATGCTGGAATGGCTTCAGAACAAGAATGTGTAAGTCCTTGAATGGCCCAGCCAAAGTCCAGACATGAATCCCATTGAAAATCTGTGGAAAGACTTGCAGATTGCTGTTCACTGCCACTCCCCATCTAATTTAACAGAGATTGAGAAAATTTGCAAGGAAGAATGGGAGCACATCCCCAAATCCAGATGTGTAAAGCTGATACAGACATACCCAAGACGACTCAAAGCTGTAATCACCGCCAAAGATGCTTCTACAAAGTATTCACTCAGGGGTGTGAATACTTGTGTAAGTGAGATATTCATGCATTTAATTTTCAAATAGATTTTCCACCATTTTTAAAAACTTGATTGAGATTTTTGTTTTTATCCATTTTGAATTCAGGCTGTAACACAACAAAATGAGGAATAAGTCAAGGGGTATGAATACTTTCTGAAGGCAATGTAGCCTTGTTCTCTCTTTAGACATCCACCTTTTGTTCCTATGAATCTGCAGCAATGATGAATGAACTAATAAACAGTGTGCCATTCCACTTGCTGTGCTGCTACTCCTCAAATCGCCGTCAACGTAATGGTGCCTCTGTACCAGGGCTGTGAACCGTTCACCAGTACTTTGGCACTCGCTGGAATGCAAGGGAAACACAATTTGTAACACTTCAGCTATTCCGGTTGGAACCACTCGTCTGAAACAAATCCAATGGCTTTGACTAATACACACATGCAGATGGTGGGACAGAACTAGCCGGCTCATTATACAGTGATCCTACGAGCTGACCATAGCCTCTGCTTAGATATTATTCAATCAATTTGCTTACTCTACCCACAATTACTGTTCCCGATAATATTGTTTTACACACAATGCATGCATTATATCATAGTACGTCTACACTCTTAGAAAAAAAACATGCTATCTAGAACTTAAAGGATTCTTCGGCTGTCCCCATAGCAGAACCCTTTGAAGAACCCTTGTTGGTTTCAGGTAGAACCCTTTTTGGTTCCATGTAGAACCCTATATGGAAAGGCTTCTACATGGAACTCAAAATGGTTCTACCTGGAACCAAAAGGGTATACCTGAAACCAAAAGGGTTCTCTTATGGGGACAGCCAAAGTACCCTTTTGCAACCCTTTTTTCTAAGAGTGTAAATATACATAGAGTATGTATTTATGCATTAATGTTTCATGTATTATGCTCTAGTTTTATGGCGTTATGTACACCTTATGTAAGGCTTGAGTGGGATAATGTCACTAGTCGCTTCCTATTTCCAAACACTCTTAAATCCCATACTCTCTGAATCATGGCAAACTTACCCAAGAACTGTACAGTATAGTCAGTCACTGCAGGGAGGCACCAAGAACCTCCTCACACTACATTTAATCTAGGAGTCAACACAGTATGACAGCAGCCTGAGGTTGGGCTATCATCATAATCCACACTGGGGAGAGAAGCTCGGGAGACAATCATCCAATCTGTCATCAGCTATTCATGCCACTATTAATACGAGTATCAACGTTAGTCATCTACACACAGGGCTGAATGATGTGCCAAAAAGGTTCAAGTTTACCGTCGCATGGGCTATCAATTTTAGCCACATGTCCACATGTTAAAATGTTTAGAACTCAGGTACCAAAAGCAATAGATATCAGGGCTTGGGTCATTTCGAATTGAAGGCAGTCAATTCAGGAAGTAAACTTAAATAACAAATCCACATTTGAAAAAACAGCATAAACTGATGAGTAGAAGCTTTTTATTTGAAACGTGTTTCCATTTTTGAATGATTTATTAAAATCGCTTCCTGAATTGACTGATTTCAATTTGAATTGAGCCAGCCTTATCAATAAATGAGACATAAAAGGAGGCTAGACTTTGAACATCGTCCCCATGTGCAGAAACAGGAGCTGAAATAACATATGGTTCATGAACATTAGGCTTTGGGCCAACAGGCATTTTAGAAATGTAAAGCAATAAAATTATTTTCACAGCACAGAAAATGTACCATAAAGCTAAATATGGGTTGTCCGTCAGAGCTTGCCTTGAAGATTCAATGGACTTCCTGCATAGCCAGGGGCAAACACTGGAGTGCATTGCCATGTAGTATGTCATATAGACTAAGTACACACGGGAGCACACTGACTCTGCATAGATATATATAAATATATAGGTACAATAGACCAAATTACATTTCAACCAACTGATATCTCTTGTTAATTTCGCGTATTACATAGAGCTTTTGCCAGAATGTATATTTTTTACCTCTCAATATGTGTGTTTGATACACAATTTGTGCCTATTTCTAAACAATTTTTTGATTCCACATCAGCAGCAGTCAGTTAGAGAACTATATACTGAATAGACTATATCTGCTATTCATGTGACTGGAGAAACAACATATTCTGGGAGTAACAATGTGTCCAACAAAGGGACAAAGGGAACTTCATTTTTCATGTTAGTATTGTCCATTTTCTATTCTCTACAAAGGCTAGGGTTAAGTGGTAGAACATCCTTTTGTTCCAAAGATAAACAACACTACTCATAAATATCAGTGTTTACTTGGTGAGTACAGTGTCCAAGCGCAGATTCAACTGGACGGGTGGGATGCTTTCAGCCATCCATTATTTACCGCAATAATTGCAGGGGCCTGCAAAAAAAAGAAGAAGTTTGTGTTTATTTTATTTATTTCTTAATTCCATAAATAGAACCCTTTGAAACTTTCTCTATTAAATATGTATTTGGCCATTGACCATAGGCGTACAATTTGTGTGGTCCCCTGAACAAATCATAACAACAAATTAAACAAATTCCTTCTCTGCCTTTCCAAAACCTTAGCGTTGAGAAACAGGGTAATAAAAAATAGATCACAAGCAGTTTGATGAGTCCACGTCTGTACTTTCAGGAGGACAACTAAAGCGTCTCACTAACGTAAATCCCAAGATGTATAAATATTCTGTGTATTTCAAGTGTTCCCCAAAGTACATTAAATATGAGTACATTTACTTCAAATCTTTGAAGTTGAGTGGTTTCTCATCTTTTCACTCCATTATCCAGGCCAGTTAGGCAAGTTAGGCAAGTTGACATGTATTCCTTAGTGTAAGATGTCAATGAATGCACAAAGAAATCCTTGAAAGTAGGTACTTTGGGGATTGTGTGTTCAGATAGACTACCAAATTAATTTAATCATGTCAGAAATAGAAGTTCAATATATACATATTTGTCTCAGATTTTAAGGTTGAGACTATAATGTTTTCATATTATGTAGGTAATGGGTTATACCAGTCATATATCAGGGGGTTTCTTTTTCACACATACATACACACATACATACTGTACACACAAACACACAATATAGCTGTCTAAGAGCAATTGTTCTCAAACAAGCAATCAAACCAGTAGTCACTCAACATTCCAGTAGTCACAAAAAAATCCAGCAAATCATAAACACACCCAATGTCATCCTCAAGACCCCATTCTTCCCTTGCTATTTTATTTTATCCCCCGAAATGTTTTGAGATTTGCCGAAGTGCTTCAACAGATTGTTATGTCACCATTAGGGGGCTATAATAAAGTCCTATTTCTTTTGCATTTTGCATGACTGGAGGGCCTTCCACTCTCGCCTGTCTGCTCCTCTCACATCACGCTGCATTAAGTGGAGCAGTTCTGCAGGTTTTGCCTCGCTGCCGCCAGAGAGTGTTTGTGCCAGATAGCATAGCACGATTACACTCAACAGAAATATTTTGCAGACAGCAGTAGCAGGAGAATAAAATATCTTAGACCTCATTAGTTGCCTGCGTATACACTAGCAATTTGCACCTGTTATTTGGCTATAGCAGTGGAAGAAAACGTGTTTGAAAACATATAGAGCGGTGTGACATTATTAAGGATTTCAGGGGAATGTCCTCCATCTTTTTTTTTACTACTAC
This sequence comes from Salvelinus fontinalis, assembly GCF_029448725.1. Taxonomy (NCBI): domain Eukaryota; kingdom Metazoa; phylum Chordata; class Actinopteri; order Salmoniformes; family Salmonidae; genus Salvelinus; species Salvelinus fontinalis. The sequence continues at coordinate 8,482,404 of NC_074700.1, forward strand.
TGTATAGTAGTCAACATATACAGTAGATATCACAGAAATAATACTGTTGTTTATTGGTGTATCAAAACATTTACTATAGTAACTAAAAAACATCACTTTTTGCATATTTGTAAGAAAGCCTGTCCCTTTAAGGGTAAATGATGACGGCACAGCTAGCATGGGCTTGCAGAGTGTTCAATGTATTACCAAGTTCAGCTCGCCATCTGCTGCTTTGGCCACAATCTCTCGTTTTTATGCTAGCTCTGTAACAGTGGTAGCTACATTTTTGCCAGTCCATGTTAGCTGGCTAGTCTTGTTGTAGCTAGCTACCTGTGTTATCATAACAGATCATCATTGTATTGAGAGCTGTTTCTTGCTTTGTTGTGCTTCCTAGTCTTGATGCCATTGTATTCATGTTTATTATTTCCAGACCACATTGTGTATGGATAAATGGATAGGTTATTGGATAATCATAGCTGAGTGATAATGGCACAGAAGTGTGAACCTTTGCTAAACTACGATCAACATTAAAGGCTCTAAACTGAGGAACTGTCTCTCTCAAAGTCTCTCTAATAGGAGTACAATCTCCAAATCTCTGCCTACTCAAATCAGGGTAATAATCTCATAGGCTTCATCCTCTTCAACATGGTCCTTCAGAGCCGGATTAAGTAACCACCTAAAGATATGGCAACAGCACATAAGTACACACCTGACCCATCCATGCGGCCCCGTAATCCCAGAGAGAGACATCCCTCAGCATGCCTGGTCTTTGCCACAGGAAAAACCACAAAACACCAATCCAAAGGGAAGACGCTCCTCACCTCCCCTTCGTCTCCCTCCATGGTACCCTGGACCAGCAACCAAGCTCCTGCTGGCTGATCCAGCATGACTATCTCCGCAACCAGCTCCAGCACCCACAGTTCCACATCCCAGCTCCAGCATCTGCAGTTCCACACCCCCTCTCAAACCCCTGTGGTTCCACACCCTGCTCCAGCTCCCATGGTTCTGCACCCTGCTCCACCTCCAGAAGTGCCTCTTCTGGGATTTCCACCATACCCGGTTACGGTAGCACCCTACTTCCATCCGGGTTATCCCAATCCAGCACAACACTCCAGACCACACACTTCCCTGTACCTGCTCTGCCACCTGGCATGGAACATCGCCTCATCATATGGCCTTCCAAAGTCGTTGATGCCCTATTTCAAGAGCAGCAGAAAGAGTGACTTTGCATTCCTCAAAATGACACTGGTGAACATGATGAGCAATCACAGACACCTGAATGAGTTTTACAAGCATCAAGTGCTCCTTGGACACCTAAAACTACCAAGTGCACTCCAGCTCTCCAAGACCTACGTGCACGAGCCGAGACCTTACACTGCGGCCTTATAAGCCTTGCAGGATAAGTACGGTCAGCCCCGGCAACTCATCCAGTATGAGCTAGCCACCATCCTAAACTCCCCCGCCGTCGAGCTCGATGATGCAGAAGCTTTAGATGATTTTCACACTGTCTACCTACGCCTTCGTAGGCATGCTTAGGTCCCTTGAAGGCCAGAACGGCTACGAGCTCAGACGCGGATCCCATGTCGACCGGCTCTTAAGAAAGATGCCACAGAACTACTGGTATGCCTTTGTAGTGTATTGCTTTACTCACAGCATTCTCAAGACAGGGACAGACCAAACGTACACTTTACCTGATCTGGCGGCCTGGTTGCAGAGGAAGTCCCAGGCTAAGCGTATTGTAAGCAGAGCTGTGACCCTCTACGAATGTGTCACGCTCAAGCCAGCTAAGAAAGACCAACGTGCCTCTTCTCGACCAAAGGAGAGATTCGCTTTGACCTACTTCAACTCAAGTGAAGATCCCAACTCTCAGGAGTCTGCATCATCCATTCCCCCTTCCAAGCCCAAACCATACTGTCCTCACTGTGATAACAAAGAACACTACCTAAATGTTTGTTCTGAGTTCAAGAGGCTGAACACAGGAGAGATCATTGAGTGGATAAAGGACGGACAACTGTGTTGGAACGGTGGACGATCCCACAAACCGGATGCTTGCAACCTCAAATGACCCTGCAAGAAATGCAACAAGCTGCACCTAACGGTGCTTCATGAATCCATCCAGCAAGACCAGAAAGTGATGTTGAAGGTTGTGAAAGTTCTACTACACAACGGAGATGGAGCCATGGTACACCGTGCTCGACGATGGCTCAGAGCAAAGCGTTGGCCTGCCACAAGCTGTGTTACATCTGAACCTCACTGACTCACCCTTAGAACTGTTTGCCAAGATGTTGTACAACTCCAAGGTGCCTTAGTATCCTTTGATGCTTCCCTTCTGCTCGAACCCTCCAAGAAGTATCAGATACATCAGGCATCCACCGCCGACAACTTAGGCCTTACCGAACACTCCGATTCAGTTGCAGCTTTCCAAAGGCAACACAACCACCTCCAGAACCTGCCCAACCTCTGCTGCTGATCGGTTCGGACATGCCTCACATACTGATACCTTTACAGCCAGTATGTGAAGGCCCATCAGGTGGACCCATCGTAGTCTTTACAAGGCCCCACCACAGTCCCGCATGCTCTTGAGCCCTTCAGAAATGTGGAGTTCCCCAAACAAATGTGGATTTCCCCCAACAATGGCCAACAATGATCTCTGATGAGCTGGAGCCCATTAACAGCAAACTGAAGGAATCAGCCTTCTGTGGACCTGTGTCCGTTAGTTCCAGTGCTCAGCTCCCAAACATCAGCAGGTTCACCAAATATAACGTCATCATGTACGCAACAACCCTTAAATAGTTAAATCATATTTTCGGCATTACTAAAGCATTTATGTATCTCGTTTTTATGCTAGCTCTGTAACATTGTTAGTTACATTTTTGCCTTTCATTGTTAGCTGCCTAGTCTTGTTGTAGCTAGCTACCTGTATTTTTGTATCAGTCACTATATTAACATAAGAGATAGGAGCTGTATCTTGTTTTGTTATTGCTAAATTAATATTTTTATTTTATTATTTCCAGACCACACTGTGTATGGATAAATGGATAGGTTACTGGATAATCATAGCTGAGTGATAATGGCACAGAAGTGTGAACCTTTGCTAATCTACGATCAACATTAAAGGCCCTAAACTGAGGAACTGTCTCTCTCAAAGTCTCTCTAATAGGAGTACAATCTCCATATCTCTGCCTACTCAAACCAGTGTAATAATCTCAGAGGCTTCATCCTCTTCAACATTAATGAATATAGAATATTGACAATGTATTAACATTTCAAAACATAGTTTATTCCCCAGTTAAATAACACTACTGTAGGTTTAGAGTCATGCCTGAGGCACTATGTGTAACTGTCTTCAAAATGTCAATTGCAAGTTAATATTAGCTAACGTTAATTTGGTGCTGACATTTCCCTTCAAATGGCCTATAAGTCATTGACTGTCTTTCTATTTGAGCGAAAGTAAAAAAAAACATAATTTCAGAGAATACAATTTAGGAAATATTACTGTTTCAATGAAGACACCGTTTGGGGAATGCGAGGAGTAGCCTACACTCAAAGGAATATAGTATAATAAACCTAACAAATCACCTCAGAAGGAGATATATTGTAATTTATTTACTGTAGTCCCATGGGCACCGATATCAACAACAAAAGATGTGTAGGTAATGATGAATTACCAAGCCTTATGATCAAAGCTGGACTTTCAAAAGGATATCATTACGAGGCACCCTTCCTTTAGTGGCATTGTTGCAGCCCTGGTCTTTCTCATGCCTATCTGGGTTTGATTTTAGCCCCGGACCCACAGGATACGTCTCCCAAGGCATTAGCATTCCCAGCAGTCCCCCAGCAATATTTCAACTCACATTAGTTTAAACTGACGTGCTGCTTAAACTACAGTACATGGGGTCTGAAACAAGCACCTCTTGCTAACCACAAACATATTATGTAAGACATAGTGGAGGGGCCCCAATGCCTTTTTCATCTATACAACACCATGTTTCATATTCCTCAACACTATAACGTTACTCCTCTTAGGCATGAACATGCCAATTCCATTTAAGCCTTTTCTAATACTCCCACTTTTGTTCATTTACAATAAGTTAAAAGTGTAATGATTGGCAGAACATCCTCAAATTGAAACTCAAGGCCCGGAGTGCCCCTATTCAAACACAAGTCATTGTACAGTACAATACCTAAAAAATGTGTCACACCTTGTAATCTAGATGAAGAAGTGTTACCGGCCTCCAGTTCGTGTTTAATTCAAACTGGTCATCAGCCCCCTGTTGGCTGTACCTACACCACTTTTTCCGTTTCCTGTCCTCCATTTCCTATTTCGTTCTCTTTGATGTGAGCTGTTGGATTGTGGGAACTGACCAGCATCAGTGTTATTCTGCGACCCATTAAGAGAGCAGGGGGACACTCTCTCCCAGAACTCTGCCTGCAGTGACAATTAGTAGTAATTGCAGTGTGGGTGAAAGCTTTGAAGACACAGTTTATCTTAAGACTCTCTGGCACTGATGACTTTAAGGACCCCTTTCACTTGTCATTAGCAATAAAGAATAACATTCATATTTATAAGGCAGATCCCTACATTAAGTACAAAGGGTAAATAGCTAATGCTAACTATGGTTAAAAAAAAAACACCCCTATGGCTTAGTCATAGTGTTATAAAATATATTTAGATCATTCATGCTAATGAACATAAAGTGGACTTGCAGGCATATTGCCAATGGCTATTGTCATCTAAAGGACAGACTAATAATGTCCAATATAGGATTTAATGATGTATTTACAGGGTAATTCATAAACAATTTGATGATATAATATTTCAGTGCCAAACCAAGAGGTTGCGTGGTGAAAGCAATGGTAGAGGTTTGCACAGCTACCGAAATGGGTCACCCCACATGAAATACATTACCTTTGTGGAGACCTGGGCCTCCATTAGGACTACTGTTTGATCTCAATGGCACAAATTGATCCAAGGTGATGAAATTGTTAAGTAATTATGATTGATGATGAGAGTGGGCAAAATAATTTGTTACGTTACATTCCTTTTGACTAAGTATTCTTGTTTTTGCATATAATCTGTTTTGGAATGTAATGAATTATGATGATGTATTATGATGAATTGCAGAACATCAAATAAATAACATAGTACAGTAATCTAAAAAGAGTTTTAACTTTTAAATGTAATGTAGGTAAAATGACATGCGACAATACACACAATTCAGGAGCAGCTAGTGCTGTGATATAAATGTGTTATAGCACAGTATAGCGTAACACTAGAGGAGTGATACAAATTAATATTGCACTTTAATACATAAATAGTTTTTCAAGTCACATGATCCTACAAATGCGGGAGAGGCAAAACAGAACCGTGTGGCCCAGTAGGCTGGCGCCCAACCATGACCAAGCTCACCTCACCTCCACTGTGTACAAAAGTCAGTTATTAACATGATTAGTAACGCCATGACATTTTGTAAAAAAAATCTAATAAGAAAAGGGGACAAAAAGCCCTTTCTCACACTGGGACACACCTCCATAGACAATAGAACAAACCTACCAAAATAACATTTTATTTTTCGATTCATAGAGAACATCAAACAGTTATAAAGAATTTATCATGGGCCCCTCAGATCCTAAAAAAGTTCTACAGCTGCACCATTGAGAGCATCTTGACTGGCTGCATCACCGCTTGGTATGGCAATTGCTTGGCATTATCAGGGATCAAGGTAAGACCTAGATGCAGACTGTCGAAGTAACACTGTTTATTGTAGCAAACAGGGGCAGACAAAGACAGGTCAAGGCAGGCAGGGGTCTAAAATCCAGGGTAAGGCAGAGGTACAGGACGGCAGGTAGGCTCAGGGTCAGGCAGAGAGGTCAGGCGGGCGGGTACAGGGTCAGGATAGGCAAAGGTCAAAACCGGGTGGACTAGCAAAGAGAGGCTGGGAAACGAAAGCAGCTGACAGGAAAAACGCTGGTAAGCTTGAACAAACAAGACAAACTGGCAACAAACAGACAGAGAACACAGGTATAAATACACAGGGGAGAATAGGGAAGATGGGCGTGAGAGTACCCTCCCCCCTCTCGGGAAGCCACCTGGCGTTCTACCTTGGCGGATACCTGGTTGACTGGGGTGCCGGCGGGGAAATTCGGCGATGAGGGCCGGTTCCAAGATGTCTTTAGCGGGAACCCAGTACCTCTCCTCCAGGCCTTAACTCTCCCATTCAACCAGGTACTGGAAACCCCTGTCCCGTGGTCGAACCCTCAGGAGGCGTCTCACTGTGGATGCTGGCTGGCCCTTGACACGGGGGGAGGGATGGGCCTAGAAACAGAAGACAGGGGGCAGTCAGACATGGTTTTGACTCTAGACAGAGAAACGGTAGAAAGAATACGGAGTGTACAGGGCAACAGAGGATGAACAGCAGAGGGGCTAATGATCTTGGCACGGGGGGGACAGGTCTCGGCTTCCGTGGGTGTAGCCGTGGCCCTATTGCGACGTGCCAGTGCCTCCGATTTGACCTTCTCGGATACCGGTCGGTGCTGCAGAAGCGAAGTGGCCCGGGCCTTGCTGAACCCCTCCCGGGGGTCCTGCTACTCTGCGGAGCTGACGGAGAGGTCCGGGGCAATTTCCAAGTCCCCAGGAGACGTCCCTGGGCAGGCGGAGCTGACTTCAGGCAATGAGTGTGGCAGGACGGGCTCCAGCCCACGATGGCACCAGTAGCCCAGTCAATGGAGGGATTGTGCCGCTGCAGCCAAGATAATCCCAATACCACGGGGGCCTGCGAAGACTAAACCAGCAGGAATTGGATAGCCTCGTTGTGGTTTGCCGACACTCGTAGGTTGACAGGGGTGGTTTCGTGGGTGACCCGGCATATAGAGCGCCCGTCCAGCACTCTAACACCCATGGGAATGGGGAGGGGTTGAGTGGGGATGCACAGCTTGGACGCTAGGGTAATGAGACTCACATCAGCCCCCGAGTCGATGAGTACCTGAAGAGACTTGGAGGACTAGCAGAGGCTGGGAAATGAAAAGAGCTGACAGGAAAAACGCGGGTAAGCTTGAACGAACAAGATGAACAGGCAGAGAACACAGGTATAAATACACAGAGAAAAATAGGGAAGATGGGCGACACCTGGAGGGGGGTGAAGACAAGCACAAGAACAGGTGAAACAGATCAGGGCATGACAGGCATCCAACCTATAGGCGCTACAGAGGGTAGTGTGTATAGCCCAGTACATCACTGGGGCTGAGCTCCCTGTCATCCAGGACCTCTACACCAGGCAGTGTCAGAGGAAGGCCCTAAAAATTGTCAAAGACTCCAGCCACCCAAGTCAGAGACTGTTAACTCTGCTACCGCACGGCAAGCTGTACCAATGCACCAAGTCTGAAACCAACAGGACCCTGAACAGCTTCTACCCTCAAGCCATAAAACGACTAAATAGTTAACCAAATAGCTTCCCGGACTATTTGCATTGACCCTCTTTGCACTAACTCTTTTGACTCATCACATACGCTGCTGCTACTGTTTATCTATCCTGTTGCCTAGTAACTTTACCAATACCTACAGTTGAAGTCAGAAGTTTACATACACTTAGGTTGGAGTCATTAAAACAAAATATAATTTAGGCAAGTTGGTTAGGACATCCACTTTGTGCATGACACAAGTCATTTTTCCGACAATTGTTTTTAGACAGTGAATTATAAGCAAAATAATCTGTATCACAATTCCAGTGGGTCAGAAGTTTACATACACTAAGTTGACTGTGCCTTTAAACAGCTTGGAAAATTCCCAAAAATGATGTCATGGCTTTAGAAGCTTCTGATAGGCTAATTGACATCATTTGAGTCAATTGGAGGTGTACATGTGGATGTATTTCAAGGCCTACCTTCAAACTCAGTGCCTCCTTGATTGACGTCATGGGAAAATCAAAAGAAATCAGCCAAGACCTCAGAAAGAAATGTGTAGACCTCATAAAGTCTGGTTCATCCTTGGGAACAATTTCCAAATGGCTGAAGGTACCACGTTCATCTGTACAAACAATAGTACGCAAGTTTAAACACCATGGGATCACGCAGCCGTCATACCGCTCAGGATGGAGATGCATTCTGTCTCCTAGAGATGAACGTACTTTGGTGCGAAAAGTGCAAATCGATCCCAGAACAACGGCAAAGGACCTTGTGAAGATGCTGGAGGAAACAGGTACAAAAGTATCTATATCCACAGTCCTATTTTGACATACCCTGAAAGGCCGCTCAGCAAGGAAGAAGCCACTGCTCCAAAACCGCCATAAAAAAGCCAGACTACAGTTTGCAACTGCACATGGGGACAAAGATCGTACTTTTTGGAGAAATGTCCTCTGGCCTTTTGAAACAAAAATAGAACTGTTTGGCCCTAATGACGGGGGAAAGGGGAGGCTTGCAAGCCAAAGAACACCATCCCAACCGTGAAGCACGGGAGTGGCAGCATTATGTTGTGGGGTTGCTTTGCTGCAGGAAGGACTGGTGCACTTCACAAACTAGATGGCATCATGAGCAAGCAAAATTATGTGGATATATTGAAGCAACATCTCAAGACATCAGTCAGGAAGTTAAAGCTTGGTCGCAAATGGGTCTTCCAAATGGACAATGACCCCAAGCATACTTCCAAAGTTGTGGCAAAATGGCTTCAGGACAACAAAGTCAAGGTATTGGAGTGGCCATAACAAAGCCCTGACCTCAACCCTATAGAAAATTTGTGGGCAGAACTGAAAAAGCGTATGCAAGCAAGGAGGCCTACAAATCTGACTCAGTTACACCCACTCTGTCAGGAGGAATGGGCCAAAATTCACCCAACTTATTGTGGGAAGCTTGTGGAAGGCTACCCGAAACATTTGACCCAAGTTAAACAATTTAAAGGCAATGCTACCAAATACTAATTGAGTGTATGTAAACTTCTGACCCTGTAACGCACTTCTATGCGTAGTGGGTGCGGAGTCAGGCGCAGGAAGCAGAGGGTAAAGGACAATGTTTTATTCCGGCGCAGGAAAATGGTCACGCCAAAACACCAGGCGCAATAACAAGACCGGCCCAAAACCAGGACCAACCAGTCCGGAGAAAACCAAAAAAAAACACAAACATGAACAGAGGAAAATAAGCCCGCACAAAGAGCAGGCGGGCATTACCAGCTTAAATACCCCAACTAAAACCTAAACAGGAAACAGGTGTAACCAATAAGACAAAACCAACAGAAAAGGGAAAAGGGATCGGTGGCAGCTAGTAGACCGGTGACGACGACCGCCGAGCGCCGCCCAAACAGGAAGAGGAGCCATCTTCGGTGGGAGTCGTGACAGACCCCCTGGGAATGTGATGAAAGAAACAAAAGCTGAAATAAATAATTCTCTCTGCTATTATTCTGACATTGCACATTCTTAAAATAAAGTGGTGATCCTAACTGACCTAAGACAGGGAATTTTTACTTGGATTGAATGTCAGGAATTGTGAAAAACTGAGTTTAAATGTATTTGGCTAAGGTGTTTGTAAACTTCCGACTTCAGATGTACATATCTACCTGAATTACTTCATACCCCTGCACATCGAATCGGTACTGGTACCCCGCGTATATAGCCAAATTAACGTTACTTATTGTGTATTTATTCCTAGTGTTATTATTTTTCTAAAAAAACAATGTTTTTCTCTCTGCATTGTTGGGAAGGGTCCCTAAGTAAACGTTTCACTGTTACTCTACACCTATTGTTCATGAAGCATGTGACAACTAAAATTTGATTTCAAGAATCATACCATTTCAAAATGGTTCCCCAGACCTCATGTATGCAGTCTAATAACATTCCCAAGTGTGAGTGTGACATAGCGTGATTATCAACTTCTCATCCTCTCACAGTGATTAGTGTAGCTTTCTAGTATCCTTACCATGATAGAAACCTGTCTAAAGACAAACGGGAAACCCTGAATGAAGTGTTCTACTCTCCCACAGAGCCTTACTGTTTGCCCCAGATATTCTATCCACAACAGCCTCAATTGAGCAAGGCAGATTTACATCAGCAGGGCATCTGTATGACTCACTGGCTAGAATAACTCTCTAAATAAAGAATCAAAACAATCTTCTCCCGTTTCACTTAGTGCACCTTTTCTTCTCTTCCCTGTTGCTAGGGGGATGACCAAAAGCATTTCGTATGCAAGCATGCGCTTCAGTGCCCCCAGAGCACGGAATGGAATCGTGTTCCACTTTAAAAACGTTAATTTTACATTTTTAATGACGCGGCTGATGGCTTAAGTGAGTGAGTAGCACTTACAAGGGGAGCTGTAACATTCTAGCAAAGTTTCTCCCTGCCTTCAATCACTCCTGATGGATTAAATTATTTGTCCTGGTGAATAAAGAATACAACTGTGGCTGCCCGTTGAGGACAAATTCTGATGAACTCCTGTTGCAATGAATGATTTTAAACATCTGTTCACACTTGGACGTCAATAACTTTTAGTACATACGTGGTCCTTTCCCAACTATAATACATGTATTCAAGAATACTACATTTAAATGAGTGTAATTAGCAAAGGTTTGACCTCCTTGTTTGACCTCTGATTGCTGGATAAGTATTTTTGCATCACGCATGAGTTGACAAATTGAATTTGATGCAGCGGCATCCAGCTATGGGAGTCTCCTCAATTTCATGACTGATAACCACTACGATAGGATTATCTATTTTTATTTTAAGGCAGATAATACAAGATTAGATAGAAAATACTAGGTTACTCTCTCAAACAGTAACCTAGTGTCCGGGATGGTAAACCTTGGCAACGTGCAGTTCATATTTATATAGGCCTGCTGTATATCAAATTACAACTACAGTGAACCCTCTTGTTGCACCCTGACATTGGTACGAAGACTTGGGAGCAGGCGGTTAACCACTAATCTATGTCCGAAGACATAGGGTTTTGGCACATTAAATAATTTTACTAGCAACATGTGAATGCAGTACATAGTATGCAGTTGTGGGGGCACCATGTTCCCATTGCTATCCTCATGTGCTCTGTTTAGTACTTAGAATTCCTTGTCTGAAGTGCATTTTCATCAGATTAGGCTCATTGGCCTTATATGGCGGACACATGTTATGTACTCACTATATACAATGTTCAGAATTAAAGAATATGTAAAGCGTCACATACACTAAATGACCAAAAGTATGTGGACACCTGTTCGTCAAACATCTCATTCCAAAATCATGGGAATGCCTTCCCCAAACTGTTGCCACAAAGTTGGAAGCACAGAATCATCTAGAATGTCATTGTATGCTGTAGTGTTAAGATTTCCCTTCACTGGAACTAAGGGGCCCTTCCCAAACCATGAAAAACAACCTTTGACCATTATTCTTCCTCCACCACACTTTACAGTTGGCACTCTGCATTGGTGCAGGTAGCGTTCTCCTGGCATCCACCAAACCCAGATTTGCCCATCAGACTGCCAGATGGTGACGCGTGATTCATCACTCCAGAGAACGAGTTTCCACTGCTCCAGAGTCCAATGGCGGCAAGCTTTGCACCACTCCAGCCGACGCTTGCCATGGAGCATGGTGATCGTAGGCTTGTGTGCGGCTGCTCGGCCATGAAACCCATTTCATGAAGCTCCTGACGAACAGTTCTTGTGCTGACGTTGTTTCCAGGGGAAGTTTGGAACTCTGAAGTGAGTGTTGCAACCGAGTACAAACTATTTTTATGCGCCACGTGCTTCAGCACTCGGTGGTTCCATTCTGTGAGCTTGTGTTTTCTGCCACTTCGCAGCTGAGCCGTTATTGCTTGTAGACGTTTCCACTTCACAATAACAGTCCTTACAGTTGACCAGGGCAGCTCTAGCAGGGCAGAAATTTGACTAACTGACTTGTTGGAAAGGTGGCATCCTATGACCTTTCCACGTTGAAAGTCTCCGACCTCTTCAGTAAGGCTATTCTACTGCCAATGTTTGTCTATGGAGATTTCATGACTGTGTGCTCGGTTTTATAAACCTGTCAGCAACGGGTGTGTCTTAAATAGCCAAATCCACTAATTTGAAGGGGTGTCCACATACTTTTGTATATATAGTGTACCATTATATTCCATTTCTCATGAGCAGCCCTCTACCTTAGCTGTCAAGTGTTGAAACGGGAAGTTAAAAGTGTCTCAGATATGAGCTAAGCGGTTTAGCGCACAGACAAACTGTGTTTTTTTAAGGTAATTAGCTTCTGCTCATTGCTGTCATATCCATAAGTGCAGTTGCTCTTGAAAAAATGGGACAAGAAAACAAGAGCTCAGGCATCCCTCTGGGTCAGTGCCCACCAAGGCCTGGATTACAGCACCAAAGGAACCCTGGGAAGCGTATATTGATTTGACCTGACACTTGCTGCCACATTTAGCCTAGCCGCAGCCTGACTCGCAAAGGCTTCAAGCAGTTATCTGCCATATCCTCCGCTATCTTTTAAGAGCATTGAGAAATTGCGTAGAAGATTTATCATCACATAATTATCTCAGTGCACCTAACGGCAGATCGGTTTTGACTACTAATACGAGCTTAAAGTTCATGTGCAGAGGATTACGCTTAATTAACTTGTTAGCTTGTACACGCTATGATGAGCATTACATTTTTTTTCGTTTACCACGTTTATAATACAAATTGTCCAGGCTCGGTGCTTGTGTGTTATGTTATACCTTCATAACAATTGCAGGGTGGCATGGGCAACAGTTTAGAATGAGATATTGCTTTGACAAGTACAGAAATTATGTGTCAAAGTGACAGGCGTTTGGAGTGGCTTAAAGGTGCTGTCTGTAACATTCAACAACCATGTCGACTTCTCTTTGGTTTTTGAAGAATTTTACTTAAATATGCCTGAAATAGCTTAGGGCAATTTTTTTGTCTCATCACAGCAGAGATGTGAAATATCGTTATCTCATTTATATTCCGAAAACAAGAAGCAAGAGTGAATCTGGAAGACACTGCTGCTTACACAAATGTGCACATGAAAGTTTTTGCAAGGCTTTGCAATTGGTGCTTATTCAAAGTTAGTTCCTCAAAAACAGCATAGGTGTTTTGTCTTTAAAAGAAATCTCCCCCCGAAAACTATCTTTTGGTATTTGTTTCATTCGTCCATTGTTGATATAGTCCCAAAATGTGTGGCATGTCAGAAATCAAGTCTTCAAGATATGTAACTTTCAAAATACAGGAAGTTACAAAATGCATCACACGGGCCAGATTTCTGTATTTTGAAATGTACATCTTGAAAACTTGATTGCTGACATGCCAAACATTTTGGGACTATGTCAACAATGGACCAATTAAACAAATACCAGAAGATTGTTTTTGGGTGGAGTTTACCTTTCAGAACTGCTCCAGTACCTTATATTAAGTTTGGACTTTAGGAAAGGAAAGCTGATCCACGGGAAGTGTTTCCGGGCAATGGATTATTCCATGATAAACACAACTAGTCAGTCTTCCTTTTCGCTCCAATAATGAATTTACAGAAGTGATAAACAAAAAATATAATAGATCCGCACACAAAAATATGAATCAGTTTCACTGCACAGGGGATCATACACAGATGTTTCGACTTAACAGCCTTCTGATTCTGGTGACCAACAGGGCTCCATATTTGGTCCCCTGCTGTTGTAGCTTTCATCACATTTCTACTGTACTCCACTAATACTACATCATTAGTCTCGTTTTCACCCTCTTATTATCTAATATAATCTGGAGATTACAGAGAAAAGATGGAAGTTGACTAAATGACCTCAATTGCATGTATGTTAGCACCAGAAGTATTCTGCTGCCCTGTAGGCCTTAGCAGCCACAGTTCAACGTCATATTCTCAAGTGCCTGGTGCTTTTACCTCATTAACCATTGTACCACTTGCCTTATTTGTTATGTTCAGTGAAATTTAGTGCTTGATTAATTCAGACATTTCACATGCCCATTGGACAATTACACTTCTCCAGTTGATTGTAAACATCAGAACATCTTATGACGTACTGATGTGGAACCACATGGATCTGGGTAACTACCCTATTAAACAGGCAAATCTTGGCCAATATTAGGCTGAAACCAGCCTGCACTTTACCCTATGGAGCACCCATTAGCTCAAAAGGCCCCAATGTTGTCTTATTTAATTTGAGTTATAGCACTTTCAAAGCCTTGGCTTTTGCATCCTTGGCTATTTGTCATTTAATATCCCTCTCTGGGCAACATTGGCAACATCATAAGGAATCTTCATCTGTATTTTTGTCAGCTACAAATGCAGTTATGGGGCTTTGCTGGGACGAAATTCACAAAGACAGCTTCACACTCGCCAGGGGTGTTTTTCTAAGATCAGGCTGGAATCAGAAGTTTTGTCAGTTTCAGTTAACCAGGGCGCTGCTAAATGGCTTAGGCCAAGCATCAGTGCACTCAGCGAATGCACTGAGATATTGCTGCATGACAGCTAAAGTAGCCGGGTGCATCACGGACATGTACCCAGCTTCCAGAGCCCTCCGGCTTTTCTCTTCTTCCTGACTCACTTTTAAGTGTTTTATCCGTGGGACACGGCAATAATGTGCATTAAGATCAAGAACACTTATTTTGATTGCGCTTTATGTTTTATTCCTGCCCTTTAATTTGGCTGTGTCTAGACTGTGCTGTGTCTAGAATAGCTCACATATGCAAGAGAGAGAACCCCCCATTGCGAGAGAGCAGTTGGGTGTATGAGCTTCAGTGTATTAGCACAGTCCCTCCCATGCTTATTGAGTTATTCACTCTGAAAACCTGAGGGCACTGAGAAATCTTTCCTCAACAGATTGCAAAGAGACGAAACGTACATAGTGCCATAAGGGACTGAGTTCAGAGGAAAAGTGCTGTACAGTGTGTAATGCATTTGATGTTGGAAGGACACATATGGCAGCTCTTGCTTCAGCCCCTGTGGCTTATTCAGACAGGCAAACCTCTGCAACGTCTGTTCAGTAGTGACACAGTCACAGCTACAGGCTGCCTCAGGAACATTCAGGGCAGTCAAATGCCTGAACACGAACACTTGACATCAACTGTGAGTCAGTCGACTGTGTACAATAGACAACATGACACTCGTCATCATTTTCATCATAGTTTCTGACAAATTATGTGTTCTAATTTGTTGCAAGGCATTTTAGGAAGTATAGTATAGAATGGTTAATAGTTAATGGGTTTGAAAAGTTAAAAAAAAAATTGAAGAAAGTGTATGAATAAATTGACCATGTAAATGGTCCAAAAATTCAAATGTTGTGTATTTTTTTAAATGTTTGGATTGTTTTCTATAGAAAACAGAACCAATTAGTACAGGCTTTGCCCCAACATAACACTGTGTACACTGAGTGTACAAAACAAGAACACTTGCTCTTTCCATAACATAAACTGACCAGGTGAATCCAGGTGAAAGCTATGATCTCTTATTGATGTCACTTGTTAAATCCACAAGTCAGTGTAGATGAAGGGGATGATGCAGGTTAAAGAAAGATTTTTAAGCCTTGAGACAATTGAGACACGGATTGTGTGTGTGCCATTCAGAGGGTGAATGGGCGAGACAAAATATTTAAGTGCCTTTGAACGGGGTTATGGTAGTAGGTGCCAGGCGCACCAGTTTGATTCAAGAACTGCAACACTGCTAGGTTTTTCATGCTCAACAGTTTCCCCTGTATATTAAGAATGGTCCACCACCCAAAGGACATCCAGCCAACTTGACACAACTGTGGGAAGCATTGCTGTCAACATGGGCCAGCATCCCTTTCAACATCTTGTAGAGTCCATGCCCTGAATGGCTGTTCTGGAGGCAAGGGGGGGTTGTCATTATGCTTAAAAAAATAAAGCCCATTGTTGTCTGGCCCTGATTTGTTTTTAAGCCAGCAAAGATAGAGAAAAGGCTGATATCAAGATCTTAAAGCTTTTACACAAGATATTGAGAACACTAAACCCGAAAGCCAAAGCGAGAAACTGAACATGAATGGGGGTTGTAATAGAATACTGTTGGTGGCATGCTTTCTCCAACGATCACAAATAGATCCTGGTGTAGAAAAGCCAAAACATGAATAAATACCTATACTCATAAGCTGCAGACACTGGCATCCCCCCCAAAAGAGGATCACGTTTTAGCAGACAGTCACAGTCACTGTAAATCTTAGTCAGACAGAGTGTTGACACATGATCTACGATCTCAGTGCATCACAGGACACCATCTGATGCCAAGTGCACCACAACAATATGTCACCAAAGTGGCTCTAGTGAAATGTGACCGTACGTCTGCCTGGCGTCACTAAAACAGCTTGCAAAATGTAATACAGGTCTTTTACAAAAAGTAAGCAATCACATTTTTGTTTTGCACATTGAAACTACCACTGAAGCCTAGTCATCTACTTGTTATCTGTTTTAATGTGTTTATACTACAAGCATTTATTCATTATTGCACTGCGGAAATAATGCACACTCTTGAGTGTTCAGTACAATGCATAGCCTAAAGAAATAGTTCATAAAAGGTTCCCTGTATCGTATTCAAAAGCAAGCATAATGTTCACAAGCATGTATTTGGTAGGCTAATGTGTTATGTAAGTGCATGAGAACTTCAGTGATCAAAAAAGGCTGCATCACCATTGCCTAGGGGCTGGATCCAATTGAATGGAATAGTTACGGCACTAAGTACATTTATGCAAAAGCAAAAAGTACTGCCTAATGACTAAAAGTGTTTCATGTAAATAAGACTCAATTACAAAACCCCATAACCCACATCGTAGTACTATTAATAAGGCATTTCGATTATTCACCATACAACAAAAATTGCTATGCAATTATAATGAATTATCATCTCAGATCATATAATTTTTTGGGTGTGTTGTATAATCCATGTTCATGTATTATATTCACAGCGAGTTCACACACACACACACACACACACACACACACACACACACACACACACACACACACACACACACACACACACACACACACACACACACACACACACACACACACCAAGGATAGGGGCATGGTGGACTGTGGAATTCATCTCCTGCTATGTTTACTTTACAAAAAATGTAAATTTCATTTCGCTCAAGCAAATGATCCGATTATGACTTTTTACCTTAGGCATATGCATTCATTACTATCTTCCCCAGTGCCCTGATGTTCCCACAGACTTCAGAGTCCACTTGTATTGTTTGAACTTCATTTGCTTCAAGGCATGCACCTATTCAACCTTGGAAAATTGGGTTGGACTGTGGATGCATGTAAATAGATTTTTAAAGCTTCAGTTATTTTAAGCAAGGAAATACATAAAATTGGTCGAGACTAAACAATCAAATGATTCTTATAGAGCCCAGTTTTAACTACTTTATCATGCTTAACCTAATGTTAATTTGACTTGTGTCAGTATGACTAGCTATGCTACTGAACATTACGTTTACGATCAATTCATTTTCGCTTTATAATGCATAGATGAGGTACATTCTTCCAGTTTTCCTTAGTAGAGCTACACACTACTACAATGTAGTAGGATGCTTCTCTTGCTGCAATTTGATCTGAAGTGGTTGTGCCTAAGGCTCCTCAGACCTTCTGTTGGGTTAGACTGCTCCGCCTCACTGCCGTCTGGGTTCTGTGAACTGAGTGCCCTATTTTTCACCATTGCTCTCTATGAAATCCTCTCAGGTGTTTGGCAAAAACGTCTGGATGTATCGTACAGCATACAGCTATTGTCAGATGGAAGACGGGGGCTTTTATAGTATCTGTCTCAAGGGGGCAGAACTCACATGAGAATAACAGAATGTCTACATTACATAGAGGTTGTTTGATGCTGCGTGTTTGTCATCAGTCAAATACATACCTCCAGCAGTATTCTATTTCTTGTGAAAAACATGTTTGAAACCAAACTCTACCACTAAGGTTAAGGTGATGTGTACACTTCTGCCTAGTTTAAGTTTATTTACAGCAGGCCTATGGATTAGGTGGATTCAGAGTAAAATGTTTACAATTTCATACCTTTCTGAAATTAATGTGAAAATTATTTTTAGGCCCCGTTGCCTGCTCAAGCCCCATAAAGTACTGTATTATATAGCAAAATAAATCCTTCATTCTAATCACACCTTCCCTTTCAGTGTTTGATAGTGTTGTCAATTGAAATAAGTAGGTACGCTTGAATTGGGTTAACACTGGGTAGAGGGTTAGCTGTCTCACACATTTAAGCTGCTCCTCTGCCAAGAGGAGGGGCCTACTAGGGTCAGGTTTTGACCTGGAAAAAAAGGCCCACTCGTTATAGGGCCTCGCCTTTGGTCAGGAACAGCGAGGAAGTAGCAGAGCGTTTCAGAGATGGATCAAAACAAACAAAATAAAGACAAACTTGGCGGCTGTATCTCAGTCATCATTCACAAGGGAGTCAAATTAATCTTAGGGTCACGTCTGAACAGGCCTTTTTGTACAGTGACCTCCGGTCGTCATGCTTCTGGAGGGAACACCAAATAAATCAATAGAAACCCACCCATCCTTCCATAAGCCTCCCCGGTTCATAAACCACTGGTGGTCAATCAAGCCGTAAGCGCCCTCTTTAGTTTCTCAAGGAAGTGACTTCCACAAACGAGCAGCTGTATTTCGTCTTGTTATATTTCTATTGTGGTCAGGGATCCCAACACTATTAAAGTGGAATCACCTTAACCCAGTTGGACCTGCTTTTGTTATAGTTGAGGAGTTTTCGACAACGAACGATCTGCTGGTTTCTGTATGCGTTCACGCTCGACTTGGCGCATTATCTCTGCTTCACGTGTTTCACCCAAGTTTGTTCAGGGTCTGTAACAAAGAAAGTGGCTTATTATCGCCCGCTGGAGGAGTTGTCTGCACATGTACGATTCAGTAATTGCTGCCGCTGAACAAGCAGACTGAATTGGACGTGACACTGAGCCATTATTAGGAAATCAAATGCTGTTTTTGCAATTATGTTAGTTTGGCTGAGCACAGTGAATCGCCCTTGTGAAGCCCATAAAAAGTTAATCTAGCCACAATCACAGGGCTTCAGCTGTACCACGTGAAGGACAATGAGGCCGCAGGAAAAGTTTGAGAGGAGCGACTCGGAGCTCCACTATCCAAACCCAGAATTGTGGTGCCTCTGAATGTGAATGGGGTGGGGGGGGTTTGTGAAATGGTGGATTGGACATTAAAGGTACATCCCTACCACAGTTTTAAAGTTTGTTTGTTTTGACTGTGGGGGCATCTGAGTTCATTTCATTCTTTTCAACAAGAAAGGGTTATTTAGGGCATTGGTGTGACATTTCTACAACTGTGATGTGGTTATATCTACTTCAGGACTGATTATGAACACAGCTGTCTACTCAAAATAGTTACAGCTTTCAGGTGAACTATGAAGTATTTCACTATCGGTGTTTAGATTCAATGCTATGTTCATGTTGATAAACAGTACTGTAGGCCTACTAGGGATGTAACAATGAGTTTCAAACTTTGTTTTGTTTAATGTCTTTTTTCTCTTGCTTTTCTTTTAAAACAAAAATAAAATAAGATGTCATTTATGGTACCATCAGTTCATGTTTTTGAATTCAATTCAAAATCCAGACTGGTGGTGTCTCTGAATGGGAATGGGATGGGGCATATGGCTTGAGGGAGAGACTTTTACAGCTGCTTTGTGAATAAAAGCAGCAGATTCATTGAACTGAACCGAAGCATTGCTTTGCAGTAGGCTCTACTTACCTAAGCAGCCTGATGCTAACTTAACATAGCAGAGAAGGGCAGCTCCATGCAACTTTCTCAGCCTTCCTTAGTAATTGGTGACCCAGCACCCCAACTCACATGAGCAGGTCCCACCAAGGCAAACAGGTCAATCACATATAGAATTGTCCTCAGATCCACTAGGAAGCATGTGACCTTCTTCCCATTATTCCCTCTCTCATAGTCAGAGAGGAAGTCCTTGGCTGGCCTCAGGCCCATGAGATTGCAGTTTGAACAGTGCACGCTGTTCAGTTTGTCTTGAGCATCAGTCCAGTCAGACGTACAGGAGCAGCCTAATGTCAGTGTAGGCCGACAGTGAGAGTTGGTAGGCCTGCAGTGCTTGTGTCCACTGTGCCCACACACAGTGAATATTTTCTATGAAACTTTTCTGCTATATTTTCTTGTGTTATGTAAGGGATCATCAATGAGGCTTTGTGCAGTTTTATGGAAATATACCATAATGCAGGAGGTGATACGGCTCCCGAGGCATAAATTTGGAAGTGGTATTTTCCATAGAAGTGGAGTTGATTATCCTGCTTATACCTCAGACTTAAACAAAGACTAATAAACTCTGTTCTATTCTACAGTACCCTACTTTCACGTAGATGAGTACCTTCAGGTTATGCTCAAACCTTACACACCAACCTGAGGACAACAAAGTCTCTGCCCATCTTCCAAAATGTTTTGAACCCTACCACTTCAAAGAGTTTGCTAAATAATCCCACAGAACCCCAAAACCACCCCCCTTACCCCCCGCCCCAAAAGAAAATAACTCACTTGCATTTCCTGAACTAACACTTGCACTTGATACTTTTTTTCCTACTAGCACTGACTTTGCTGATTGAGAAAAAATTCACATACTATTACTGAGATTCAGGTAACTTCAAAAATAAAGGAAACACCAACATAAAGTCTCTTAATAGGTCACGTGGCCACCCTGAGCCAGAATCAAATCAAATTCAAATCAAATGTATTTATATAGCCCTTCTTACATCAGCTGATATATCAAAGTGCTGTACAGAAACCCAGCCTAAAATCCCAAACAGCAAGCAATGCAGGTGTAGAAGCCAGAACAGCTCCAATGTAACTTGGCATAGATTCTACAATTGTCTAGAACTCTATTGGAACTGCATTGTTGGTTAAGGGCTTGTAAGTAAGCATTTCACTTTAAGGTCTACATCTGTTGTATTCGGCACATGTGACAAATACAATTTGCTTTTGATGAGACACCATTCATCCATGAGTCCATCATTTGGTGTTTTGTTGATGGTGGTGGAAAACAGTCTCAGGCGCTGTTCCAGAATTTCCCATAAGTGTTCAATTGGGTTAAGATATGGTGACTGAGATGGCGATGGCATATGGTTTACATCGTTTTCATGCTCATCACACCATTCAGTAAACACTCGTGCCCTGTAGATGGGGGCATTGTTATCCTATGGGGACATAGCCATGGTAGCCAAATAATAGCCAAAATAATGACCTGCCCAGCATTTTTATACATTACTCTAAGCTTGATGGGATGTTAATTGCTTAATTAACTCAGGAACCACACCTGTGTGGAAGCACCTGATTCCAAAATATTTTGTCATTTTGTCAAATTTTGTCATCCCTCATTTATTCAAGTGTTTCCATTATGTCAGTTAACTGTATGTGGTTGTCCCACAAGCTATTTTAAAAATGCACTATGCAGAAATTGCCACGCCATTTCCTGGTTGCTAAAATTATCATATTTATCCTAATTTCAGTTTATGTAACATAACAAGCAGTCATTGTGTAGAGAATCATTGTTCCATCTAAACCGCTGTGAAATATCTTTTCCATAACCAAAAATATTGTATTTTCAGCTTTTGACGCTGGTGTACAAAACCGGAAGTACGTTCTCAAAAACTAAATTTAAGAACGGGAGGCATAGACATAGCACACCTAGACTTGCTTTCAATGGGAATGAAAGACCTATAACTCACATTTCTATATGAATTTGGTCAGGTCGCCCAAAAGGTTACATGTAGCTTTAAGATGAATGCACTGGATAAGAGCATCTGCTAAATAACTAAAATGTAAATGTTATGTGTTATTTATTTATAACAGACTGAATTCCATGAATGATAAATGCACAACATTGTGGAGCAAGAGAGAGAAGTCCATGCCATTGGGTTATCTAAAAGAGATAGACCACCTAAATTACAATATTACTGAGAAAAAAATGACTATGCAATGTGTGTGATTTGTGCATGCAAACAACAAAATGCTAATTGGGATCCATCCACTCGAATACATTTTTGGTCATGAATTCTAAAAGGGTCTATGGGAAGCCATGTTTGACTAAGTGTGGGTCGCAATCTCCCTTTGCCCATGCTTTCAAGGTAATGAAACACACAAGTCATTTCATAATTTGTGTGAATAATCCCTTTAAAATAATGTATATTTATGCATTATTGAAGTGCTTATAAATTCTTACCAGCAGCGGCTCAATGAGGGATGTGTTGGCCATGGTTTGGTCTAGCTTTGTGATTCAAGGAGATGATGTTTGGTCAGATTGGGTCGAGGGACAACAGCCTAGTAAGTACAGCAGACAGTGGTCAACTGTTTGGTATGTCAGGAATGCTGACATCTGGAAATATATACAAACACAAATGAGATTAGGCCTCCGTTTACTAATCATTACTGAACATCAGCTCAAGTGTATGGAGGGAAGATTGAAGAAAGCATTTATTCTCATTGCTAGCTGAATACTGTGGAGTGGTGCACATGGTATTAAATAATGTAAGCTATTGCAAGCCTATACAGCATCCTTTAACATTAACAAAGGGGATTGTTCTATTCTTTCAAGGCACAGGCACAGTGTTTGCATACCTGTTAAGGGGGTATTACCTTAATGATATTCACAAGTTAACATCAGTTGTGGCATTGGTGGCAAAACAAGACATAACAAGATATGACTGAACATTTCGTTTCAGATCAATTCATATCTAGATAAAATGTAAGACAAATACTGAAGATAACAACTAGATCCACAAGAGTA
The DNA here is from genome assembly GCF_029448725.1 of Salvelinus fontinalis. NCBI lineage: Eukaryota > Metazoa > Chordata > Actinopteri > Salmoniformes > Salmonidae > Salvelinus > Salvelinus fontinalis. Next base: position 8,505,119 of record NC_074700.1, read on the forward strand.
AATTGATGCCGAGCGCTATGTGAAATGACACTCTTTCTAGTTCATAAAGCACGGTTGACTGGTACCACAGACTGACATATCACAGCCTCTGGTTCTACTTTAACAGATGCTATACGTGGTCGTGTGGTAGAGAGGGGAGGGGTGTAGTATGGGGTTGGCTGGAATGGTTGTCTTGCTTGGGATGGCAGTTCAGTTGAATATTTAACATGGGTGACAACAAGTGAAATTAGGCTGCCCTCTTATGGCCAATCAGTTCCATTACATCTTTTAAAGAGACGGGAGTCATTTGCTACCATGTAAACACATTTTAGGGACACTTATTGTAAAGTGGAACTGGGACAGTTACTGTCTGAGAATTAGTTACTTTACAGTGTTATAAGAATTAAACTTACCTCATTTTGGAAGATTTAAAGGGAAGTAAAATTTAACTGAAGAGAATGTGTTAACAATGTGTTTCTCTTTTATTTAACATACAATAAGCCAGTAGTAGAAATAGTTATTGTTATTTAATAATTTTTATTGTAAACACGTACAAATATGTGAGGGTGGAGAGACAAATGGTTTGAGCCTTTCAACCTTCCGGTGTTGCATTATGGGCATAAAGTGAAGCAGTATAACAGGGCAAAAGCTTGAGAATGGGGGCTACCTTTAGGAGAAAACAATTTAAATTAACTATGCCTTATTAAGCTTACATATTGCAATCATGAACAACTTGATGGCCACCCAACTAGCTATTTCCTCTTTTGCTTCAGTTATGACAACTTTGAAGCAACGGATAATAATGGTAACGTTAAAATGTGTTACTTTTATGATAACATTATGTAAATCATATTCAACTCAAATAGTAGCCTGTCTTTGATCCTGTAATGCAGTGTTCTCAACTCTGGTCCCCGAGTACCCCCAGGGTTGCACATTTTTTATTCAAGTCCTGTACGGGCACACATTATTCAACTAATTATCAAGCCTTTGATTAATTTAATTATGTTTGCTAGTATTGAGTTGTAATAGACATCTGCAAACCTTGATGGTACTCAGGGACCAGAGTTGAGAAAGGGGGCTATAGGAGGAACGGGAGCCATATAATTAGCCATAGAATATTCTATTTTATTGGAGTGGAGGAGCTCTAATCAATTCTGAGAAGCCAGGTGGGAGCAGATCCGTGGGCGCGGCTAAAGTAGCTCCACCACCACGGTTTCTCCTGCCTCTCCTCTCTGTTCTGGTTCTGCTCCCTAATGGCATAGCGCTCAAACTGGTTGTAGGGGTCAAAGCGCTCATAGGTTCCCATGGAAGGGATGTTATAGTCCTCCTCTATGTCAGGCTCCACCACTGCCTTCTGCAGAACAAAGTCCACCCGGCCTGCTTTCTGCATGCGTGCCGGGAGGTGGATCTTTTTCATGGCCCTGGTGTAGCCTGGTGCAGAGGCAGTCAGGATGTGGATGCCAGCAGTTAGCATGCGCCAGTAGTCTCCGTTTTCAGCTAGAAAGAAAGGGTGGAAGGGAGAGAGGATCTTTTGAATCAATGGGTTACACACAGCCTGACATCTCAAACAGGACATGACTGTTATTTTACACAATTAAAATGGGATCTCTTAGAGCTTTAGCATTATAGAAAATGAAACTACTTCAAACTACTACTAAAATCCTCAAAGCTACAGTTGAAGTCGGAAGTTTACGTACACCTTAGCCAAATACATTTAAACTCAGTTTTTCACAATTCCTGACATTTAATCCCAGTAAAAATTCCCTGTCTTGGGTCAGTTAGGATCACCACTTTATTTTAAGAATGTGAAATGTCAGAATAATAGTAGAGAGAATGATTTATTTCAGCTTTTATTTATTTCAAAACATTCCCAGTGGGTCAGAAGTTTACATACACTCAATTAGTATTTGGTAGCATTGCCTTTAAATTGTTTAACTTGGGTCAAACGTTTCGGGATGCCTTCCACAAACTTCCAACAATAAGTTGGGTGAATCTTGGCCCATTCCTCCTGACAGAGCGGGTGTAACTGAGTCAGGTTTGTAGGCCTCCTTGCCTGCACACGCTTTTTCAGTTCTACCCACAAATTATCTATAGGATTGAGGTCAGGGCTTTGTGATGGCCACTCCAATACATTGACTTTGTTGTCCTTAAGCCATTTTGCCACAACTTTGGAAGTATGCTTGGGGTCTTTGTCCATTTGGAAGACCCATTTGAGACCAAGCTTTAACTTCCTGACTGATGTCTTGAGATGTTGCTTCAATATATCCACACCATTTTCCTTCTTCATGATGCCATCTAGTTTGTGAAGTGCACCAGTCCTTTCTGCAGCAAAGCACCCACACAACATAATGCTGCCACCCCAGTGCTTCATGGTTGGGATGAGGTTCTTTGGCTTGCAAGCCTCCCCCTTTTTCCTCCAAACATAAGAATAGCCATTATGGCCAAACAGTTCTATTTTTGTTTAATCAGACCAGAGGCCATTTCTCCAAAAAGTTAAATCTTTGTCCCCATGTGCAGTTGCAAACGTAATCTGGCTTTTTTATGGCGGTTTTGGAGCAGTGGCTTCTTCCTTGCTGAGTGGCCTTTCAGGATATGTCGATATAGGACTCATTTTACTGTGGGTATAGCTACTTTTGTACCTGTTTCCTCCAGCAACTTAACAAGGTCCTTTGCTGTTGTTCTGGGATTGATTTGCACTTTTAGCACCAAAGTACGTTAATCTCTAGGAGACAGAACGCATCTCCTTCCTGAGTGGTATGACGGCTGCGTGGTCCCATGGTGTTTATACTTGCGCACTATTGTTTGTACAGATGAACGTGGTACCTTCAGGTGTTTGGAAATTGCTCCCAAGGCTGAACCAGACTTGTGGAGGTCTACAAATTGTTTTCTGAGGTCTTGGCTGATTTCTTTTGATTTTCCCATGATGTCAAGCAAAGAGGCACTGAGTTTGAAGACAGGCCTTGAAATACATCCACAGGTACACCTCCAATTGACTCAAATTATTATTATGTCAAATAGAAGCTTCTAAAGCCATGACATAATTTTCTGGAATTTTCCAAGCTGTTTAAAGGCACAGTCAACTTACTGTATGTAAACTTCTGACCCACTGGAATTGTGATACAGTGAATTATAAATGAAACAATCTGTCTGTAAACAATTGTTGGAAAAATGACTTGTGTCATGCAAAAAAACTATAGTTTGTTAACAAGAAATTTGTGGAGTGGTTGAAAAACAAGTTTTAATGACTCCAACCTAAGTGTATGTAAACTTCTGACTTCAACTGTATGTATTCATCTAATAACTACCACTTAGATTCCCAAAGCATACAATAAAAATGACCAATCGCAATCTGTAAAGCTGACTATAGATATTACCTGTTGTGATGTCATGCCTTATTCCTCGGACAGATATCCTTGCGCCTTTGATTCCATTCCCATCCGCATCCTTTACTATTCCCTTTATTCCACGGTGGACCTGGGAAACATCGAGAAGTAGTGTTAGTGGAGAAGTCCTCTCAGATTTGTGAAAATGAGTGATTGAAAACAGAAGGGTTGATTGGGGGATGTTTTGGAATGAATTGCTGGGTTTGAGGTCTCTCACCGACTCCATGAATGTGAGCAGAGCCTCTTTGTTGTCCTGCCAGCCTCTGTATAACTCCTCCTCAGCTGGGAATTTATCACAACCCAACTCCACCGTCACTTCCAAACAATTAGTGTGGAGGTAGTTGAAGTCCTGCATACCTGGCCACATTACAAGAGGAAATATGTACCAGTGAAAGAAATGACAAACTCATCATCGCAATAATCCATTACTGTAGAAAGAAAATAACTAGAAATACCACCAGGTGGCATTCATACTTCATAATACAACTTGCTAAGTAAGTAAGTGCAGGTTTTCATTGAGCCTTCATCAGCTATTTTAATCTAATGTTATGAAATCACTTCAACAGTCTGATAGACTGATTTGACCATGTTTTTTAAAGTAAATGTCCATTGGAAATCTAATTTATAAAAGTTAATATTCTGTTAACTCATACCCAAATAATGTTGTTGACTCATCTTACACTCCTATATGCTATTCGTGGCCACAGCTTAAAGTGGAGAAAAAAACAACATTTTAAATATTTGCAATTTTCTCATAGAGGATGATGTCAGGCTCCTGAGATGAGCTTTTTTGGAAGGAAAACTATTCCAATTAGCGAAGCTGTGAAACCTATTGTCATTATACATTTGTTCCCCCTTGATATGGTCAAATAACTCAAGCATAGATTGGTAACATTTTTCTAATTTGACACAGAACCTTGAGGCCATAAATAACTTGGTAAAAAATAATGGCACTGATTGGCCTATAGGTGGCGCTGTTATTGTCAGTCTCACTTAAACCCTCATATCTGTCGCCCCATTTGACCTAGATACTTGAAACATTGTATGTAGGCGTCTTTCCTGATGATTAACACATTTGTATCAAGGAACCATAAGGTCCATCAGTATAGATTTTGGAAAACCTTGGGAAAACTTCTCATGAACCATAAGTCCAAATAACACCACATGTGTTATGTAGTAGGCCCAAGGTACATCTCTTAATTTAGTTTGAGAACAGCTAAGGCATTGGTTAAGAGATGGCTGAGTTAATGATAAATCAGGAAATCAGATTTTATGCATCCATTTAAATCCTTTTTAAATCCGCATCATGGCTTATCAACTGGACACTTTTTAGGGTCATCAAAGACATTACCATGATGAGCCATGTTAGTTTGGCATTGACATCTTAAAGAATAAGGAAACTATGACTAACTTTTTTGACTATGTAATGCTCATGCTTAAAATACACTGAACAAAAATATTAACGCAACATGCAACAATTTCAAAGATTTTACTGAGTTACAGTTCATATAAGGAAATCATTCAATTTAAATAAATAAATCAGGCCCTTATCTATGTATTTCACATGACTGGGAATACAGATATGCATCTGGTCACAGATACTTTTTTTTAAAGTAGCGGTGTGTATCAGAATATCAGTCAGTATCTTGTGTGACCACTGTCTTATGCAGTGCGACACATCTCCTTCATATAGAATTGATCAGGCAGTTGATTGTGGCCTGTGGAATGTTGTCCCACTACTCTTCAATGGCTGTGGAAGAACTGGGACATTTTCATATTTCAGGAATTCTGTACAGATCCTTGCAACATGGGGCAGTGCATTATCATGCTGAAACATTTTGTGCTTATGGAACATTTCAGGGATCTTTTATTTCAGCTCATGAAACATGGGACCAACACTTTACATGTTACATTTATATTTTTGCTCAGTATTAAAAAAATACAAATACAAATAATAATCTAAAAGTCATATTCACTCCAAATTTGTTTTTTGGACTCATTACAATAGTCCCTAAAGAGTTTGAGAAAATAACGTTGATGCATTCAAAGATGTCCACACAATACCAGTAGATGCATATGAGTACATACGCTAAAATATGCTAAAGAACACTTTCAAAAATCTTCTCATGAACCATTAGTCCAAATGGCACTATATTTGGAATGTAGGCCCATGGTACATATTTTTTTATTTTTTGTTTAACCTTTATTTACATGTCTTAACTTAGCTTGAGAAAATGAGATTTTACCTGTCCATTTAAACATGTCCATTTGGCCTATTCAACTTGAAACTCGCTATCATGGATGTCCCTAAGACACTGAATTTGGTATTGATATCTCAAAAAACAAGGAAATTATTGACAACTCATTCTTTGCATATGAAACGCTTACGCTCAAAATCATCTGCAATCATCTTCTCCTCATGAACCATACATCAGATTCTCTCCAGATTTTGTATTTAGACTCATTACATCAGTCTTTAATGGTTTTGAAAAATAATTGTTGCTGCATTCAAATACGGCTACACTGTACCTATAGATGCACATTAGCACATCATTTTTGACATTAGCATATTATCCCAATACTAAAAATACAAACAAACAAAAAACTTCTCATGAATCATAAGTAATAGGGATGTAACGATTCGCTGATAAGCATCGGCCCCGGTTCAAATGTTTAATCCCGGTTCAAATGTTTAAGATACAAGTGCATCGGTCCACGGGAGCCCAAACCGATCCAAACGGTAAGAAAATCGATTAAAACGCTACGAAACATTGTTCTGAAAATACAGATAATCTGCTGTGACTGAATTGATGCGTCCTATCCTTCAGCCTATCGAACTTTTATGGATTTAACTGCATATGAGATTTAAATATTTTTGGTAGTTCTGCTTTAACCCGTTTGTATTTAACCAGTACTTTAACCAGTGCATTTGGTCATTTTTACATGAACAGGGTAGTTGTCATTTCATAACAAGGTCAGCAATACTTTTTGAGAGCCGCACTGGTTGGAACGAAAGAAGCACAGCTCTCCTCAGTAAAGCTCCAAACGGTCAAAACCATTACCTTTCGAGACGGGGTGAAAACAAAAGCTGTGTTATATTAATTTGCCATGTACTGTATGTCATAGCTAATTTCAAAAGATAAATATTGACATATTACTAGCTCAAAACATTTTAATCTGCTATATGACAAGTTAATCAGTGAGTGATGTGGATTTCAGATAAAAAGTAAGGGGGACAAAAACATAAATAGCCCATCCTTATCTGATAGTGGTAGATGCTCAGTCTGCCCTATGGCCTAGCTCAGGTCCCTAGACACACATGAATCGTATCGAACCGAATCACATTGATTCATTACACTAATCAAACTGAATCACACCGAATTGATTCAAACTAAAAGTATGGTTCCTGTATTGTATCGGAGCACATGTATCTAGATGCGTAACGAATCGTGCTTGTAAGGAGAGATGCACATCCCTAATGAGTCAGATTGACTCCAGATACACTCAATGAATTAGCCTCTGATGAATTTGAGAATGATTAGTTGCTGCATTCAAAGTTGGCCACGCTAAACCACTAGATGGCACCAAATCACACCAGGGCTATAAGAACTTAAATGATGGACATGGAGCTATGAAATTTGGTATGTATACCTTATGTATATGTCCTTAGAAGCTGTGTGGCTATAGTCACTGCAATCTTAGATGGCTGCACCTGACCAGTTGGTGGCACTATAGAGGTCATTGGCACCAGTGGCACCAATAACTATTGATCAAATGGACTTTGTCTTATGCAAATGAATGCTAGATATAAATTATGCAGACGAACAATGTGAAATATCATGAAAATAAGCTGAAAATATTCAACAAATCTTAACATTAGTGAAATTGACCCTAGAATTGTATATAAAATCAAAACATTAAGTAATTAATTTAAGAATGAATACCTGCTGTATTTCAAGCTACAGCCCTAGACTAAACTTCACTTGCGTCATCCTTGTGGTTTTGAGAGATAAACATGGTAATACTTTCACTGATGGCACACAAAGGGAGATAGTTCCTACATGATGGAGTGCTTGCTTTGTTATCCAACTGATATTGTCTCCTTTCTGTCATCCTGTGAACCCTGTTCATTGCTGCTCGCAGCTATATTTATAGGTCATATTTATTAGAAATCTGGAAACACTGGACAGTTACTTTAAACTTACCACCTGCGAAACTGTACCACTTTGCTCCATTAATGATGCCGTCCTGGCCGATGCTGCCAAAGTTCCCACACCTTTCAGAGTTATTTCCTGACATGGTAGCATGGGCATCTGCATATGTTCTCGCTATCTGCTTGAATATCTGCAGCAAAAAATAAAACATATGTCTTTCTCATTCATAAAAAAAGATAACGGCTAGTTCTGTTTACTGTTAAATAGATTTGAAATGTTAGTTTGATTTGTAAGCAGCTAAGATACATTTCCTACACATGTGACCGCAAAGGAAATCTTGTAGATGAAACATTTTTCTCAAGAATGTGGTCATGAATCATCATAAATGCAGAGCATGAACAATCAATTGGACAGCTCTCTGCAATAGACACACTTCAGGTCATCGAGTGCAGTCCATTCTGGAGAGTATTGTTCATGTTGGAGTGAAGAGTACATGTTGCTGTCAGTCCTACATACCTGTTCGTCTGGCGTGGGGGAGAACATCTTCTCCTCTAGTGGGTGTTTGGAGAGGTCGTAGGGATAGGACACCACCAGCTCCCCTCCGTGGAAGTTAGCTGAGAGCACAAAGGGAATGGACCTAATCCACTTCATGACTGCGTATGTCTCTGGAGCTACCTGATTTATATAAAACACATACAGACCGGCTTATAAATCATATGTCACCATCTTCAGCTGGTCATATCACAACAACAAAATAATGATGGCATGACAACAGGAAATGATTGGTGAAGCTCAAAGCTCAATTACATATCTTGATATCAAATATTGACGATACATCAATAAGGACACACAAACTTGATTTACTATTTAACGGATGCCCTGCTTGACTTTTCTTTTAAAAATGCAATAGTGTGCAACTGCAGCCCGCTTCAGGGCGTTCCTGCAGGGCGATCCTGCATGTGGGCATTCCTGATTCTGCAGGAATGCCACCCATCAAGCATCCCATTGGTTCCTTCATGAACACCCCCCATCGAGCATCCCATTGGTTTCTGCATGAATGCCTCCCGCCTGTCTTAGCTTAAAAATTGACAAATTGAAGTATAAAGAGGGGTTCCTGTAGATGCAGGAATGCCCCAAATTGCAGGCCACAATTGCACCCTTCTCAATTTATGAGGTACTTTGTTCTTATTCTGTAATGCACTGTCCGCTCTACCTTGAGGATTTCCCAAACTGATAAGTGAGAATCAAAGACCAAACCCCTCAGATCACGCGATTGTTATGTTCAGGCCTCTAATTGGACAGTGACACACATGCTCGGGACATGTATGTGAATATGTTTAATTTCTCTCGCATGCCAGCATAATTGAGGCCACCGCAAATTCTCACTATTTATGTGTCCAGGTTAAACGTGGTGGGGAGTCTCGTTATTAACAAACAATCGGTTAAATTCATGGTTAATGCATAATTTGTTGACCTTTTAGAAGCAATTAATAACCCAAAACAACAATGTCATCATCGAACCGAACGACTGGCCAGAGATCAGGGCATTCCCCAGTGCAAGCTGAGAGTATTTTGCAAAACCAAATTGAAGTCAAAATGAGTGACATCGAAGTGTGACGGCTGTATAATGATTTGTGGTTCATAACTTACATTTGACCGGAAGCCTACTGCCTGTAGACAGAATGTGTTTGAAGTTATCATGCGCCCGGAGAACAGCATATCCTGCAAAATGCATCGCCAGTGGCACGCACACACTTCGCGCAGATAAGGACCTCCACAATGATGTGGTCGACAATCTCCAAGGTGGGTGCTTTTCCTGGCAGCCGGATGAGGCAATTGAAGGAGGATGCGGTGAGTGATTGACTGTATAGGCCTACTGACCTCGAATTTAATAAAGCTTGCTCTGTAATGGAAGGATGCTTCTAATTGCGCATTTTAAATCAAACAAACATTCGGTAGATTATACGATAGATAGGCTATACTCTATGGCCGGATTGAAATTAACTTTTCTCAAAGCTACATTCATTTGACAGACCTAACTTGAATGATTGTGCCTCTTTCTTCAAATTAAAGGCCTTGTCTATGATAGGCCTATTCATATTTGTATTCATATTTTGTTTAGCCTATAGGCTCAGTATATGATACATTCAGGTAATGAACTCATTATACATTAACATTTCATTTTATTACAATTCTTTCTTGTCAATCAATCTTGAATTAGAAAAACATAAATATTCTACTCTATGCCTTGCAAAAGTATTCCCCCCTTGGCATTTTTCCTATTTTGTTGCATTACAACCTGTAATTTAAATTGATTTTTATTTGGATTTCATGTAATGGACATACACAATATAGTCCAAAACGGTGAAGTGAAATGAAATAACTTGTTTCAAAAAATTCAAAAAAATCAAAAAAGGAAAAGTGGTGCGTGCATATGTATTCACCCCCTTTGCTATGAAGCCCCTAAATAAGATCTGGTTCAACCAATTACCTTCAGAAGTCACATAATTAGTTAAATAAAGTCCACCTGTGCGCAATCTAAGTGTCACATGATCTGTCACATGATCTCCGTATTTATACACCTGTTCTGAAAGGCCCCAGAGTCTGCAACACCACTAACCAAGGGGCACCACCAAGCAAGCGGCACTATGAAGAGCAAGGAGCTCTCCAAACAGGGCAGGGACAAAGTTGTAGAGAAGTACAGATCAGGGTTGGGTTATAAAACAAATCTGAAACTTTGAACATCCCACTGAGCACCATTAAATCCATTATTTAAAAATTTAAAGAATATGGCACCACAACAAACCTGCCAAGAGAGGGCCGCCCAGCAAAACTCACGGACCAGGCATGGAGGTCATTAATCAGTGAGGCAACAAAGAGACCAAAGATAACCCTGAAGAAGCTGCAAAGCTCCACAGCGGAGATTGGAGTATCTGTCCACCAAACATGTTTGGTGTTCGCCAAAAGGCATGTGAGAGACTCCCCAAACATATAGAAGAAGGTACTCTGATCAGATGAGACTAAAATGTAGCTTTTTGGCCATCAAGGAAAATGCTATGTCCGGCACAAACCCAACACCTCTCATCACCCCGAGAACATCATCCCCACAGTGAAGCATGGTGGTGGCAGCATCATGCTGTGGGGATGTTTTTCATCGGCAGGGACTGGGAAATTGGTCAGAATTGAAGGAATGATGGATGGCGCTAAATACAGGGAAATTCTTGAGGGAAACCTGTTTGTTTTCCAGAAATTTGAGACTGGGACGGGGGTTCACCTTCCAGCAGGACAGTGACCCTAAGCATACTGCTAAAGCAACACTCGAGTGGTTTAAGGGGAAACATGTAAATGTCTTGGAATGGCCTAGTCAAAGCCCAGACCTCAATCCAATTGAGAAGCTGTGATATGACTTAAAGATTGCTATACAAAAGCGGAACCCATCCAACTTGAAGGAGCTGAAGCAGTTTTGCATTGAAGAATGGGCAAAAATCCCAATGGCTAGATGTGCCAAGCTTATAGAGACATACCCCACGAGACTTGCAGCTGTAATTTCTGCAAAAGGTGGCTCTACAAAGTATTGCTTTTAGGGGGCGAATAGTTATGCACGCTCAAGTTTTCTGTTTTTCTGTCTTATTTCTTGTTTGTTTCACCCCAAAAAATATTTTGCATCTTCAAAGTGGTAGGCATGTTGTGTAAATCAAATGATACATACCCCCCAAAAATCTATTTTAATTCCAGGTTATAAGGCAACAAAATAGGAAAAATGCCAAGGGGGGTGAAAACTTTCGCAAGCCACTGAACATTAAATAAAGTTTTATCCTGTAGATGACAGGGATTGGATTGCACTTTTTCCAGTGATGCATTCATTTGACAGACCTAACTTGAATGATTGGCCCTCTTTATATACAGTAGTCTATTTCTCCTATAATGTCTCGTCTACGATAGGCCTTTTAATATTTGTCTTGTATTCATATTTTGTTGAAGTCGAGTTAGGCTATACATTTAAGTAATGAACTGATTATACATTAAGTCAATAATTTTTTCACACAGTTTATATTGTATCCTATTATACATCATATGTTAATAATACTGCTATTGATGTTTATCGGTGATATGTTCAGAATAAAGAAACTGTCACAATATATACTGCCTTTGCTTAATTTCCCATGATTATAACAATTAACATTGTAACATCATCTGCATTCTTTTTCAAAATAATACAGGAAGGATTTCCTAGCGTAGGTTTTCACTTGGAATAATATAACTCTTGAAACCCACATTAGTCCTAGAGCTTGCACAGGTGCGTAGGACAATGTGGTAAAGTACTCATTTATTCCTTCTCCACTATTTATGAAAATGTCACACCCTCACCCTGTAGTTTCAGGGCGTGACTAGGGGGTGTTCTAGTCTTTCCATTTCTATGTTGGAGCTCTTAGTATGGTTCCCAATTAGAGGCAGCTGATGTTCGTTGTCTCTAATTGGGGATCATACTTAAGGGTTCCCTGTTCCCACCTGCTTTGTGGGATATTGTTTTTGTGTTGTGCACGTTGCACCACTGCTTTCACGTTTCGTTGTTGGTTTATTGTTTTTCTGGAAGTTTCACTACAAATAAAGATGTGGAACTCAACACACGCTGCGCCTTGGTCCATTCCTTTAAATGTTTGTGACAGAAAAACCCTTTCACTTGGTATCAATTTGGAGTCATTTGTTTTTCTGTTTTGTTTTTTTGCCTCACTTTCTAGAACAAAAATCAGTTAAACAGTAAATAAACTTTGTCCGGCCTAATGCCAAAATACACGTAAGGCAATTGTCATTTGATATTTGACACATGTATTCATATCCAGTAGCATAAACACCACACAATCAATGCAAACATGCATATAAATCGATAGGAATTCATACGGTACCTTATCAAACCAGTAAGCGTCTGGGATTGGGATGTGGTCGCTACGGAAATGCCGGTGTCTGCGGCGGCCGTAGGCGACAGCGGTCAGGTCAGGGAAGTTCCTGTTCAGATCAATGTTTTGGGCGTTACCTCGACCCAGGGTCCAGCTGTAGTAGTTCTGAGCCTGTAGAGTTTCATACAGTGGATAGTATACTGTAAGTATCGAGCAGTGAATATTATACGATTGATATTTGATTGGTGTTGTCGACTAATGTGAATTCAGTGTTGAAGACAGGAGACTGCTGAGGGGAGGACAGCTCATAATAATGGAAACCATGTGTCTGATGTATTTGATACCATTCCACTGATTCTGCGCCAACCATTACCACGAGCCTGGCCTCCCCAATTAAGGTGCCACCAACCTCCTGTGGTGCTGAATAAACTTAACGTTGCGACCTGCCGTTGAATTCTGGTAAAAACCTGGTAGAATGTGTGTATACTTTCAATGCCAGTAAGTCTTCCATGTTGATTCACCATCATGTTTGAATTACGTTCAAATAACATAGCAACAACATTGATTCAACCTACCTCCTCATTCTCGGGGTCGTTGGTGCCCTGGACCTCAGCAGCAGCCAGCTCATAGCCGTCAGGGTTCATGGAGGGCAGGATGTGGATGCGCGTGGTGTTGATCAGGCTCTGGATGCGATGGTTCCCCAGCAGGTACTCTGAACACAGGTACTGGGTCAGATAGATCAACAGCTGGCGACCCAACACCTCGTTCCCGTGCATGTTGCCTATGTACTTCATCTCCGGTTCAACTGTTGATATGAGGCAACAGGATAGGGACTTACATAACATTTATTCAGCAAGAAAGTCGCTTGAGATGAATTATCTGTTTTTCAAGGGAGACCTGGCCAAGAGAGCAGCTTAAGGTCAAGTTCAACAATCAGAAAAGACACACTATCTCTGGTTGAACTCTGAACCCAGGACTCCCTCTCACTGTACTGTATATTTGAGGACCCTTTGTACTCACGTAATTCATGTACTCCAGGGTTGTTTGAGAACTCGATCACTAGCAGGTCTTTGCCCTCCACACTGCGGCCAATGCTGTAAGTTGTGGCAATTTCAGGGCATCGCGCTGCAGTCTTCTTCAGGATGCTGTTCATCTGGGCGTTAGACTGATAGCTAAACTGGATGACAGTATGAGGCTCCTCAGAGGTATTATCTATACTGGCCTGGTCTTCTTCCTGTGTCACTATGAGAAAGAAGAGATGGTGACATTTTTATAATAATGGCTTATTCGTAAAAGTTGTTATAAAGTGTAGCCAAAGATATAAAGATCAATAGTGTTCCAAGCCAGTTAAGACACTTTTGTATTAACTAGCAAGCGTGACTTTTGATTCAATGTCATAGAAAAGTTTACATTTGAAAGCATAACCATGCTTCAATAAACCGCCTCACTTAAATAAATTGGATGGATATCAGAATACCATTTTACTAAATACGGCCTTAGTCTTTCATCTCATGCCGAGTAGAGCCCTGTAAAATGTCAGGAGACTGATGAATTAGAGAAAGTGGAAAGTCTACATTCTAGCCCAGGTCTGCACATCTATATAAATGTGCTCATTTAGGCAAATGTGCCAGACCTGAAAGGTAAGCAACCAATCAAAGTTGAGACATAAGACTAAAGATATCAGTTCAAAATAAATATCAGCATGGAAAGAATTATAAAGCTTAGTAGGGTTGCCAGACATCAGCTTGTGTTTCAGTTAGAATCTAATATCCGTTTGGAAACAGATTTCACACTACACTAAAAACTGTTATGCAAAATGTGGTACCACCATCTGTGTGCATATCTATAACCATATCACATTGTATGTATAATATGTACATTCATATCTATGATATGTTTCTGGGAAATGGCTATATGAACATTCAACTGTTATTTTGTCAGTACAGGCTACTGTAGGACCTGTTTATGGTGTGAAAGCGCAGCTGTGGAGTTAAATAGAGAGAGTACAAGGGAAGAGAAGACTCATGAACACTCATTGAGAGCAATTTCACAGCTGGGGTGTGCGTTGGTTGCAGCCACAGAGAGAAACAAACTGTACGGAACTGAAGTTAGACTGATCACTTCACGTGAATTCATAGACTTGTTAAAAAGCACACAGTATATCTTGTGCGAGTCAAGATATTAATGGCAGATATGTTAACAACGTTGCCTGTGGACATAAAGAGACATAATTTGTATGTGTTCCCATATGGCTGACACATGATGTTATTGCAGTTGTCAAATCTCTAACATCTTGCTTATGGGTTCTTTTTGATGGCTTTGTATAGTTGATGCAAATATAGATCCTTTCCAAGTCACAAAAGCCTACGTGGGGGCAGCTGCACGAAAATATAATAAACAATGGCATGGAACTATATTTAGCTACACATTTTCGCTATTTTCCATTCTAATAGGCTACTTGTATTAATTATAACACAGGAACTGATTACCCTTCCACAATTTTTACATGCAAATCTGATTGGATACAGAGTTTGATTATTGAAATATCAGCCCTCTAACTTCAGAGTTGCTTTTTTCTTTCTGAGGGGCTAATCAGGGACAATTTCGGGGACAACTCGAACTGGGGACAGGCCACTAAAATTGGGGAAATCGGGGACATCTGGTCACCTTACCACAAGGGCTCATGTGGCAACCAGGCGACTGTCATAAATCTGCATAGCAACGCCATTCTCAGTTGGCCCTCCAAGGATGCTTCTGTTATTAGAGGGGGTTTGGGTGCTATTTTTCTTTACATTGATATAATCTTGTAATAATATTGACACACATGGTTATCTCTAGTCGTACATTTTGCTCAGGTGATTGTTTTATGTCTGAAAATACTATTTGAGTCAACATCCTACTGTACAGTAGTTAGTGTCCTATTGTAGTCTCTATCATAGATTGATAGTCACTTTTATGATATGACACCAGTTAAACTGTGGTTGTTACCTCGTAGGCCCTCCAGAGGGTCGTAACAACCCTCCTGATCGCTGACAAAGAAGCGGTCACAGTCCAAGAAGTAGGGCCAGGCCATCTCGATGCCCTCGAAGGCGTGGCGACAGTTCTTACGCACCGCCTCGCAGGTACTCCTGCACGGCTTGAGCACCTTACATTATAAAATAAAACGTTCTTACTTTAATGAAAGTTATGACATTATTGAAAGTTATTACATTATCCAGTGTTATTACATTATCCTTTGTTAGCTACACACCTTCTCCTTCTCACAGCGTGGCACCAGCACTGAGCAGCCCAGCATGCGGATGTCCGGGGTGCACTCTCCATTGAGCAGGTTGTGTACCACACTGAGGAGGAGGTACTCGGGGCCCAGCTCGGCCTCCTCACGGATCCTGTGGCCCAGGATGTTGGGGAACATGGTGTGGGTGTAGGACATGTCGTCGCAGTAGTTCATCATGATGTCCACGCACTTGGCTGGGTAGAGGAGAGAGGCAACCAAGAAGCAGGTTCAGAAAGATGGAAGAGATTCAGTACTATATGGTGACTGATCTGAATGTAGACTCATAGCTTACCATGTTGAATCATTCATGCATAAAATACACATAGTACATCAATAGGTTGTAATATAACATCATTAACATAACACTTCATAATACCATGTATTGTTTCATACTATTATGTAATCTTTGCAATTAACTTCGATGGAACCTTTGGATGCTTTTGTAATGTGAGTGGCAAAATATTCTTAGAACAATTGATTTGTTATTAATTATTTTCAGGTGGGGCGTAGTGTCAACCCGCCCCACCTGTTCTCTCCATTGTAAATCAGTATGTTTAGGGGTATTGGCCAGGTGTTTTCCTCTTGTATCTTTACATTTGTTCTCAGTTCATTTATTTAAGAAATATAGCTAAGATGTTCAATAAGCAATCATCACTCATTTCCTTGACATGGAAAATATACATAACCTGATATTAAACTGTCATATGTATATGCATGCAAGAATCCATCCCTTTGTCTAAAACATTTTTATTATCTCATATATAGCTACCTCTCTGCAGTACCAAAAAGGATGAAGTCCAAATATTTCTATTATGTCTGGAGATTAAAATGTGAATATTTCATACAGCTATGTATCATCCAAAAATACACTTGAGAGCTCGGAGATGCCTTAAGGCCGTAATATCCCATTGAATATCCTACTGCCCGCCTAAAGCCATAATTACCTTACTAGATGTTGTCAGTCAACCCTGTACACACATTACATTTACATAAGTTTGAAGGGTTTCTTGATGAAAGAAATACATACGTTTTTCCGGTTCTGGTTCTTTGCAAAAACGACCTAAAAGACAAACCTTTGTTAGTTAATTTCATACCTTCAACACTAGATGGCAGAATAACATTTATCACCACCGTTATTGGCGACTTTAGTCTGTTTTTATGAACCCTTTATCTGGCTTTACCATCTCTCCTCACAAATAGCCTGGTCTCATAGACTAGACGTAATATAGTAAACATAAATCCAAGACACTCAAATTAGTATAATATGTTACGATTGGTATGGTTACGTAAGACAGATGGTTACTTTAGGCAAAAACAAGGGTGCAAGTTCATATCTCATCACGGATAACTTTAACAGTTTACCTCATTAGAAACTTTTCAACTACTTACTACTTTCTAGCTCTTTGTAACTACTTAGCATGTTAGCTAACCTGTCCCGTAACCCTAACCCCAACCTTAACCCTTTTAGTTAACTCTTTTCCTAACCCCAACCTTAACTATTTTAGCTAACACTTCCCCTGATGCTAACCTTAACCCTTTAAATGTTAGCCAGCTAGCTAACGTTAGTCACCTAGCCACCTAGCTAGAATTCGTAACATAGCATACGTTTTTCTAATTCGTAACATATTGTACATTTGCAAATTTGTAACATATAATACGAATTGTACTTTCTAACATATCATACTAAATGGGTGATGGACAATCACAAATTAATACATACCATACGAAACTTAACATATCATACTAAAGAGAACGTATCGGATTTACGTAAAATATAATACGAAATGCTCTGAGACCAGGTTGGTCTGTCAGTAAAATCGTATTAATTTTCTAAGAACTCTCATTCTTAGGATCAGATGACCTCTCACTAGTGATGGATATCTACCTTAATATTTCTATACAACTCTACAATTCTATCATTCTCTAAAGAAATTAAGCATTTTATTTCGCACTAATTTAAAAGTAAGAGGTTACTTTTACTTTTGTTACTGTTAGCAGCTTGTGAATTAAAATAGACTACAATAGTTTGTCTATGTTTAAGATTAAATTCCTCTGAACCAATGCCTTGTAGATAAAACATATTTCAGGAATAGCATCACATCACTCCTGTGAACAAAACACACCATGTGTGTTATTATAGCAAGCGGAGTACTTTACCGTTAAATTCGTATCCAGGGTCGCAGCGCGGAGAGGCACACCAGATAACCGTTACAAGTGCATTCAGAAAAACAATAGTCTTAATTTTCTTCCGCATAAATTCCATATTTTGTGATGTGGCACCTCAAGCCTACTGCGCCTAATTACACGAAAACTTTGAGAGCTTCCCTAAAAAGTGAGTTTATTACAAGTATTACGGTCCACTATCAAATTACAGAGGGAAATGTTCCGGACAGAAGTGGCAGAAGGCTGGAGTTGGAGGATTGTGCTTGAAAACATGCTGCAAATAAACTTTCTGAAATACACCTCTTACCAATCCTATAGTGTAAACAGTTTTACTCAACCATTTCCACATATGTTAACCTTTAATTTCTTACCTTAAAATGCATTCATTTATTGGACATGTATGTTGACAGTGCATATGCTCTATAAAATAAATAGGCTTGCTCGATGAATTTTTCCCGCCCTTCAGTCCTCGCTCGAGCCAATCCTTTGATCCCTTTTAACCAATCAACAATCAATCATACAGAGGCCTTTAATAATATCACCGTACTCCTACTTGCTGCATGGCAACTAGTTATTGGGTTATTCGATCGAGGTGTGGTGACACAAACGTTGAATTGTGTATCCAGGCAGCCTCTAGTCTAGCACCTGCAAAACAGCTGGTGATGCATCTGCCAAGATAAAATGCCAGATGGGCATTAGATATGAGATATGCTTCTAAATGTCTCTGTTATGTTGTCTCATATGGCCTGGTATCAAATGATGCTTGTTATTTGACAGCTTTATTGCACATTTTTCACCAACATCTTTACTCACACACTGCCAATGTAGGCTACAGCAAGTGGCTTACAGAATTAAATAATTTGTGTCTATACATCTAAAGGAACAAGTTCTGATGAAGCAACTATAGGAGCTAAACAGTCATACTGTATATTGAATTCTGGCACACACACAATAACGTGTTTAAAGCACTTATTGAACGTAACATTATTCCCCTATAGCACATTTATTTCATTTTAAGATCAAATAAATAATATTGTTTCTAATACAGTGCAACATAGTTTGATAAAGTTAACATCAGGTATTTATAAATATCCATATAAACATTACCAGCAATGACTGGAAATGTTAATATGGATATTTGGCAAAATAAAGTATTATACACAATAGTACAAAGCCATTTCAGTCAAAATTATCTTTATGTAGTACATTCAGTTACAACATGCTAATATCATAGTAAACATGATATTTGCCTTTGGCTCCTGTAACTAGTAGCTCTGAGAGAAATACAAAGTGCATTCATTTCCAGTGATTGACATGAAGAAATTGTGAACAACTGCAGTAGTAGTCTAACCCAATGAGTCTAACACAGTCCATAGTCTACATAACATGGCCATCTATTTAGCAGTACTTGCCACAGCGAGTACCCTTCATTGACAAGTACACATTTTAACTTCAAGAAATTGCTTGATGCCCCTTGAAATTGCACCAGTGGCCCAATGGCTACTAGCCAGCAGCTAGCTAAGCGTTCCCATCCTCCCTATGCACTGTTAACAGTCCATAACCTTGTAAGCTCAGGCACCCAGAACTAACATTTTGAATAATTGCGTCAAATGCTCCATTAAGTTCTGGGGTGAGACGTGTTAGAAAATTTACGAACATGACTAGCGAAGTCGCCACCCCTCTAAACGGAAACTCTCAGCCATTTCAGGCAAGTCCATGGGCCCAATGTCCCTTCCCCTACCGAAATTCGAAAGACTTGAGCACCTGCGAAATAGTGATTCGTTCAACTGATCAGTGACGAAAAATCAGCGTACCGGAACAGAGTTCCTCGTTAGTCGTAGCATCCAACTGTCTGTCGACATATGGTACTACCATGTATGTTATGTGCATCTGTCAACAAGAGATTAATAACCTTCATAGCACTTCCCTGTGTTCTATATGGGTGTCAAAAGGTCTGTACATTTGGCTATGTCAGCTTCTTTATAAAGAGGTTGTTATGGTAGACAAGTGCCCACTAGCATACCTTGCTACTCAGCAGAGACAATAATTCTGTCTCTAATGGTGTGATTCATCCGTTTATGATTCAAGGAGCCCCTAGCTGATTCAATAACATTGATATATTTGATTCTGGCTATGTGCCATCGTGTTGTGTGTGTGGTTCTACCAGTGAACCATAGATCAATAAACTTGCTTTTTTACCAATAAGCCTGGAGCAAACATCCCCGAATGCGATCATTCTTTGCACAGTCCATCTTGTCATCTTCCTCTGTCTACCCCTCCGATTTTCCTGTCTCCCTATATCCTACTCCTCCCCTCTTGCTTTTCCTCCCACAACATCTCCCTCTCTCTCACTATCTCTTTTCTTCTCCAACAATCCCTTTTTCTGACCATCTCTCAGCTCCTGCCCTTTTGCCATAAGGAAACCTTTATTTTTGGGCTGTCTGTCTGTGGTATATTTGTTATGTCCAAAATGGTGCTATTAACTGATCCTATGGAGAGAGTAGTCGTTCTCTGTGTCCAGAGAGCTGTTGTGGCCAGACGATGGGTACAGGTCACGGCGCAGCAGCCGGTTGATGACGGTAACCAAGACCTTCTTGTACTGTTGACGCAGGAGGGAGTAGGCAAAGGGGTCGGACGCAGCCTTGCTGTATGTCAGGCACTTACTGAAGATTCCCCAGTGGCGATTGATGCCCACGAAGGGAAGCAGCTCCGTCAGCCTGAGAAGGCAGAGGTCAAGTTAGAGTTCGGAAAATAGCCTTTTAGAAAGGGCAAATGTTATCCCATATTCAAAGCATGGTATTTATCTTGCAGCGAGGTGTTCTGTTTGCTATTGAGATTGTTTTGTGGTAACTCAGTTGTTATTCTATGAAATGCCATGAGGCTCTAAGGTTGCAAGGAAGAATAGAATAAATGTGTCTTTATTGTTCGGCCGATAAACAGCGTGGGCGACTAGCATTATACTAAAGGTAATAATAATATACATAAAATATGTATTCATTAGAAATATGTATAACATGAACATTGCTACATTATTATTGCCCACTGGTATGCATAAATGCTAATGACGCATGTAGTGAGTGATAGAGGATCAATCCTGCCAATAAGCAGCAATTTCCCCTTCATCAAGTAATTCCGACTCTTTCCATTGTGTGCACAGGGGGTTAAAGGTCATGCCAATTACTGAGACAGTTTTCCTCATTAAAATGTTTTTTGTTATTTCACCCCCACCCCCCTCTACACCCCACCTGTCAGGTGGGGTCAGGTGGGGTCTAGAGTCCCACACACTATCTAAACCAGGGGTATTTCCCTCTTACCCTACGAGGTCCGGAGCCTGCTGGTTTTCTGTTCTTCTACCTGATAATTAATTGCACCCACCTGGTGTGCCAGGTCTAAACCTGGCGGGGAACAATTAAAAGAAGTAGTGGAACTGGCTTCGAGGTCCAGAGTTTAGTTTTAAGGATCTAAACTATCACCCAGGTCTGTTTAACACACCTGCATCGGATTTCATGTAATGTTCTTTGAGGCATTTTTATTGCTCTGAAGTAAAGTTTCGGACTGATGCATCTAAAAACACTCCTCTTGAATTAATGTGGAGTTCTATGGAACCCCTGTTATTCCTAGTCAGGCACCTGCCCATAACTACCATGCTACATTCCCTCTAGACCAGTGGTTCCCAACTCCAGTTGCCGAGTACCCCCAACAGCACACATTTTTGTTGTAGCCCCAGAAAAAAAAAACCTTGATTCAACTAATTGAGGTCCTGATGATTAGTTGATGAGTTGAATCTGTTGTTCTTGTCCGGGGCTACAATAGAAATGTGTACTGTTGTGGGTACTGGAGGACGGGAGTTGGGAACCACTGCTCTAGGTCATGCTGTGCGTTCTTGGAAATTAAAGTCTCTTTGTATGATAAATGTCATCTCATGGTTCAGTGAAATTAGATGACAACAGATAATGGATTGTTTAATGATGGATGTTGCAGTTACAGATGGAGATCATTGTCATAAACACAAAAAAATCCTCATTGGGTGAAATTGAATTATACCTTCCGTTGTGCATGCATATGGCTCAATCTTGCATATTGCCTCACCTTTCAACTGAACTTTGTTCAATCAGTTATT
Organism: Salvelinus fontinalis; assembly: GCF_029448725.1. Lineage (NCBI taxonomy): Eukaryota > Metazoa > Chordata > Actinopteri > Salmoniformes > Salmonidae > Salvelinus > Salvelinus fontinalis. The sequence continues at coordinate 8,527,087 of NC_074700.1, forward strand.
TTGCTGCGTGGCAAAGATATTAGACAGTGTATATACCATTTGATTATAGCCTATATATTTACTGTTCATTAACTGAGTTTTATGAGCAAAGTCTGTTCACCCGGTGATGTGTTAATCTCATAAACCCTATAATACCCCTTTAATAGTGTGTGTTTACAGTAGGTGAATGAAACACCTGTTTGTACAGCTGCCTGTATTGCAGTTTACTGGAAATCCACTTACCTCGTAATAACATAGGGAGCAAAACAGATGATGAACGACCCAATGAAAATGCTGATTTTCTTGGTGGCTCTCTGTTTCCTCCGCTTTTGCTCTACCAGGCACCTTTGTTTCACACTGAAAATAGAAATAAACTTTTATTAGTCCAGCAGAACAAATGACAAAACCATATACATTTAATATTTCCTTACAACACCTTCTTCTAAGCATGTTTCCTCAGGGTTGACGCTATAACCTCTTATCATAGACTACTGTAAAGTTATTACAGCCCATTGTAACGGCTATTCATTCCACACCTCATAAGTAAAGGAACATACATACGTTGGGTGAATATCCACCAGCAAGAACAGGGTCTGCATGGTTATAACGTCAATCCTCTTGCAGTGGAAGCGTGCAACTTTTAACACCTTCAGATAGGTGAAGCACAGGATCAGTAGAGAGAGCATGAAACTAGTGGCGTGGAAAACGACGGTGAAAATGGTGAACTTTATCCTGTCGCTCTCCTCGCTCAAATGCAAGGTGCACGAGGCGTAAATGTGGCTATAGTCAACCCAGGAGAACAGGAGGGCGATGACGGAAAACGCGAGGGAATGGAGCCACGAGTAGCACATCATGATCACTGCGTCCTTGTAGCGCATTTTACTGGAGTAACTCAAGGGAAAGACCACCGCTATCCAGCGGTCTATACTGAGTGCTGCCATACTCAACATCGTGTTCGCAGTCAAAAAGGTCTCCAGAAAGCTCACTGTATGGCAAAGGCAATCCCCAAAAGGCTGCTGGTTTCCGATAATCCCCACCAATGTCGATGGCATGTTCAAAAGGGTGATAAGTATGTTGCAGAAAGACAGGTTCATGGTGAATATTCCCGGCACCTGTCGGCGGATCTCGGTGCTCTGGACAAAACATAGCAGCACCAGTAAGTTCGACAACAACGAGACAATTGCGACCACAATAATGAACAACGCGAAGATAATTTCCACAAAGTCCATGTCTCACTTCGAAAAGTCCACTTGCGTTTTACATACACCTGTAAATAATAAACACGTAATATCCACCATGATTGCACCGTCGTTTATCTCCAGTTGGTCCTCATTACAGAATGTAACTCCTGCAAGTCTCGCCGTCTCCAAGTTGGTGGAGCGCTGTCCAGAGTGCTGAAGTGAGGAGACGCGGGCGCGCCTTTCGAACCGCAGACCATTTCGTTAGTCAAACTTGTGGATTTTTCTACTCTCACAACAGACCACACACGTATTTGGAGCAGCATTCACTGGTATGTGTAATTGAGCGTTTGAGTCCCACACGGGCTGATGTTTCGTATCTCCTCTCCCTCCTACGACTACCTCCACAAGAACGCAGTGGGACCGCTACGCGCCGCATTGTCTTGTAAACAGAACATGCGTACTAGAGAAACAAGGTGACTGTTAGAGGAGCCTGCCCTGTCTATTGCAGTCGTTTGAATAATAAAAATGAGCTATCACATTAAGCTAACGAGAATGTCATCCATATAGTTTTATAATATGGGGAAGTTTCCCCCATTGGGTCATTCATAAGTTCTGTCATTTACTAATGTGTTTGCGAAGTGATACACATTAGACCACAGATGGCAACATTCTTTTTCATAATGAACTAATATAAACACCTTTACTGCGTCCTCATTTAATGATTCACTTTCCCAAATTGATAGTGGCTCAGCGACACCGCGCAGTGATAGGCCTGCTTGACAGATACTCAATAATTATGCGCGTCTCCCGTAGTCGAACGGCACCAGCTGCACATTGGAGAGGCATGCAGGGAAACAGGCAAATATATCCGTTTCCCTGACATGAATTATTCACAAACCATAAACAATTGTGTAAGATTGTTAAAACTGAAATCTGTCTGAACTGTTTTGTTGTAAAATATGAATGTGACCAATTATGAATGCAAGGTTGGAAGAGAAGGTACACATACCTGTATTGCTGAAATCCATACAGCCCCAATAGTTTAGATTCTTTCATTATAATATTGGTGTAATATTTGACTGGATATCATCATGTCAAAGAAAGACACACTGGAAAAATGATGTGTTTGCATATTCATGAGGCAATAACTCTTACCTCATTTGGTGGAAAAGTACTGTACATCCCTACAGCCTACTAGCATAATTTACATGCCAGAGACAAATTAACTCATCACTGATGCTAATGCAGTAAATGTCCTGTATCTGAAAAGAACCATCATCAGAGAAACCATAACCGTCATCACCGGCCTCAATTATGTAAATAAAGAATTTTGTCAAACATAAAGTGAAAGAATAACAGTTCTAATATATTAGAACTCCAAAGCCCAGAATAGCAGCATTGTAATGGACAAAGACTAATATGCGTCATCGGTCAATGGGGGTCAATAAAGATCAAATAGTCTCTTATAGCTATGGTTTTTGCTAGTCCAATTGATTCCTCATATATTTCTAATTTTTTTATTATTCCACGAGGAGCAATAAAATCCAACCCCCACAGTCCATCTGGCTCTTATAATCACACTCACTAATATGGTAAGTCTACTGTTAAAATACAGTATAAATGAAAGTATGCAAGACCATATGTACTGTCTCTATTGTATGAATAACTCTTCCAAGTAAAAGCAGTGCTACACAATCAATCAAATGTATTTTACAAAGCACTTTTTACATAAACATGTGTCACAAAGTGTTATACAGATATCCAGCCTAAAACCCCAAATAGCCAGCAGTGCAGATGCAGAATCCTAGAGGGAAACCAGGCTCCGAGGGGTGGCCAGGCCTCTTCTGGCTGTTACGGGTGGAGATAATAAGAGTACAAGGCAAGATCGTTCTTTAAGACTTTCAAAAATTCATAGATAACCAGTAGGGTCAAATAATAACCACAGTGGTTATAGAGGGTGCAGCAGTTAATACCTCAGGAGTAAATGGTTTCTGTAATGTAGGCCATGAAAACTCATCTCCAGCTCTAAGCAAGCAAATCAGTGAATATAACCCACATTTGCAGTACTAAATCAATGTGCTAGTTACTGCAGACTAGTAATTTAACTAATCAACAGCCCTGATGAAGTTAAGGCACTTCATGAGTCCCCCTCCCCCTGTTTTTTGAGGAAAACAGCTAACTTCCTACTATTCTACACATTTTGACATGGAGCAAAGAGAAACATGTGCAGTTTTATAGCTAATCTCATGCTATTCTACACATTTTGCCATGAGGCTGAGAGAAAATGTTGCTGTTGTAAAGCTAATTTCCTGTAATTCTTAATTTTTTTTATATTCTTATGATGTGTTCATAATTATGCTATTTGGGAGGCGGGTGGGGGGGCCCAACCCACCACCAAAATAAACAAAATGATCTGGCCAATGGCCTGGGGTCCCCTACCCAGCTGGGGCCCCTGGGCTATACAGCCTTGGTTTGCCTGTGCAGTGTGTGTGTGTGTGTGTGTGTGTGTGTGTGTGTGTGTGTGTGTGTGTGTGTGTGTGTGTGTGTGTGTGTGTGTGTGTGTGTGTGTGTGTGTGTGTGTGTGTGTGTGTGTGTGTGTGTGTGTGTGTGTGTGTGTGTGTGTGTGTGTGTGTGTGTGTGTGTGTGTGTGTGTGCGTGTGTGCGTGCGTGTGCGTGTGTGTGAGTCAGAGATTAAGGGAGGTGAAGTGAGGCAGCGTGCAATGTCAGCTCCCTACAAATGACTGATCAAATGGCTGTGAGCGGGCTAGTTATAACTGAGCTCCTGGGAGGGAAATGGATGGCTATTTATAGCCATGATTGGGTGTCACATCCAATATAACTCTCCCAGCTCCCGCTGCATTAACCAACCTCAGGTGGGCACTGGTGTGATGCGCAGTATTGGGCACCAAATAAAATAAGATTCTTGGAGGGTTTGCTTATTTGGAGTTGGAGTTGTTAGCTGTGCTATTTAAAGACAACAGGTCTGGATTAATAACGGCTCTAAGTTTACACTTACTGTGCCCTCGTTAAAGGCGGGCTTTGCAATTTGATTGATGATAATCTTTCTTTGTTGGCACAAGATCTATGAGGACTTACTGAAGATTGGAACTGCATAAATACCTAAAATACAGTATAGTCTGACAGGTTAGTCAAATGGGGATTACACACTTGACATCACGTCACTAACAACAGTGGATGTGTACTGTCCCCTGAGCATTGATTCACACAATTGGCACCAACTGACAATGGATCACAGAGATGAAGAGGTGTCTGTCAGACAATGAATGTGTTTACTTTGCACTTCTATATTGCTTTGCAAAGTGCATCGCAGTGCTCAGTTTTCTTTCAGTTCAAGTGTGAGGCTATGTTCTTCGGCGCTTATGTAACCATGGTTGAGCTTCACCCAAACCAACAGTCCTCACCTTAGGATAGCAACTAAGAAGATCAAGAGAAGTGATGTTATTCCCCTACTATTCCCCCATGGCTGACAATGTACCTGGGATGTCAGTTAGTGTGTACCCATACGGTAGCAATCTTAAAATAGCAGCCTGCTGTGAAGTGCCTGGAAGTACATAGCATAGGTGAGGTGAGGAAAAAGGGCTCTTGGATGGTCACAGGTTGAGGAAGTCAACCACAGAATGGCAGGTTTCTAAGAATCAGCAGTGGTCACTAGGGCTGTGGCAGTCCCGAAATTTCATCAGCCGGTGATTGTCAAGTAAATAACTGTTGGTCTTACGGCAATTGATGTTAATTAAAATAAGCACATTTAGGATCTCCTGGCTTCCACACATAGACTACAAGCTACTGATGCAGACCTTTGGAACATCTCCATTTTAAGAAGTCTTATAAATCCATATAATATAGCCTACACCTTTACAGTAAATCCATTATTTATTTGAGACAGGTCTAAAGAAGCATGAAGCATGAACAGAATAGCATCCTGAGTTGTCCCTATGTTAGGCCCTGATCTAGCTATGCCAAATGGCTGTGGGCTACACTAGTTAATTTAACAGACAAGATTTGCTTAGAATTCTGTGGCATTATTTTATACTATTTTATTGTATGAAGAATACAATTGAACAAAGCTGAATAAAATAGAAAGGATATTTTCTGCAAACGATTTGAGGGAGTGTGCACATGCACACTCCCTCAACAAAGAAATAGGTACTCCTATATGTTTAATTTAGAGTTATTAATGTAACTTTAGTTGTTCTACAAAGGTTGGGCTATATGTTCAGATGTTTAATACATTGTAAGGCTGCATGATGCGTCTCTAATTATGATGGGAAAAAAGTTGCTTGACAGGCATGAGCTCTGCTTTGTTTGTTTTTTTGCGTATGCTGTACACCCTTTATCAGTCTCTCATTCACAATTTGACAAGCACTTGAAAATGCCTCGAAGTTCACACCAGCATCCCCTTTGTGTGGCCGTAATGCACCCTAAATCCATGCCTTTGCGGCCAGTGGCCGTTGTGCCCTTGGCCCGGAGCGCTGCATTGTGCCCTTCTCCCTGAGTGCTGCACGCTCAGAAGCACCTCTCACTCACATGGCTCTCCATCACGTGAACGGGTCTTTCTCACAGACTACAAGGGAAGACAGACACATCTACACGTTGAGACAGACACGGAATTATCCAATTCCGAGATGCATATTGAGATATAGGAAGAACTGTCCACATTTACTTTTCATCTGCCAACAAGATGAGTAGGCCTACCGAACAGAAAAAGCACCAGGCTATGTCAATCTAAGCTTTACACCACTCCAGCTGACGGTTGACATTGCGCATGGTGATCTTAGGCTTGTGTGCTGCTGCTCGGCCATGGAAACCCATTTCATGAAGCTACCGACAAACAGTTATTGTGCCATCGTTGCTTCCAGAGGCAGTTTGGAACTCGTTAATGAGTGTTGCTACCAGGGACAGACACTTTTTACACGCTACACGTTTCAGCACTATACCCCATAGTACAAAAGTTGACCTATTCTATTCTGTGTGAGAAATAAATATTCCAAACATAGTCTGGGACAGTTGTGCGATGCGATAGATCCCAAATGAATACAACCACTAGCTTAAAAAAACATTTTATGCAATGTGGCTGACGCAATAGATCAGAACGTTGAGGCTATTTCTTCACATTAAGCACAGCAATAAGCACATGGCAGTAGGCTATAAGCACAAATGTTCCATTAGCGGGACAACACCATTATCAAAAGTGACTGCAAATGAGATTATGCATGAAATGTTTTTATTATAAAGGTACCTTTTTATGGTGAATATTGTCTTCCCCAAATTTGAAATTCACGTGCTGCTTATGTATGCCAGTTAAGCTCTACACCCCTTGTAAAGCTGATCAATGTGCTTCATTTTAAGAAGTGAGTTGTCCACTTTAGTTATGATACAAGCCTTATCAAAACACATAGGCCTATGGGCTAGGCTACATGAGGTGTGCAACTATGATTTGAAAAAGTTTAAATAAAGCAATTGCTTCTTGCCTTATGCTGGGCATCATTCACAAGTGATAATATATAAAGTGATAGGCTAATATTGTCACTCATCAGACTATTCTTGATTTAATCTTGTCTTTACATAAACAAAATAATATGTTTACAATTTGTTTTGATTTAGAATGGACCATTATCATGTGCCTGTAGCAAAACAGGGGCAGTGGAAAAAATACATGTAATCTTTGCACTCAAATAGCGAACGGAGGACGCTTTTTCCGTGGTTCATTTTCATGCCAGCAATGTAGTCTATACTCCTGTTGTAAAGATAAGACGTGATAATATAAGGAAAGTTGATAAATAAATATAGCAGGCCTAGCCTATGGAAAGCTGATGGGATCCTCCTCTTTTTAATAGAGGCCATCACTCTGTTTTCTTTTGCAATTGCATAGCCTATAGAAATGAATTACTTAAAAATCATACAATGTGATTTTCTGTATTTTTGTATTAGATTCCGTCTCTCACAGTTGAAGTGTACCTATGATAAAAATTACAGACCTCTACATGCTTTGTAATTAGGAAAACCTGCAAAATCGGCAGTGTATCAAATACTTGTTCTCCCCACTGTATGTGTGGAACTTTATTGAACCTTTGTTTATTGGTCAGTTGACTGTGAAAAAGACAACAGGTTGTTGTTCTTAATAGCAACCATAAAAATAATGAGATCCTTGATTTCTATATTTGAAGGGGAACTCCACTCCAAAATGAGATTTTGACATGGGCCAAATTCAACAGGGCACAACATCGCGGAACATTCCGCTAGATAGATATTTTTTAGAACAGTGTTTCCTCTCTGACATGGAGAATCATGTCAACTGTGACTCTGCTTCTCACTTTTAATAGTAGTAATAATAGTTTAGTAATAATAGTTTAGTAATAACTTTTTTGACAGTATTCCAGGGCACTAAGTGTCTACACAGTGGTGGAAATAAGTACCCAATTTTCATACTTGAGTAAAAGTAAAGATACCTTAATAGAAAAGGTCTCAAGTAAAAGTCATCCAGTAAAATTCTACTTGAGCAAAAGTCTACAAGTGTTTGGTTTAAAATATACTTAAGTATCAAAAGTAAATGTAATTGCTAAAATATACTTAAGTATAAAAAGTAAAAGTATAAATCATTTCAAATTCCTTATATTAAGCAAACCAGATGGCACCATTTTCATTTACGGACAGCCAGGGACACACTCCTACATGCAGACATAGGGATGACCAGGGATGTTCTGTGATACGTGTGAATTGGACCATTTTCCTGTCCTGCTAAGCATTCAAAATGTAACGAGTAATTTTGGGTGTCAAGGAAAATGTTTGGAGTAAAAAGTACATTATTTTCATAAGGAATGTAGTGAAGTAAAAGTACAAGTTGTCAAAAATATAAATAGAAAAATACAGATATTTGTACTTATGTATTTTACACCACTGCCTACACTTGACACTTACATGCGACTTCTGCTGTCAGAATATGAAAATCACATTGAAAAGATGGGTTTGTGGTCTGATTGTCTTTAGTTCCGGCTGACCGCTTCAGGAGGTGGTTAGGGATGCATTGGGTGTGGATTTCTCTTCAGTCTGGACAGCACATAGCACTACCGATAGCATATACAGTGGGCGACGTCATCAGCACTCCTCCCACAAGTCTCCAGAAAACTGTTTTGGAACCGAGAGGCACCTTTTCATTATAAAGTTAGAGGAAATATGTTCCTAGCATGTGAGGAACATGCTTAATGGCCTCATAAATGCTAGCCAGCTTGCTAATATTTTGAAAAACGCTTTTTGGTTTGGCTAGAGTTATGCTAACCCGTTTGCAATCCCTTTAGCGTTGCTTGCATCTTTGTGGGCTATACTCGGCCTTGTCTCAGGATGGTAAGTTGGTGGTTGAAGATATCCCTCTAGGGGTGTGGGGACTGTGCTTTGGCAAAGTGGGTGGGGTTATATCCTGCCTGTTTGGCCCTGTCAGGGGGTATCATCGGATGGGGCCACAGTGTCTCCTTACCCCTCCTGTCTCAGCCTCCAGTATTTATGCTGCAGTAGTTTATGTGTCGGGGGGCTAGGGTCAATCTGTTATATCTGGAGTACTTCTCCTGTCTTATCCAGTGTTCTGTGTGAATTTAAGTATGCTCTCTCTAATTCTCTCTTTCTCTCTCTCTCTCGGAGGACCTGAGCCCTAGGACCATGCCTCAGGACTGCATCTAGGGTATTGCGCAAGGTTAAATTGAGTTCCTCAGTTAGGTGGTTAACTGATTTTTGTCCTCTGACGTCCTTGGGTAGGCAGAAGGAGTCTGGAAGGGCATCAAGGAATCTTTGTGTTGTCTGAGAATTTATAGCACGACTTTTGATGCTCCTTGGTTGGGGTCTGAGCAGATTATTTGTTGCGATTGCAAACGTAATAAAATGGTGGTCCGATAGTCCAGGATTATGAGGAAAAACATTAAGATCTACAACATTTATTCCATGGGACAAAACTAGGTCCAGAGTATGACTGTGGCAGTGAGTACGTCCAGAGACACGTTGGACAAAACTCACTGAGTCGATGATGGCTCCGAAAGCCTTTTGGAGTGGGTCTGTGGACTTTTCCATGTGAATATTAAAATCACCAAAAATTAGAATATTGTCTGCTATGACTACAAGGTCCGATAAGAATTCAGGGAACTCAGTGAGGAACGCTGTATATGGCCCAGGAGGCCTGTAAACAGTAGCTATAAAAAGTGATTGAGTAGGCTGCATAGATTTCATGACTAGAAGCTCAAAAGACGAAAACGTCATTTTTTTTTTTTGTAAATTGAAATGTGCTATCGTAAATGTTAGCAACACCTCCGCCTTTGCGGGATGCACGGGGGATATGGTCACTAGTGTAACCAGGAGGTGAGGCCTCATTTAACACAGTAAATTCATCAGGCTTAAGCCATGTTTCAGTCAGGCCAATCACATCAAGATTATGATCAGTCATTAGTTCATCGACTATAACTGCCTTTGAAGTGAGAGATCTAACATTAAGTAGTCCTATTTTGAGATGTTTCTTAATGGCAGGAATGGAGGAGGTCTTTATCCTAGTGAGATTGCTAAGGCGAACACCGCCATGTTTAGTTTTGCCCAACCTAGGTCGAGGCACAGACACAGTCTCAATGGGGATAGCTGAGCTGACTACACTGACTATGCTAGTGGCCACTAAGCTGGCAGGCTGGCTAACAGCCTGCTGCCTGGCCTGCACCCTATTTCATTGTGGAGCTAGAGGAGTTAGAGCCCTGTCTATGTTGGTAGATAAGATGAGAGCACCCCTCCAGCTAGGATGGAGTCCGTCACTCCTCAGCAGGCCAGGCTTGGTCCTGTTTGTGGGTGAGTCCCAGAAAGAGGGCCAATTATCTACAAATTCTATCTTTTGGGAGGGGCAGAAAACAGTTTTCAACCAGCGATTGAGTTGTGAGACTCTGCTGTAGAGCTCATCACTCCCCCTAACTGGGAGGGGGCCAGAGACAATTACTCGATGCCGACACATCTTTCTAGCTGATTTACACGCTGAAGCTATGTTGCGCTTGGTGACCTCTGACTGTTTCATCCTAACATCGTTGGTGCTGATGTGGATAACAATATCTCTATACTCTCTACACTCGCCAGTTTTAGCTTTAGCCAGCACCATCTTCAGATTAGCCTTAACGTCTGTAGCCCTGCCCCCTGGTAAACAGTGTATGATCGCTGGGTGATTCGTTTTAAGTCTAATACTGCGGGTAATGGAGTCGCCAATGACTAGGGTTTTCAGACTCCGACTCGCTGCTTAATGGGGAAAACCGGTTGAACGTTTCTGTCGGCTGAATGAGCGACACCGGTTGAGCATTCCTACAGCATTTCCCTCCAGAAGCCATGAGAAAGTTGTCCGGCTGCGGGGACTGCGCGAGGGGATTTATACTACTATCTGTACTTACTGGTGGCACAGACGCTGTTTCATCTTCTCCTACACTGAAATTACCCTTGCCTAATGATTACGTCTGAAGCTGGGCTTGCAGCACAGCTATCCTCGCCGTAAGGCGATCGTTCTCCTGTATATTATGAGTACAGCGACTGCAATTAGAAGGCATCATGTTAATGTTACTACTTAGCTTCGGCTGTTGAAGGTGCTGACGAACCATGTCCAGATAAAGCGTCCGGAGTGAAAAAGTTGAATGGAAAAAAAAGTTGAGGGAAAAACCAAAAAATATAAACGGTAATTAAAAAGTAAAAACCATAAAGTTGTCAGGTAGCAAAGTAAGGTTGGCGACAAAACGCACAGCAACACGTCTGCAAGTTCAAGAGGAAGTGACGACAAGTATCCAATGACTCCTTGCTGTCCCCAGTCCACCTGGCCGTGCTGCTGCTCCAGTTTCAACTGTTTTGCCTGCGGCTGTGGAACCCTGACCTGTTCACCAGACGTGCTACCTGTTCCAGACCTGCTGTTTTCAACTCTCTAGAGACAGCAGGAGCAGTAGAGATGCTCTTAATGATCGGCTATGAAAAGCCAACTGACATTTACTCCTGAGGTGCTGACTTGTTGCACCCTCGACAACTACTGTGATTATTATTATTTGACCATGCTGGTCATTTATGAACATTTTAACATCTTGGCCATGTTCTGTTATAATCTCCACCCGGCACAGCCAGAAGAGGACTGGCCACCCCTCATAGCCTGGTTCCTCTCTAGGTTTCTTCCTAGGATTTGGCCTTTCATGGGAGTTTTTCCTAGCCACCGTGCTTCTACACCTGCATTGCTTGCTGTTTGGGGTTTTAGGCTGGGTTTCTGTACAGCACTTTGAGATATCAGCTGATGTAAGAAGGGCTATATAAATACATTTGATTTGATTTGCTAGCTACTTTAGCTACAGAGGTTAGCTGGGTAGTTAGCTCCAGTAGTTAGCTACTGCCATCAGGTGTTGTGTTATTATCTATTTAGCCTATTCCACCGTTTGTAGAATGCATACTGGCATTTGAATACAGTGCGGGGAAACAGAATCCGGACACATTGTGGATACTGTAGACACATTTACATGTAGGTAAAGATGTGGGCTCCCGAGTGGCGCAGTGGTCTAAGGCACTGCATCTCAGTGCTAGAGGTGTCACTACAAACTCTGGTTCGAAAACCGGCTGTGATTGGGAGTCCCATAGGGTGGTGTACAATTGGCCCAGTGTTGTTAGGGTTAAATAAATAAAAAGATGCATGATGCATTTGTAATTCCATGAGCAGAATACTAAAGCTGCATGAGTTGTCTAGACATGGCCTGAGTGTGTGTTGCAAGCTTCAAGTCCAATAATCATGCCAATATCTAAATATCCCACATGATATTTGTATCATATGCCCTAATATTACAATTCCTTCCCTAGTTAAACTGTACCATCAAAACCCTCTAAGAAGGTATGTTTCTCTATAATAACCAAATTCCTTTTTGCGAGTTAGACTTGCTTACCCACCCCCATACAGTAGGAGTAGGTGAAATGGTCTAGCCCACTTCACATGACTACAGCCTCACTCAACCCCTTGCTGATGAAATGTCTTGGTTGCTCGACCACAGGTGGCCAGAGCTCTGTCAAACCTTTGCTTTGTTCACCAGGCCACCCTCTTTCATGTGGAGACCAAACAGTGTGGACAGAGAGCAAGCAGGTAGAGAGGTAGGCAGGACGCATAAATAATGCCTTTTCAGTTGGATGAATAGAATGAATCCCTTCGACCCGGCCATAACACAGTGTGGTCACTTTTGAAAGGGCTCCTTTCTTGTTTTATTGATGACCCGGTTTCTCTACACTATTCGGTTATCTATCGTTCTATCTATGTGTTTTTTGTTATTTCTTCAACGATATCAACAGTAGTATATAGCACGTGTACGCATTACCCTACTCTCTGCCTTGACTGGTCATAACTGTTGAGTCATCATACAGATAGTCATTTTAATTGGGTAGAAAGAGGTCACTTTTCTGACTCACCATACTAACTGTGTCCTCTTCGCTCCCTGTAAAGCATAGGGCTGCTATAAGGTCATGCCATGCAAGACGGACGTTGAAGTGAGAACATTCAGTGACTGACCATTAACAGCCCTCTTGCAAGCAAAGTGAACAAATCAAATTAAACTATATTCAAAGAGCATTTATATAACTAAAGCTTTGAACATCCTCATACACTTTACAGTAAAATAGACAACAAAATACATTAAAAAGCAAGAATGAACAGAATTCAGAAAGTGACTGAGGTAACTGAGGAAAAGCCCATAGCAGCTATTCAGTGAGAGAGGACTATGAAAGTTGAGCTCTGAACTCAGTGAGTTTACAGTAACGTGTAAACGGAGACTGTGGGAACAGATTGACAGTGAGCCATGGCACAGCACAGGCAGACACGCTGCATTCATTATCATCCGGAGACAGGAGCTCTTTGAAGCCAGCCCAGGAATCATCTAGCAGACAGGAGTGGCCGGCAGGCAGGCAGCGCTAACAGCTTCTACAGCACGCAATGAAAAGGCCCTCATAAAAAAACTAGACCAGTGATAGAGAAAACACCACCAAACAGCTTTTAAAAAGAGGATGGTGTAATGACATAATGGGTCACTTGGGATTATGTGTGTATAATGTTATTTGTGTGGCGGTGACAAAAATATGTTTAGGGAGTTTTATTAACGGTTGCACGGCCACTGTCAAAGTTTGATATGTTTGTTTGAACACAGATTGAAATACAGATTGTACATCTGAAATACTTGGCAGATTTTAGCTGCCTCTGTGTGCCTACTGAAGAAAAGTTTAGTATAATACGTTTGGTTCTACAACAGAGGGAGTAAAACGGAAGGGCAGGTTGTTGACACTGTTGTCTATACAGTGATAACAATCGTCTCTACACGATAATGATCCCATTCATATTATGACTCCCTGCAATTATATCATTATGTCAAATGGAGCTACTATGCAACATAGATTAATGTTGTACTACTGTCTGTGTTACATACTGGTTTAATGTTATTGTAAGCATAGAAATATAATTCTATGATTGGAAGACTGCAGATTGGAGTTGATGATGATTGATTACCAATGCCTGACGAGTGTCATTTGATGATATGCCGGTTATCTGAGCACTGGTTTGTGATCCCAGTTCTCGATATTCTAGTGTCGTTTTTGTGGGTTTGTTGTTCTGAGAAATTCTGTTTGATTTGGCTTTTACAACCTTTGACAGTAAATCATTAAGGCGAACAAAACAGGGGTGCTTTGAAAGTCCTCTCCTCTCTCTTTCTCTTCTGTTCAGCGGATATGTAGGATATTCAGGATTTCACCACCTGTTTGCCCCCCACACATACAAGTCCACACACACACCATCTTTAATAGATTGCAGTTTAAAAAGGCAGAGTTCTAAGAAACACCCCTCAGTTCTTCCCATAATAAGCATTTTTCTCTTGTTCACCCCCCATCCCCTTCTTTTCCTTTTCCCAGGGGGAGGAAATGTCCTCGTGGGCAGTTATACACGGCCTGCATCTAATACAGAAGAACTAAACTGACAGTTTCGGCACTTAAGCCATCCATCAAGATCCATCAACGCCACACAGACATGGCCACTCTGTTCCTGGGTTCCGACCGGGGGTCCCGGGAAAGTGCTGGGCCAGTGTTACGTAATGGGTGAACGATGCATGACTTATGTCCCAAAGCCCCTGGGCACCACACTCACTACTATACAGACTTCAGCACTCAGCCTGGAGCAGGAGGTCTTACGCCAACATTGCTGAGCAATACATTCATTGCACATTATAAGGGCCTCCATAATGCAGTCTTAACTAGCACTAAACTACTACATTATGTCACCTGTTATAATCATTTGGGATGTGTTATTGTGGTAAGTGAGTTTGGTGGGCAATGTTATTATATATGTTTAACATACAGTGCCTTCAGAAAGTATTCATGCCCCTTGACTTATTTTACGTTTTGTTGTGTTACAGCCTTAATCAACATTTATTAAATCAATGTTTTTCTCACCCATCTACACACAATGCCCCATAATGACAAAGTGAAAACACGTTTTTATAAACTGTTGCTAATTTATTGAAAATTCAATACAGAAATATCTTGTTAACGTAAGTATTCACACCCCTGAGTCAATACATGTTAGAACCATATTTAGCAGCAATTAGAGCTGTGAGTCTTTCTGGGTAACTCTCTAAGAGCTTTGCACACCTGGATTGTACAATATGTGCACATTATTTATTTTTTTAATTCTTCAAGCTCTGTCAAGTTCATTGTTGATGTAATGGTTGTTCTCCTCCTCTTCGTCCGAAGAGGAGGAGTAGGGATTGGACCAAAGCGCAGCGTTGTTATATGACATACTGAAGTTTATTAAAGTAAGACGAAACACGAAACACTTTAACAGACTACAAAACAAAATAAACGATGTAGACAGACCTGACTTGAGAACTTACAAACTACGAAGAACGCACGAACAGGAACAGACTACATATACGAAACGACAAACGAAACAGTCCCGTGTGGTAGACATACAGACACGGAAGACAACCACCCACAACAAACAATGTGAAACAACCTACCTATATATGGTTCTCAATCAGAGGAAAACGTAAACCACCTGCCTCTGATTGAGAGCCATACAAGGTCAATTAACACTGACACTTAACATAGAACAAACAACACAGACTGCCCACCCAGCTCACGTCCTGACCCACTGAACACAACTATACAAAAGGAAAACAAGGTCAGGAACGTGACAGTTGATCATTGCTAGACAGCCATTTTCAAGTATGGCCATAGATTTTCAAGTCAATTTAAGTCAAAACTGTAACTAAGTCACTCAGGAACATTCAGTGTTGTCTTGGTAAGCATCTCAAGTGTATATTTGTCCTTGTGTATATTTGGCCTTGTGTTTTAGGTTATTGTCCTGCTGAAAGGTGAATTTGTCGCACAATGTCTGTTGGAAAGGAGACTGAACCAGGTTTTCCTCTAGGATTTTGCCTGTGCTTAGCTCTATTCCGGGTTTTTTTATCCCCAAAAAACTGCCTAGTCCATGCCGATGACAAAAACATAACTCGTTGCCCCAACATAACATTGCCCCAAACATAACTCGTTGCCCCAACATAACATTGCCTCAAACATAACTTGTTGCCCCAACATAACATTGCCTCAAACATAACTTGTTGCCCCAACATAACATTGCCCCAAACATAACTCGTTGTATTCAGGACATAAAGTTAACCTTTGTGCCCCATTTTTTTCAGTTTTACTTTAGTGCCTTATTGCAAACAGAATGCATGTTTCGGAATAGTTTTATTCTGTACAGGTCTACTTTTCACTCTGTCATTTAGGTTAGTCTTGTGGAGTAACTGCAATGTTGTTGATCCATCCTCAGTTTTCTCCTATCACAGCCTTTAAACTCTGTAGCTGTTTTAAAGTCACCATTGGCCTCATGGTGAAATCCCTGAGCTGTTTCCTTCCTCTCCGACAACTGAGTTAGGAAGGATGCCTGTATCTTTGTAGTTACTGGGTGTATTGATTAACCCTCAAAAGTGTAATTAATAACTTCACCATGCTCAAAGGGATATTCAGTGTTTGCATTGGAAAACCTCCCTGGTCTTTGTAGTTGAATCTGTGTTTGAAATTCACTGCTCGACTGAGATGAGGTAGTTATAAAACAATCATGCTGAACACTATTATTGAGTCCATGCAACTGATTATGTGACTTGTAAAGCAAATGTTTACTCCTGAACTTATTTAACTAATTGACTAAAGGCGTTTCAGCTTTTAATTTTTTACTGATTTGTAAAAATTGCTATGAACGTAATTCCACTTTGACATTATGGGGTATTGTGTGTAGGGCAGTGACATAAAATCTCAATGTAATCAATTTTAAATTCAGGCTGTAACACAACAAAATGTGGAAAAAGGCAAGGGGTGTGAATACTTTCTGAAGGCACTGTAACTGTTGCTTGAGAGGCAAGAAAAACTAAACCTGTGACATGCTGTTTGGGAGGGCTTCATTATCTATTCAAAGCGATTTCATAAAAATGTACTTTGTAAGTGATTGAGTAGTTGCAATTGGGCAACTTTCTCTTTTTTATACAAGCGCTTTGCCAATATATTGGGTCCCGATTTCACACAAGGCAGTCATCAGAAGAATGATTCCGCCACAGTCTCGGATGTCATTACTTTTTCAACAGGCCCATGCAGTATTAACTAACCAGTGTTACATAAGTCTAATCAGGGACGTAAGTGAAGGCTTCTAGAAACCTCCGCCGCACCACCAGCCGATTTCTCGTTCATCTTTAATTAAGCATAAGGTGCAGCGTTGATTCATATGTACTCGCCGAGATCTATTTTCAGCCGTCGTTGCCCACTCTCCGACACTCTCTGGGGAAGGAAGATGGGAGTCTTTAAAAGAACGAAGGGCTATAAAAAATATCCTGGTAAAATGTGATTGTATTGAACTAGCTCTACTTCCATAAAGAATGGACCTGTTTAGTTTTTTGACATGTCGGGCAGGTATTAAAACCAGTCTGTTCCTATCTACTCAGCTATACTACCGTTCAAAAGTTTGGGGTCACTTTGAAATGTCCTTATTTTTGAAAGAAAAGCTAATTTATTTGTCCATTAAAATAACATCAAATTGATCAGAAATACAGTGTAGACATTGTTAATGTTGTAAAGGACTATTGTAGCTGGAAATGGCTGATTCTTTATAGAATATCTACATAGGCGTACAGAGGCCCATTATAACCATCACTCCTGTGTTCCAATGGCACGTTGTGTTAGCTAATCCAAGTTTACCATTTTAAAAGGCTAATTGATCATTAGAAAACCCTTTTGCAATTATGTTAGCACAGCTGAAAACTGTTGTGCTGATTAAGGAAGCAATAAAACTGTCCTTCTTTAGACTAGTTGAGTATCTGAAGCATCAGCATTCGTGGGTTAGATTACAGGCTCAAAATGTCCAGAAACATGTTCAGGAGTCTTACTACCCTCTGTAGTGCTTTGCCGTCAGAGGCCGAGCAGTTGCCATATCAGGCAGTGATGCAACTGTTCAGGATGCTCTCGATGGTGCAGCTGTAGAACCTTTTGAGGATCTGAGGACCCATGCCAATTCTTTTCAGTCTCCTTTGTCGTGCCCGCTTCACGACTGTCTTGGTGTGCTTGGACCATGTTAGTTTGTTGGTTATGTGGACACCAAGGAACTTGAAGCTCTCAATCAATCAATCAATCAAGTTTATTTTATATAGCCCTTCGTACATCAGCTAATATCTCGAAGTGCTGTACAGAAACCCAGCCTAAAACCCCAAACAGCAAGCAATGCAGGTGTAGAAGCACGGTGGCTAGGAAAAACTCCCTAGAAAGGCCAAAACCTACGAAGAAACCTAGAGAGGAACCAGGCTATGAGGGGTGGCCAGTCCTCTTCTGGCTCTCAACCTGCTCCACTACAGCCCCGTTGATGAGAATGAGGGCATGCTCAGTCCTCCTTTTCCTGTAGTCCAAAATCATTGTTGTCCTGGCACCAGGTTGTTGTCCTGGCACCACACGGCCAGGTCTCTGACCTCTCTATAGGCTGTTTCGTCGTTGTCGGTGATCAGGCCTACCACTGTTGTCATCGGCAAACTTAATGATGGTGTTGGAGTCTTAATCACATCGGCTGCAGAGAGCGTGATCACACAGTCGTCCGGAACAGCTGGTGTTCCATGTTTCAGTGTTATTTGCCTTGAAGCGAGCATAGAAGTAGTTTAGCTCGTCTGGTAGGCTCGTGCCACTGGGCAGCTCTCGGCTGTGCTTCCCTTTGTAGTCTGTAATGGTTTTCAAGCCCTGCCACATCCGACAAGTGTCGGAGCCGGGGTAGTACGATTCGATCTTACCTGCTTAATAAACAAACAGCACGGCTTACAGTAGTGGCTCTCTGTTTTGACATTACTATTTGCCCACCCCTGGTCCACATGTTGCTGTTTGACTTTTCCATATTCGCTGCCAGACACAGCATTCCTGACCAGCTTAAACACTGGCTTGTGTCAGTGTATTTGGAGAGGCCTCCTTGATGAAAGGCAAATACACATTTTGTGTTCAAATACAGTGTATTATGATGATTATTTGTGTGCCTGGCTCACTGAACAACAGGTAGGCAGCACTTTCACAAGGAATCTGGGTGTGACACTGTTACAATGTTATTTAGACGTTATCAAACAGCGATATTTGGGGGCGATTGTGTAAAAAGAGCTGTCTACGTCTCAGTTTGTTAACCACAGCTGTGATTCGGATGCCATGGAAACGACGCCCCCAGTCTGGCATCTATGGTAACCCCATTCCCCTTCCTGCATCAAAGCTGTGTATGGCAATATAACACCCACTTTGACAGCTAGGGAACCACATTTTGCTAGCCCAGATATCATTAAGGTATTGTCATGAATGGCTATGTCAGTTGTCATGTGGAGTGACACAATGTTATACAGTGTGACACAATATGTGTATACTGTGTGACAGGGTGTGTATATACTATGACATGAAGTGCATACTGTTTTATGTAAAGGGTGTTTGTTAGTGTTTTCTCTGTGGTCAGCTCACTGTATTGTACAGTACAAGTGATTCTTCCTATACTGTTGCCTCTGGCCTGGTAGGATTTGCCTGTGATATGATCTGGGACAAAATGTCAAGGGCCCAATGAGATAAGAGACAGAAAAACAGTAGCCTACGGCGCCCAGAATGAGGTCATCGTGCCGTCAGTGTCGTGACAGGGAGAGTCCTCAGGTTTGCAGTAACGCTTCGAAACACACCGACAGCGTCATTGCATTTTGGTACACCAGAACATTTATTTTATTTCCAATTTCCAATTTCCAACATTTATTTCCAATGAAACGCTGCGTTTGCCTTGCAGCATTGCGTTGCAGAGGCAGTTGCAGTACTTTCTGTGTGGTGCATATATTGGAGTTATCGAACGTATGCGTCAAACTGTATGCGTAGACGTCTTGACAGAAATGGTAGCAGAAGGTGAATGTTGAACTTTTGTTGCACACATATCCAGATGATGCTGCGTACCATTTTGCGCAACGACGCTGTCGGTGTGTTCGGAGCGTTAGTGGGAGTGTTTGTACAACGTTTCTATGAGGGTGAACATGCTGTTCCCATCTTTCCCCAGGTCCTCCATTTACAGCCTTTTGGCGGGCAGGCAGGCAGCCAGGCGGGCAGAGAGATGGGCAGACAGGCAGACACAGACAGACCAAACAGTTAGGTAGTGGAGTGGCAGAGACAGCCTGAGTTTCTTTGGCACTTTTCCTCTTAGTCACCTCTTTCCATTAAAGCCGTTCCATTAAAAGTCCTGCCAAGGGAATATGTGATGGTCTACCTACTGCTGGAAGGGAACTCCAAGAGGAAGAAAATTAACCAAGCAATATTTTTCACATCTTATAGAGCAGCACCGTCTTCAAAAGCTTTTCTCAACAATAGACAATCATTTTAAAATTTTGTCTCTTCAAGACACGTCCATCCATAGTCTAAACATAAAGCAATTGAATAGGATGAGAGAGACAAAATTTTCCGGGAATAGACGATAAGCAGTTGCCCATATTTTTTGAGGGAATATTTCCATGCTGAACGTTTTTTTCATGTAGCAAAGGTTTTCATTTCTGAGTTGAGTTCTCTTTTTTAACACAAAGTGAAAGTGACAATTAATTATGGAGTTACATTTGCTTCGATATTTTGCCAAAAATCTATTTGGACAGTTTGGACAAATTAGAACTTCAAAATAAATATCCCTCATGCCTCATATCCCTCCTAATAGAGCTGTAAACATGTGCAGTGAAGCTAAATGGCCGACAGAGAGGGTGCGTCCCAATCGGCACCCTATTCAGTATAAAGTGCATTCCTTTTGAGTAGAGCCCTATGGGCCCTGGTCAAAAGTAGAGCACTATAAAGGGAAAATGGTGCCATTTGGGATACAACCAGTGTCAAAACACAAAACAAGTGTGATCCGGGTTAGTGTTGTGCAAATGGTGGGACTTTCAAATCAAATCAAATCAAACTTTATTTGTCACATGCGCCAAATACAACAGGTGTAGACTTCACCATGAAATGCTTACTTACAAGCCCTTAATCAACAATCAGTTCAAGAAAGAGTTAAGAAAATATTTACCAAATAAACTAAAGTCAAAAAGAATAAAAAAGTAACACAATAAAATAACAATAACAAGGTTATATACAGAGGGTACCGGTACCGAGTCAATGTGCAGGGGTACAGGTTAGTCGAGGCAATTTGTACATGTAGGTAGGGGTAAAGTGACTATACATAGATAATAAACAGCGCGCGGAAGCAATGTGAAAACAAATTAAGGGGGGGGGGGGGGGGGGGTCAATGTTAAGCAGTATTATGGCTTGGGGGTAGAAGCTGTTAAGGAGCCTTTTGGTCCTAGGTCTGGTGCTTCTGTACCACTTGACATGTGGTAGCAGAGAGAACAGTCTATGACTTGGGTGACTGAAGTCTTTGACAATTATTTGGGCTTTCCTTTGACACCGCCTTGTATATAGGTCCTGGATGGCACAAGCTTGGCCCCAGTGATGTACTGGGCCATACGCGCTACCCATACAGCCACGTCAATGTTAATGGGTGGCCTGTTCGGCCCGCCTTTTCCTGTAGTCCACGATCAGCTCCTTTGTCTTGCTCACATTGAGGGAGAGGTTGTTGTCCTGGCACCACACTGCCAGGTCTCTGACCTCCTCCCTATAGGCTGTCTCATCATTGTCGGTAATCAGGGCTACCACTGTTGTGTCATCAGAAAAGTTATTGATGGTGTTGGAGTCGTGTTTGGCCACACAGTTGTGGGTGAATAGGGAGTACAGCAGGGGACTAAACACGCACCCCTGAGGGGCCCCAGTGTTGAGGATCAGCATGGGAGACGTGTTGTTGCCTACCCTTACCACCTGGAGGCGGGTTAGTGTTGTGCAACTGGTGGGATTTTCTCTTTATTTTGTGGTTGTCTGGATCACAATAATTGTTTGTTTAATTTAGCCTGGGAGAAGAAAGTTGGAAATTATGATGTGTGTGGTTGGGGAACTTTTTCCCTTTAGGGCTAATTGTGTTTTTCAGTCCAGCTCTAACGTTTCCTCATAATGCAACATTCATGCATCTGGGTATTCCCTAGATATCCCTACTTCCTCCTCCTTGATATCCGAGCAGTGTTCCTGGTGCTGGTGTTTCATTTGAGCAAACCATCTTGAGGTAGCCTGGGTTCCAGATCTGTTTGTGCTCTTTTTTTTTTCCTTTTTTTTTGGGGGGGGGGTGGATCAGCTTAATATTGCGGAAATAATGTTGCTTCCAATGTAATTGTCTGCATCATTTCCAATCCCCCATATTTTCTGGGGTAAATATATATATCCATTCACGTATGCATACATATACACATATATACATACACATACCTACATAGACATACATACTTTTTTTAAAGAGTATACCTTTATTATTATTCCCCGCAAACCCTACCACCGATCCCCCAATTGGAGTAAACTGATAAACATTTCTGTTTTTACCTTCAATTTATACATCTTATACACATTTTACAGACACAGTCTACTTTATAATAATTCTCTCTTGTTTGTTCTTAGTCCTTCCTCTATTTCTGTTGTCCATCCAGTTTGATTTCCACTTGTAACTGTGCTATTTCACAATAGCTCCGCACCTATACACATTTCACAGATCCCGTATGCCCTACATTGTTTATCTTGTTATTAGTCCCACCCTTCAGCTCCACTCAACCTTTCCCATCTATCTTCCAACATCATCCATTTCGGATTTTTATTTGCCATATATTTTTCAACTGTGCTGTGATGCTGTTTGTGCTCTTACCAACTCTATTGCTCATTGTCAAGCCAAACATGTTTGTCATGACAATTAGTGAAAATGAATTGGCCTGATAGAACAAACAAACCAGGCTAATCTTGAGGTGTAATTACTCACCAACATTAAAACATGGAGAAGAAGTGTGTCTGTACCATACTGTACCAATGACATGATGCAGTCACACTTGACACTTTCAATTCTATACATGGTATATTCTAAACATAGCATAGACACTGGAGCCTGAGGCAGAACTTTGTGATAACAAGAATTAACATAACATGGATTTGAATGGAGGAGTGTCACTCAGCATGACACCCTCTCTCTTTCGCTCTCTCTGTAGAGGTGGTAATCCCTCGGTTTCCAGTGGCAGATCGTCAGGTATCCGAGCAGATGAAAGGGCATGGGGGTCGTGGACAGCTCACACAACATCATCGCGTGGGAACAGGAGTGATAGAGGTGGGGACAGGGGAAAGGTGCACCAGAGATGACAGCTTTCATCCCTCTTATCGCTGTGTGTCAGAGATGTGTGGAGGAAAATAGGGGCAAATTAGAAAGTGGCAAGTAGTCCTTTGTGAGTCATAGGTTATAGTGAGTCTGAAATCCTAGAGCACCAAGAAAGCCCCCTATTATTACCTTTCCCTGTAATAGGGATTGTTGACCGAGTAGTGCCTGATTTGAAAATAGCAACCACAATGTCATCAAAGTTGTCATGAGAGTGGTTCATGTTCAAAATATTTTTCTTTTCTTTTGTGCCTGGTCTTTTTCATACTCTGTTAGACTGTTATATACATTGTCCAATCCTTGCTTGATTTTCCTGGTCTGGTGAGTTCCCAGGAATGTTTCCCGGAGCGGATTTTGTTTACATTGCTGACCAGAGTGACATCGGTTTTAAACACAGACTCCAAGATGGATGGGGGCTACACAGACTTCTCCCCGGAGTCGGAGTGTGTCTCATATTGAGTAACCTGTACGCTGAGCCACAAGTGACTGTTTTGGTTAATTGTTCTTGATTGGCTCGTGAAAAGAAACCACAAGGGCTATCTTGTTGCACACTATCTTGTGTTAAACCCTTAGAGTCTGAAGGAGAGTGTCTGGTGGTTTTGTCTGACCATGAAGAAAAGAGAAAAATCCCATTCAAATGAGATCAGTAAGTTGTCGTCCAGCTGTCTATGGTAATAAAATGGCATTGTAGGCTCAGTGACCGTTTACACATAATGCTGATGACTTTGCCTGTTTAGCTCGTTAGGGAATAATTATACATTTACTGGGAAATTAAAGAAACAGGCTTTGATATTACTGCACAATTACTAATTATCCCTTCAGGTTGTACATAGTCTGAGTCAAATTAATAAAAAACATTTGCATATATTTAACATATTGTAGGGCCATGTTCAAATTCTTTTTGTTTTTGGAAAGGGGCCTAGTAGACTCTGAACACCCTTCACGAAGACCCACAAGAGGCTGTGTTGTTCTCTGAACCTCCTACTCTATCTCTCGTGCATCTGTGTCACACAAAATGGATGTCCGTGTTTATTTCACTCTAATTCCTAATTAACTAATGACTCATTTACATTTTGTACTTTTATCTTGTTGCTTTGGATCTGACCCTGGATCTCCATTGTGGAGCTAGCCTATAAGCCAATTGAATTACTCATGTCACATTCGATATTTACAAGGTTTTGCTGCTGTAACATAAGATGTGGCTACTCTCGTTAGGGAGTGGTGGAAGAATGAATTCTATCATTATTTTCTTGAGAAAAAATCTGGAAATTGGAATCAGATAAGTGTTATGGAGGGAATTGATCGTTTTATAGTGATGACAGGCCAACTAAAGTCCTGTCAAGCAACTAAAATAAATATATATAAATATTTCATTGATCTTTTAACGATTGGATTTGTCTTTTCTAGAACTTTTTGAGGAAGGTTTATCTGTATGAGTGACAACACACACGCACAACGAAATCTGCCACTCACGAGCCAAACCCCAGTCATAAAAAAATTCCCCACAAAAACACAGCCGTAAATCTTGGGGTCTTTCTGGTGTGTGATGTTTACCGCTCAGTGAACCCACTCGGTGCCAATGACCTCAGTCTGACCACATGGGTTCGCTGTGCGTTCCACCCGCCTGTCCGGCCCAGCCAGGGAGTGAGCTCAGACCTTCTCCAGCTGGAGAGACTTCCTCCTCTACACACAGCACGCCCGCACGCACGCACAAATTATATACAGGGAACAGATACTGTACAAATGTGTATGTCTACGAGAAGACAATTATGTGGGGAGGAACAGTGAATCAGTGTATGGAGTTGGGTGAACTTTGAACTTGTCGCTGCATTGAGGAAAAGTTGTGTCTTAAATACCACATGATTTACTATGAACCCTTTTAAAAGATACTGCAGACAAGACCCTTTTCTTCCCTTTTGAGAGAACTTCGTAAACTGAACCCAAAGTTGAACTTTGTTTCTTGCTTGCTACCCACCAAATAAAAGTAATCAAACCCTACAACAGATGTTGACGCGGTTTGACAGTTTATGCCTCTGAACAAGAGACATTTTTGTGTGTCCACAACAGGGCTGGAATTGTTGCATTCAGCCCCATGGCAACACAATGAACAGTGTTTTCAGGGTGGTAAAACTAACAATCACCCAAATAAAAACTAGAAAGTCAGGGAACATCTAAAATGTAAAAAATGTCATGCCATGAGGCCCCTATTGATTTTTTTCGAATGTTTGAGTGACTCAAATACAGTAGCATAAGAACACGGCAAAAGCCATTGCAAAATGTGTAGAATTGCAGGAAATGTGCTTTAAAACGGCACATTTTCTCTCAGCCCATGACAAAATGTGTAAACTTGCAGGTAACTAGCTTTAAAACTATTACATTTTCTCTCCACCCCTTGGCAACGTGTACAATTGCAGGAAATTAGCTTTAAAACAGCAACATTTTGTCTGCAGCCAAGAGGATGGGCTCTAAAATGTTTGGCCGGAGAATGCGCCGTTGGCCCCGCCCACTACCACATCCCCCCCACACTACCTTTGCCACCGCTGCCGGAAAAAATCCTGACAAATATCACATAAGAGAAACAAGGTGAAAGTTGTTTGCTCTCTTTCTGCCAGAGAAAATAACCACTTTTCCCTGACCTACTTTTAGACCTCGGTACTCATTGTTTTCTCTTTCTCTCTACCTCTTTTTCTAATGCTATCATTCTCTCTAATTCTCTCTTCTCAGATGGAGAGAGTCTCTGGACTTCCTCAAAGCTGCGTGGCAAGACGTCACACACACACACGTGGTCTCTGGCCGAATACAGAGCGTTAATTCTTTGCTATTGTTGTGGTTGGCGATGGGGGTCAATGGGTCACAGAGAGAGCAAGAAGGGGGTGTATTTTTTTATTTGACCTTTATTTAACTAGGCAAGTCAGTTAAGAACAAATTCTTATTTTCAATGATGGCCTAGGAATAGTGAGTTAACTGCCTTGTTCAGGGGAAGAACGACAGACTTTGACCTTGTCAGCTCGGGGATTCGAGCTTGCAACCTTTCGGTTACTAGTCCAACGCTCTAAACACTAGACTACTTGCTGCCCCATGCGTGTGTCACTTCCTGGATAATTTCACGCTCATTGCCAGGTGAAATGTGGGGCAGCGGGTCGATTGGCTGTTTGGATCTTAGCAGACGTGGAAACGCAGGCAGGGCTCTTAAAGGTTTGATTTCTCCCAGGTGCAGGGAGGAAATGAGGAAGGGAGGGATGGATGGAGAAAGAGACACTATGGCTTAGTAGCTTGCTCAGGTCATTAAAGCACACTCGTCGGTGTAGAACTGTAAACAGTCATCGGTCTTGAGTGCTATAAGCTTTCACACATCCACCCCCAAGTCCAATACAATGTCCGTCATGTCTATTGGATTTAGGCCACGAAGCGTAATTCAGCATAACTCCCTCCCTCTGGCTTTCCAGGAAGTTAATTCTCCTGAGAGCTCCTTCACCTACAGGGAGAATGTCAGAGTCAAAGCTTTAACTGTCGATAGAGTTTCTCCATCTTCCTATGCTTAGCTAGAGTGCATCTTTATCAAAATACACAGCCATTGGCCTTCAGTATTGTTCACGTCGGTCCACGCGGCTCCAGAAAAACAGACCTTAGATCAGGCCCATTAGGGACAACCCATCCTATTCTTAAACTGAATCGTATATCTTCATTACTATTCAGACACAGCCAAAGGCCTCAGGCGGTTCGGGAACAGTCGGCCTGCTAACATAGAACAAACCTCAGAATGTTATGGATTCATCACCTTCAGACCAGGAAGAGTAAATAGGACAAAGCTCAGTTCTGTGTGCTATCGATACAATGGCAGGGAAAATAACACAGGGTGGGGGTGGGTTCACAGATATACTAACGTGTCCTCCCATAGGACGGTGTTGGAAAGTCAAGTAGATGCAAAGCCTCTTCACGCTCGTTGTCAGCTTGCAGCGCTGATGCATAATCTCTCACACCCAAAAACAACTTGTCATGGCAAACTGTTTTTTAAGCAAATAATACCTTAGGAATTGTGCTTCATTGTGATGCAGCCATAGGTACGAGGCGGTAGCCAAACCAAGGATAGCTAAAGTTAAAAAAGAGACTGGCCCTCTGGCTGACATACAAATAAACAAATGTGTTGTATGTTTTAGGACATAACTGACATACAGGTAGACGTCTATGGAGAGGGTGCACTGACAGCCCCCCCGAGACCCCTCTGCAGTAGACCCAGCTCCTGACCCTATGATGGTCTCTGAGCGGCCCTCTACTGCCTCTACGTGACCTTTGAGCCACAGGGTCACGATCCCAGGTGATAAAGGAACACAGGAGGGAAAACAGGGACACAGAGGGCAACACACGGGACACCCCATGAACACTATGCAACAAATAATTCATGGCCCTGACATTTACAGTTTTAAGCCAATATGTCCTTCCGTTTTGGACCTTAAAGCACCTCTGTGTATGTAGTTGAGTAATGAAGGTGTGGTAGTAAGAACAATATGACAGTATTTTTTATATTTGAGATGTTATATTTGAGATCTGCAAAGCAAATAGCAGAGTAGCTCCACTACTAAAAACTAAAATGTACTTATCTAACCAGATTTAGGTCTCAAAATTCCGATATGTGGAATTAATTACAAGCGCAAGTATGTATCTACAGTGGGGTCTGAAATTATTGACACCTGCTGATAAAGATGAGCAATAATGACTGTGGAAAATAAATAATTAAAATACTGAGCTGTATTTTATCCTAAAAAAATGGGAAATTATATTATTTTATACTAATACAATTGCTCAGAGAAAAAAGGTAGGGGTCAAAATTGAAACCCCCAAAAGATTCTGATCAATAAAGTAGTCAAATGTTTAGTTTTTGGTCCCATATTTGATTCTTATTTACAATAAAAGTGACTCCAAAATGACACAATACATTAATTAACATTCATTTCTATTGGCCACAAAATAATCTGAAACACAACCAAAACTAACTGTAAACGCATTCCAACACGTTTGTAGAGTCACAAGCTTGATGTAGTCATTGCGTGCTAGGATTATGGGACCAAATACTAAACTTTTGCCTACTTTATTTATAAGAATCTTTAGAGATGTCAATCATTTCAACCCCTACCTTTTGAGAAAATAAAGTATTACTGTTAAACAAAATCGCTTTCCTCATTTTTTTCACTTACAATATAGCTGGGTATTTTAATTATCCTTATTAAGGGTGTCAATAATTTTGGACCGCACTGTATGTATGTATGTATGTATGTATGTATGTATGTATGACTGATAGTCACAGCTATTCTTGTAGCATCATATCACAGCATCAACTCCACATCTAAAAATAAAAATACAAAAAAAAATAGTACAATTGAAATAAAACATTGCAATAATGGTCCAAACTGAATTGAGCATTCAGTTGGAGTACTTCATTTTCTTGAGTGGTCTGGTGGAAGGTCGGAGATCGTCTGGGCCATGGGCGAAGGCACACTCCTCGGCCTGCAGTGGGCATCCGTGAGGGTGGTGGACGTGGAACCAGCAGGCCCGGGTCTTCAGGGCACCAGAGATTAGGTGCTTCCGCTTAGAAACATCTCTGGTACCCTGCAGCCCTCTAGGCCTCTGGGCCTGTACCCGCCAGTCCCGGATATGGACCATACCACCTTCCACTGAGGGAGAGAAGAGTTGAGAGGGGGGAATTTAGTAAAAAACGTTTTTCTTGCACTGACTAGGTATTTTCCAGGCCTGTAATCAGGTTAAAGAAGCAAGCCTTAAGAGAGATTGCAAAATGCAAATTCCTTCATGCTGAGTGCAAATTCCTTCAAGCTGAGAATGGGAATGATTCCATCGACTTTTCCAAGCATTTCATATCTGTATGTAGCATTCCAATAAGCCCTGGATTGCTTCAGTATGATTAATGTATGCAGACCCAGAGCCAATGATATACAGTTCAGCAAACTTAATAGCCATCATGTTAGCACCAAAAGTTCCAAAATAATCAACCTTATAGTGAGCATGCAAATAAGAACGCTATTTTCATGTGATGTTTGGTGCCAAAATAGACACAGCAGATCTCCACATAGTATCTACTGTATATACATCTATGGCAGCATCCCAAACATCCCTACCCTTACCCTTTGGGCCCTGGTCCAAAAGTAGAGCACTATATAGGGAATAGGTGCCATCGCTCTGGTTAGACACATTTGGGGCTCAATCTTCTTTGAGAGGAGTGTGTGGATGCGGAGTTTGTACTGCACGTACCTCTGAAGACCTGGTGGTTGTTCTTGAGCAGGGTCTGCAGACCGCCACATTCTTTCTTCAGGACCTGCAGAGTCTCCTGCTCCAACAACTCAGCCACCTCTCTCACGGACAGCCTTCCTGGAGAGGAGAGAGCCAAGAGTGCAATTTGGAATGAAAAAGGAGAAGAGGAGGGTGGTTAAGGGTTCAATAATGGAGGACTAGGACAAAAGGGATGAGAAAGCCATAGGAGGTGAAAGTGTTGTGATGAACATGACATTGGCGTTGTAAGAAAAGGACTTGGGTGGGTAGGAGTGACTTTTGGGATGAAACCAAGGTGGTTTCCAAATGGCACCCTATTCTGTTAATAGTGCACTGCTAAAAATCAGTACACTACAAAAGGAATAGGGTCCCATTTGGAAAGCAGACCGAGACAAGGGAGTTGTGATAAATTAGAACCTCAGAAAATAACTTATTCTCTCAGACAGTTTGTCTAAGGTGTCAGACCGTCAGAGCTGTGAAGTCAATTAAAATCATAATAACAGAGGACATTTTTGCCAGCACAGTTCCCAGCGGCCATTTTAAAATAAATCCTGAGACATTGTTGTCTGTTATTTCCCACCACCACCATTTCCCCACTGAGGGAGATATTAAAATGAACCCATTCCCCATGGGTCTTAGATAATGCATATACATGGCCAAAAAGTCTACGTGTTTCCACAATATTTGTAATCCGAGATATAAATTCACATTTTAGCTTGCAGCAGAGCAGCTAGCCAATCTTTAAGTTCCATTTCATGGAAATGAAGGTATTTCTGTCTTTGCTTTCCCCTTCTCCATGGATAATTCAATCTGTGTTGACCTTTGGTTGATATAAATGACAATCTTCTCTCTTTGGCATACGGGACTGCACTTCTACCTTTGGTTCCCTTCCCTCATGCTCCTTGTTATTTTATTTTTGCTACATCATATTATATCAGAACGAGTTGTCGTGGCACCCATTGTAATTTTTCTGCTGTGGCAAAGCCTTACTAACAAATTACAGCGCAATACTTGCCAATCAAGACCCCTCCACTCTTGATTATCAACTTCAAAACAGTTCTGTTGGTTTTGTATACAAAGACATTATACATAAACTACTTAGATTACATAGAGATCATTGTTTTAGTACTGTACCACATTACGTAACAATTCAAGACACTCGAGTTTTGTTTGCAGCTAGGAATAGTATTCCAACGTATGTGTGAACAGAGGGCAGCAAAGAGCAGTCAGAGCAGAGACGCCAGGGGGCCCAGGGCCTTAATATAAGATTAATACTACGTTTACAGCTGCCCTTAAGAGACTAGAGCCTACAATGCTAATAGAGATTAATGGGATAAGTGGGGCTATTGACAATGTGGATTCAGTTTGGACATGGACTGGCCTCCCAAACCGTTATTAATGGATTGTCCATAGATAGTGTGTTTGTGTAATGCTGTGGGCTTAAAAGGTACAGTCAGCAAGGTGACATCGTATTACTGAGTGTATTAAATGGCTCATAGCTAGAAGCTCAGCTAACATAACATTGATTGCGGGTTAGCAAGTATTTATTTAGTGATATTGTATAAGTGGAAAGAGAAATGCTGCATTTAATCCTGTATGCTACAATAGTGAATACTTAAAGTGGAACCCACAGCGTTTTAGCAACATGAAATCTTTGCAAAATCTTTTCAAATACACCCACTGGAGGAATTAAACCTTAAAAAAAAAAAAAAATTCTGACAAGCGAGCAGTTAGATATGGTCATTTTCACGTAAATTCATAGAATATTAGGGCATTTGTGAAAATTCTATTGCAATATAGAGTGGGAAAGCGGCCGTGCGTTTGTCCAATTAATAGGCACTGTAGTAAATATAACCTTAAAAAAACATCTTACTTGTCCAGACCGGAGTCTACGCAGCCTGGTGCACCATAGTCAATCAGAGCTACACACTGGCCTGCCATCATTCACTTTGAACTGAACTGTGTTTACAGGCAGTAGCAACAGCGTGACTTTAGATAATTTAAACACATTCGCCAAAGGCCATAAAATACACCTGAATGGATTTCTACAAATATTTAAATACCAAGCGAGTCCTCTTACATTTAGGAACTTCACAATCCTATTGATCAAACAGCCTACCCTTTTCATGGTTCTCTCTCCCTCAGTTGCTTATGCACATTAACAAGACCAACAACTAATGCTAGCCAGTGCGAGATGAGCTAAAATCTAACGAGGGAACATTAGATAAACCCTCTAACTTTTTCAGTTAGTTGGCCGTCAAAATTGAACTGATAAACGATAGGGAATAGTAACCTGCTCGTCCTTCTGCAGCTTGCCCCAACCCACATTTTGACAACTGATTAGGAACTTGCCTGCCAGCCCGCACAATTTGATTGATGCTAAATACATTTGATTGACAACGAAGATATATACCAACTGTAGATACGTCGTTCAATTTCAGCGTAGTTAGCTAACAAAGCAATTCACATGTCTTACTAGCTAACCAAATGACACCTGAATCTTTAGCTGTAGCCACCTAAAAACATTATGGGGGAAAAGTTGGTCACTCAGCCACTCCTCCCAGCAGCTAGCTAGCTAACATTAGGCTCCGTGTTTTTAGCTGCTAAATAAATAGCTAGCTACATAAATAGAAACGAGAGCACAGGGGTGTCAAACTCAATCAGCTCACGGGCCATATTGTAAAAAAAAATACAAAATCAGCAGCCGATTATTTTATTTGAAAAAACATGGGCCTTTATAATGTCCACTTGTGTACATAGGATGATATATGTAAGCAATAAGGTTCGAGTGGGTGTGATATACGGCCAATATAACACGTCTAAGGGCTGTGCTTATTCATGGCGCAACGCGGAGTGCCTGGCTACAGCCCTCAGCTGTGGTATATTGGCAATATACCACAAACACCCAAGGTGCCTTATTGCTATTATAAACTGGTTACCAACGTAATTAGAGCAGTAAAAATAAATGTTTTGTCATACATGTGGTATATGGTCTGTTATAAACTGGGTGGTTCGAGCCCTGAATGCTGATTGGCTGAAAGCCGTGGTATATCAGACCGTATACCATGGGTATGACAAAATACTTATTTTCACTGCTCTAATTACGTTGGTAAGCAGTTTATAATAGCAGTAAGGCACCTCGGGGGTTTGTGATATATGGCCAATATACCACAACTAAGGGTTGTATCCAGGCACTCCCCGTTGAGCTGTGCATAAGAACAGCCCTTAGACGTGTTATGTTGGCCATATACCACACCCCCTCGGCCAAAAGAGATAAATAACATTTGTCCAGCCTTTGCTTGCATATGTGCATAATATGTTGAAGTTGAATTCACCGATGCGAGCACATCAGGCTATAATTAGTAGATGACTCAACTGTTGACTCATTTATATTCGCTTCTGTGTCCTATTCGGCCCGCAGGCCTTATGTTTGACACATGTGCGCTAACCTATTAGCCACGTTACGACTGACTTGTGATCATTGCCCTTTCTAGTTGAATTGTTTTGACATTTCCAGCCTTAGTTTGTCTTCCATTTTTGTTCAAAATATTGAGTCATGGAAACTGAAACAGCGCATCCCAAATGGGTGGAGGCAGCAAACAACGTACCAGGCCAGCTGTGATTTACAACCTGATACCAATATATTTGGGACTACCAAGAAATGTATTGGTGAATTATATTAATCATGCATTGAACTGCATACATTGATTATGTCAACAATGTCTTATTGTCTGTCATGGAATTTTGAGTCAAATGGTTTTGAAGCATAAACTGGGAATATGATATTTGTTACTGATATTATGATTGTCTGTTTGTTTAATATTTGCAAAGTAGTTAAAACGCTGTCAGTTCCACTTTAATAGTAGCACTTTGCTTTGCCATCTAAAATGGCACATTGAAACTCGGGAGCTAGCCACTGTCCATGCAAGCTGCCCCGGCTTAACCCCCGCTAGCCCTCCCTCTTTTCAGAGCAGCGCCATAAAGTAACCGGTAGAAATACCTCAACACAAATACAGACTCATGCATAAAAGATGGGCCAGAGTGCATTATTCATTCAGTCATCTCCATCCTGGATTACAGGCTCTGTCTCTTCCCCTCTTTTTCTCTCCCTCCCTTTTTCATTCCCTCCCTTTTTCTCTCTGACTAAGACTTCATCTTCTTATCTCATCCATCGTACAGGGGGAGTGTGTGTGTGTGTGTGTGTGTGTGTGTGTGTGTGAAGGATGAGGGGAAAGTCCAGAAAAGGTTGATAAAAGAGAGATGGGGGCAGTGTGTGAATGTGGTGCCGAATGGCGGAGGATGAAACGCTGACAGGGTTCAAAGCAGGGTTGTGCTGCGCCACCAGGGGCTTTCCTATTGGTGCTGAGAGGGAGCGATAGACAGGAAGAGGTAGAGATACAGAAAGAGGTGGGGTGGGTTAAGGGCATGATGGCCCACCAACATTGAGTTCCTGCACACACCCGATCATCCCGAATTTCACTGAATCAACAATACACCATGTAGTACACAGTACACAAATCCAATACACTCCATAATAGTAATAAATCCAAGATCAGATATGTACTTCATGTTCTGTTTTCCTAAACCTGTTATGACCTCAATTACAGCTCATGTAAATGCAGACTGAGTGAGACTTTATTGTATTTTGAGGGAGAGATTACCTTGTGATTTGATTGACAGTTTAGCTATTAAAGGCCCATTCTCTTACCTCCCGTGTTCCAGCTGCCGGGGACATCCCCACCTTCGTCCTTGGTCAACCCCAGCAGAGAGGTGGCCACACGTAGGACTATACCATCTACAAAGTCCCGGGGAAGGGCGGCACAGTTCCGCACTGTCTCGATCCTCTCTCGGGGCTGGAATCCAGCTCCCCAGTTGGTGCCGTGGATCCTGTCAGTCTCTGAGTGGTCGTGGTGGTGCTCGGCTTCACCCTCGGCGTTTGACTCTCGAACTGTGACCCCGGAGCAGGTCTGACGACCCTGTATATACTTGTCTCTACACTCCTCTGCCTGCGGCTCATCCGACAGCTGGTAGCTCCTCGACTTTCCTACCAGACACACCTGTAAAGCAAGGGGTTAGATTAAAACAACATGAGTGGTTTGCATTAACATGTTAGCGTGTACAAGTATCATTGTTAGCATTAGCATACCCGCTTTGTGGAGGGGATTCTCAGGCAGTCCTCCTCTGTGTTGAACCCACAGGCTGTGCTGACCTCAGAGATGAAGTCAATGTATTCCTTATACTGGGACTTCTTACAGTGTCTCCGCTGGTACTTCCCATAGAAGTCAAAGAAGCAGCACGGCAGGACAAAATACCGGCAGGAGAAAGATGACCTAAAGTGGGAGGAAAGTGACCGAAATTACACATCAAAACCACGTGGTTTGGTCACAGTTATCAATGTACTTTATAATTGTCTATTCATCCTTAATTCATCCAGGTGAGTTTAAATGAGATATGATGGAACCTCTTTTTTAAGGGAGCCCTAACCACAGATAGCAGGCAGCATAGAGGTGAGAAAATACCACAAGTACAACGGATGTAAGTACAACTGACTCAATGTGAGGTGAGAAAAATATGAGATTAAGGCAGGAGATGAGGACAATTTCAAATCTATGGAGGTTGGTGGAGCATTCAAACCAGAACAGGAGAGTCAATGCAAAGTTAGAGCCAAGCTCAACATTGCCACCAGGTGGCTGCCGCATCAGACACGACACTTCACCCACCTCCATTCCCAACTCATGAAAAAAACATGATTTCAAATTCAAGAGATCAGTTGCCACTTGAGGCGGCTAAGCCAAATTGTTTCTGCTGATGACTTGCCTGGCCGCTATAACGGGGATCCACGGTGTGAGCTCGTCCGAGTGGTTTCCAATCAGCCAGTCTGTGCCCGGGAATAAGAAGCCATCACTGGGAGTGATTGCCGTTTCCTGGAATAGAAAAAAAGGCCCCCGACCAAAAGCACAACAGGCTTCTTTAGATCAGAGAGAAGCACCGCCGACAGTAATTAGATTTTTTTTCATTAATCATTTTTGAATTACAAATGGCTTATGACACCCCCAGCCGCTTTCTGTCGCGAAATAACAACTCTGTTACCAACTTTTAATATTGAAGGAGGATAATGTTTCATGTGATTGTTATCTCAGCTCATTTAGTGTCTGAGTGGGTATGAAGAAGGGTGGTCTGAAATACAAAGTCGAATGAGGTTACAAATTCAGAAAAATACTTTTCAAAGCAACATTTTGTGCCTCTTGCCATGTATGGACTAGAGAAATAACTGTTTTTATACTTTAAAAAAAACAAAACAATAAAAGTAAATAAGTGATTTCAGGCAAAAACTAAGGAACAAATAAGGAAACTAGTTGAAAGGAAAACACAAAAAATGACAACAAGGAAAACCCCTTTCGGTGTTGGAGGCCACTTCCATGTTCTATACACCCATCATATCCCATCACCGACAATAAGGATACCAGAAAGAACCCTGAGCCGTTAGCTAAAAGTACATTGTGTCCCTATGGGAACAACTACCTCGCCTAGCTACTTCCTGCCTGGTCTACACACAGTGAATAATAGATGCAAGGGAACATTCAGCAGCTTGTCTTCTGATGAAACATTGAAGCCGTGCGGCAACGGGAAAGTACAGCACAGCAGAGCGTGTCTAACAACGTGTGGGGTTCCCCGCAACCCCATGTGCAAATCAATGTGTATCTATTGTGGTTTAGACTATATGTGATTGTCATTTTACTTCATTTGAAAAGGTGAACGAAATAGTTCATTATAATACCTACATATCTTGTGAATTAATCTGGTATTCATAAATATTTCAAATACTGCGGTAGTTTTATTTGCTTTCAAAAAATGGGAACACAAAATATCCACAAAGCCCTCAAAATTAAGTTGATATGAGTTGCTATGAACCCTTTCCACTAAGAGTCCCTGTAAACGGGTTGAAAATGGTAGATTGTCATTGATTGGAATGCAGTGGATGTACATTAAGTGCAGTAAGTATTCAGACCCTTTACTCAGTACTTTGTTGAAGCACCTTTGGCAGCGATTACAGCATAGAGTCTTCTTGGGTATGACGCTACAAGCTTGGCACACCTGTATTTGGGGAGTTTCTCCCGTTCATCTCTGTAGATCCTCTCAAGCTCTGTCAAGTTGGATGGGGAGCGTCTCTGCACAGCTATTTGCAGGTCTCTCCAGATATGTTCGATAGGGTTCAAGTCCGGGCTCTGGCTGGGCCACTCAAGGAAATTCAGAGACTTGTCCCGAAGCCACTCCTGCATTGTCTTGGCCGTGTGCTTAGGGTCGTTGTCCTGTTGGAAGGTGAACCTTCGCCCCAGTCTGAGGTCCTGAGCGCTCTGGAGCAGGTTTTCATCAAGGATCTCTCTGTACTTTACTCTGTTCATCTTTGCCTCGATCACAGTCCCTGCCTCTGAAAAACATCCCTACAGCATGATGCTGCCACCACCATGAGAGATGGTTGTCCTTCTGGAAGGTTCTCCCATCTCCACAGATGAACTCTAGAGCTCTGTCAGAGTGACCTTTGGGTTCTTTGTCACCTCCCTGACCAAGGCCCTTCTCCCCCGATTGTTCAGTCTGGCTGGGAGGCCTGCTCTATGATGAGTCTTGGTGGTTCTAAACTTCTTCCATTTAAGAATGATGGAGGCCATTGTGTTCTTGGGGACCTTCAACGCTGTAGATATTTTTTAGTGCCTCGACACAATCCTGTCTCGGAGCTCTACGGACAATTCCTTTGACCTCATGGCTTGGTTTTTGCTCTGACATGCACTGTCAACTGTGGGACCTCATATAGACAGGTGTGTGCCTTTCCAAAAGCCAAGGGGCTTGAGTACTTTCTGAAGGCACTGTATCTACCTCTATCACTCCAGTATCCCTGCACATTGTAAATATGGTATTGGAACTGACCCTGTATACAGCTTCTTACTTTCTTGTGTTCTTCTTGTTTCTATTTCTCCTGTGTTTTTGTTCTAACTTATATAATTTTTGTACTACATTGACATTGATTACTGCATTGTTGGGTTTGGAGCTTGCAAGAAAGGCATTTCACTGTACTTGTGCATGTGACATTAAAACAAGGATGACATGTGTTATTCCCTGGGTTGTCCTGAACAGAATGAGCCTGTTTGTCATATTATTAAGAAAATTTGCCGCAGAGCACGGACTTGAATGGACTCATGACTCACCAAAATAACAATGTTTGTCTCAAGTACCTTTTGAAACCCAAACATTGTACTTTGTATTTTATAACTTAGCTAGCCATGTTGGCAAAAGAATAAGCGTTCAAATAATGCCCATCTGACGCACATTGCGATTTATAATGGAACGTTTTTTGGATTACGTAAAACAACAACAGTAATTGTGTGATGGTGGGGACGCAAGGCTGTGTTCCAAACAAAAAACGACATGTGTGCTTGCCTCAGTTCCATAATGGCAAAGCAAGGAGAGCAAAAAAAACGACCATATAGTTGAAAGCTCTTTCCTCGAGTCACAAAAGGTAATTGAGATTCATTAGGAACTGTGCACAGTTTGGAGGTGTGTGGTCACTTAGAGACACATGTTAGACCTGTCACTCAAACCCTTGTAATCGTTTTTTCTTGCACCTAAAATGTATAGGAATATTCTTATTATGTTACTGAATGTATCCAGAGTATTGTCCAGTGTAATGTTTGGATTCAGTCTTGTGTCAGGTGAACTGTTGTTCTTGTGCAGTATATACACCCCTAAATCAAGTAGTTGAACTAGGCTGAAAAAACCCCACTATCCTAAAACAGAGTTCCACATAGCCCATCCTCACCTCTAGATGTGTTTGGGGACCGTACATATCCCAGATCTTCCTTTTCCTCACGTCAATGCCCTTTCCAGGGTGCTGAAACACAAGTAGGCATGACGGTCAGTCCTTAATCACTTCATCAAATGAACGGTGGGTATAGTAACACACTTTCCACCTACCCCGTGTGTAATTTCAATTACGGATATCCAGCGTTTTGATTGGACGTTAAATCACCACTGATTAAATGGAACATTGGCCTGGAATTGGCACAGATTAAGTCTGCGTCCCAAATGGGACCCTATTCCATATATGGTGTACTATGGGCCCTGTTCAAAAGTAGTGCACTATATAGGGAATAAAGTGCTACTTACGACTCGACGGCTACCCTGTCATTGATTAAGCATCCAGTGGACATTTGTAAATTAAAGGAGATCTGCTGGAGAGGTCAGTTTTCCACATGGAGTATTTCAGCCCGTAATCCTGGTGTTACTATTCAGTACCAGGGCATATCAGGTTATATTATGTAACTGTGTTCTGGTGAACCTAGTGTAGTGTTTATCACACATACCCCTTCATTGCTTAGAATGTGAACCAGGAGACCATTTCCACAACCAAGATCCACAAAGGACTGTTTGACGGTCAGACCCTTCACTGCTCGCTCCTCGCCCCATAGGACCTGTGCATTAATAGACAATGGTGTTATTGTCATTAGAGTTGGCATTTTACTCATATTAGCATTCCGTCAAATACATTGTTGTAGTTACTGTCCATGTATAGAGGAGACCTACCAAAAGATAGGTAGCGATGGCAACATCTTCAAAGACAAACTTCTCTGGATCCGTCACTTCAGGCCATACCTACGCAAAGACAAATATATTAATGCGTCCAGGAACTGTTGTGACAAATCTATACCGTAAAAGACAAGACCTTGACCATGAACTATTAACCATACACTGGCCATGCATTGACCATACCTTGACCATATTAATCATACATTGACCATACCTTGACCATCTCCTTGTACTTGTCTTTCAGCTGTTGGTACATGATGCTGTACTTCTCTACAGGCAGGAGAGACAGCGTGCTCTTGAACTCACTGGTCTTACTCTCCGTGGCCCAGCGCACCAGTTTGGGCAGGAGCTCCCCACCAAGCCAGGGCAGTTTGGGGTAGGCCACCCCGTCACTGAACCAGTCATCAGGCCGCATGAGATGTAACTCTAGTGTCCTGGAGATTAGATTTACAGAGCAAATCAATGCAGACACTATCCAATGCGTCCATGCTTTACTGGATCAACGGAAGGATGGGTGAAGAAGCAGACACTGAGGTTAAACATGGAAACACTCACCATTCATCACTCTTCTCAGCCAGGAGATGTATCTGATAGATGTTGTTCTTCCGTAAAGAGGCAGTCCCTTCCTCACTCTCTTCAACTGGTAAGAAGCTTACTCTTTGAGTGTTAAAGTCTGAAAATGTTGAGTAAAAAATAACACACAGGACACTTTCACACATCAGACTGTATTCAAATACCTGTGTTGCGTACATGTTGTAAAGTCAGCCAGAACTCAATGATAAGCAGCTTAAACATCAGCTGAATGTCATTAACGCTTACCTTTGAGTATAATATCTTTATGTACAGTCGTGCCATAACAGTTTACTTTAGGAATGAATGTCCTCACACAAAAAGACCACAGTCTCTCCTTGTCATGTTCGAGTTCAACGCCACTATTCAAGAAAGTAAGAACATCCTTGGACTCTGAAGTATCACTTCCATGAGTTAGCAGAATGTTTAAAAGTTCTTCAAAGCCAACATTCTTACTCTGTGTCTCTTTGACTCCACAAAGACGTTTGTTCACAACGTGTGGTTTCTTTATCCAAACATCAATGGCAGACCAAAATCCTCCCGTATTAGATTTGTCTGTAAATGTTATCGCAAAGAGTTTCGGCATAGTTTAGAAAATAGTAACTTGCATGCCACAACAGCATAACAAAATGCAAACGTGTGTTTACCAAAATTACTTCCGGGAACTTTTACGTTCAATGGATTTTGTCGCTCGTTGATGACACCATGATGGCGCGCATGAAAGAAAATATGGTTGTTCGAAAAAGAGGCAGCAGAGGGTGGTGTTGTATATTTAATCCCAACATATTGAACGACACTGTACTGGTTCTTATTATTATATATATTTTTTTATCAAATCATGGTTCTGCTGTCCAGCACCATTCAATTGGACATACACTACATGGCCATAAGTATGTGGACACCCCCTAAATGTGTGTATTCGGCTATTTCAGTCACACCCGTTGCTGACAGGTGTATAAAATCGAGCACACCGCCATGCAATCTCCATAGACAAACATTGTCAGTAGAATGGCCCATAGCGAATAGCTCAGTGACTTTCAACGTGGCACCGTCATAGAATGCCACCTTTCCAACAAGTAATTTTGTCAAATTTCTGCCCAGCAGAACTGCCCCGGTCAACTGTAAATGCTGTTATTGTGAAGTGGAAACGTCTAGGAGCAACAATGGCTCAGCTGCAAAGTGGTAGGCCACACAGGCTCACAGAACGGGACCGGTGAGTGCCGAAGCGCGTAGCACGTACAAATCGTCTGTCCTCGGTTGCAACACTCATTACCGCGTTACAAACGCCCTCTGGAAGCAACGTCAGCACAAGAACTGTTCGTTGGGAGCTTCATGAAATGGGTTTCCATGGCCAAGCAGCCACACACAAGCCTAAGATCACCACACGCAATGTCAAGCATTGGCTGGAGTGGTGTAAAGCTCTGGAGCAGTGGACACGGGTTGTCTTTAGTGATTAATCACGCTTCACCATCTGGCAGTCCGACAGATGAATCTGGGTTTGGCGGATGCCAGAAGAATGCTGCAATGCATAGTGCCAACTGCAAAGTTAGGTGGAGGAGGAATAATATTCTGGGGCTGTTTTTCATGGTTCGGGCTAGGCCCCTTAGTTCCAGTGAAGAGAAATCTTAACGCTACAGCATAGAATGACATTCTAGACGTTTCCGTGCTTCCAACTTTGTGGCAACAGTTTGGGGAAGGCCCTTTCCTGTTTCAGCATGCAATGCCTCCGTTCAAAGCAAGGTCCATACAGAAATGGTTTGTCGAGATTGGTGTGGAAGAACTTGACTGGCCTGCACAGAGCCTTGACCTCAACCCCATCGGACATCTTTGGGATGAATTGGATCGCCAGCTGCAAGCCAGGCCTAATCGCCCAACATCAGTGCCCAACCTCACTAATGCTCTTGTCGCTGAATGGAAGCAAGTCCCTGCAGCAATAATCCAACAGCTAGTGGAAAGCCTTCCCAGAAGAGTGGAGGCTGTTATAGCAGCAAAAGGAGAACTAACTCCATATTAATGCCCTTGATTTTGCAATGAGATGTTTGACGAGCAGGTTTCCACATACTTTTGGCCATGTAGTGTGCTTTGGAAAAGATGTGAAATCAGAATGCAAAAAAAACAACACAAGTGTGCTCTCACACCAATGACTAATCTGGGTTATAACCTTTTTCTATTTTGCCTAGGCCTATGCTTAATTATGGGCAAAGGGTTCAGCACACGTCATTGCTTTCTGTATCAGAATGTAGGCTGGCACTCTTTGAAGTCTTGTAGATCATAGTTTTTTGTTTATAAAGCCCTCTTGCATAAACTTCCACAGATGTACCAGCTACCGGAAGCTGGTCTAAGAGCATTAGGGATGGCTAACTCTGGAGATCCCATCGATCTCCACTGATTTAGGTAAATGCCTCCTATGGCAGAAGGCTGATAGAGGACCCTTTTACTGAAAAATGTGTTTGTTTTATATGATTGTGTTTTACATTTTGTGTATTGATATGTATTGATGTGTATGTTTGATACAGGACTCATTTGTGAAAGAGACCATGGTCTCAGCAGGACTACCTGTCAAAATAAAGGTTGGTTTTATGCGTTGACTGAACAGAGCCTGATAATTACACGTTTTTTTTAAACTCTTGGCTGGACTGTCTCGGTCTCACTTCCACATACTCATCCTCTAGATTCATAAACAAAATATCCCATCGCAACTTGGTACACTATTATTGGGTCATTATCTTTCTCAATCCACTTGGTGAATTAATAGTAAATTAGTAATGCATTACTCCTACAAAAGCAATTACTCAAAATCTGATATTGCAATTATTTATTTTCACCATAACAATTCATTTTAAATTACAAAATATCCTAAGCTTACAAGAAATCCTGCTATGCCCTGCGACGAACCATCAAACAGGCAAGCGTCAATACAGGGCTAAGATTGAATCGTACTACACCGGCTCCGACGCTCGTCTTATGTGGCAGGGCTTGCAAACTATTACAGACTACAAAGGGAAGCACAGCCGCGAGCTGCCCAGTGACACGAGCCTACCAGACGAGCTAAACCACTTCTATGCTCGCTTTGAGGCAAGCAACACTGAGGCATGTAGGAGAGCATCAGCTGTTCTGGATGCTCCCCGTAGCCGACGTGAGTAAGACCTTTAAACAGGTCAACATACACAAGGCTGCGGGACCAGACGGATTACCAGGCCGTGTGCTCCGGGCATGTGCTGACCAACTGGCAGGTGTCTTCATTGATATTTTCAACGTCCCTGATTGAGTATGTAAAACCAACATGCCCAAGAACACAACGGAAACCTGCCTAAATGACTACAGGCCCGTAGCACTCACGTCCGTAGCCATGAAGTGCTTTGAAAGGTTGGT
Organism: Salvelinus fontinalis; assembly: GCF_029448725.1. Classification (NCBI taxonomy): domain Eukaryota; kingdom Metazoa; phylum Chordata; class Actinopteri; order Salmoniformes; family Salmonidae; genus Salvelinus; species Salvelinus fontinalis. The sequence goes on from NC_074700.1 coordinate 8,569,846, forward strand.
AATGGCTCACATCAACACCATTGTGATCCTCAACACTGGAGCTCCCCGAGGGTGCGTGCTCAGTCCCCTCCTGTACTCCCTGTTCACCCACGATTGCATGGCCAGGCACGACTCCAACACCATCATTAAGTTTGCAGACGACACAACAGTGGTAGGCCTGATCACTGACAACGATGAGACAGCCTATAGGGAGGAGAAGACCTGGCCGGGTGGTGCCAGAATAACAACCTATCCCTCAACATAACCAAGACTAAGGAGATGATTGTGGACTACAGGAAAAGGAGGATCGAGCACGCTCCCATTCTCATCGACTGGGCTGTAGTGGAGCAGGTTGAGAGCTTCAAGTTCCTTGGTGTCCACATCAACAACAAACTAGAATGGTCCAAACACACCAAGACAGTCATGAAGAGGGCACGACATAGCCTATTCCCCCCTCAGGAAACGAAAAAGATTTGTCATGGGTCCTTTGATCCTCAAAAGGTTCTACAGCTGCAACATCGAGAGCATCCTGACTGGTTGCATCACTGCCTGTTACGGCAATTGCTCGTCCTCTGACCGCAAGAGGGTAGTGCATACGGCCCAGTACATCACTGGGGCTAAGCTGCCTGCCATTCAGGACCTCTACACACTATTTGCATTGTGTGCCCCCCCCAACCCCTATTTTTTACGCTCTGTTTATCAGATATGCATAGTCACTTAAACTATACATTCATGTACATACTACCTCAATTGGGTCGACCAACCAGTGCTCCCGCACATTGGCTAACCGGGCTATCTGAATTGTGTCCCGCCACCCGCCACACACCACCCGCCAACCCCTCTTTTACGCTACTGCTACTCTCTGTTCATCATATGTGCAGAGTCACTTTAACCATATCTACATGTACATACTACCTCAATCAGCCTGACTAACCGGTGTCTGTATGTAGCCTCGCTACTTTATAGCCTCGCCACTATATATAGCCTGTCTTTTTACTGTTGTTTTTTTCTTTACATACCTATTGTTCACCTAATACCTTTTTTGGTTAGAGCCCGTAAGTAAGCATTTCATTGTAAGGTCTACACCTGTTGTATTCGGCGCACGTGACAAATAAACTTTGATTTGATTTGAATATAATCATACAATATCATCTTGGCCTATATCCATATGTTATTGGCATGAAATAAAACCAGTTAACACTGTTTTTGAAATGGAAACGGCTTCTTTGATTAGCACTCCTATTTGAAAGGTCTTTTGAATGGATCTCCATGCCCTTTCTAGTGTGTTGTGTATAGCGAGAGGGAGGGAGGTGACTGGGAGGTACTGTACCACCAGTGCCAGGAAGTACAAGGTGCAAGGAGGGGGCACTCCACTGTGTTGCTGTCTGGGTTTACATTCAAATCAGAGGTCATGTGAGAGGCAAAAATCTAGTCCGACTGGTTATGATGGAGCAAACAGGTATGGTTAAGAGAGAGAAAGAGAGTCGTTTCTCTATAGTACTAGACTCATTGCTACTGGTGCATTTCGCCATCATCCAAACAAGACATATAATAATGTGAACACAGACATAAAAAGGAAGTTGAATCAGATTCAAGTTTTGGTCAAATGAGTAGAAAATATTATACCACATACATGATATGACAATGTATGATTTTTAATGCCTATATAATTTTAATTATTGTGCGATTGCACCACATTATGTGTAATATATTATTGTGAAATGACAATTATTTTATGTGTAGGCAGGTGGCTAAGCAATTGTTGCACAGGTGGACATTGAAAAGGGGTGGAGTGAAAATACTAGGAAGAGGCGGAGAAAGCACTGTGGACAGGTAGCCAAAAAAACACTGAATGCTGTTGCTAAAGTTTTTTGAGACACCAGTTGAAGAGAGGATATTTTGCTATGAGATTAAACAACCGACAAATTTTGAAAAACTAAAGTATGATCATTTATTCACGAAATTAAGAAAAACAGTATGGCACGTGATGTGGATTATCCGTAGGCCTAGGTCTAACGATCCTATTGGGAGTACATTGATTTGTTGTAGCATATCCAAAAGCTGGGTTCATAAATAAGCAAGATGGTGGCCCTGGTGGACCGTGGGTCATTTTATTGACGGTTAGTATTTAGCTCTTATCTACGTTGACTGAACTTCGGTATCAACTTGCCCCACCATACAGCAGCCTTGCCCTATACAATAAGTCCACAGTCTTTGTTCTAAAAGTCTACAGTAGACTATATTGTATTAAATAACACATAGGCCAACACCTGTAGGTCTACTTTCATTGATTCATTCATTATTGGGGACTGTTCTGCCCTTTTACTGATTTAACATAAAATCCTGTGTAACAAATGAAAGAGTTACTTTTATGGATAGCTAACTCATATGAAAAAAAGATGGCAATGAGTTTTCGATGGGCAAGAATTAATCAAATACAAAAATATTGGAGAAAGGCTTCATTGTTCTTGAACGTGCTTCAGTAAGCTCCAAGGCGTACTTTTCAGTGCATGAACCAGATAATTCAGAGCCTTTTGTTCTAAGTTGAGAAATGGATAATCATTCTAATGCTGACCTAATAGATTACAGTTGTGCAATACTTTAATTTTATATAGGCCTACAGGTGGCAATTCCACGATAACATAATGACTCCTATTTTTCTCTTTTAAAAGTATGCCAAATAAAATACTTTTATTACAAAGTTAAAGAAACCAGAGAACTCTATGCACAGGGACTAATTTTAACAATTTCCACTGAACATTTTACAAAAACACATTTACTTGAAAAACAGTGCAGATGTAAAGTTTGGTAACAGAAGGGATAAAATCTCCCTCGGTTTTATTATTTTACACAGTGGCTGTTATTCTAATTCTAATTTAGTAAAATGATGAAGTGTTTTAATCACTTAATAAATCCTAAGACAAATTTGTATCAGTAAAACCACTATAACTATTTGGTGGGTCTACCGTTCCTTGTTAGTTCTGTGAACTTTCATTATCCTCCTCATGTGGGAGAAATATGTGAAAATTCTGCGTCTTAAAGATATGTGAGTTTTTGGTAACAGAATGACAATACACTAGGCAATATTTCTTAAACTTACAGAAGGCAAATCATTTCTGCAAAACTAAATATAAATGTTGATATTAGTTGGCAGGGGTCTTTACGTCAACATTACTGTGTTTTGATGTATTCATAATACCTTTTAACACTTTCTCTACTAGATGTTTTCTAAGACCCCTCTTCCACCTGTTTGACCAGAAATTAAATCAAAGCCTTTGCTTATTCAACATTTTTAGGATAGAAAATGGTTGAAACAATTGATACATGCCTTAACGTGTCATGAATATATACTCTTAGCTTTCATTTGACACCAAATTTGATGTGCTGCCATAAACTTCGTGTTAGTGCTCATGGGGCCTTTTGCATGGAAATTCCCAAGGTTTGATGCCTTTTTCATAAGGGAAAATCAAGTCTGAAATGTCTGTGTTTGGTTGCTCATGTGTCTTTACTGCTACTGCAGAATTACAAACTTCAGAAGTCTTTTTAAACCTCAAATACAGCACAAGTTTTACATTTCCTGCATTTCACGAAAGTTCTCCTGCAACAGCGTGATCAAATTAAGATCCTACATCTGTACCAGCGAGCTCAGGATAAACTCCTCTTGACAAAGAATTAGTGTATAGCTTTTGAGTGTTTTGCTTCTCAATTTAGGCATGAATTTGGATTTATGAACAAATACTTATTTAACTAAGGGGAAAAGTTATGTCATAGCTGAGAGAGTTTGGTGTTACAGTGCATGTTCAGGACATCATGTATACCTGAAATAATTATTCAACTTCCAGGAAACTTTTTTGTTGACTGATTGGTGACAGTACTGGTTGGGTCAGTCAGTCAGTCCATGTGTTCTCTGTTACAAGAGCCTTTCTCTGTAAGGAGACGTTATACACGTTTATTATGTCATTATGATTCTTTGTCAAACTGTTTTTGTTAGAAACCCTGCTTGTCAAGGATAATGTGTCCAGTGGGTTTTTAGACGTCTCCAGTTACCCCATTAGAGGATCTCCATTTGATCTTGAGTAGCTTTGAATATACACAAAGCCTCCAAAATGCTTAATGGACAGAGCAAATAGGCCCAAACCTTCTAAATACTGACTGCATGCAAGCTTAATAGATGGCTGCTAAGTAACAACAACAAACTAAAACTGGCCAGCTTCCTCTCTCTCCTCTCCACACACTCATTAGTTGCCACCTACACCCTTTGCCGAGTCTGTAACAACCGGGTGTTCAGGTTTTCAGGGGAAATGGAAAGAGAGCTTTTGATGTGACTTCCACATTTACTGGATTGGTTTGAACAGTGCAAAAATGAACCTCCACCAAAACATTTATGTTTTTCTTGTCAAAACCAGTATGTAGTGGATCTAGGCATTTATTTTATGCCTGCTACATTAGGTTAGTTACCACCCAAAATTATTCAGTAGCTGAGTGTGTTAAAGATTTATACACGTGTACATAAAGCAAAATGACCTTAAAGGTGCAGCAGTTTAAAAAAAATCTCATATCAAATCATTTCTGTGTATCATTTCTGGATAACAATTTCTGGGTACCTTACTATGATTGTTTTCAGTTAAAATGGTCAAAAAGAGACAAAAAAGGCTTCTTAGCAAAGATATATTTCTCAAGCAAGAATTTTGTTAGGACTCTCTGGGAGTGGTCTGAGTGGGGAGGGGAAAACTGAAAACTAGCTGTTATTGGCAGAGAGGTTTGGAACTCTCTTTCTTATTGGTCTATTAACTAATTTACCGCCTTGTGACAGGTTGAAATTTCAGGCGGTCTTTTCAAACAGATTATACACTAAAAGGGCATTATCATATTTTTTTTTACAATTTCACAGTATTATTCAAACCTCATAGTGTGGTAATATACTGTATATTAAACACAGCAACATCTAGTTTTTGAATGTACTGGGCATTTAAAACAATGGGACATGTGTGAGAAATAACGTCAGTTTTTGGTTGCACATGTGTCTTTACTGCAGAATTGCTCCACAGAGTTTCTCAGATGTGATATTTGGGTGTGGGTTTGGGAGTTGTCTTTGGGAATCTATTATGACATGAGAAAGTGCTTGTCCGGGCTAGCCCCTAGCACCTCAGGCTGCATCAATGTATCTGTCTCAAATAGAATCAAATCACATTGTATTGGTCACATACACATGGTTAGCAGATGTTATTGCGTGTGTATGATTTTAATGCTTGTGCTTCTAGTTCTGACAGTGCAGCAATATCTAACAAGTAATAACTAACAATTCCACAACAAATACCTAATACACACAAATCTAAGTAAAGGAATGGAATAAGAATATATAAATATATGGATGAGCAATGACAGAGCGGCATAGGCTAAGATGCAATAGATAGTATGAAATACAGTATATACATATGAGATGAGTAATGCAAGATATGTAAACATGATTAAAGTGGCATTATTAATTATAGTGACTAGTGTTCCATTTATTAAAGTGGCCAATGATTTCACGTCTGTATGTAGGCAGCAGCCTCTCTGTGCTAATGATGTCTGTTTAACAGTCTGATGGCCTTGAGTTAGAAGCTGATAGAAGCTTTTTTTCAGTCTCTCGGTCCCAGCTTTGATGCACCTGTACTGACGTCACCTTCTGGATGGTAGCGGGTGAACGGGCAGTAGCTCCGGTGTTTGTTGTCCTTGATGATCTTTTTGGCCTTTCTGTGACATCAGGTGCTGTAGGTGTCCTGGAAGGCAAGTAGTTTGCCCCCGGTGATGCATTGTGCAACCCGCACCACCCTCTGGAGAGCCCTGCGGTTGTCAGTTGCTGTACCAGGCGGTGATACAGCCTGACAGGATGCTCTCAATTGTGCATCTGTAAAAGTTTGTGATGGTTTTAGGTGACAAGCCACATTTCTTCAGCCTCTTGAGGTTGAAGAGGTGCTGTTGTGCCTTCTTCACCACACTGTCTGTGTGGGTGGACCATTTCAGTTTGTCCGTGATGTGTACACCGAGGAACTTGAAGCTTTCCATCTTCTCCACTGCGGTACCATCGATGTGGATAGAGTGGTGCTCCCTCTGCTGTTTCCTTAAGTCCACAACCATCTCCGTTGTTTTGTTGACGTTGAGGGACAGGTTATTTTCCTGACACCACACTCCAAGAGCCCTCACCTCCTTCCTGTAGGCTGTCTCGTCGTTGTTGGTAATCAAGCCTACTACTACTGTGTCGTCTGCAAACTTGATGATTGAGTTGGAGGCGTACATGGCCACGCAGTCGTGGGAGTACAGGAGGGGGCTGAGAACGCACCCTTGTGGGGCCCCAGTGTTGAAGATCAGCGAAGTGGAGATGTTGTTTACTACCACCACCTGGGGGCGGCCCATCAGCAAGTCCAGGACCCAGTTGCACAGGGTGGGGTTGCGACCCAGGGCCTCAAGCTTAATGATGAGCTTGGAGGGTAAAATGGTGTTGAATGCTGAGCTATAGTCAGTGAACAGCATTCTGTTCGGCCAAACCCTCCCTAACCCGGACGACGCTAGGCCAATTGTGCGTTGCCCCACGGACCTCCCGGTCGCGGCCGGCTGCGAACCCAGAGACTCTGGTGGTGCAGCTAGCGCTGCGATGCAGTGCCCTAGACCACTGCGCCACCCGGGAGGCCCGTGAACAGCATTCTTACATAGTTATTCCTCTTGTCCAGATGGGATAGGGCAGTGCGCAGTGTGATGGCAATTGCAACGTCTGTGGACCTAGTGGGGTGGTAAGTAAATTGAAGTGGGTCAAGGGTGCCAGATAAGGTAGAGGTGATATAATCCTTGACTAGTCTCTCAAAGCACTTCATGTCGACAGAAGTGAGTGCTACGGGGCGATAGTAATTTAGTTCAGTTACCTTTTCATTGGGTACAGGAACAATGGTGGCCATCTTGAAGCATGTGGGGACAGCAGACTGGGATAGGGAGAGATTGAATATGTCCGTAAACACACCTGCCAGCTGGTCTGCGCATGCTCTGAGGACGCGGCTAGGGATGCCGTCTGGGCCGGCAGCCTTGTTAGGGTTAACACGTTTAAATGCCTTACTCACGTCGGTCATGGAGAAGGAGAGCCCACAGTCCTTGGTAGTGGGCCGCGTTGGTGGCACTGTATTATCCTCAAAGCAGGCAAAGAAAGTTTTTAGTTTGTCTGGAAGCAAGACGCCGGTGTCCGTGACATGGCTGGTTTTCCTTTTTTAGTTTGTGAGTGTCTGTAGACCCTGCCACATACGTCTCGTGTCTGAGCCGTTGAATTGCGACTCCACTTTGTTCTATACTGACATTCTGCTTGTTTGATTGCCTTGCGGAGGGAATAACTACACTGTTTGTATTCAGCCATATTCCCAGTCACCTTTCCATGGTAAAATGTGGTGGTTCGCATTGTCTGTCTGTGTCTGTGGACATACTCAATGTACAGTGCCTTTGGAAAGTATTCAGACCCCTTGACTTTTCCCACATTTTGTTCCATTACAGCCTTATTCTGAAATGGATTAAATTAAAAAATACTTTATTTGCATAAGTATTCAGACCCTTTGCTATGAGACTCGAAATTGAGCTCAGGTGCATCCTGTTTCCATTGATCATCCTTGAGATGTTTCTACAACTTGATTGGAGTACACCTGTGTTAAATTCAATTGATTGGACATGATTTGGAAAGGCACACACCTGTCTATATAAGGTTCCACAGTTGACAGTGCGTGTCGAATGAATTGGGATTAAACGTCAGGAATTGTGAAAAACTGAGTTTAAATGTATTTGGCTAAGGTGTATGTAAACTTCCGACTTCAACTGTATATGTGAGAACTGGTTAGAGTTTGCCAGAGTACTTGACACAGGAATGTAGGCCTCTGACTCACCCTTCTCTCTGATAACTCTGGTTGTTTTATGGCTGCAATTCCCTGAAGCGGAAGTCCACAGACGGACAATGATATGAGATGACAAGAGGCCTGTGTGTGAACTGTGAACATAGCTAGTTACTGTAAAACAGGCTGCCTCGTTATTAAATTGCAACTCAGAAAAGGTACTGCCTCCTTTGGTTACAGCTCTTCGACTTTCTCTAATGTCCCTCCACTGAACAACATGAGTGAATTCTCAATTAAATTATGCATATTCAATTGGTGCATCTGCTGGTGAAAAAGCATCAAGGCAATGCTTATGGAGCTGTTTCTTGTAATTGGCTTGAAATGCATCCTCCCTTGAGGTTATCACTGGTAATGACTGGACTGGTGAAAGTGCCAGAGCCGCTGGCTGCTGGTAAGCTTTCTTGACTTGGACATACAGTTGAAGTCGGAAGTTTACATACACCTTAGCCAAATACATTTAAACTCAGTTTTTCACAATTCCTGACATTTAATCCAAGTTAACATTCCCTGTCTTAGGTCAGTTAGGATCACCACTTTATTTTGAGAATGTGAAATGTCAGAATAATAGTAGAGAGAATTATTTATTTCAGCTTTTATTTCTTTCATCACATTCCCAGTGGGTCAGAAGTTTACATACACTCAATTAGTATTTGGTAGCATTGCCTTTAAATTGTTTAACTTGGGTCAAACGTTTCCAGTAGCCTTCCACAAGCTTCCCACAATAAGTTGGGGGAATTTTGGCCCATTCCTGAGGACAGAACTGGTGTAACTGAATCAGGGTGTAGGCCTCCTTGCTTGCACACGCTTTTTCAGTTCTGTCCAGAAATGTTCTATATGATTGAGGTCAGGGCTTTGTGATGGCCACTCCAATACCTTGACTTTGTTGCCCTTAAGACATTTTGCCACAACTTTGGAAGTATGCTTGGGGTCATTGTTCATTTGGAAGATCCGTTTGCGACCAAGCTTTAACTTCCTGACTGATATCTTGAGAGGTTGTTTCCATATATCCACATACTTTTGCTTCCTCATGATGCCATCTATTTTGTGAAGTGCACCAGTCCCTCCTGCAGCAAAGCACCCCCACAACATGATGCTGCCACCCCCGTGCTTCATGGTTGGGATGGTGTTCTTCGGCTTGCAAGCCTCCCCCTTTTTCCTCCAAACATAACAATGGTCTTTATGGCCAAACAGTTCTATTTTTGTTTCATCAGACCAGAGGACATTTCTCCAAAAAGTACGATCTTTGTCCCCATGTGCTGTTGCAAACCGTAGTCTAGATTTTTTATGGTGATTTTGGAGCAATGGCTTCTTCCTTGCTGAGTGGCCTTTCAGGTTATGTTGATATAGGACTCGTTTTCCTGTGGATATAGATACTTTTGTACCTGTTTCCTCCAGCATCTTCACAAGGTCTTTTGCTGTTGTTCTGGGATTGATTTGCACTTTTCACACCAAAATACGTTCATCTCTAGGAGACAGAACGGGTCTCCTTCCTGAGTGGTATGACGGCTGCATGGTCCTATGGTGTTTATACTTGCGTACTATTGTTTGTACAGATGAATGTGGTACCTTCAGGTGTTTGGAAATTGCTCCCAAGGATGAACCAGACTTGTGGAGGTCTACACTTTTTTTTCTAAGGTCTTGGCGGATTTCTTTGGATTTTCCCATGATGTCAAGCAAAGAGGCACTGAGTTTGAAGGTAGGCCTTGAAATACATCCACAGGTACACCTCCAATTGATTCAAATGATGTAAATTAGCCTATCAGAAGCTTCTAAAGCCATGACATCATTTTCTGGAATTTTCCAAGCTGTTTAAAGGCACAGTCAACTTAGTGTATGTAAACTTCTGGCCCACTGGAATTGTGATGCAGTGAATTATAAGTGAAATAATCTGTCTGTAAACAGTTGTTGGAAAAATGACTTGTGTCATGCACAAAGTAGATGTCCTAACTGACTTGCCAAAACTATGGTTTGTTAAAAATACATTTGTGGAGTGGTTGAAAAACGAGTTTTAATGACTCCAACCTAAGTGTATGTAAACTTCCGACTTCAACTGTAAATGTTAGCCAACACATTGCTAACCTTTGTTAATTAAATCAGCTAAACTGCTGCTTTAAGCAAAAATGTGTTTTGAGTTACAACTTTCTAGCTAATCAGCCCTTAGAGTTTACACTTCCTCTTCCAAATGCAATGTGGGGAAGTCAGAATAATGAAAAACTATGTACCCAATCTATTCATTTTCAAATTATGATTACTTCTCCTTGTCATTATCATTCACCTCATTAGACAAAAAGTGAAAATAATTGTTTTTGCTAACATACAATGGGGGTCCCTGGTTCGCCAGTTTCCCTAGTGCTGTGGTGACCCGCAGGGTCATGCTGATGGAACAGGACACTCAGTGGCTGTACCACCTCCTGGCCGAGGTCCAGTTGGAGAGGTTTTACCCGCGTGTCCGGGACAGCCTCAACATCACCCGCGTAGAGCATTTCACCTACGTCAAGGAGTCTGACCTCGAACAGATTGGCATCAGCAAACCAGGTCAGTACACTGTGGTTATTGTTGTCCTTTTAAAAAATGATTCTATAGCTATTTTTGGTAACACTTCATATGAAAAGCCCCTATGTTGTGCATTATAATGCACTATGAATAGTTCACATGGGATTATAAATGCCCTTATGAAGAGGGTATTCATGTGAAGTGTAACCCTTGTTTGTATGTTGTATGGCCATATCTTTTATATCGAATATTTGTCTACGTGTAGGACAGAGAAGATTATGGGAGGCTTTAAAAAACTACAAGATCAGCGTGAGGCCCAAATCGTGGATGGCCAAGGTAAGACCTTTACATGGGGCTCCCGAGTGGCACAGTGGCGCAGATGCAGGCACTGCATCTCAGTGCTTGAGACATCACTACAGACACCCGGGTTCGAATCCAGGCTGTATCACAACCGGCTTTAATTGGGAGTCCTATAGAGCAACAATTGGCCCAGTGTCGTCTGGGTTTGGCTGGTGTAGGCCGTCATTGTAAATAAGAATTTGATCTTAACTGACGTGCCTAGTTAAAGAAAGGTTAAACATCTCTCAAGTCCCTCCAGAATGCAATTTACTATTGTATACCATTTGTTTCAAGGTAGTGGTGAGTTCTTTGAAATAAGTACCAGACATTATTGATTGACACAACATAATATTTGGAATGCTCACCTGTCACTCATGTTGATCTGTTGGTCCCCCAGGCGTTCAGGGGGTGTGGTCCGGAGGGAGGTGACCAATGGGGCAGTGTGGGGTCGGGCCAGGAGAAAGGGGGGCGGGCCCTCACCTGTCTGATCCAGGACGATGAGCTGACTCTGGGGGAGAAGCTGGGAACGGGCTCCTTCGGCGTGGTGAAGAGAGGAGAGTGGCAGACCCCCACTGGGAGAGTGGTGAGTGGAGTTTTAAATGTATAAATGTTCAAATGTATGTTGCTTCTGGTGGGACTGTATTTAACTTTTATTTTACTCACCAACAGTAAAAGGCAGAGCTAGGTTGACAGTTTAGAAAGCCACAGGGCAAGATACTGTACCTTCAAAAGGATCAATAGAAATTGCATAACAGAAATCAAAAATAATTTACATTGAAGTACAGTGCATTCGTGAAGTATTCAGACCCCTCCCCCTTTTCCACATTTTGTTACGTTACAGCCTTATTCTAAAATGGATTAAACACTTTTTCCCCTCATCAATCTACACACAATACCCCATAATGGCAAAGTGAAAACAGGTTTTTAGAATTGTTTGTACTTTTATTAAAAATAAATGTAAAAATATCTTTTTTACATAAGTATTCAGACTCTTTGCTATGAGACTCGAAATTGAGCTCAGGTGCATCTTGTTTCCAGTGGAGTCCACTTGTGGTAAATTCAGTTGTTTGGACATGATTTGGAAAGACACACACCAGTCTATATAAGGTTCCACAGTTGACAGTGCATGTCAGAGCAACAACCAAGCCATGAGGTCGAAGGAATTGTCCGTAGAGCTCCAAGACAGGATTGTGTCGAGGCACAGATCTGGGGAAGGGTATCAAAAATTGTCTGCAGCATTGAAGGTCCCCAAAAGCACAGTTGGCTCCATCCTTCTTAAATGGATGATGTTTGTAACCACTAACACTCTTTCTAGAGCTGTCCGCACAGCCAAACTGAGCAATCTGGGGAGAAGGGCCTTGGTCAGGGAGGTGACCAAGAACCCGCTCCAGAGTTCCTCTGTGGAGATGGGAGAACCTTCCAGAAGGACAACCATCTCTGCAGCACTCCACCAATCAGGCCTTTATGGTAGAGTGGCCAGACGGAAGCCACTCCTCAGTAAAAGGAACATGACAGCCCACTTGGAGTTTGCCAAAAGGCACCTAAAGGACTCTCAGTCCATGAGAAACAAGATTCTCTGGTCTGATGAAACCAAGGTTGAGCTCTTTGGTCTGAATGCAAAGAGTCACGTCTGTAGGAAACGTGGCACCATTACTACGGTGAAGCATGGTGGTGGTGGCATCATGCTGAGGGGATGTTTTTCAGCGGGAGGGAGTTGGAGACTAGTCAGAATCAATGGAAAGATGAACGGAGCATAGTACAGAGAGATCCTTGATGAAAACCTGCTCCAGAGTGCTCAGGACTTCAGACTGGGGCGAAGGTTTACCTTCCAACAGGACAATGACCCTAAGCACAGAACCAAGACAACGCAGGAGTGGCTTCGTGACAAGTCTCTAAATGTCCTTGAGTAGCCCAGCCAGAGCCCGGACTTGAACCCGATCGAACATCTCTGGAGAGACCTGAAGATAGCTGAGCAGCGACTTTCCCCATCCAACCTGACAGAGCTTGAGAGGATCTGCAGAGAAGAATGGGATAAACTCCCCAAATACAGGTGTGCCAAGCTTGTAGCGTCATACCCAAGAAGACTTTAGGCTGTAATCGCTGTCAAAGGTGTTTCAACAAAGTACTGAGTAAAGGGTCTGAAAACGAATGTAAATGTGATATTTCAGTTTATTTATCTTTTATAAATTAGCAAACATTTCTAAAAACCTGTTCTTACTTTGGCGTTATGGGGTATTGTGTGTACAAAACATTTTTTAAATCCATTTTACAATAAGGCTGTAACAAAACATAACATGGAAAAAGTCAAGGGGTCTGAATACTTTCCGAATGCTCTGTATATTCCCAATCAATTTAAATTACATTATAATCTTTACCAAATGGTATTAATCAGTGCACCTAACTCCTCCATCCTTCCCCCTCTTCTTTCTGTTGCCATGACAGCTGCCGGTGGCAGTGAAGTCTCTGAAAAGTAGTCTTTCCAGACAGACAGACACCATGACAGACTTTCTCCAGGAGGTGACCACCATGCAGTCTCTAGACCACCCCAACATCATCCGCCTCTACGGAGTGGTGCTCACACAGCCCCTCAAGATGGTGAGAATGCCATTATCTCTATCCTCTTAAAGGTGGACTACAAAACATATTTAGTATTATTCCTATTTCTGCGTTGTAATCCTTTCATGCATGGCCTTTGCATATGCTAATATTCTAATTGGTAGAATTGCTATTGAAATACAGGCATTCAAATTTAAATAAACATTGAACGGTCATTCAGATGTTATGTCTGTCTCAGAATTCACTCAGGGAATTGGAGGGAACATGTAGTGTAAAGAAGTCACTTTAAAACCCTATTCTCCTCCTCCCAGGTGACAGAGTTGGCCTGTCTGGGGTCCCTGTATGACATGCTGCGCTCTCGCCAGCACGAGTACCCCCTGGCACGTCTCTGGCTCTTCGCCACCCAGATAGCAGCCGGTATGGAGTACCTGGAGGGTCGCAGGTGAGGCACGAAACAGTCCCACTCTACAGACAGACTACAACCAAATATGCAATTTTAACCACTAACTTCACTGTAACCCTAAACGTCAACAATTCCTCTGACCAACTTCATGCATATATTTTTCCACAATGGACTGGAATTTCCGTAATGCCAATGAAATTTCAGCAGAGGCGGAAGGAAGACACTTCTAGCCAATGAAAATGCTGAACCATTCCTGGTTGTAGCCGGTATAGTGGGCCTGTGCTATATCTCCCCCAGGTTCATCCATAGGGACCTGGCTGCCCGGAACATTCTGTTGGCCTCCAGGGAGATGGTGAAGATTGGGGACTTTGGTCTGATGAGGGGCCTGAGCCAGGAGACAGACCAGTACGTGATGACGGCCCACAGACGCATCCCCTTCGCCTGGTGAGCTGAAGGGGAACATCAGGGTGTTTGTGGGGGGATATATCAATGATGAGTCATTTATTCTTTAACAGTGTGACCAAATGGAAGCCGGTGTGGAGAAGGGAGATATCACTACTATGGAATTTTCTTTGGTAAATGATTGGCAGTTTTTGGTAATTCCATCTCTCTCTCTCTCTCTCTCTTTTTTTTTCTCCATATCTCTCCTCCCACGCTCCCTCCAGGTGTGCCCCAGAGAGTCTGCGTGTGGGCTCTTTCACCCACTCATCTGACGTGTGGATGTTTGGGGTCATTCTCTGGGAGATGTTCACCTACTGTGAGGAGCCTTGGCGAGGGCTATCTGGCAGACAGGTATGTGTAGACACACTGTACACATTGTTATGATGCCAGAGTCAGACAGAACTTGCTTAGGCAGGAAAGAAGAGGAATTTGTACACAGCCACCGCTGGGGTTTTCCAAAATCTAGAAGCATTTACTGTTTTCCAAATTTAGAAGCAGAGTCAGAGATAGAGCTTAAAAAGTAGCTTGATTTAGCTTTCTTAATCGAGAGAGTACATCTGATTCTCAATTGGCTGACAGATTGCCAGTCCACTACAGTCAGTTTTCCTTGCTTTGGCCCAGGCCTGATTTCTCATCTGAATGAGCTCAGATAACTCAGAAGAAAACCAAGGGGTAGATCTACACTACATGACCAAAGTATGTGGATACCTGTTCATCGAACATCTCATTCCAAAATCATGGGCATTAATATGGAGTTGGTCCCCCCTTTGCTGCTATAATAGCCTCCACTCTTCTGGGAAGACTTTCCACTAGATGTTGGAACATTGCTGCGGGGTCTTGCTTCCTTTCAGCCTCAAGAGCATTAGTGAGGTCAGGCATTGATGTTTTGCGATTAGGCCTGGCTCGCAGTCGGCGTTCCAATTCATCCCAAAGGTGTTCGAGGGGGTTGAGGTCAGGGCTCTGTGCAGGCCAGTAAATGTTCTTCCACACCGATCCTGACAAACCATTTCTGTATGGACCTCGCTTTGTGCACGAGGGCATTGTCATGCTGAAACAGAAAGGCCCTTCCCCCAAACTGTTGCCACAGAATCGTCAAGAAAGTCATTGTATGCTGTAGCGTTATGATTTCCCTTCACTTGAACTAAGGGGCCTAGCCTGAACCATGAAAAGCAACCCCAGACCATTATTTCTCCTCCAGCAAACTTTACAGTTGGCACTATGCATTCAGGCAGGTAGGGTTCTCTTGGCATCACGCCAGATGGTGAAGCGTGATTCATCACTCCAGAGAACGCGTTTCCAATGCTCCAGAGTCCAATGGTGGTGAGCTTTACACCACTCCAGCCGACGCTTGGCATTGTGCATGGTGATCTTAGGCTTGTGTGCAGCTGCTCGGCCATGGAAACTCATTTCATGAAGCTCCCAATGAACAGCTCTTGTGCTGATGTTGCTTCCAGAGGTAGTTTGGAACTCGGTACGTATGTATATAATTATATATATAGTGTATCTTTGACTCTGAATTGTTTAAAAGGGGCATGTTTATCTGCCAGAGGAATAAATATAGAGGATACATTTTCTAGAGCCAACTCAGTGTCAGGAATACAGGAGATAGTGGCTAACTCAGAGTACAACATGTCGTGTAAAAACCCTTGAAGAGAAATCGTTTTAAAATCTTTCTTCTTAATTAAACGAGGATTAGTATTTTTTTGTTTCATATCTGTAATACATGCTATGGGACAATGATCACTGAGATCATATGCAAATACTCCACTAGACAAATATTTCTGGGGGTTACTAGTAAGAATTAAATCAACCAATGAGGAGTTAACTGTGTGCCAAGCATTGGGAACATCCGTGTAGAACAGAAGGTCTACTTTTATTTCCTTGATTCACTTTCAGGATGAAGTCTGCCCTCGGAGTCTCTGTAGATTTGAATTACTTTTTTTCTGACTCACTTGGAACATTTTCAGGGTACGTGATGGCAAGGCGTCTGAAACAATGCTTAGACAAGGCATCCATCTTCTTCTCCGTGGTGACCTCTAAACAATGCACTATGCTCTAGAATGATGTGACGTGTCTCTTGATGAAAGCACTTGTTTAAATAATGCACCTATAGATAAATGCACTTTTTAAACAACGCACTTTTATGAATAATACAAATAAAGATATGAAATGTGTTTTTCAATGACACAACACATTACACAGAAATGAAGACACGCTCTCAGTGTTCCGAATGTTTCCACCTCCTTTCCGAGTGTTCTTTTGCTTGTTCGTTTGTTCGTCTGAATGCTTGCGTCCCTCAAGGCCTGAACTATCCTCCAGAAGTCCCTCAGAAATCCGTCCTCTTTCTCCCTCTGTTGGTTTTGTGTTTGTTTTGTCGATGTCCTAATTCTTCTTGTTGTCCTTGTTGGGTTTATGGTCCCCCTATCCCATTCCTTCCTTGTGTTGCCTGTTGATTCAGCAGATGAGTCCTGCAAGAACCAAGTCGATCAATCTCTCAAAACCTCTCCAAACTATTTCCACAAAAGTATCTTCCAATTCCTCTAGCTGGGCAGAACACAGCAATGCACTAAAATAACTCAACTGTTAACATATAATACACATTATTACAAAAATTACAATTTAAGGACGAGCTCTTGTTAAGTGCTGCTGCTCATGGAATTGGTTTCTAGGAGATGATACAAGATGATAAAAGAGGAAAATAACAATATATACATTTAGGATAAATTAAATACTAAATACAGTATATGGGGAACATGAACGCGCCAAACAATTTATAAGGGGAATTAAATAATGAGCGTTCGTAACGAGAGCTAATGAGTCAGATTTGTCACGTACACCTTGTAGGTAGAGCACTTTAAGTTGAACCATGACTCAAGAGGACACAAGGCTCCAAGCATTTGTACGACCTCTGAAATATTTGAGCCTTTTGTACCAAATCAAATATTCAATATTGTGTGTGTGTGTGTGTGTGTGTGTGTGTGTGTGTGTGTGTGTGTGTGTGTGTGTGTGTGTGTGTGTTTGTGTCCACAAACATCTTCAATATCACAACAATGCAATGTCTTTGTCATTAAACGTTCCCCACTCTTTTTTTTCTCTCAGATCCTCTGGCGTGTGGAGCTGGAGGGACAGCGTATGGAGAGACCCCCTGACTGTCCTCAGGAACTCTACTCTGTGATGAGAAAGTGTTGGGCCTGCACCCCCTCCAACCGACCCACCTTCTCCCAGCTCACCACCCTGGTCGCAGAGGTAACACTGTAAATATATGTACAGTACCAGTCAACAGTTTGGACACACCTACTCATTCAAGGGTTTTTCTTTATTTTTACTATTCTCTACATTGTAGAATAATAGTGAAGACATCAAAACTATGAAATAACACATATGCAATCATGTAACCACGTAACCAAAAAAGTGTTAAACAAATCTAAATATATTTTAGATCCTTCAAAGTAACCACCCTTTGTCTTGATGACAGCTTTGCACACGCTTGGCATTCTCTCGGCCAGCTTCATGAGGTAGTCACCTGGAACGCATTTCAATTAACAGGTGTGCCGTAAAAGTTCATTTGTGGAATTTCTTTCCTTCTTAATGGGTTTGAGCCAATCAGTTGTGTGTGACAAGGTAGGGGTGGTATACTATTTGGTAAAAGACCAAGTCCATACTATGGCAAGAACAACTCAAATAAGCAAAGAGAAATGACAGTCCATTATTACTTTAAGACAAGAAGGTCAGTCAATATGGGAAGTTTCAAGAACTTTGAAAGTTTCTTCAAGTGCAGTCGCAAAAACCATGAAGCGCTATAATGAAACTGGCTCTCATGAGGATCACCACAGGAAAGGAAGAACCAGAGTTACCTCTGCTGCAGAGGATAAGTTCATTAGAGTTACCAGCACCTCAGAAATTGCAGCCCAATTAAATGCTTCGCATAGTTTAAGTAACAGACATCTCAACATAAACTGTTCAGAGGAGACTGAGTGAATCAGGCCTTCATGGTCGAATTGCTGGAAAGAAACCATGACTAAAGGACACCAATAATAAGAAGAGACTTTCTTGGACCAAGAAACACAAGCAATGGACATTAGAACAGTGGAAATCTGTCCTTTGGTCTGATGAGTCCGAATTTGAGATTTTGGTTCCAACCGCCATGTCTTTGTGAGACGAGTAGGTGAACGGATGAGCTCTGCATGTGTGGTTCGCACTGTGAAGCATGGAGGAAGAGGTGTGATGGTGTGGGCGTGTTTAGCTGGTGACACTATCAGTGATTTATTTAGAATTCAAGGCACACTTAACCAGCATGACAACCACAGCCTTCTGCAGCGATACGCCATCCCATCTGGTTTGCGCTTAATGGGACTATCATTTGTTTTTCAACAGGACAATGACCCAACCCACCTCCAGTCTGTGTAAGGGCTATTTGACCAAGAAGGAGAATGATGGAGTATTGCATCAGCCACCCTTTGCCTTGATGACAGCTTTGCACAGTCTTGACATTCTCTCAACCAGCTTCACCTGGAATGCTTTCCCAACGGTCTTGAAAGAGTTCCCACATATGCTGAGCACGCATTCTAAATAAATCACAGACCGTGTCACCATCAAAGTACCCCCACACCATAACAACTCCTCCTCCATGCTTTACGGTGGGAAATACACACACGGAGATCATCCGTTCACCTCACAAAGACATGGCGATTGGAACCAAAAATCTCCAATTTGGACTCCAAACCAAAGGACAAATTTCCACCGGTCTAATGTCCATTGCTCATGTTTCTTCACCCAAGCAAGTCTCTACTTCTTATTGATGTCCTTTTGTATTGTTTATTTGCAGCAATTCGACCATGACGACCTGATTCACACAGTCTCCTCTGAACAGTTGATTTTGAGATGTGTCAGTTACTTGAACTCTGTGAAGAATTTATTTTGGCTGCAATTTCTGAGGCTCTTTCAAAGTTCTTGAAATGTTCCGTATTGACTGACATTCATGTCTTAAAATAATGAGTGTACTGTCATTTCTCTTTGCACATTTGAGCTGTTCTTGCCATAATATGGACTTGGTCTTTTACCAAATAGGGTTATCTTCTGTATACCACCCCTACCTTGTCACAACACAACTGATTGGCTCAAACCAAACGCATGAAGAAGAAAATAAATTCCACAAATGAACTTTTAACAAGGCACACCTGTTAATTGAAATTCATTCCAGGTGACTACCTCATGAAGCTGGTTGAAAGAATGCCAAGAGTGTGCAAAGCTGTCATCAAGGCAAAAGGTGGCTATTTGAATAATCTTATATATAAAATATATTTTGATTTGTTTAACACTTTTTTGGTTACTACATGATTCCATATGTGTTATTTCATTTTCTACAATGTAGAAAATAGTAAAAATAAAGAAAAACCCTTGAATGAGTAGGTGTGTCCAAACTTTTGTACATTTATTATATGTGTATAAATGTATGCTCACATTTGCATTATACTCACTTAATACACTCTAATCAAGTGGCTCCTAAGCATGTTTTCATTAGCATTTAAGAGTCAATATGGCCAGTGACCAAAATAAAGGCAGTTGGACTACGAGACAGTGGCATAAAATGGTTTCCTCTCCCCTCTTCCCTCTCTATCCAGGCTCAGCCTTTGGAGGTGTGTGCTGTAAGGGACTTTGTGGAACCTAGAAAACTCACCCTCCTGTCCAACGACCTATTGACCATCATAGACCATAGGTAAGAGAGAAGAAGGATGGGAAGATGGAAAAAATAGATAGGAAGAAACAGAGGTTAATTGTTCAATTTAGACATATTGCTTCAAAGAGCTAAACTTTTAAACCTGAATTCCGTTGCATTGACTGTTAACCCTAATCCTCACATTCTTGCCACCTTGTAGTAATTCTTGAGAGGGGTGGTCTAAGGCCTTCAAGTCAGATGCCAAGAATAAAAGATTTGAAGATCTGACTCAAGTTTGCTAAAATTTTCAGAGAGTCCTATTTAAAAGGGTGTCAAGACAGTTTATAAGAGTTTTATAATAGTTTATAGAGTACATTTTTTGTGAATATGCAGTTCATAAATCATCAATAAACTGTTATGTCATTTGTTGGACTTGTATGATTGCCCTTTCTTAATGTGACCATTTAAATTGTATCCATGTATTTTTTATTTCGCTTACTGTATACCTACATGTGGCTTATATGTGGCTTATATGATTTGAATGTATGGTTCTCCTCCTGTAGTCTGGAGCTGTGTGAGTGGAAGGGCCAGAACCAAAGGACCTTGATAGTGGGCTGGTTCCCCCCGAGCCTGGCTGCACCCTCCCTCTCCGCCCCCAGCAGCGCCCCTGCTCTTCCCACCACAGCCCCCGTCGCTGCATCAAGCCTCATCTCGCCCCCCCTGAAGGGCAGTCTGCAGCACACGGGGCAGAGTGAGACCCACCCCGACCGTAACTGGGGCACGCCGGAACGCCTCGACGAGTCAGTAAAGTTTACACTTTTTGATGATTCTTTGATATATAGCTGTTGAGCATCATCATGCTATATGCTAGCCTGTGTTCCTGACTATGTTTGCTGTCATTAATGCCACATTGTTGCCTTGTCTTGTTTAGCATTACAGATATCCGTTGTCATATATTGATAGAAATCAAGTGAAAATTGCATTTGTTTGCGTCTTTGTTGGTGGCCCACTATTGGTGGTATACAAATCTTACAGAGTAAGTAAGATGAATGCCTTGAACCTTTGTTATTGTCAGTGTACAACCATGACCCATGTTTGTTTGAATACTGTGTTTTTAGCTGACCTCTGACCTTTTCAGGAGAGTAAACTGGAGAAGAAGCCCAGCAAATAGAGAGAGAGAGGGCGGCTCCAATTTACAGAAAATGTCAGGTACCAACTTCAATAAGTTATTTACTCTTTATTTGATTATTATATGACTGATACTAACATGTTCTCCAAATAATATTAGCTAATATTCAATCCATAGATATAATTGTTTTGTGGGTAGCAATCTGTAGCTAATTGGGCACATTACAACTCTTCTAATTGTTTAGACCTTTGGTACCCTTCGTAGTGTACTAGCCTCAAGAGCAGAGGGTCACAAGTTTGATATCACCTAAGGAAAACCACCCTCAACATGCTGTACACTGTAGTTATTTTGTACAAAATACACATACTGTATACAGTACCAGTCAAAACGATACCAGTCAAAACCTATTTAATGGTTATAATTTTTTACTGTTTCTACATTGTAGAATAATAGTGAAGACATTAAAACTAAGAAATAACACATATATTTGATATTCTTCAAATTAGCCACCCTTTGTCTTGATGACAACTTTGCACACTCTTGGCATTCTCTCTACCAGCTTCATGAGGTAGTCACCTGGAATACATTTCAATTAACAGGTGTGACTTGTTCATTTGTGGAATTTCTTTCTTTCTTAATGCGTTTGAGCCAATCAGTTGTGTTGTGACAAGGTAGGGGTGGTATACAGAAGATGGCCCAAATAATGTAACATACACATCTCAAAATCGACTGTTCAGAGGAGACTGCGTGAATCAGGCCTTCGTGGTCAAATTGCTGTGAAGAAACCACTACTAAAGGACACCAATAATAAGAAGAGACTTGCTTTGGCCAAGAAACATGAGTAGAAATCTCTGCATGTGTGGTTCCCACCGTGAAGCATGGAGGAGGAGGAGTTATTGTGTGGGGGTGCTTTGCTGGTGACACTGTCAGTGATTTATTTGGAATTCAAGGCACACTTAACCACCAGGGCAACCACAGCATTCTGCAGCAATACACCATCCCATCTGGTTAGCGCTTAGTGAGACTATCATTTGTTTTTCAACACACCTCCAAGCTGTGTACGGGCTTTTTGACCAAGAAGGAGAGTGGTGGAGTATCATCTGTATCATCTGATCTGGCCTCTACAATCACCCGACCTCAAACCAATTGAGATGGTTTGGGATGAGTTGGACCTCAGAGTGAAGGAAAAGTAGCCAACAAGTGCTCAGCATATGTAGGAACTCCTTCAAGACTGTTGGAAAAGCTTTCCAGGTGAAGCTGCTTGAGAGAATGCCAAGCGTGTGCAAAGCTGTGATCAATGCAAAGGTTAGCTACTTTGAAGAATCTCAAATATATTTAGATTTGTTTGACACTTTTTTGGTTACTACATGATTGCATATGTGTTATTTCTTTGTATTGATGTCTTCACTATTATTTCACAATGTATAAAATAGTAAAATAAAGAAAAACCCTTGAATGAGTAGGTGTGTCCAAACTTTTGACTGGTACTGTATGTTTAATAGAACTATCCATCTGTCCCCAGGTATGACCAGGAGTCTGGAGTCTGTCCTGAGTGGTCCCCAGAGCAGGACCTTAGGAGGGGTCAAAGTGGACCCCCGTCGTGGACCCCTCGCCAACGCCATGGTTGCCCGCAGCGTTGTGGTGCAGCAGGATCCCCATCGGTTCAGCGAGGCCAGCATAAACCCCCCACCTCGACCGCTCCCGCCCAACCTCAAATGCATCAAGATTCCCCAGGTGGCCTTGATCCGAGATCGGAGGCCTGTAAATCCATCCCCAGGTTCCTTGTGGCCTCCACAACCTCAAAAGCATCCACAGCAGCAGATGCTACAGCCACCCCAGCCCCAGCTGCAGCAGACCATGGGGGGCAGTGACCTGTGCAAGATGGCCCACATGGCATGGTCCAAACCAGCACTGGATGACTATGGGAACAAGGAGAGGGATGGTGAAAAGGAGTGGGTGGTGAGGGAACGAGAGAGGGAGAGGTACCCGCCTCAAGTACAACACACCAGGGAAGGCTTCATAGCACAGGTATTGAATGGATGTATGATATTTAGTTCTTGAGTTGTTAGACATATTACAGAATTCAGGCTTTGTGATTGGCCTGACGTTCTAAGGTCCTCTAGTCTGATTGGTCAGGTCATGGAAGCAGTGCATGGAGTGACCAATGAGGAGGTTCGGAACGCACTTCACTGCAATGAATGGAACCCTATAAGGGCCCAGCAACAACTCAAGGTTAGACAGAATTACTCTAATTCATACTTAATACATATATTATTTCCATGTACTTCAAAATGTATTCTCCATCAGCCAACATGGTTTACTAAGAATGCAAAAATTATGTAATAATAAATGTGATGCACCAACCTTGTGCTCTCTCCTCTCTCTCTCTCTCATTCCCTCCTTCCTTCTCAGATGGAGCAGCTGCACTCTCTGAGCCTGTGTTCTCGTGACGACTGCCTAAGGATCCTGTCCCGCTATCAGTGGGATCTACAGCTGGCCAGCCGCTACCTGTTCAGAATGGTACGGGAGGAGAGGACTGGAGGAGGAGGAGAAAGGGAGAGGAGGGACGGAGAGAGAGAGGCACCCCCTGCTGCCATGGAGAGACGGGGAGTATGAGAGGTGCGGGGATGGAGCGATACTGGAAACAGAGGACAATAAAGATTTACGAAATTGAAGAGGGACTGAGGAGCTATTTGAGGAATTTAAGAGATGGGATGGTTGATTCAAAAGGAATGGAATATATATGAAGTGAACCATAAAGACATTACAGTCCTCCAAAATACGATTTTTATCCCTTTTCACAGTTCTGTTTAGTCTTTTTTAATGACGTGACAAACAGCCACGTCCTCTCTGTTCTCAAAAGTAGTTGTGTATCATGATGAATTTGTAAATACAGTGCCTTACAAAAGTATTCAGACCCCTTGGATTTCTTCACATTTTATTGTGTTACAAAGTGGGATTCAAATTGATTGATTTGTCCTTTTTTGTCAAAAATGTACACAAAAAACTCTGTCAAATGGGAACAAAAATGTAAACTTTCTAAAAACTAAAATATAGTAATTGAATTGATTTATATGTCATTCACCCAGCTCAATGTAACATTGATAGGTTTAGGCTACTACATGATACTCAAATGTTCCCTTTACCCATCACTTTCATAGCAACAACATACAAACAGCATGATCCCTTTGCTTGTTGTATATATAATTCCTTCTCACAACTATCCACACACTCTCCTCTCACCTTTTCCCTTCACTTGTGGACTTCAGTGAACAACACATCCACTGTCAAGCAAAACCTTCATATCATGACGCTAACTGCTACATATAGCCTACATCTTTGTCACGTCATAGTCAACTAGAACTACTAGAACTGATGCATTCGTAAACCCGCTACAATCATGCAGTACAGTGTACTGTCAGAAAGCAGTTTAGCAGTTACACTGGCGGACCCCTGTGGCAATAAATTAATAAAACCAAAAGCTTACCTTGGAAGAGTTCCAGTGTTGTGTTGGATAGTCATAGCCAGCTAGCTAACATAGCATCCCTCTCTGTTTGAGCAGGGAGTTTGAGTAGGCTAAACTAGCTAGCTGCATGTGCTAGCTAAGTGAAAGTGAAAGTAAAGTATTTCTCTTTTTTTTCTCTCTGCATTGTTGGGAAGCATTTAACTGTTAGTTTAACTGCATTTATCTGCATTTAACTGTTAGTTATCTTCTTGAGAATACAGGGGGTGCTGTTTTTGCATTAGCATAATTTTCTCTCCAGATTAAACTGCCTCTTATTAAATTATTGCTCTTACTATATGCATATAATTAATACCATTGGATAGAAAACAATCTATAGTTTCTAAAACCGTTTCAATTTTGTCTCTGAGTGAAACAGAAGTCATTTGACAGCACTTTCCCTGACCAAGAAGAAGAATGCAAGATGTGCATGCTCGCTTCAACGCTCTGCCTATATATGGTCACGCCACCTATGACCCGAAACACACTTCATTCGTCTTCCTCTGGGTGTCAAGAGGACGTCAGAGGAGAAATTTTTTGTTTATCTTGTACTGACGTGAAATAAGACCTATTTCTTTGGCGTGACCGACAACTTCCGGTTCTCTGAATCGCGCGATTTGGAGGTGCGAGTGTCTACTGTTTTGCTGCCGTTACGGATGAAAACTATCTCCGTCTCGAAGTTTGTTTGATACATGTGACCATATCATCGTAATGTATGTTTTTTTAATATAGTTTAATCAGATTATTCAAATTTTTTCGGGAGTTTTGCCGTGTTCCGTTCTGTGACTTTTTTTACTTTGGACAGATCCGTGCCAGTCGACCAGTACCTATGCTAAATGAAGAGGGAAAGTTGCCATTATGAATGGATTGAACGACTCATCAGGACTAAGGACACCTTGATCAACATTCTGATGAAAGATCAGCAATAGTAAGACCCAATTTACGATGTTATTTCATATATCTGTCGTGCATGTGAACTGGTCGTGGGCGCCCAGCTGGTTCTGGCTGGCGTGGCTATGCTAATTTAGCGCTACATTTTGTTTTCGCTATAAAACATTTAATAAATCTGAAATATTGTTTGGATTCACCAGATGTTGGGCTTTCAATATCTGTACGCTGTGTATTTTTCTGAAATGTTTTAAGATAAGTAATTAGTTATATGACATTGGTCTCTGTAATTGTTCTGGCTGCGTCGGCACTATTTCAGATTGCAGCTGCAATGTAGAACTGTGATTTATACCTGAAAAATGCACATTTTTCAATAAAAAACTATGCTATACCATAAATATGTTATCAGACTGTCATCTTATGAAGTTGTTTCTTGGTTAGTGGCTATATATATTTTTATTTAGTCTAATTAGTGATAGCTACTGCCGCAGGAAAAAAACTGTTGGAGTAAAAAAATTGTGTCTTTTGCTAACGTGTTTAGCTAATAGATTTACATATTGTGTCTTCCCTGTAAAACATTTAAAAAATCTGAAATGGTGGCTTTATTCACAAGATCTGTATCTTTCATTAGGTGTCTTGGACTTGTGATTTAATGATATTTAGATGCTACTATTTAATTGTGACGCTATGCTAGCGATGCTAATCAGTGTGGGGGGGGTGGGGGGTGCTCCCTGATCCGGGGTAGAGGCTCGTTAGAGGTATCCAGCTCCCTGACTCAATACATGCTAGAAACACATTTTGGCATCGCTTACATCTGTGAGTCTTCTTGGATAAGTCTATAAGAGCTTCGTATACCCGGATTGTGCAATATTTGCCCATTATTATTTAAAAAATTCTTCAAGCTCTGTCAAGATGTTGGTGATCATGGCAAGACAGCAATATTGAAGTATTGACATCGATTTTCAAGCAGATTTAAGTCAAAACTGTAACTTGGCCACTCATGTACATTCACTGTCTTCTTGGTAAGCAGCTCCAGTGTAGATTTGGCCTTGTGTTTTAGGTTATTATCCTGCTGAAAAGTGAATTCCTCTCATAGTCTCTGGTGTAAAGCAGACTGAAGCAACTTTTCCTCTAGGATTTTGCCTGTGCTTAGCTCCATCCTGTTATATATTCCTGAAGAAATCCCCAATATTTGCTAAAGGGAAGCTTACCCACACCATGATGCAGCCACCACCATGCTTGTAAATGAGGCAGTTGTGATGTTGTTGGATTTGCCCCAAACATAAGACTTTGCATTTCAGCCAAAAAGTGTATTCCTTTTCTGTTTTTTTTGCAGTGTTACTTCAGTGCCTTGTTGCATTCAAGCTGCGTGTTTTGGGAATATTTTAATTTTGTATAATTGTATTATTTTAACTACAATAGTGTCGCTACCATCACAGCCATTGAACTCTGTAGCCAATGGCTTCATGGTAACACAGCAGTTTCATTCCTGTCCTGCAGCTCAGTTCAGGATGACAATTTTTTATGTGTCTGGGTGGTTTAATACATAATTCACAGCATAATAATTAACTTGACCATGATTAAAGAGCTATTCAATGTCTGATTTGTTATTGTTACCCCCTTTCACTATCCTTCTTTGATTCTTTCGAAAAGCTTTGTAGTTGAATCTGTACTTGAAATTCAATACTTGACTTTACGTATGTGTGTATGGGGGACAGAGAAAGAGTTAGTAATAAAACAAATCCATGTAACTTATGTGATTTGTTAAGCCAAATTTACTCCTGAACTAATTTAGGCTTTCCTAAACAAAGAGGCTGAATACAGATGCAACAACTGTATTTTAGTTCTGAATATTTGATTTATCTTTAAAAATATATAATTTTACTTCCTCATTTAAGAGCATTTTGTGTAGATTGTTGACAAAGAAATTACAACTAAATCCATTTAAATCCAACTTTACCCCAATAAAATGAAGTCAAGGGGTCTGAACACTTTTGCAAGGCACTGTGTTGTATTAGCATTGATTATATTTGTTGAATAAATTGTTGATACAAATTGTGCATGAGCTAGTGATGTGTACATGTGACTCATGCCACTCAATTTAAACCCTGTCAAGAGAGTCGGGATGTTGTAAGAATCAAAAGATGATCTACAGAGTGATGTAATATCCTTTCAGAGGATGTGTTTGTCATTTCTCTGCTTTGACTTCCTTTACCGCGTTATTTGAGGAAGGTGAATTGTGAGCTTCTCGTTACGCTATCTATAACTACAGCTTTACAGGAGGAGCTGGTCACATAGGGCTGGAGAATCCACATTACTAGGGAGGGACATGAGCTTATTTTAACCTGCACCTCAGCATGCTTCCAGCAGGGGGGGGGGGGGGGGGGGGGGGGGGGGAGATTAATGAGAGCACCTCTCCCTTAGTGGTCCGGCCCTTTTTCTTTCTACCACAGGGCTTGGTTACATTTCAGGCCCTCCTGGCACATTGCCGCTACCCTTTTAAGAATGGTTAAGAGTTATGGAATGAGACTAGGGGCCATAATGTAATTGACTTGGAAAAAAGTGGATGGAGACGAAAAGCTTGTAAGGCCACAGGATCTGTTTCTCCAATTAATAACATTTCTGTTATTTTGCTGGGCTTCATAAACACTTCTCTCCACCCCAACCACCCTCAGTGGCCACTGGCCTACCGGTGTCTGTCACTTGCAAAACCTAGTTCCGGATTAATTCCGGACTGCGGAAGATTTCCGAGACGACATTTGCGTTTATTTTGAATGTGATCTCCACAAATGCGGAAACATTGTCTTTAAAAAGGCGCATAGCCAAAAAGTGGTGATCGGATCACAGACCTTAAACTCAATTCAATGCGTGACACTAATATGCTGTAGCGCAAATGAAATGTGAATGTAATTTCCGATTGAGCCGACATAAGCGGCTTTTACCGTCAATGCAGTCTCCGCGCATGCAGTAACATTGGCTTTAAATGTATGTATTTAGATCTCCAGCGATACGGATTGAGTCAAGATCCTAGTGTAAAAACACAGGTCACGCAGAACGAAAAAGTACAAAACTGCTTTATTTACCACAACTGTTTGACTCAGGGCTGGATTCAATCTGCAGTGCCGAAAATATGCATGGTTGAAATTCAAAAAGTCATTTTTCGATTGAGCCGACATAAGCAGAGTTTACTGCAAATGCAGAAACCTTGCATTTAAATTTCAATCAGCTATAACGCTTAACTTCAGCACTACTGATTGAATCCAGACCCTTACAGCCTAATACAAGTTTAACAACCCTTTCCCTAAACAGTGCAAAGAGTCATCATACTCACCCCATGAACAAAATGACACTATTTAACACCAAGGACACATTTTACCATGAAATTGGCCCCAACTCTTCACTGTGTCCCTTAAGTCTGGTAAGCACATTCCTTCATGATGTGGGAGTGCCCTGCAGTGATATATTCTTCTGGGACAAAGTAAAAAAAAATGAAATTTGAAGTGCATGAATGTAAATATTCAATGCTTCGCATCAATTATGTTACTTGCTGATGATAGCTCCTTGTATCTGACGATCACTGCTGCAAAAATAGATGTCACCTCACTCCCAATTCCCCACTGGATACAGTTACTATTAGAAGTAGTAACATTAAAATGATCGACAGCGTGAATGAATGGTGCTTGTCAAGGAACAATTGAGGCCTGGAAAAATATACACTAAGTGTACAAAACATTAGGTCCACCTTCCTAATATTAAGTTACACCCCCAGAACAGTCTCAATTTGTCAGAGCATGGACTCTACAAGCATTCCACAGGGATGCTGACTCCAATGCTGCCCACAGTTGTGTCAAGTTAGCCTATGGGTGGCGGACCATTCTTGATACACAAGGGAAACTGCTGATCGTGAATACACCAACAGCATTGCAGTTCTTGACACAAACCGGTTTGCCTGGCACCTGCTACCATACCCCATTCAAAGGCACTTAAATCTTTTTTCTTGCCCATTCACCCTCTGAATGGCACAAATACACAATGTCTCAAGGCTTAAAAATCTTAACCCTGTCTCCTCCCTTTCCTCTACACTGATTGAAGTAGATTTTACAGGTGACAACCAAGTAATCATAATTTTCACCTACTGTAGATTCACCTGGTCAGTCTCATGGAAAGAGCATTCTGTCATAATGTGTACATTTGCTTTACAAAAGACATGTTGATGCAAAATATAATCATTAAACAAACACAGAATATACCAAAATAAAGAATCTAGAATTTAACACTTCAACTGAAGCTGTATGGTATGATAAAATGCTTACCATGGCAGTGACTAAAAAGAAAATACTGAAATAAAGTATTTAAGAACATGTAAAGTTTCCATACTGTTCTGAACCCCAAATGCACATAGATAACCAAGAAATCAATTTGAGTTGAAAGTGCTCAATCCTTCTCGAAGAACATGAAATCCTGTGAAGCAGAAAAGAGGATAGAAATGTCAACAAAATTCTCCAACAACTGCTCATCTTATCAGCATAGTAATAGGCTTTACACATGTCAAGTTCTGTGATGATTTTTTTTTTTTTTTTTTTAAACAGACGAATGGACTTACGATGAGGAAGCAGGCACCCATGAGCACAGCCTTCATCTTGACGTCCAGATCCATGGGGAACTGGATGCCAAAGTTGTCCGTGTAGGTGAAGACCTCCTTTATCAGGCCACCCCACTGCTTACTGATGCGGCCGATGGGCTTGCCTCCATCTTTTCCCCTCAGCTACGAGGGGGCAGCAAAACACATGGGTCAGATACAAAGATTTGTCCACTGCACCTCATCACATCCCTACTTCTGAAAGGATTGGATGAGTGTGTAGACAAAAGGGTAACTTATCCAATCTTTTCTGGTCTAAAAGAAAAGTCAAAGATTAGGTTTGTTCTAGTTAAATAGGACTGTAATGAACTGATTTCACCGAAAGAAAGCCCAAACTGTATGACCCTTCACCTCAAAATTGACATCCCCGCAGCAGTTGCAGGCAAAGCAGGGTCCTTCCAGCTTCATTACGGTCTCCTTGCTGGCCCCCTTGATGGAGAAGTTGGGCACGCAGGGGTTCCAGTCCTGGGACACATAGCCTACGGTGGTGCCAGGCGGGGCTTGGACCTCGAGCTGAGGGACACACAATTTGAAAAATATTTGACCATGTTTAAATTCAGGCTTCGGTCCGTACACCGTAGCTTTAAATAGCATGTGCTTGGGTTACTGCAGAGCTCGCTTCCGCAGGTAATATGGCACTAATTTGATGAGTGCATTGGTGTCTGATATTGGCGTAGTAATCACTATCATGACTGAGGTAATATGCTTCAAATGGTAACTGTGGGGCTATGTCTCCATAGACACTGAACTAATGTGTGAAAACGCAGTCATAAGGGACCTTAGGAATGTACTATACTTCACGGCTCCACCTGTACCCGAATACCAGAGACCCTATCCGGGACCCGAGCAGGTCCCGATCCAGAGTTCTAAATACTGTCACAGGTCAGAATGTACTGTAGTTAGCCTGCCAGAAAATGTGATTCACTAGAGACAGAGCTGAAAGGTGAAGAGATGGCACCAGATCAAGACGGTCTGGGAGAGGGTTTGGACTGACAAAAGGACCATTCAGCGTCATTCATGGATCTTTACAAAGCAGACACTAAGGATTTGGTAGGACAGTCCAAAATGGCTTTGAGTCAAACAGTTTCTTTTTAGCATTAGCATCGTTAACTTGTAATTCATACAGTGTTGTATAGCAATGCTAACCTGTGGATAAATAAACCAATTGCATTTTAGGTGACCTGTCCCTTTACTCCTAACACATCAAGACTCAATATGATGATTTTATGCATTTTCTTTCCTGGTTTGTGTCCTGTTTACATAGTCAAATATTTGTCTCAGGGTTCAGCACCCCATCGTACCTCTTGCAGGCAGCAGGGGCAACAGCAAGAGGCACAGCGGAAGGGTCGTATGAAGCGGATGACCTCGCGGTCCATGTTGTCCTTGATCTTCATGTCGAAGCTACGCAGGGCGCCGCAGCAGTTGCGTGTGCAGCAGTCATTCTTCTCCTTGGCCTTGTAGATCTTCTGACCGAGGCTGTTCTTGATCTCGTACTGGTTGTTGGTCTCAAAGCCAATGAACACTGAGGAGAGGGGAACGGAGGGAGGAGAAGGAAGAGGGGATGGTGGGGAAGGTGAGAGGACAAACGCAGGAACGTAAACAGGAAAACAGTAGTTTGACGGTGGTCACTTTCCTCCTCATGATTTATCGATTTTTACAAGGCCTTTACTTCTGTTCTCTCTGTACTCAAATAAGACTAGCAAGATCACCTTCCAGCAACTCCACTTTTTGGTGTATAAGGATCTGGTCAATCTGAAATGTAGAACAGAGTATGAGATATGGAGAAAGAGAGCGCATGGAAGAAAAACAACATTACACAGTGATAACAGATGTTTGTGAAAGTGTATTTGACAGCCTGTTGTGCTACTCTTCCCAAGCAAACCTACCTGTGTTAGGTACTCCAGACCAGGTGGAACTCCAACAGGCACAACTGCTGCAGGGGCTGGGGAGATGGCAGCAGGAGGGCCCGAGTTAGGTGCACCGTATTCAGGCCCAGGCATCGGACCACCATAGCCTGGGCCCATTTGAGGTACCCCACATTCAGGCATGGGCACAGGCTGGTACATCACAGGCTGGCCTGGGTGGTGTTGTTTGTGGTTGTAGCCCATATGGAAGCCAACCAGTGGGGGAGCATGGTTAGGGTCACCATACCCACCATGAGGAACAGGGTAGGGGGTCGTTGAGTAACTTCCAGGACCCTGGTGAGGGGATGGGTAACCTGAGGAAATAGTCAGATTCATATTGATAATATACACTGCTCAAAAAAATAAAGGGAACACTTAAACAGCACAATGTAACTAAGTCAATCACACTTCTGTGAAATCAAACTGTCCACTTAGGAAGAAACACTGATTGACAATAAATTTCACATGCTGTTGTGCAAATGGAATAGACAAAAGGTGGAAATTATAGGCAATTAGCAAGACACCCCCAATAAAGGAGTGGTTCTGCAGGTGGTGACCACAGACCACTTCTCAGTTCCTATCCTTCCTGGCTGATGTTTTGGTCACTTTTGAATGCTGGCGGTGCTCTCACTCTAGTGGTAGCATGAGACGGAGTCTACACCCACACAAGTGGCTCAGGTAGTGCAGTTCATCCAGGATGGCACATCAATGCGAGCTGTGGCAAAAAGGTTTGCTGTGTGTCAGCGTAGTGTCCAGAGCATGGAGGCGCTACCAGGAGACAGGCCAGTACATCAGGAGACATGGAGGCTGTAGGAGGGCAACAACCCAGCAGCAGGACCGCTACCTCCGCCTTTGTGCAAGGAGGTGCACTGCCAGAGCCCTGCAAAATGACCTCCAGCAGGCCACAAATGTGCATGTGTCAGCATATGGTCTCACAAGGGGTCACAGTTTGATTTCACAGAAGTGTGATTGACTTAGAGTTACATTGTGTCGTTTAAGTGTTCCCTTTATTTTTTTGAGCAGTGTATTTAGATTGATAAAAAGCTAAACATGAATATGGAGTTATGGATGCAAAAGTGGGGAGTGTGAACTGTGTTAAAGCTCATGCATTAGAGATTCTGCATTAAAGAAATGATTGTATGGCATTAACAAAAGTGGGCCGTATTGTTGGACACCAATAGACTCCCCACACCGTACCACTCATTTAATGGAAACTGCAAGGAACAAAAGTAATTTTCCACATTATCTAAGCTTACAGCAACGTAGTCAGCCTTTTACACAGCAAGCTTTTTCTTATCTCCAATACATAGGAATAATTACACAAATCCTATGGGGAAAATACCCAGGGGGAGTTTCATTACAGTGCAACAGGGACATTTGTCATGTCAAGAATCTGCAGTTGTCCTGCTCAGAATCTAATTCCAGTCAAAGCATTTCGACCACTGCTTACTATTCTTAACAGGCAGTGGCTGGATGGCAAATCATGACTAAAAACATACAAAATGGGTACTTTAAAGATTCATATTTTGAATAAATGGTGAAAAATGACATTATCTAGACGACTCCATATTTAAAAACACTATAAAGGAGTATAATTACAAGATGTCTATCATATACACATTTCACAGATCATAGGTCTTACAGGAGGGCATGTATAGGTCTAAAAAGGGACTGAAATTGCCACGTATCATGATTCTCAAAAAAAGTTTGTGATACACATATAAAAACTGTCAATCATCCTTCCTCCCAATGAAGTTTACTATGTGAAACTTGCCAGAACAATCTGAGACTCCAAAAGTATTTCCAGGCTACGCTGGCATGGAATCACCCAGATGTGAGCAAAGCAACCCACTATGAAATGTGGCCCTATCTCCCCACCCCTTTCCATATTCTTACCTCTAAGGAAGGAAAACAAAAAAGTTGACTAGCTTGCTTTTTACTGAAAAATTGCCCCTGGATTACAGACACCTAGACCAAGAGTGGGGAGATTGAGACCAGCAGATGTTTGCACTTTTCCTTTTTGTAAACCACTGAATGTAAAAATAGTGTTTTGGAAGCAAAGAACATTTTTACATTGTATTTAAATGTAAGAACATGTAAATAAGAATGTTCTGAACTGATTTACCTAGTTAAATAATTGGGTGATGGACATCCACCATTTCGTATATGTTACGAATAGCAATTCGTATTATATGTTACGAATTTGTAAAAATGTACGATAATGTAACGAATTCTCAGAACGCCAGCAAAAAACGCCTAAATTGACATGCTGTTTATGAGTCAATTTGACTACCTTTGGATTATAATTGGATTTTAAGGCTCGTACGAGTGTCCTGCTTAAAATGTCTGATTGTCGCAAATCAACTACATCATACTAAAAAACACTAACCAGTACAAAGGCTTTTTGGATAGCCTTTGCTACAGCCTGTCAATGTACATTAGCATTCTAGCTAACAACCGCTACATCCGAAATTGTTATTTTGCAAAGACCAACCAACTATTTTACGCGTATGAGATCGCAAAACAGTTATTTTGTTTAAGTAATACAAAACGTAATTCTAGACTAGGTTGAATGGGAGCAGATGGCGAGGACTTTCTTTCTACAGCCAAAAGTTGAGCTTCTGTGTGTAACGTCAGTCATGTACTGAAAAGGGGCCTATGAACACAGTTATCCTGCAAAGATGCAATTTATGAAGAAAAAACCCCCAGCAAAACCAGTATAATATGATAACTAAATTAGATATGTAGAACATATTTACCTGGGGCTGACATGGCTTAGTGGACAAGCAGTGGATAGCAGGCGGACTTACGTTGTAACGATGTGCGCTGAGAGTCGGGAAGCAATTCAGGGAGTGAGTGGGTGATTTAATAAACTAAGAACGCAGACATGAAACAGAAACAAAGAAGCCTGGGGAAGGAACCAAATGGAGTGACATAGGGCATGTAATCAAGGAAGTGATGAGTCCAGGTATCTGACGATGCGCTGGTGCGTGTAACGATGGTGACAGGTGTGCGCCATAACGAGCAGCATGATGCGCGAGAACCTGTCACCGGCTGGGATGCGGGAACCTGACAGGCAGGGGAGCCTGGCGATCCGGTTGAGGCATAAGAGCCTGACGATCCGGTGAAGGCATGAAAGCCCGGCGAGCCGGCTGAGGCAGGGGAGCCTGTCGATCCGGGCTGAGGAATGAGAGCCTGTAGCAGCTCCCAGACCCAACGTCATTCCCACCTAACCCCCAAAAACACTCCATGATGCTTCCCTTATGCGAGACGTCATTCTGTTGGATGTGCGCTGAGAGTCGGGAAGCAAATTCAGGGAGTGTGATTTAATAAAATAATCAGACCATAATAGAAAACAATAACGCACAGAAATGAAATAGAAACACTGACATCTGGGGAAGGAACCAAAGGGAGTGACAAATATAGGACAGGTAATCAAGGAAGTGATGGAGTCCATGTGAGTCTGACGACACGCAGGTGTGACAGGTGTGGGCCATAACGAGCAGCCTGGTGACCTAGAGGCCGGAGAGGGGGCACACGTGACACTTGTCCACTCCGGTAGACACTATGGAGGAAAAAGAAAACTATGGCAAGACCAATTTCAGCACTCTGAGTCAAACAGATCAAAATATATAAACATGTGCCCGTTATGGCGCCACTGATATGAATGTTCTTGCATATGTTGAGTCTTGACAGTGTTTGCAGCATGTGTACCAAATTGTGTTACAATATTAATATTCTTGACTGATTCATATGCATTTATGTTCCAGAACACGCCCCCATTAATGTTTATTGGTCAATGGCGGCAATGTTGTACTGGTGTGGAAAATATTGCGTTGATATCAAGTTTCATGCAGATCGGTCATCTGCATGAAACTTGGTTCTAAAAGAGTAGCATTTTAATTGTTTTTCACAAAATTCTAAATCGAGGAAAATGTCATAACTTTAGGTAAAACAGTGTGAGTTGCGTGAACTTTCAAAGTTTGCATTTTCCGTCTCTTGTTATAGCGCCACTATCTGGCCAATCAGTGTCGTTTGTAAATGCCTGATCTCAATGCATCATTCACCCGAGTTTCGTCAAAATCGTGCGAGTGCTGTCTGAGATACAAACGTACGAATGAACGTACGGGGACAGAGACAGATTCACATGCCCCTCCCCGATTTCATCGTGGGGGACAATGATGTGTTGGTGGGTTAGGGATATAAAAACAGAGCAGAGAGAGCAGGGTTGTTGTGAATGAGAGGGATAATGACACTAAAACATGTCCACCAGTCCAGACAAACCATTCACAATAAGACGCTATAAAAACAAACTTTGTCCTTTCATATTCTCCAACATAAGATCTAAAACAGGCATCCATAGAGCCCCACAGTGGAGTTGTCATAATACCCAGAAAACCCAGTGGTCAAACAGGGAAATGGTTCCAATCGTTTTTCCACCATTAATTTTTCTAAAATCCCCTATGGGAGAAATGAATGGTGGAAAAAACGTTGGAACCATTTCCCTGTTTGACCGCTAGGTTCTATGGGTATTATGACTCATTTTGTGGTACTCTATGCATAAGTGCAATTAGCCACTTAATGTTCTAAAAGCATGTGGTTATGCAACTTGTTTGATACACAGTACAATACACCCAATAAGCAAATAAGTCTTTTAGTTTCTTCCAATAGGGTCTGGCTCCAGAAGGTACCTTCTCACACCACAGACACTGTGAGATGAGACAAGATGTCAATTGGTGACAGAGAGAGGACGCTGTGTTACTGCCACCAACAGCACAGGTGTTGAAATTACATTTAGAACCAGAAGTTAGGCACTAACAAGTGTTTGCTAGCTAGCATTTTACTAGCTTGCGTGTAGGACTTTCACCCATAAAATTAATTAATTCAAGGATTATACAAATATGTCCATTCAATAGAGAATTGCGTGAAACATTACATAATATATACAGTTGAATTCGGAAGTTTACATACACTTAGGTTGGAGTCATTAAAACTCGTTTTTCAACCACTCCACAAATTTCTTGTTAACAAACTATAGTTTTGGCAAGTCGGTTAGGACATCTACCTTGTGCATGACACAAGTAATTTTTCCAACAATTGTTTACAGACAGATTATTTCACTTATAATTCACTGTATCACAATTCCAGTGGGTCAAAAGTTTACATACACTAAATTGACTAAATTGACTAAATTGACTAAATTGACTAAATTGACTAAATTGACTAAATTGACTAAATTGACTGTGCCTTTAAACAGCTTGGAAAATTCCAGAAAATGATGTCATGGCTTTAGAAGCTTCTGATAGGCAAATTTACATAATTTGAATCAATTGGAGGTGTACATGTGGATGTATTTCAAGGCCTACCTTCAACCTCAGGGCCTCTTTGCTTGACATCATGGGAAAATCCAAAGAAATCAGCCAAGACCTCAGACAAAAAAAATAAAAATTGTAGACCTCCACAAGTCTGGCTCATCCTTGGCAGCAATTTCCAAACACCTGAAGGTACCACATTCATCTGTACAAACAATAGTACGCAAGTATAAACACCATGGGACCACGCAGCCACCATACCGCTCAGGAAGGAGACGCATTCTGTCTCCTAGAGATGAACGTACCTCGGTGCGAAAAGTGCAAATCAATCCCAGAACAACAGCAAAGGACCTTGTGAAGATGTTGGAGGAAACAGGTACAAAAGTATCTATATCCACAGTAAAACGAGTCCCATATCGACATAACCTGAAAGGCCACTCAGCAAGGAAGAGGCCACTGCTCCAAAACCACCATAAAAAAGTCAGACTTCGGTTTGCAACTGCACATGGGGACAAAGATCGGACTTTTTGGAGAAATGTCCTCTGGTCTGATGAAACAAAAATAGAACTGTTTGGCCATAATGACCATTGTTATGTTTGGAGGAAAAAGGCGGAGGCTTGCAAGCCGAAGAACAGCATCCCAACTGTGAAGCACGGGGGTGCTAGCATCATGTTGTGGGGGTGCTTTGCTGCAGGAGGGACTGGTGCACGTCACAAAATAGATGGCATCGTGAGGAAAGAAAATTATGTGGATATATTGAAACAACATTTCAAGACATCAGTCAGGAAGTTAAAGCTTGGTCGCAAATGGGTCTTCCAAATGGAAAATGACCCAAAGCATACTTCCAAAGTTGTGGCAAAATGGCTTAAGGACAACAAAGTCAAGGTATTGGAGTGGCCGTCACAAAGCCCTGACCTCAATCCTATAGAAAAATAGTGGGCAGAACTGAAAAAGCTTGTACGAGCAAGGAGGCCTACAAAACCTGACTCAGTTACACCACCTCTGTCAGGAGGAATGGGCCAAAATTCACCCAACTTATTGTGGGAAGCTTGTGGAAGGCTACCTGAAACATTTGACCCAAGTTAAACAATTTAAAGGCAATGCTACCAAATACTAATTGAGTGTATGTAAACTGCTGACCCACTGGGAATGTGATGAAAGAAATAAAAGCTGTAATAAATCATTCTCTCTACTATTATTCTGACATTTCACATTCTTACAATAAAGTGGTGATCCTAACTGACCTAAGACAGGGAATTTTTCCTTGGATTAAATGTCAGAAATTGTGAAAAACTTAGTTCAAAAGCATTTGGCTAAGGTGTATATAAACTTCCGACTTCAACTGTATAACAGAAAATTATTAGTCAAGGATTGAAATATATACATTTATGTACATAGTACAGTGCAAATTACAATTACAAGACATAAAATATCTGTGTCTCTTCACAGTCTCCTTTGTGCAGGAAGGTGTTCTTTTATAATAAAAAAAACTGTTATTATTGCTAGCTTGTGTTACCTGGGCTGGCACAGAGTTCCATGTAGTCATAGCTCTATTTAATATTGTTTCCCAGCCTCTGTTCTGGACCTGAGGACTGTGAAGATACCTCTGGTTGCATGTCTTGTGTTGTACCGATGAGTGTCCAAACTATGTACCAACTGCTTGAACAGACAGTTCGTTACCTTCAACACATCAATACATCGCACAATGACCCATAGTGATGCCGTCAATCTCTCCTCAACTTTGAGCCAGGAGAGACATGCATGTTACTGACACTTCCCTCCGTGTACATCTAAGTGCGATACATGCTGCTTTGTTCTGGACCAACTGCAATTTACCTATGTCATTCTTTGCCGCACATGACCACATTGCTGGGCAGTAGTTCAGGTGCGACAAAACTAAGACCTGTCTGGTCGACTGAAATGTCAAGAAGGCACAGCAACGCGTTATCATGGACAGACCTCTTCCCATTTAAGCAACCATTGTGTCTATATGTTTTAACCATGAAAGCTTGCCATCTAGGGTTACATGCAGCAGTTTAGTCTCATCAATTTGCTCAATAGCCACATTCTTCAATATCTAAACAAGGTTTGGCAT
This sequence comes from Salvelinus fontinalis, assembly GCF_029448725.1. Lineage (NCBI taxonomy): Eukaryota > Metazoa > Chordata > Actinopteri > Salmoniformes > Salmonidae > Salvelinus > Salvelinus fontinalis. The sequence goes on from NC_074700.1 coordinate 8,609,083, forward strand.
TGAGCTAATGATTTGTCCCAAAAATTATGCTTTTAGTTTGAGTCATTCTAAAACTAACTGGAGCTCTATGTTAAGTGTCTCCGTTATTTAATTTACACTTGCAGCCGAGATGTATACTGTTGAGTCACCAGCGTACACAGGCTTTATTGAAGGTCAGTGGAACATCATTTTGTAACAACAATTAATGGCCCTACCCAGCTGCCCTGTGGTACACCACACAACTGAATTTGCATGAGAGAGGCGCGTCCATTAACAAAAACCCTATGTTTTCTATTAGATAGGGGACTTTAAATCCATAATAAGGCAGCGGATGCAAATCCATAACACCTACGTGTTTTCAGAAGTAGGTTATAATCAATGACATGCCGAGCATGTTGAGTGCCCTTCCCTATAAGCATGATGAAAGCCTGTTAAGTTGTTTTCTGTAAAAAAGAAAAAACGTTGTATTTGATCAAACAATGTTTTCCAAAACTTAGCTAAGCACTTGTAACAGGCTGATTGGTCAGCTGTTTGAACCATTAAAGGGTGCTCTGCTATTCTTGGGTAGCGGAATGACCTTTGCCTCCCTACATGTCTGAGGGCACACAGTCTTCTAAGATTAAATTGAGGATGTGGCAAAGCTTGTATTCATCGACCAACCTCAGTAATTTACCATCCAGATTGTCAGCACCAGGTGGTTTGTCCTTATTTATAGATAGCAACAACAAAAAAATCACCTCTTCCACACCCACTTTGTGGAACTCAAAACTACAGTGCTTGTCTTTCATTATTTGGTCATTATGGGCATGTTAAAAAAGTGGTCACTGCTCAATAGAACCAAAGATTACAAGATTATAACTAACCCAAGATAGACCACAGCCTGTCGTTTCCAATGGGAGCAAATTAATCATAGTGGTTAATCATAGTGAGCAGAACAAGTCTGGAGGTGGGCACAGCGAAGCACGAGCTAGCGAGATCTATTGGCACGTTCTAGCATGTATTTGCATATTTCCATTAGGGAACACCTACTCTGTGAAGTGTGCGCTTGCAATAAATCAATTTGCCCTTGCACTCCTAAACAACACCATTTAAAAAAAACTGAGGTTTACAAAACATAGTCCACTCTGTTCGTAACAGATTATATTTTTGGGAACAGCAAACTGTATTGAGATCAAATGTTTAATTGATGGGAAAACGTGCAGAATGACAGCCAAAATCGATCTGGCTCCATCTTCTCCCACTATACATCTGGTGAAACAGTTGTCTCATTGGTCTATCTGTGATAGAACTCTATGGTGCTGTTTCGCGGCAGAACGACGCTAACTTTGAACGTCAAATGACCAGCTAACTAGTGGCTGCAGGTTTCTGAGTGAAACTATGGGATTTCTCTAAATGAAATCCACGAAATTCAAAACAAAATAGGGACTAAATATACACTGAACAAAAATATAAAAACGCAACATGTAAAGTGTTGGTCCCATGTTTCATGAGCTGAAATAAAATATCCCAGAAATGTTCCATATGCACAAAAACCTTATTTCTCTCAAATTTTGTGCACAATTTTTTTTACATCCCTGTTAGTGAGCATTTCTCCTTTGCAAAAATAATCCATCCACCAGTTGTGGCATATCAAGTAGCTGATTAAACAGCATGATCATTACACAGGTGCACCTTGTGCTGAGGACAATAAAAGACTACTCTAAAATGTGCAGTTTTGTCAACACAATGCCACAGATGTTTCATGTTTTGAGGGAGCATGCAATTGCCATACTGACTGCAGGAATGTCCACGAGAGCTGTTGCCAAAGAACTGAATGTTCATTTCTCTACCATAAACCAACTCCAATGTCGCTTTAGAGAATTTTGCAGTAACTCCAACCGACCTCACAACCGCAGACCACGTGTATGGCATTCGTGTGGGCGAGCGATTTGCTGATGTCAACGTTGTGAACAGAGTGCCCCATGGTGGCGGTGGGGTTATGGTATTGGCAGGCATAAGCTGCGGACAACGAACACAATTGCATTTTATCGATGGCAATTTGAATGCACAGAGATACCGTGACGAGACCCTGAGATCATTTGTTGTGCCATTCATCTGCCACCATCACCTCATGTTTCAGCATGATAATGTATGGCCCCATGTTGCAAGGAAATGTACACAATTCCTGGAAGCTGAAAATGTCCCAGTTTTTCCATGGCCTGCATATTCACCAGACATGCCACCCATTGAGCATGTTTGGGATGCTCTGGATCAACGTATTCCTGCCAATATCCAGCAACTTCACACAGCCATTGAAGAGGAGTGGGACAACATTCCATAGGCCACAATCAACAACCTCAACTATATGTGCGTGCAGCATGAGGCAAATGGTGGTCACACCAGATACTGACTGGTTTTCTGATCCACGCCCCACCTTTTTTTTAAGGTATCTGTAACCAGCAAATGCATATCTGTATTCCCAGTCATGTGAAATCCATAGGTTATGGCTTAATTCATTTATTTCAATTGACTGATTTCCTTAAATGAACTGTAACTCAGTTAAATCTTTAAAATTGTTGCATGTTGTGTTTATATAAAGGGACAAGAAAAAGTATGTGAACCCTTTGAAATTACCTGGATTTCTGTATAAATTGTTCATGCTATTTGATCTGATCTGTGTCTACGTCACAACAATAGACAAACAGAGTGTGTCTAAACTAATAACACACAAATTATTGTATTTTTCTTGTCTATATTGAATACATCATTTAAACATTCACAGTGTAGGTTGGAAAAGGTATGTGAACCCCTAGGCTAATGACTTCTCCAAAAGTTAATTGGAGTCAGGAGTCAGCTAACTTGGAGTCCAATCAATGAGACGAGATTGGAGATGTTGGTTAGAGCTGCCCTGCCCTATAAAAAACACTCACAAAATTTGAGTTTGCTATTCACAAGAAGCATTGCCTGATGTGAACAATCTGCAAATATCTTGAACAAAAGAGATCTCAGAAGACCTACGATTAAGAATTGTTGACTTGCATAAAGCTGGAAAGGGTTACTAAGTATCTCTAAAAGCCTTGATCTTCATCAGTTCACGGTAAGACAAATTGTCTATAAATAGAGATGTTCAGCACTGTTGCTGCTCTCCCTAGGTGTGGCCGTCCTGCAAAGATGACTGCAAGAGCACAGTGCAGAACGCTCAATGAGGTAAAGAATTCTAGTGTCAGCTAAAGACTAACAGATATCTCCGGAACATGCTAAAATCTCTGACAAGTCTACGATACGTTAAAAACACTAAACAAGAATGGTGTTCATGGGAGGACACCCTGGAAGAAGCCACTGCTGTCCAAAAAAAACATTGCTGCACATCTGAAGTTTGCAAAAGAGCACCTGGATGTTCCACAGCGTTACTGGCAAAATATTCTGTGGACAGATTAAACTAAAGTTGAGTTGTTTGGAAGGAACACACAACACTATGTGTGTAGAAAAAAAGGCACAGCACACCAACATCAAAACCTCTTCCCAACTGTAAAGTATGGTGGAGGGAGTATCATGGTTTGGGGCTGCTTTGCTGCCTCAGGGCCTGGCAAGCTTGCTATCATTGATGGAAAAATTAATTCCCAAGTTTATCAAGACATTTTGCAGGAGAATGTAAAGCTATCTGTCCGCCAATTGATGCTCAACAGAAATTGGGTAATGCAACAGGACAACGACACAAAACACAGAAGTAAATCAACAACAGAATGGCTTCAACAGAAGAACATACACCTTCTGGAGTGGCCCAGTCAGAGTCCTGACCTCAACTCGATTGAGATGCTGTGGCAAGACCTCAAGAGTGGTTCACACCAGACATCCCAAGAATATTGCTGAACTGAAACAGTTTTGTAATAAGGAATGGTCCGAAATTCCTCCTGACCGTTGTCTGATCTGCAACTACAAAAAATGTTTGGTTGAGGTTATTTCTGCCAAAGGAGGGTCAACCAGTTATTAAATCCAAGGGTTCACATACTTTTTCCAACCTGAACTGTGATTGTTTACATGGTGTGTTCAATAAAGACATGAAAATGTATAGTTGTTTGTGTTATTAGTTTAAGCAGACTGTGTTTGTCTGTTGTTGTGACGTAGATGAAGATCAGATCACATTATATGACACATTTATGCAGGAAACCAGGTAATTCCAAAGGGTTCAAACTTTTTCTTGCCACTGTATTTTTGTTCAATATATACACTACCGTTTAAGCACTTTTTGTCCATTATAACATCAAATTGATCAGAAATACAGCGTAGAGGCTTCCGGTGACGCAACTTAGGAAATGGCTGCCTAGTTTTTCGTACTGCACATCGGTTGGGAATTTCCCCCCCAAATTCAAGTATTTACTCTGAGCATTATAATAACTTACGCAAAATGGAAAAGGTGAAAACAGGAAAAGGTCGTGGAGCTACAACAACAGCCCGTAACAAGACAGCAGAAGATATAATCGTCGAAGAACCCGAAATGGCTAATGCTAGCGCAAATAAGATAGCAGCAGCAAAAGAACCCTCATTCCGTGAGGTGATGAAGGAGGAATTGCGCGAGGCGCTCACAGGCTTACGAGAGGAACTTCGAGAAGATGTAAGAAAAGAACTAAATGAGTTCAAGAAGGACATTAACCAGAAACTGGAAGAAAACAAATTAGAACTTCACAGCATATCTACAAGAATGGGGGACGCAGAACAGCGCATTGGGGAAACGGACACATGGAACTTCGCAGTCAAGGAAATACTTGAACAGTCACTGAAAAGCCAACATGCACTACAGGCAAAAGTGACATAACTCGAAGGTTTCTCACGTCGAAACAACATTAGACTTTATAACGTAGTAGAGGGCGCAGAAAAAGACTCTATGCCCAACTTCGTGGAGGGTCTATTCAAGGACATACTTGACGAAGACACTGACCTGGGAATCGAGAGAGCACACCGAGCTCTGGCCTCAAAACCCCCCAGCGGCGCCCCACCAAGATCCATAGTAATACGGTTCCTAAAATTCTCAGTCAAAGAGAAAGTTTTACATGCTACCTGGAAAAAACCTGTTAACTTCCAAGGCCAACGAGTGTTCTTTGATCATGACTATGCGGGAGAGATACTGAAAAGAAGGAAAGAATACACCCCCATTAAGAAAGCACTTAAAGAGAAGGGTATTCGCTTCCAAACACCATACCCGGCAAAAATGCGTGTATTTCTGAAAAATGGCCCGGTTACATACGAGCAGGCTGAGGACCTGAAGTCAAGGGGCTTCCCAGTGGAGTATACCGCCAGGAGAAAGGCGACATCACCAGCGGAAAGACTCGAGCAGGCTCTCCCAGGGATCGTTGTCAACAAGCAAGGTCATGGAGAAAGAGGGAAACCATCTCGGCGAGAGGACGTTCACATCCGAGAGAGACTCAGGCATTTCCAACGGGAAGATGAAAGACACTGAATCGGATTTAACAGAATTAATAGTTACCGCAGTTGTTAAGACTTTGGGTTGTTACGGTTGACATTGCAATAGATAAAATATCCCCCCTATTTCCCCCCAATGCTGAACAAGGTTGAGTACCAAAAAGCATGTGTTCTTTATGAACACATTAAGTAGCGTCACGTTAATAACATATATATTAGCTAAGGATTAATGACACATTGACAACGGGGCGACAGAAGGGCATATCAAGGGGAGGATTCATGATATGCACGCATGACCGATATAGTTTTCACTTGTAATTAACCGATGTGTATAAGCGACGAAATAGGCGTCCCTATTATTTTCGCTTCCACCAGGTCTTGTTTGTGACTACGTCACGCATTTTCATATCTGAGCGAGGGGCCCATCCTGCGGACAGGCTCATCCCCTCAAACCCCAGAGGCAAGAGATAGTCCTCTGACATGGGAGTCCAAATACCAAAGTACTTTCCCACTTTGGTTTACTTTATTATCGTTCTTGAATTTTCGTTCATTGTTAGGTTCATGATAAGCAGGCAGATATGGTGCACAGCTTTTTTTATTTATATCGATGCATCATCGGGAATTTAAGGTCATAAGTCTCAATGTAAACGGACCGGGGAGTGCCATCAAGAGAAGTAAGGTAATAGCAAAGATGAAACGGGAGAGAGTTGACATACTATTCTGGCAGGAAACTCACTTATCCACACCTGAACACGAGAAACTCAAGAAAATGGGATATAGGAACACTTTTTTTTCTTCTTACAAATGGGTAGAAGGGGAGTTGCAATCTTGATCCCAAATTCAGTTAATTTTGAGTTTAAGTCAGAAATAAAAGGCTAGGAGGGTAGATTTATACTTGTTAAATGTAAACTGGATAACAAGGAAGTTACATTATTTAATGTATACGCACCCCCAGGGAGTGACATGGTCTTCTATAGGAAGGTGTTTGATTTAATTGCCACAGAAACCACTGTGTAACGGCGGTCCTCCTCCTCTTCGCCCGAAAAGGAGGAGTATTGATCGAACCAAGGCGCAGCGGAGTTTGAACACATAATTTATTAAAGAAAACACGAACTTAACTAAACTAACAAAACAACAAACGGTGTAGACAGACCTAGACGACGAACTCACATAAAACAAGAAGAACGCACGAATAGGGAACAGACTACATAAACCGAACAAACCGTAAACAGTCCCGCGTGGTGATTACATATACACAGACACGGAAGACAATCACCCACAACGAACACTGTGACAACGCCTACCTAAATATGACTCTTAATTAGAGGAACGCCAAACACCTGCCTCTAATTAAGAGCCATACCAGGCAACCCAAAACCAACACAGAAACAGAAAACATAGAATGCCCACCCAAACTCACGTCCTGACCAACTAACACATATAACAAATTAACAGAAATAGGTCAGGAACGTGACATAACCCCCCCCATAAGGTGCGAACTCTGGGCGCACCAGCACAAAGTCTAGGGGAGGGTCTGGGTGGGCATCTGACCACGGTGGTGGCTCAGGCTCCGGGCGAGGTCCCCACCCCACCATAATCAATCCTAACCTCCCTCTCCCCCTAAAAATGTCCACCCTCAATTTACCCCCACAAAATACCCCCACGGCTCTCGACGCTCATGGCAGGCTGACGGCTCTCGACGCTCATGGCAGGCTGACGGCTCTCGACGCTCATGGCTGGCTGGCGGCTCTCGACGCTCATGGCTGGCTGGCGGCTCTCGACGCTCATGGCTGGCTGGCGGCTCTCATGGCTGGCTGGCGGCTCTCGACGCTCATGGCTGGCTGGCGGCTCTCGACGCTCATGGCTGGCTGGCGGCTCTCGACGCTCATGGCTGGCTGGCGGCTCTCGCAGATCCTGTCTGGCTGGCGGCTCTGGCAGATCCTGTCTGGCTGGCGGCTCTGGCAGATCCTGTCTGGTTGGCGGCTCTGGCAGATCCTGTCTGGTTGGCGGCTCTGGCGGATCCTGTCTGGTTGGCGGCTCTGGCGGATCCTGTCTGGCGGGCGGCTCTAGCGGCTCCTGTCTGGCGGGCGGCTCTAGCGGCTCCTGTCTGGCGGACGGCTCTGTAGGCTCATGGCAGACGGGCGGCTCTGTAGGCTCATGGCAGACGGGCGGCTTTGCAGGCTCATGGCAGACGGGCGGCTTTGCAGGCTCATTGCAGACGGATGGCTCAGACGGCGCTGGGGAGACGGATGGCTCAGACGGCGCTGGGGAGACGGATGGCTCAGATGGCGCTGGGGAGACGGATGGCTCAGATGGCGCTGGGGAGACGGATGGCTCAGATGGCGCTGGGGAGACGGATGGCTCAGATGGCGCTGGGGAGACGGATGGCTCAGATGGCGCTGGGGAGACGGATGGCTCTGGCCGGATAAGGCACACTGTAGACCTGGTGCGTGGTGCCGGAACTGGAGGCACCGGGCTAAGGACACGCACCTTCATACTAGTGCGGGGAGCAGGGACAGGGCACACTGTACTCTCAAAGCCCACTCTATACCTGGTGCGTGGTACCGGCACTGGTGACACCGGGCTGAGGACAAGCACATCAGGATTAGTAGGGGGAGAAGAAACAGTGTGTACAGGGCTCTGGAGACGCACAGGAGGCTTAGTGCGTGGTGCCGGAACTGGAGGCACCGAACTGGATACACGCACTACAGGGAGAGTGCGTGGAGGAGGAACTGGGCTCAGGAGACGCACTGGTAGCCTAGTGCGTAGTGTAGGCACTGTAGGTACTAGGCTGGGGCGGGGAGGTGGCGCCGGAAATACCTGACCGTGGAGGCGGAGGCGTACTGGCTCGAGCCTGCCCAACCTTACCTGGTTGAATGCTCCCGGTCGCCAGACCAGTGCTGGGAGGTGGAATAACCCGCACCGGCCTATGTAGGCGAACCGGGGAAACCATGCGTAAGGCAGGTGCCATGTATGCCGGCCCGAGGAGACGCACTGGAGACCAGACACGTTGAGCCGGTCTCATGACACCTGGCTCAATGCCCAATCTAGCCCTACCAGTGCGGGGAGGTGGAATAACCCGCACTGGGCTATGCACTCGTACAGGAGACACCGTGCGCTCTACTGCGTAACACGGCGTCTGCCCGTACTCCCGCTCTCCACGGTTAGCCTGGGAAGTGGGCGCAGGTCTCCTACCTGCCCTTGGCCCACTACCTCTTGGCCCACTACCTCTTAGCCCCCCCCCCAAGAAATTTTTGGGTGTTACTCACGGGCTTTTTGGGCTTCCGTGCAAGACTCGTTCCCTCATAACTCCGGTTCCTCTCTCCGGTAGCCTCTGCTCTCCTCAGTGCCTCCAGCTGTTCCCATGGAAGGCGATCCCTACCAGCCAGGATCTCCTCCCATGTGTAGCAACCTTTCCCGTCCAATATATCGTCCCAAGTCCATTCCTCCTTTTCCTGTCCCTTACTCCGTTTACTCCACTGCTTGGTTCTGGAGATTTGGTGGGTGATTCTGTATTGGTGAGTAGTTCTGTCACGATCGTTTGGAGGATTGACGGACCAAAACGCAGCATTAGGAAAATAAGCCATCTCCTTTTTATTGATGAAGGCAAACGAAACAAACACACTTACGAACTAACCAAAACAATAAACGATCGTGAAGCTAAATAAACGATGTGCACACACAGGCTACAAACGTTTAACATAGACAGACCTAGACGACGAACTCACATAAAACAAGAAGAACGCACGAATAGGGAACAGACTACATAAACCGAACAAACCGTAAACAGTCCCGCATGGTGATTACATATACACAGACACGGAAGACAATCACCCACAACGAACACTGTGACAACGCCTACCTAAATATGACTCTTAATTAGAGGAACGCCAAACACCTGCCTCTAATTAAGAGCCATACCAGGCAACCCAAAACCAACACAGAAACAGAAAACATAGAATGCCCACCCAAACTCACGTCCTGACCAACTAACACATATAACAAATTAACAGAAATAGGTCAGGAACGTGACACACTGGCACTCTTATCTGTGGAGGGGATTTTAACACAATTCTAAACTCAAAATTGGACAGCACAAATCAAAATAGGAAAATGAGCATAGTTGACAAAAAGATCAATAGGATACTGCAGGATCTAGGACTGCTCGATGTATGGCGTGACACCCACAAGACCGATAAGGAATATACTTTTTACTAGGTTAGACTACTTTTTTATGTACAGTGCAGATAGACACAGGCTTAAGGATTGTAGGATCGGGCAGAGCGACTTATCAGATCATAATGGAGTTTACCTCACTCTACACCTTGATAGCAAACCAAGAAATACTACATGGAGACTTAATACAAGCATGCTGAATGATCCAGCATTCAAGGAATCAATAAAGACAGAATTGAACATCTATCTGGAGAATAATGATAATGTGGAAGTATCTCCTGCTATATTGTGGGATGCAGCTAAGGCGGTTATTAGAGGAAAAATCATAGCCACAACGTCTCTCAAGAAAAGGATTAAAGCACAGAAACTGCTGAAATTACAGGAAACCCTAAGAAACTTAGAACGATCTCATAGTCAATACAAAGACCCTCTTATATTACGAGAGATTCAAAAGGTAAAACAGGAAATTGACCAGATTTATAGAGAAGAAGTAGAGAAAAAGCTTAGGTTCCTGAAACAACGATATTATGAAGCAGGCTCAAAGGCAACCAAATTACTAGCATGGAGACTCAGGAAACAACAAGCACAGAATACCATTTTTAAAATAAAAGACCCCAAAACAAAAAAAGATCACATGCAAATTAGATGAAATACAGAATGCATTAGAATCATATTACACAAATCTGTACAAGCAACCAGAGAAGGCAGATGCACAGACAATAGAGCACTTTTTGAACTCACTTGATATCCCCTCAATTGGGACAGAGCAAAATGATAGACTAACTTTAGAAATATCCACCGAAGAAATTAATAAAGCAATATCTCAACAAAAAGTTAACAAGTCTCCAGGCACTGATGGCTTCCCTTCAGAATGGTTCAAGACCTTCAGAGAACAACTAACACCTCTACTTAAGGCCTGTTTTAACTGAACTCTGAGGGAGGGTGGTCTCCCACCGTCATGGAGAGAGGCCATCATATCTGTAATCCCAAAAGAGGGTAAAGATAAGAAAGAATGCAGTTCATATAGACCTATCGCAATTCTTAACACAGATTATAAACTATATGCATCAATAATAGCCAAAAGAATGGAGAACATAATCCCAGAATTGATTGACGGAGATAAAACGGGTTTCATACAAAATAGGCAGACACAAGACAATATAAGGAGAACACTACATGTCATGGACCACATTACTCAGAATAAGACAAGTGCAATATTAATCAGTCTAGATGCAGAAAAAGCATTTGATTCAGTGGGATGGGATTACCTATTCTAAATTATGGAAAGATTTGGTTTCAACAAAGAAGTGATACAGTGCATCAAAACACTGTATTCATGTCCGACCGCTAGAATAAAGATAAATGGACATTTGACACGAACGATAAAATTAGAGCGAGGGGCAAGACAAGGCTGTAATCTTTCACCCACGCTCTTCTCCTTGTACCTCGAACCATTAGCACAGGCAATAAGACAGGACCCAACCTTAGAGGGAATAACAATAAGAGACAGTGAACATAAGATATGCATGTATGCGGATGACGTTCTGTTATTCCTTAAAGACCCAGGCTCAAGCGTACCTAGATTGATGGATGTTCTACAAACATTTGGAACATATTCAGGGTATGTGCTTAACGTACACAAGACCCAAGCCCTAGTATATAATTATACCCCACAGGAAGAGCTGAAGAATAGGTATAACTTCACCTGGACCTCTTGATCCATTAAATATCTTGGAGTATACCTACCAAAAGATACAGCCAAACTCTATTGCATGAATTACGATCACATCAACAAGAAAATATATGATGACCTAGACAGGTGGAACTCACCTCCCTTTGATCTTAGTAGTAGAATTGAAACAATCAAAATGAACATCCTGCCGTGGTTATTGTATTTGTTCCAATCACTGCCCATAGAAATCCCACCTAAACAGTTTAGGGAATGGGATAAACGGATATCAAGGTTTATCTGGAACAGTAAGAGACCAAGAACTAGATATACAACATTACAATTACCAAAAATGGCCTTACCAAACCTAAAAGATTATTATGTGTCAGCCCAATTGAGACCCCTGGTTTGTTGGTGCAATTCAGAATACGAATCCAAATGGAAAGACATCGAGACTACTTTGACAGGGATACCCATACAGTCAGTTTTGGGAAATAAGGACATGGTAAAAGAAATAGACAAAATCAGTGGATTAATTTCTCTCTGAAGACATGGTTTAGGGTAGTTAAGCAAAATAATTTAGACAGAGAGATCAAACTGCTGAGTTGGCCCGCATACGACCCCAGTTTCATCCCTGCAACTCAGGACAGCAGATTTAAACAATGGACGCAGAAAGGCATCACATCATTCAGTACAATTATAAGGAATGGGAACCCAGATAACTTCCAGGACTTAAGTAAAAAAACATGGCTTGGATAAACAAGATTTTTACAGATACCTACAAGTCCGACACTATTTCTTAAGGGAGATAAAAGTGACTGACCCTCGAGCACCTCCAAAATTAATCCAAGTATTCACTAACGCATACAACTTGGGGAGTAACAAAAAAACGATTTCAAATCTCTACTTGGGTATTCAATCCTCAAAGAAACATTCTACAAACTATATTAAAAAGAAATGGGAGGAGGAACTTAACATTGAAATAACTGATGAAACATGGTTGAACATATTAGAGACTCAACAAAGCTCCACCAACTCAAGGTCATGGAGAGAATTCTGTTGGAAGAATGTTATACGTTTCTTCATAACACCTAAACTGAAATCAAAACAGACTGGCTCACCACACCCTTGTTGGAGAGAATGCGGTCTATTGAGGGCGGACCACTCTCATATCTTTTGGTCCTGCCCCGCAATCGAAACTTACTGGGGAGAAATAAGATCTAACATTGGAAAAATAATGGGATTTGACATAGAACAAACATTCATTTCTTTGTACTTGGGTGAAATACCAGATAACTTACACAATAGAGAAAAGTACCTCTTGAAGGTCCTACTGGCAGCCAGTAAAAAGGCTATCACTAGGAAATGGCTACAAAAAGACCCTCCCACAGTGACACAATGGATAGACATTGTAGAAGAAATACACCACATGGAGCATATGACCTTTGCATTAAGAACTCAACAGGAGAAAGGTCAGGAATACTGGGAAAAATGGGTTTCATACTTGGAAAAGGTCCAATTCAAAGATGCTAATGTAACTAATATGATGATGAAGGTATGAAGTGCACTGTAACTGCCATATCATTTTTGTTCTTTTATTTTACTTTATTTGTACTTTCTTTGTGTTCCTACAATAAAAACAAAGTATAAAAAAAAAGAAATACAGCGTAGACATTATTAATGTTGTAAATGACTATTGTAGCTGGAAATTGCAGATTTTTTTTCAAATCGAATATCTACAAAGGCCCATTATCAGCAATCATCACTCCTGTGTTCCAATGGCACGTTGTGTTAGCTAATCCAAGTTTATTATTTTAAAAGGCTAATTGATCATTAGAAAACCCTTTTGCAATTATGCTAGCACAGCTGAAAAATGTTCTGATTAAAGAAGCAATAAAACTGGCCTTCTTTAGACTTGAGTATCTGGAACATGAGCATTTGTGGGTTCGATTACAGGCTCAAAATTGCTAGAAACAAACCTTTCTTCTGAAACTTGTCAGTCTATTCTTGTTCTGAGAAATGAAGGCTATTCCATGCGAGGAAATTGCCAAGAAACTGAAGATCTCATACAACACTGTGTGCTACTCCCTTCACAGAACAGCACAAACTGGCTCTAACCAGAATAGAAAGAGGAGTGGGAGGCCCCGGTGCACAACTGAGCAAGAGGACAAGTACATTAGAGTGTCTAGTTTGAGAAACAAATGGCTCACACGTCCTCAACTGGCAGCTTCATTAAATAGTACCCGCAAAACACCAGTCTCAACGTCAACAGTGAAGAGGCAATTCTGGGATGCTAGTCTTCTAGGCAGAGAAATACATGCATATTTCCTGTGATAGGTCTATTTTCAATAGCTCACTGTCCATATGAGTTACAGGTCAACAGACAAGTGTGGCGGGTTCCTTGACCTCATATCAAAGGTACAGTCTTGGCCAAAAGTTTTGAGAATGACACATATTAATTTCAACAAAGTTTGCTGCTTCAGTGTCTTTAGATATTTTTTGTCAGATGTTACTATGGAATACTGAAGTATAATTACAATCATTTCATAAGTGTCAAAGACTTTTAATTGACAATTACATGAAGTTAATATAAAGAATCAATATTTGCAGTGGTGACCCTTCTTTTTCAAGACCTCTGCAATCCGCCCTGGCATGCTGTCAATTAACTTCTGGGCTACATCCTGACTGATGGCAGCCCATTCTTGCATAATCAATGCTTGGAGTTTGTCAGAATTTGTGGGGTTTTGTTTGTCCACCCGCCTCTTGAGGATTGACCACAAGTTCTCAATGGGATTAAGGTCTGGGGAGTTTCCTGGCCATGGACCCAAAATATCAATGTTTTGTTCCCCGAGCCACTTAGTTATCACTTTTGCCTTATGGCAAGGTGCTTCATCATGCTGGAAAAGACATTGTTCGTCACCAAACTGTTCCTGGATGGTTTGGAGAAGTTGCTCTCAGAGGATGTGTTGGTACCATTCTTTATTCATGGCTGTGTTCTTAAGCAAAATTGTGAGTGAGCCCACTCCCTTGGCTGAGAAGCAACCACACACATGAATGGTCTCAGGATGCTTTACTGTTGGCATGACACAGGACTGATGGTAGCGCTCACCTTGTCTTCTCCGGACAAGCTTTTTTCCGAATGCACCAAACAATCGGAAAGGGGATTCATCAGAGAAAATTACTTTACCCCAGTCCTCAGCAGTCCAATCCCTGTATCTTTTGCAGAATATCAGTCTGTCCCTGATGTTTTCCTGGAGAGAAGTGGCTTCTTTGCTGCCCTTCTTGACACCAGGCCATCCTCCAAAAGTCTTTGCCTCACTGTGCGTGCAGATGCACTCACACCTGCCTGCTGCCATTCCTGAGCAAGCTCTGTACTGGTGGTGCCCCGATCCCGCAGCTGAATCAACTTTAGGAGACGGTCCTGGCGCTTGCTGGACTTTCTTGGGCGCCCTGAAGCCTTCTTCACAACAATTGAACCACTCTCCTTGAAGTTCTTGATGATCCGATAAATGGTTGATTTAGGTGCAATCTTACTGGCAGCAATATTCTTGCCTGTGAAGCCCTTTTTGTGCAATGCAATGATGACGGCACGTGTTTCCTTGCAGGTAACCATGGTTGACAGAGGAAGAACAATGATTCCAAGCACCACCCTCCTTTTGAAGCTTCCAGTCTGTTATTCGAACTCAATCAGCATGACAGAGTGATCTCCAGCCTTGTCCTCGTCAACACTCACACCTGTGTTAACGAGAGAATCACGGACATTATGTCAGCTGGTCCTTTTGTGGCAGGGCTGAAATGCAGTGGAAATGTTTTTTGGGGGATTCAGTTCATTCGCATGGCAAAGAGGGACTTTGCAATTAATTGCAATTCACCTGATCACTCTTCATAACATTCTGGAGTATATGCAAATTGCCATCATACAAACTGAGGCAGCAGACTTTGTGAAAATGTATATTTGTGTCATTCTCAAAACTTTTGGCCACGACTGTACACCTTTGATTTGGTCAACAAGCCTCCCCTTTGATTTTCTACAAATATTTATCAAATTACAGCTGTGTTTATTAATTCACGTACATATCTGATTTTCAATAGCTTCCAGTCCAATGACATATACATAAAATAAACCACTTGATGTTATCTCACTGACCGCCCTACTCCCTAGTACACCCATTAGAATTGCCATTTTCATTGCACTGATTTTATATGAATATCTCCTGTGATACATTTAATTGTCAATACCTTCCTATCTACCATATTTTAGCTACAGGTCTACAGAAAATTGCAATGTGTTCCGTGACCTCTCTTATAAAAGTTACACTTTAAATATTTTCAAAATTCTTCCCCTTTGATTTTCTACAAATATTTAACCTATTACAGCTGTGGTTATTAATTCACATACAGATCTAATTTTCAATAGCTTCCAGTCCAAATGACATATACTGTACATATAAAACCACTGGAGTTTATGTCTTTGATCTCCCTTGTCCATATGTAAAATAGTCTTGCTTCCGTCCCTCATCTTGCCCCAAACTGGGCTAGAAACGGGGACTCTCTGAACACATCGACAACAGTCACCCAGGAAGCATCGTTACCTATCGCTCCACAAACACCACAGCTCTTGCAGAGCAAGGGAAACAACTACTTCAAGGTGTCAGAGCGACTGAGGTTACCGGTTGCAAGGCTACTAGCGCGCACAGCTAACTTGCGAGACATTTCACACCGGTTAAATATAGTAAATGTTATATTTCACTGTTATATGAATATTTCCTGTGATAATTTTCAATACCTGACTGTCCATATACGCTGGATTCCTTAACCTCTTAATAAAAGGTACACCGTTTCATTTTTCATAATTCATCACCTTGATTTTCTACAAATACACTGTACTCTACACGGAGCATTTTTATAAAATCATTTATGAGATTGGAGAACACATTGGGAATCTTTCTAGATACCTGATATCCTTTGTCTGTGCTTATTGACTGCCCTCTTCAATTCAAACCACAGGTTTTTAATGGGGTTCAAGTCCCATTGCAAAATGGCCATTGTAAAATGTTGATTTTGTGGTAAATTTACCATATATTTTTGCTTGGGGTTATTGTCTTGCAGCAGAGGCAACCAGGTTTTGAGCTAAAATGTCCTGGTACTGGGTAAAGTTCATTATGCAGTTGACCTTAACAAAGGCCCCAGGACCAGTGGAAGCAAAATAGCCTCATAACATCAAAGATCCACCACCACCATATTTTACAGTAGGTTTCTGCATATGCCTCCATTTCTCAACGCCAAACCCACCTCTGATGTGCGTGGCCTAAGAGTGCTACTTTCATTTCATTGGACCATAGCACTGGTTCCAATCCAAATGCCAATGCCGTTTAACAAACTCCAGACGGGTTTTGTTTCTTAATCCCTCCCAAAAACATTGAAGATCATTTTCAAGTTCCATTTCAAGTTATAAAACAAATCTGCCCTACTGCCTATCAAGACACTGATGGAGGAACCCATCTCTATTTATGTAATCCCAATCATTTCCCATTTTAAATATTTGGGAATATATACTGTATATTTCCTTCCTTAGATAAAACCATTGCCAGAAACGTTAACAAATAAATTGAATCTGACCTCAGTAGATGGACTAACATCCCAGTTGCTTTAACCGGCAGAATATCTATTGTCAAAATGAATATATTGCCACGGTTGAATTACTGTAGTTCAATGCTTCCCTTGTCTTCCGGGATAAAATCCATAGTGCGGTTTCGTATTGTAAGCGAGCCCGGAAAAAATTAGGGAACGACACAGGAGGACTATCCGTACCAAACTTTAAATTGTATTTCCAGGCGCTAGCATTTCGTCCCATCCTAAATTGGTTTAGACATGATTCTTCCGCCCAATGGCTGAGTATAGAGATGAATATCGTGTCTCCTGTCGCCATGGAAGAGGTGGTATTCACTGATACACAACATGACCAAAACACCTGCTCGTCGAACATCTCATTTCAAAATCATGGGCATGAATATGGAGTTGCCCCTTGCTGCTAGCCCCTTGCTGCTATAACATCCTCCACTTTTCTGGGAAGGCTTGCCACTAGATATTGGAACATTGCTGTGGGGACTTGCTTCTATTTAGCCACAAGAGCATTAGTGAGGTTGGGCACTGATGTTGGGTGATTAGGCCCGGCTCACAATCGGCGCTCAAATTCATCCCAACGATGTTCGATGGGTCTGAGGTCAGGGCTCTGTACAGGCAGACAAGTTCTTCCATACCAATCTTGACAAACCATTTCTTTATGGACGGTGCTTTGTGCAAGGGGGCATTGTCATGCTGAAACAGGAAAGGACCTTCCCCAGACTGTTGCCATAAAGTTGGAAACACAGAATCGTCTAGAATGTCATTGTATGCTGTAGAGTTAAGATTCCCGTTCACTGGAACTAAGGAGCCCGAACTGTGAAAAACAGCCCCAGACCATTATTCCTCCTCCACCAAACTTTACAGTTGGCACTATTGTTAGTGGAATTAGATAAGTCCTCTAATGTACTCATTAATTAAATTCAATCTGTCTATTCATAAGAATTTGTAAGATAATTATTAACATAATATAGACAGGATACAGTCTTATTAAAATTAGATAATAGGGTTTATTCTCGGAGCAAGCTCCCATTTGATCATAAACACAGGTTTATATACAAGATATGACGTCATAGATTACAGAATTAAGTCTCATTGTCCTGACAAATAGAAAACAGGTTCAAAAGTTCATTCTAACCTCACAGGGCACTCACATGAAACACCATATAATCATTCATCCTGAAGGCTCACTATAATTGATTACCACTTTAGCAGACAACTCAAGATAATGGAAAACCTAAAAAGTTATCTAAACACCTCAGGGCTAAGTTGGGTCAGTTCAACCATAGTTTAACGACCCTTTCTGCTTATTTTATGACCCACAACACAAATCTCTTTTCCCCAGGCATGCAGAGTTCAATTAGTTATAGTTTTATCTAAAGCTAGAATTTGTTTTAACTATTTATTAACAAAATTCCTAACAACTATGCATTCGGGCAGGTAGCGTTCTCCTGGCAGCTGCCAAACCCAGATTTGTCCATTGGACTGACAGATGGTGAAGCGTGATTCATCACTCCAGAGAACGCGTTTCCACTGCTCCAGAGTCCAATGGCGGCGAGCTTTAAACCACTCCAGCCGACGCTTGGCATTGCGCATGGTGATCTCAGGCTTGTGTGCGGCTGCTCGGCCATGGAAACCCATTTCATGAAGCTCCCGACGAACGGTTCTTGTGCTGACGTTCCAGAGGCAGTTTGAACTCGGTAATGAGTGTTGCAACTGAGGACAGAGAATTTTTCAACGCTACGTGCTTCAGCACTCGGCGGTCTCGTTCTGTGAGCTTGTGTGGTCTACCACTTCGCAGGTGAGCCATTGTTGCTCCTAGACGTTTCCACTTCAGAATAACAGCACTTACAGTTGACCGGGGCAGCTCTAGCAGGGCAGAAATTCTATGAACTGACTGGTTGGAAAAGTGGCATCCTATGACAGTGCCACGTTGAAAGTCACTGAGCTCTTCATTAAGGCCATTCCACTGCCAATGTTTATCTATGGATATTGCATGGCTGTGTGCTCAATTTGATACACCTGTCAGAAACGGTGTGGCTGAAATAGCTGAATCCACTAATTTGAAGGGTTGTCCACATACTTTTGTATATATAGTGTAAACTACGCTTTGGTCATATTATTTCTCACACAATGTCTATTTGGCACAAGCATGCCCATACTCTGTTTCACAATAGCTCCTTGCAATCTGAAGGGGCGTCTTTTGCATTCCCCCAATGATCCAAATGTGGAATCCATACCCTTGCCAATGGCATGGACAGTAATGGTTTGAGAACATTCCAAGATTTGAAAGACACACACTTTACCAGGCAAATCCTTTTTTATATCTACAATTTAGGTCAGCTATGCTGGCCTATGGAGTCCCTCGGGAAACCCAACTACCGAACCATCCAGTGATGGGATTTATAAATAAATGATCTGCGCTCCCGAAAGGACTGGTCTCTATAATTTATTAACAACTTTTGGAAAGCTCATATTGTGAGCTAACCATTAAAAAAGTATGGTCCACAGATTTAATTGTATCTGAACAACCCTTTAATTTAACAGAATATGGAAAAATATGGCCTTGGCATCCATAATCTGAAACATCAGTTTATACATTTTAAGTTTGTTCACAGACTGCATTTAACACCAAGGAAACATTTTACCATGAAATTCACATAAGCAGTGGCGGATTTAGGTATAGGCGACATGCGCGGCATTTTACTGGGGGCGGCACGGGGCGCCCGCACAAAATAATTGGATTAGTGACATTTGCGCGATCGGTTTTCTATCGCTCGTTTGCACGTCACGTCAATGATATCATGTCACCGTGTGGGACTGTGGGTCAATTAACCTTGTCGGAGTGGGCGCCATGATTCTAGTTTGTGAGCTAGGCAGGCTACTGCCTGGGAAGGTCTCCCACTCAGAAGTACGAGATGGGGAGAGGGGCGGGGGTAGGTTGACCTCAGGTCTCCCCACTGGAAGCCCAGGGTAGGGGGAGCGGGGGAATCTATCAAATAGCGCACCTCTAATTTTGTACAGTGCTAATGCAATTAGTACAATCAGTCACACTTTGAAATGCTACCAAATAAACCACAATTCATTCATAATACTGTGAATATATAGTTTCACAGACATATCGTTGCATTTTTCTCCCAGGTTCTCCCAGGGAGCCATACAAGCTAGAACCGCCACTACCCATAAGTCAGGCAGGCACATTCCTTCATATGATGTGGGAGCGCCCTGCAGTTAAATGTTTCTGGGACACAATTAGGAAATTAATTTCGAAGTGCATGAATGTAAATATTAAATGCTTTGCATCTTTTATGTGACTTAGCTCCTTGAATCTCTCAATCAATGATAGACGAGCACTGCCGCAAAAAAATATGTTGGCTCACTCTCCCAATTTGCAAGTGGTTACAGTTACTATTAGAAGTTACAACATTAGAATTATTGACAGTGAGAATGAATGGGGCTAGTCAAGGAACCATTGAGGCCTGGACAAATATACTTGACTCTGTAAAGAATAACCTCAGCTAAAGCCCAACACATACAAATAAAGGGGTGGAAAGCATGGTTTTAGGGTGTGGCCCACAGGTAAATATGATATGAACTGAATATTAAAATATGAATTTGTACCATGGTCTGACAAACACCGCTATAGGTTGGCCACCTTCCACCGCAGATGCGGAAGGCCGACATAGAAGGATGTGGTGGATTGAGACACAGCCCATGCAAAAAGCTTATATCTCTAGCTTAAACTGACAGATTGTATTTTTATTTTATTTACTTTTACCCCTTATTCTCCCCAATTGGTAGATACAGTCTTGTCCCATCGCTGCAACTCCCCTACGGACTCGGGAGAGTCGAAGGTTGAGAGCCATGTGTCCTCCGAAACACGACCCTGCCAAGCCACACTGCTTCTTGACACACTGCTTGATTAACCCGGAAGCCAGCCGCACCAATGTGTTGGAGGAAACACCGTCCAGCTGGTGACCGGAAGTCAGCTGGCAAGTGCACGGGCCCCGCCACAAGGAGTCGCTAGAGCGCGATAAGACAAAGAAGTCCCGGCCGGCCAAACCCTCCCCTAACACGGACGACGCTGGGCCAATTGCGCACCACCTCACGGATCTCCCAGTCACGACCGGCTATGACACAGCCTGGGATCGAACCTGGGTCTGTAGTGACTGCTGCACCACTCTGGAGGCATCAACTGACACATTTTGATGGGGATTTTCTATTATGTTACTTAGATTGACGTACGGGTGAGTCAATAGATTCTTAAAGATTAACCACTGCATATGGGAATCGGCTCAATGGCAAATTGTTTTTGTGGGTTCAATGCATGATCATTTCGTTTTTTTTTTGTCAATCTCAACTACACAGATATGTGCTTGGTGTTAAAGAGTGTGTGGTTCAGGGGTTGAATCTCAACCTCCTGAAGACTAGGTTTATGGTTCAAACCTCATTTTGTGCGTTTCCACCACTGTCAATGTCATACAAAATACATCTGAAGAAGGCCATTGAAGGCCTAAAGCATCAATCTTTTAAACTTGATAAATAAAACTACACATTTTTTTATGGTGAGCTAGCGTTGCGCCTTTTCCTTTCCAATGATGTTTACACATTTTTAGGTTGCGCCTCAACTCACGTTGGTTGAGCACCCTCTAATTCTTTCCAGATGTCATACAAACAGAAAGATATACTATACAAAATGTGTGGAGTAGGCAGGAGGGAACTTGGAGGAAAATGCCATTTTATGAAACGAAACTCTCCTTCACTCGCGTGTCACCAGGCAAATTACATTTACAGTGGGTGATCCCAAAAGAAATGTGTAAAGTTCAGAGCTACAACTAAATTGTAAAACATCTGGAGGTCCCCGAAGAGAGGTTTGAGAACCACTGCTGTAGATGTCTGCTCAATTGGAAATTACCTCGAAATGTTAAGCACGCTACTAGGATTAAATCCCAGCCAAACTTTGAAATTAGCTGAGGTTGGAGATATTCCACACCCTTTCCACCTGTTCAAAAAAATAAAATAACCCATCACATTCGTTTCTGCCCTCAGATCAAGATGGAATTTTATTTTTATTTTTTATTTTTATTTTACCGTTATTTTACCAGGTAAGTTGACTGAGAACATGTTCTCATTTGCAGCAACGACCTGGGGAATAGTTACAGGGGAGAGGAGGGGGATGAATGAGCCAATTGTAAGCTGGGGATGATTAGGTGGCCATGATGGTTTGAGGGCCAGATTGGGAATTTAGCCAGGACACCGGGGTTAACACCCCTACTCTTACGATAAGTGCCATGGGATCTTTAATGACCTCAGAGAGTCAGGACACCCGTTTAACGTCCCATCCGAAAGACGGCACCCTACACAGGGCAGTGTCCCCAATCACTGCCCTGGGGCATTGGGATATTTTTTAGACCAGAGGAAAGAGAGAATAAGAAAAACTTCAATCTGTCATTTATTTTGACAGACACTTGAGTGCAGGTGTATTTTTGTAAAAAAAATACCTTATCAATTGGAAAACACAAATGATACAAAACAGCTTCCATTGCCACAAAGCATTTAAATGTTTGACCCATTTGCTTAATGCACACACTGAGCACCATCCATAAACAGCATGTAAAGAGTCAAAACCGTACTCAACCCATGAACAAATACGAATTACACTAGAACGCTAATTCCTTGGTAGTGATCATGCTGGACACACAAACACAGAATAGTATATTATTGTAGACAGAATAGTACAGTAAATGAAAATACAATAATCAAACATTGTATATGAAATTGAAACACAGCAATACGACACTACTTCAATGCTTTATGATAAGAATGGAGAAGTCATCGACAGATACTTTGTGCGTCCAACATGGTTCCCTATTCGCCCAAAAGTAGTGCACTATAACAGGAAACTATTTTGGACACAGGCATTTTGACAGTGCAGCTAGAGATAGTTGGATATAAAGGCACTTTTGTGAACCACAACCCCACCCCGTTGAGGGCCACACCCATGTTATTCATCGAGACACCGATAAGTAAAATGAAGGGTAAAGCTTTGTTTCATGGATAACCGCTCTTGGTGACAACTTCATTTACTCCTCCCAATCACATGGTTACATTCCAATGTACATACTAGTTTACTATTTAGGATGAAGCAATGTATTGTCAATGCATTCTAAGTGGTAAGCAAGTGGACATTGAAACAAAGACATCCCATTCTATTAAACAGCAGTTCATAAGGATATACAGTTGGAGTCGGAAGTTTACATACACCTTCGCCAAATGCATTTAAACTCAGTTTTTCACAAATCCTGACATTTAATCCAAGTAAAAATTCCCCGTCTTAGGTCAGTTAGGATCACCACTTTATTGTAAAAATGTGAAATGTCAGAATAATAGTAAAGATAATGATTTATTTCAGCTTTTATTTATTTCATCACATTCGCAGTGGGTCAGAAATTTCTATTCACTCAATTAGTATTTGGTAGCAAGGCCTTTAAATTGTTTAACTTGGGTCAAATGTTTCAGGTAGCCTTCCACAAGCTTCCCACAATAAGTTGGGTGAATTTTGGCCCATTCCTCCTGACAGAGCTGGTGTAACTGAGTCAGGTTTGTAGGCCTCCTTGCTTGCACACGCTTTTTCAGTTCTGCCCACAAATGTTCTATAGGATTGAGGTCAGGGCTTTGTGACGGCCACTCCAATACCTTGACTTTGTTGTCCTTAAGACATTTTGCCACAACTTTGGAAGTATGCTTGGGGTCATTGTCCATTTGGAAGACCCATTTGCTACCAAGCTTTAACTTCCTGACTGATGTCTTGAAATGTTGCTTCAATATATCCACATCATTTTGCTTCCTCATGATGCCATCTATTTTGTGAAGTGCACCAGTCCCTCCTGCAGCAAAGCACCCACACAACATAATGCTGCCACCCCCGTGCTTCACTGTTGGGATGGTGTTCTTCGGCTTGCAAGCCTCCTGCATTTTCCTCCAAACATAATGATGATCATTATGGCAAAGCAGTTCTATTTTTGTTTCATCAGACCAGAGGACATTTCTCCAAAAAGTACAATCTTTGTTCCCATGTGCAGTTGCAAACCGTAGTCTGGCTTTTTTATGGCGGTTTTGGAGCAGTGGCTTCTTCCTTGCTGAGCAGCCTTTCAGGTTATGTGGATATAGATACTTTTGTACCTGTTTCCTCCAGCATCTTCACAAGGTCCTTTGCTGTTGTTCTGGGATTGATTTTCACTTTTCACACCAAAGTACGTTCATCTCTAGGAGACAGAACGCGTCTCTTTCCTGAGCGGTATGACGAATGCGTGGTCCCATGATGTTTATACTTGCGTACTATTGTTTGTACAGATGAATGTGGTACCTTCAAGCGTTTGGAAATTGCTCCCAAGGATGAACCAGACTTGTGGTCTACAATTTTTTGTCTGAGGTCTTGGCTGATTTCTTTTGATTTTCCCATGATGTCAAGCAAAAAGGCACTGAGTTTGAAGGTAGGCCTTGAAATACATCCACAGGTACACCTCCAATTGACTCAAATGTTGTCAATTAGCCTATCAGAAGCTTCTAAAGCCATGACATAATTTTCTGGAATTTTCCAAGCTGTTTAAAGGCAGTCAACTTAGTGTATGTAAACCTCTGACCCACTGGAATTGTGATACAGTGAATTATAAGTGAAATAATCTGTTTAAACAATTGTTGGAAAAATTACTTATATCATGCACATAGTAGACGTCCTAACCCACTTGCCAAAACTATAGTTTGTTAACAATACATTTTTGGAGTGGTTGAAAAACGAGTTTTAATGACTCCAATCTAAGTGTATGTATACTTCTGACTTCAACTGTATGACTTCAACAAGTACACTCCCCACAACCTTTGTAAGGTATGCCTTCAATAATATAACAACATGGTTACAAGGGAAAGTAGTGTTTCCCTGACTGGGGTTTTCCGGGCTATATGAGGTCAGACAGTTAAAAGCGCTGCATGGTCAATCCGACTTTTGAATTGGCATTTATGGTGATACAGTACAGCCTCTGCAGAAGTCAGTGCATTCTAACTTATTGTGCTCCACGGAACAGCGCAGAGCTTTTGTGAAGGGAGTTGTCAAGAAAGTGAGTTTGTGTTTATACAGGACCTCCCGCCCTCAACTTCAGTCAACCAGTTATGTCAATATGGAGCTATACGGAGCCCTCCGCATTGTTACAAAATTTGAGAGGCACAAGGCTATGCAGTGCAGAGCTTGATTTGGCCTCTGCATGACTCCACAGGCTCTGCAACAGCGTCACACCCTCCATACAAAACCTCCGAGCACATTTTCAGATCAAGCTAAAATTAACTTTTGGCCCCATGTTCTTTAACCTCAACTTCCCCGTCAGTCTCACTCTCTGTCGTCCGTTGCCGTCATCTCGTTTTTGTTGTCCTTCCTCAACTTTCCTATATTATTTTCCTCTTTCAGTGCCTCAACTCTACCACTCAGTTTTACTTGTTGTCTATTGGCACAGATCCAACCCTATGGTTTACTCCCATCTTTAGAGGAAGGAGGAATGAGGGAGGGCGAGAGTGAGGGAAGAAAAACTGAGTCAGTCCCCAGAGCTCCAGCACAGACCATGAACAGTGCACTGTAAACACAGCTTCAATGCAGAAATAGTCAAGAGAAAGAGGCAGGGGAAAAAATTGCCTTGTTGTCCTATACTGTAGTATATTCTTATTTATGGCAACAAACAATAGAAGAGTCACACATACAGCATGGGACAAGACAAGGAGCACTTCAGAGTACATAAACATATCCATCTACAAATATCCCATATTTCATTAGCCTGTAAATTTAGTACAAGCATTCCAAGTCAGAATTAGCCTTCTCCCATTAATGGTCCCTCAAACTACTCTAGTTTTCACCATAAAGCAGGTGTACTTTGTATGTTTATGTACACTACTGTTCAAAAGAATAGACTGACGAGTTTCAGAAGAAAGTTCTTTGTTTCTGGCCATTTTAAGCGTGTAATCGAACCCACAAATGCTGACGCTCCAGATACTCAACTAGTCTAAAGAAGGCCAGTTTTATTGCTTCTGTAAATCAGCACAACAGTTTTCAGCTGTGCTAACATAATTGCAAAATGGTTTTCTAATGATCAATTAGCCTTTTAAAATGATCAACTTGGATTAGCTAACACAACGTGTCATTGGAACACAGGAGTGATGGTTGCTGATAATGGGCCTCTGTACGCCTAGATATTCCATTACACATCTGACATTTCCAGCTACAATAGTCATTTACAACAATGTATTTCTGATCCATTTGGTGCCATTTTACATGGACAAAAAAAAATGCTTTTCTTTTAAAAACACGGACATTTCTAAGTGACCCCAAACTTTTGAATGGTAGTGTACATGGTCATTTTACAAAATCTAATAAAGCAGCTAATACAACCACAGCTTCTACAGTTACTATAGTAGTGTATTGCAAGTGTTAATCCATAAATCTCTTTAAAAGTACTAGACTAATCATGAAATTACCTAGATTTCTACAGTAATAGTTTGATGGCTGGTGCAGTTCAGATAGATTAGCGTATACATTTACAAATAACATGTTGATGTAAAATATACCATTGCACACGGACAAAACAGAAATCGCAAAGAATGTGTAAAGTTAGGTTAAATATAAAACTGGAATTTTTCCATTAAGCCTAGTGTTCTGAACCCCACATCAATGTTATAGAAAACAAATTGAAAATATAGATATGACAAAACATACCGTAGATAAACACATTCCATGCAGAGAGTGGAGAAACCCATGAAAGAGAACTAAAGCCTATGTGTCATAGACCAGTTACTGATTCTTACATTTGGATGGATACACAGAAACAGTCCAGAGAGGGCATTTTGGCTCAAATGTAAGCTCATCATCAGTTAAGGCCTCATGTTGTGTTTCACACAAAGACTTCTGGGATTGGCACGGAATGACAGTGTCCTCTAAGCTTTTGAATAAGGAATGAGTTTCTTATAGATTCTGAAAAAAGTGGAGGTTCCGAACAGGATCGGAAAAAAAGACTGCATTGACTCAAGGGCTCAGTCTTTCTTTCTCTCCCTTTTCCTACGTTATGAAAAGACGGTGTTGCGCTGTTTTGCGTTGCCAACCTTCTCGAAGAACATGAAATCCTGCGAAGAGGAAAGAAATGTCAACTAAATTTCCTCCAACGACTGCCCATCTTATCAGCTCAGTTTTAGGCTTTACGCCTGCAAAGCTCTGGAATTAGAAAAATCTAACATTTTCTTTAATATATCTTTATTTAAACAGATGGGTGGACTCACGATGAGGAAACAGGTGCCCATGAGCACGGCCTTCATCTTGACGTCCAGGTCCATGGGGAACTGGATGCCAAAGTTGTCCGCGTCGGTGAAGACCTCCTTTATCAGGCCACTCCACTGTTTACTGATGCGGCCGATGGACTTGCCTCCATCTTTTCCCGTCAGCTACGAGGGGGCAGCAAAACACATGGGTCAGAGACAAAGATTTCTGGCCGCTGCACCTCATCACTACTTCTGAAAGGACTGGATGGGTGTGTAGACAATAAAAGCGCAACTTAACCAATCTTTTCTGGTCTAAAAGAAAAGTCAAAGATTAGGTTTGTTCTAGTTAAATAGGACGGTTATCAACTGATTTCACCAAAGAAAGCAAAAACTCAAAATTGGCTTCACATTGGACCAGCGCTTTCACCCTCGGTTTATCACCCCTCACCTTGAAGTTGACGTCCCCGCAGCAGTTGCAGGCAAAGCAGGGTCCCTCCAGCTTCATTACAGTCTCCTTGTTGGCCCCCTTGATGGAGAACTTGGGCACGCAGGGGTTCCAGTCCTGGGACACATAACCTATGGTGGTGCCAGGCGGTGCTTGGACCTCGAGCTGAGGGACACACACAAAATTTGAAAGGTGTTTGACCATGTTTAAAATCAAACTTCGGTCCGTACACTGTGGCTTTAAATAGCATGTGCTTGGATTACTGCAGATCTCGCTTCCGCAGGTAATATGGCACTAATTTGATGAGTGCATTGGCGTCGCAATCACTATCATGACAAAGGTAATATGCTTCACATGGTAACTGCGAGCCTATGTCTCCATAGATGCTGAACTAATGTGTGAAACTGCAGTCATAAGGGACCTTCACGTCTCATGGGAATGTACTGTAGTGGAGGTCTTCAAGAATCCACCTGTACCCAAATACCCGAGACCCAATCCGGGACACGAGCGGTTCCAGATCCAGAATTCAGAATTCTAAATAACAACACAGGTAGGATTGTCATGGGTCTCTGGCATGTGTAATTTTAACTGACCTGTCCAGAAGAACCTATACAGATCCGAGCGCAACTGCTGCAGTAGATAGAGAGAGAAATTGTACCACTTATGCTGCTGCTATTTGCTTTTCACGAGAGTGGCGCGTGTATCTTGTTGTTGTTGGCCAATCATACTGTAAGTCATCAAAGCGACAATGGGCTAGTCACAGAGCCTCCGTGTGCAGCAAAAGTTAGGAGATATCTAATCAATGGAAGATGGAATTAAAAGTTAAAGGAGAAGGATAGGCTACAACAACCAAGAGCCAACAGGTAGGCTGCTTCTTTATATTCTGAATGGAGTTGTTGTTTGTAACTGTGTAGGACGAGAAAGCTCATGCAGCTTCAATTAGCCTAGCTAGCTAGATAGCTTGGTTAACTAGCTTGGTTAACTAGCTTCCCCCGGTTTGATGCAGTCAAGACAGGTACTACGTAATCATATTGGACGATAAATAACCTAGCTATAGCAGCTATTAGTCTACTATAGCACGAGTCGGCTTGGTTGGTTGCTGTCTCTAGTCTCTCCTCCCTGTTCCCCATGTTACTCGTTAATAAAGTATCTTAAAAATTGTCTAGTTGTCCCCAGGTGAGTTTAGAACAGGTCTCTCGCTATATTTAAAAATGGTATATATGCATATTGGATCCGGATGGAAAAGCCCAAGGTCCATTTAGGTATGGGGCCAACTGTTTGGACCCGTGAAGGCCTTTATACGGTAGGCAGCCTGCCAGCAAACGTGAGTCAATAGAGACAGCATAAAGGTGAAGTGATGGCACCAGATCAAGACCGTCTGGGAGAGGGTTCAGACTGACAAAGGACCATTAAGTGTCATTCATGACTCTTTACAAAGCACAGTCTAGGGAGTTGGTAGGACAGTCCAAAATGGCTTGCAGTACAACAGTTTGCATGCATTTATTACCAGCATTAACTTAGCATTAGCATCATTCATTTGTAATTCATACAGAGTTGTATGGCAATGCTAATACTAATTTGAGGGTAAATAAACAAATTGCATTTTAGGTGACCTGTCCCTTTACTCCTCCTCTAACACATTAAGACTCAATATGATGGTTTTATGTTTTTTTTCCTGATTTGGGTCCCGTTTACATAGTCAAAGCAGTCAAATATTTGTCTCAGGGTTCAGCACCCCATCGTACCTCTTGCAGGCAGCAGGGAAACCAGCAGGAGGCACAGCGGTAGGGTCGTATGAGGCGGATGACCTCGCGGTCCATGTTGTCCTTGATCTTCATGTCGAAGCTACGCAGGGCGCCGCAGCAGTTGCGTGTGCAGCAGTCATTCTTCTCCTTGGCCTTGTAGATCTTCTGACCCAGGCTGTTCTTGATCTCGTACTGGTTGTTTGTCTCAAAGCCAATGAACGCTGAGGAGAGGAGAACGGAGGGAGGAGAAGAAAGAGGGGATGGTGGGGAAGGTGAGGACAAACGCAGGAACGTAAACAGGAAAACAGTTGTTTGGTGCTGGTCACTTTCTCCTCATGATTTATCGATTTTTACAATGCCTTTACTTCTGTTCTCTCTGTACTCAGATAAGACTAGCAAGATCACCTTCCAGCAACTCCACTTTTTGGTGTATAAGGATCTGGTCAATCTGAAATGCAGAACAGAGTATGAGAGATATGGCGAAAGAGAGCGCATGGAAGAAAAACACCAACATTACACAGTGATAACAGATGTTTGTGAAAGTGTATTTGACAGCCTGTTGTGCTACTCTTCCCAAGCAAACCTACCTGTGTTAGGTACTCCAGACCAGGTGGAACTCCAACAGGCACAACTGCTGCAGGGGCTGGGGAGATGGCTGCAGGAGGGCCCGAGTTAGGTGCACCGTATTCAGGCCCAGGCATGGGACCACCATACCCTGGGCTGGGGCCCATCTGAGGTGCACCGTATCTGGGCCCAGGCATGGGACCACCATAGCCTGGGCTGGGGCCCATCTGAGGTGCACCGTACTCAGGCCCAGGCATGGGACCACCATAGCCTGGGCTGGGGCCCATTTGAGGTACCCCGTATTCGGGCATGGGCACAGGCTGGTACATCACAGGCTGGCCTGGGTGGGGTTGTTGTTGGTTGTAGCCCATATGGAAGCCAACCGGTGGGGGAGCATGGTTAGGGTCACCATACCCACCAGGAGGAACAGGGTAGGGGGCCGTGGAGTAACTTCCAGGACCCTGGTGAGGGGATGGGTAGCCTATAGGAGGAAATGCATACAGTGGGTATGATAAATATATTCATATTGACAAAAATCTACACATGTATATGGAGTTATGGATGCAAATATGTGGGAAGCTTGAACTGGGGTTATTAATGCTCATGGTGTGCATTGGAGATGTGCATTAAGGAAATAACTGTTTGCATAACAAAAGGAGGGCCATAGTGATAAACACCAACGGATTCCCAAACACTGCACCACTCATTCAAATGGAAACTGCAAGGAAGAAAGGTTCTTTAAAATCAGTCAAACATGACCCTAGCTCATTTTCCACATCATTATCCAAATAATCTTCAAAGCTTACATCAACATATTCAGCCTTTTACATGCCAGGCTCTGGTTAAAAATTCTTAACTCGAATACATTGGAATAATAGCATTATACAAATCCTAGTGGTGAAATACCAAGGGGAAAACAGCAACCCCAGTATAATATCTAAATCAACAGTGGTGTAGAAGACATTTACCTGGGGCTGACATGATGTCTTAGTTAGTGGACGCACAGTGGCTAGCAGGACTTCCTCTCTTGTCCACTCCCGTAGTCTCTATGGAGACAAAAATAAAATGGTCAGTGGTCATGGGCTGTAAAAGAACAGAGCAGAGAGAGCAGGGTAGTTGTGAATGAGAGGGAGAATGACACTAAAACATGTCCACCAGTCCAAAACAAGACAGCTATAAAATCAAACTGTCTCCTTTCATATTATCCAACATAAAATCTAAAACATGCATCAATGCATGTGGTTATGCGAATTGTTTGATACACAATACAGCATACCCAATAAGCAAATAAGTCTTTCATTTTCTTTTGCTTTGAGATGTATAGAGGATGTGGGAGCTGTGAGCTAAGTCAGGGGTCAGGTATTTTCCACTTTGTATATTATTCCAGTCACATACATTGAGTTAACTAGTTATTTTCACAATACAGTAATCCAGGATCCAAAGTAACCATTTTATAAACATGGTTTTAGATGATTCAGAGTATATATTCCAAGCACAATAACCTTGAATTCGCGAGCCCTACCAATCCTCTCTGTGTGTTTGTTTCTTGTCATCATACCTGAGACAGAAGAGGAAGCGACAACCCACTCGTTGTTGTTTTCTGGTTCAATGAAAGTCAATGAACTAAGTAGACCAGACCCAGCGGTTCTTGCATTGGTGTCTATGGGACCAGAACGGACCTTTTTGTTGTGGTAAACGATCTTAATTTACCCACCATCTTTGATCATACCTCACTGTGCTCATTCAAGGGGGATGGGTAAATAATCTTGAATAGCCTATAACAGGATAATATATTCATATTTTACTAAGCACCCATAAAGAAACACTGTAAAATAGGCTAGATTTCCCACTGCTCAATATCACCACAAACTCTAAAGAAAAAATTGTGACCTAATGTTTTCAATCATGTTGAATAACTAACAACGGTTTCTGGCCTGTTGCTGTCTGTTTTCTTTAGTTTCGTGAAAGTAATGGATGGAATCTCTTACCTTTCCTTAAACCAAAAAGGAATTGCTTGTTGTTTGGTGGTTCTTGGCCAGAAGAACCGAGGAGAATGTGAAGAATAGTACTTGCTTTGACAGTCTTATTTGCCTATCAGTAAACTAACGTAGCAGGCGTAAAATAAACGATCGGCTAAACAACTGTCTTTGTATCATACGAAACCTACAAGCGTTGCTGTCATTTCGGTGTAGTTTGTGCAATATCTCCGCCCCTTTACTGGCTGTCACAAGATGTATCTAATTGTGGATACACAGGTTTACGGAATTTAAGACAAGAGGGTAGTTAAATATAGGTGAATACTTCTATGTGATAGAAATTACACTGTGAACGGCCCGACAAATTTCAGCAGCCAATAATATTTTCTGAAGTGCACATCTGTATTAATGCGCACTGTAAAGTTCAACATTATGGCGACTTTCTTCGAAAGCTGCTATGATGTAGCCCTGTACCAGAGCTAACTAAAATGTACGGTAGTGCGAATCCTCATAGGTCCATTTTTTACAGCGAAAGCAATTTTATTCCTTCAGAATCCTATCAAAATTAAGTCGACGTGTAGTTGTTACATTTCAACAGGCTTTCATGGTATTCATTAGCCTACTACGTCATGTTATTTTTTGGAACTTTGACGTCGAAGCAATATCCATCCACAAGAGGACGATGTCGACTTATTTAAGGGCTGTTAAATCTTACATCCACTGAGCAGTTGACTCAATGATTTATACATGCATAGTTTTAAATGATATTTTGTGAGCTAAACATACAAATAAAAAATGACAAAATATATTAAAACATTTTACTTAAAGTATACTTTTTTAGGGATTGCTAATGTTACAGTCTCCACTACAACAACACAAATACTTAAATACATGTAATTTCGTACTTGAAACATTTAATTGAAATACTGTAGAATAACATTCATTCCAATTGAGGACTGCTCCTACTGGGGAGTGCCAATATGGCCGACCGGTAGCTTCAAAGCCTCTCAATGGCAATACATAGCATCAGCAATCCAGGGTTTATACAGTGCATTTGGAAAGTATTCAGACCCCTTGCTCTTTTCCACATTTTGTTACATTACAGCCTTATTCTAAAATTTATTAAATAGTTTTTTCCCTAATCAATCTACAGACAAATACCCCTTAATGACAAAGCAAAAACAGGTTATTTGAATTTATTTGCTAATTTTAAGAAACATAAAAAAACAGAAATATCACATTTACATAAGTACTCAGACCCTTTACTCAGTACTTTGTTGAAGGACCTTTGGCAGCAATTACAGCTTTGAGGCTTCTTGGGTATGATACAAGCTTGGCGCGCCTGTATTTGGGTAGTTTCTCCCATTCTTCTCTGCAGATCCTCTCAAGCTCTGTCAGGTTGGATGGGGAGCGTTGCTGCACAGCTATTTTCAGGTCTCTCCAGAGATGTTCGATCGGGTTCATGGACATTCAGAGACTTGTCCCGAAGCCACTTCTGTGTTGTCTTGGCTGTGTGCTTAGGGTTGTTGTCCTGTTGGAAGGTGAACCTTCGCTCCAGTCTGAGGTCCTGAGCACTCTGGAGCAGGTTTTCATCAAGGATCCATCTTTACTTTGCTCTATTCATCTTTGCCTTGATCCTGACTAGTCTCCCAGTCCCTGCCGCTGAAAAACACCTCCACACCATGATGCTGCCACCACCATGCTTCACCATAGGGATGATGACAGGTTTCCTTCGCTTGGCATTCAGGCCAAAGAGTTTCATCTTGATTTCATCAGAACAGAGAATCTTGTTTCTTATGGTCTGAGAGTCTTTAGGTGCCTTTTGGCAAACTCCAAGTGGGCTGTCATGTTTCTTTTACTGAGGAGTAGCTTCTGTCTGGCCACTCTACCATAAAGGCCTGATGGGTGGAGTGCTGCAGAGATGGTTGTCCTTCTGGAAGGTTTTTGCTCTGACATGCACTGTCAACTGTGGGACCTTACATAGACAGGCGTATCCCTTTCCAAATCATGTCAAATCAATTGGATCTACCACAGGTGGACTTCAATCAAGTTGTAGGAACATCTCAAGGATGATCAATGGAAACAATAAGGCTGTAACGTAACAAAATGTGGAAAAAGTCAAGGGGTCTGACACTTTCTGAAGGCACTGTATGTAGCCTAAATACTGTAGTTGGCCTATTACCTAGAACATATTAGTTATTTTGTATAATAATAATGTCCAGTAATACTTTGTCTCATGTTGACTCATCTTGGATTTCATCATCAGTGATATTGAGAGCAGAGACATGCATGCTCTGTAATATATCAGCCCTTGGTCTAAATTTGGCACACACTGTCATGCAGGATACTTATAGAGCAGCAGACAGGGGGTGGGGAAGCATGGGGAAGTCATGCTGGACACACACTTACAGTAAAACACACACACGGACATTTGGGTGGAAGAGGTGATCTGAGTCGAGCACGGATCAACCACACACACACATAGACACACTGTTAATGACAAGCAATACCCCACGTTGTGTCTACATAGCTCTGTGATAAGTAAGGTAATCAGCGCGGCCTATCTAGTCTCTGCCCCTGTTGACAGACTACCAGGCGGGCCTATCGGGGACCACATTCAGTAGGCAGGGCCGTCAGTTTATTTTTGCATGGAGATCAATCAGCACTGGTTCTAGAGTCTATGTTTGGTGGTTCTAGCGGCCCCAGAATATAAATAATTGGGACATCGGCGGGAAAAGAGGAAAAGTGAAAGTCTGTCAGACCTTTTGTACAGTCCATGCAAGGCCCTTTGGCCCCCTCCTCTATCTCCCTCCCTCGTTCACTATCTTCCCATTGTTTCATATTTCTGTGTATGAGTGTGTGCGTGGTTGGAGGTCACAATCCGATGCTGAAATTAAGCGAGACAAGGTCGTCAGGTTTTCCGGTTGGCCACACACACAGCATAGATTGACCTGATGCTATCACTCACTGTCTCTGTCCGTCCGTCTGTCTGTCTGTCTTCTGAAGCCACACTTGTACACAGTACTGACCAGGTGATGGCTTATGGTCTAGGATTGAGAACAGGTCATAACATTTACTTTTTGGTCCACCAGCCACTGTGGTTGGTAGATTTAAATATCTACCAAACCATTCTAAATTTTTACCGTACAAAATATATATTTTGTTGCTCAAATTATTGCAACAAAACACAAAAAAATTGATGAGCATGCTTTGTAATGTTTCTAAAACAATAAAAGCATCACTAGTAAGAAGTAATGTAAATTATATCATAAATAGGACTGGTGAAGTTATGTCACTAACAAAATGTGGAAATGTCTGCTCTACTCAAAAATACAACCAACTAGTTGCAGCATTATCGCAAAAATGGAAGAGGAAAGGGGAGAAAGTAAGGAACTTGTCTGTCTGCCCAGCATTAAAGACCAAAATTGCCTAAAGAAAATGTTGATAAATAGAAAAGTATACCAGTTTTGTTGAAGGACCAAAAATGCATAGCTGTCCCATATAGATTACAAAATAGTTGGGAAGAGATTTCCGATGTACCAATTCCATGGCACATGGTTTATGAACTGATCCTCAAAACAACTCTGTATTCAAATGTATTGCAACTAATAGAATGTTATACAGTACCAGTCAAAAGTTAACACCTATTAATTCAAGGGTTTTTCTTTATTTTACTGTTTTTTATATTGTAGAATAATAATGAAGGCATAAAAAACTTTGAAATAACACATATGGAATCATGTAGTAACCAAAAAAAGTGTTAAACAAATCAAATTAGATGTTACATTTTAGATTCTTCAAAGTAGCCACCCTTAGTCTTGATGACAGCTTTGCACACTCTTGGCATTCTCTCAACCAGCGGAATGCTTTCCCAATGGTCTTGAAGGAGTTCCCACATATGCTGATCATTTGTTGGCTGTTTTTCCTTCACTCTGCGGTCCAACTCATCTTGTCACACCCTGATCTGTTTCACCTGTCTTTGTGCTTGTCTCCACCCCCCTCCAGGTGTCGCCCATCTTCCTCATTATCCCCAGTGTATTTATACCTGTGTTCTCTGTTTTTATGTTGCCAGTTCATCTTGTCTTACCAGCGTGTTTTCCCATCTCCCTGCTTGCTCAAGTTCCCCGGTTCTGACCATTCTGCCTGTCCTGACCCCGAGCCTGTCTGCTGTTCTGTACCTTATTGACTCTGCCCTGGATTATGGACCTCTGCCTGCCTTTGACCTGTCTTTTGCATGCCCCCTGTTTGGGTCAATAAACATCTGTGACTCTAGCTGTCTGCATCTGAGTATTATCCTGAGTTCTGATACATTCCAAGCCATCTCAATTGGGTTGAGGTCGGGTGATTGTGGAGGCCAGGTCAACTGATGCAGCACCCCATCACTCTCCTTCTTTGTCAAATATCCCTTACACAGCCTGGAGATATGTTGGGTCATTGTCCTGTTGAAAACAAATGATAAGTGCAAACCAGATGGGATGGCGTATCGCTGCAGAATGCTGTGGTAGCCATGCTGGTTAAGTGTGCCTTGAATTCTAAATAAATCACAGACAGTGTCACCATTAAAGCACCATCACACCTCCTCCATGCTTCTTGGTGGGAACCACACATGCAGAGATCATCCGTTCACCTACTCCGCGTCTCACAAAGACCCGGCGGTTAGAACCATAAATCTCAAATTTGGACTCATCAGACCAAAGCACAGGTTTCCACCAGTTGAATGTCCATTGCTCATGTTTCTTGGCCCAAGCAAGTCTCTTGTTATTATTGGTGTCCTGTAGTAGTGGTTTCTTTGCAGCAATTCGACCATGAAGGCCTGATTCACACAGTCTCATCTGAACAGTTGATGTTGAGATGTGTCAGTTACTTGAACTCTGTAAAGAATTTATTTGGGCTGCAATTTCTGAGGCTGGTAACTCTGAGTCTATCCTCTGCAGCAAAGGTAACTCTGAGTCTTCCTTTCCTGTGGCGGTCTTCATGAGAGACAGTTTCATCATAGCGCTTGATGGTTTTTGTGACTGCACTTGAAGAAACTTTCAAAGTTCTTGATATTTTCCGTATTGACTGATCTTCGTGTCTTAAAGTAATGATGGAGTGTCATTTCTCTTTTCTTCTTTGAGCAGATCTTGCCATTATATAGACATGGTCTTTACCAAACAGGGTTTTCTTCAATACACCACCCCTACCTTGTCACAACACAACTGATTGGCTCAAACGCATTAAGAAGGAAAGAAATTCCACAAATTCACTTTTAACAACAAGTACACCTTTGGTAGCCCTCCTTTCGTTGACTGTGTGTTTTTCCAACTAGTATGTTTTTGGATGATATCAGAATTTGAGCTATTTCAGTATATTTTGATTGTGTTACTTATTGAGCAACTCATCAAGTCAACAGTAGAATGACAGTCATCCTCTATAAGAAGTTGATCAATTGTTACATATCACACTGTGTTTAAAGCGTTCCACAAGGATGCTGAACCATGTCGACTCCAATGCTTCCCACAGTTGTTTCAAGTTGGCTGGATGTCCTTTGGGTGGTGGACCATTCTTGATACACAGGAAACTGTTGACACACTGAACCCAGTGTGCCTAGCACCTACTACCATACCCCGTTCAAAGCCACTTAAACTTTACCCATTCACCCTCTGAATGGCACATATACACAATCCATGTCTGTTGTGTCAATGCTTAAAAATCCTTCTTTAACCCGTCTCCACTTCATTTACACTGATTGAAGTAGATTGTTCCTATTGTTTTGTACACTCAGTGTAGATCAATAGTATTATATGAACTATCGTTATTGCATGCGGTGTGATTGAACATGTCCTCCCTCTGTCTCCTCGGGATGTGAATTGTCTAGACCAAGAGTTCTTTCCACACCTGTCTGAGCTCACCTTCCTTTCCCCACTGGAAGACAACCCGGGATTGGGAAGAATGCCGTTCCAAGTCTGCCACCTTCAGCGCCCCTCGGTAACACGTCCCTGACCCCATGGAATATATCTCCATCCATCATCACGGCAAACCCAAGGACAAGAGGTGAGACAATCGAGGAGTGGAGCGATAATGTAACATTGAGACCAGGAGTAGCCACTGATGTAAGTGTAACAATATTACAGTGCTGTGAAATGTACATCACTTTAGCCATCAAATAAGTCCAGTCTGAATTATTTAATATCTTTCTCTTTAATTTGTCTGTCACTCCAGGTGGAAGGCAACAATTCCTCTGGATTCTATTGGAAGCACCCTTACATCCAACCAGCAGAGCAGAAAGGTGAGAATACAGAACAGTGAGGACTGACCATCCTTTACTGGTGAACTGGCTTATTTGTATCCATTTGTGTTGCAGGATGAACCAGAAGACTACTGGGAATATATTACTGAATTATCTCCACTCATTCAATGCTAACTTTACGGTTCAAATCAGAATTCATTGTGAATGTTATTTCCTTGTTTTGTAAAGATGAATTCCCACATGTTTGAAAGCATGTTAATATTTATTTACATTTAAGATGCTGTATTAACCTGCTTAGACGTTAGGGACTGATCACCCTCTAGTGGTTGTGTATGTACAATGACAAACATCCTGTGTGCCTAACTTCAATAAATTGCATTCCTTATATTTACCTAAGTCACATATATATTGGGAAAAACAAGAGAACACAGGTGATCCCCAAAAAAGAAGTTTTATTTTTCAAGCTACAGTTAAAGAAAAACAATACCAGAGGCCGAAAATATAACATTTGCTTGGCTTTTTTTCCCTCTCTTTTCACTTTCACATATGTACAGTTATCGAAGAACAGGGTATATACAGAGAATCGAAGGGAAGGGTGGTAGAGAGAGTGCATTTGCTTTTTGGGGACTAAAACATGACTCTCCCACCAACAAAAAAAGCAAGGTAAAACCAACCAACATAAAAGGACCTGCCACGACTCTGGTGATATCAACTTACTTTTCTGTACAATACAAACAGTCTACTTTGTTTCACGAATGAGAGTGAGGGATTTGTATGTTCTCTGATTTGGAATAAATCTCAACTAGCGTTTTCTGAAAACTTTTAAACAAAAAGAATGATAACATGAAAGAAATACAAAATATATATTTTACAACCATTCATGCAAAAAGATGTTCAAGCCACTTCTACAATGTGAAGTGGCTCCAACTTTTTCTGTCACGACAGTTTACAACAATCACCCAAACCAGAAGTCTAAAGAAAAACTAAACGCACAAATGTGTTTTTTTTTTAAAAGCACAGAACAAGCATTGGAGGAATTTGAAGTCTGTCGCCAAGTCAAACCCCAACCAAAGGGTAGTCATGGTATTCCATTGTCATGCAGAGGGAACTCAAAGTAATCAAGGGCTGATGTAGCAGATGTTGACCCACTCCTCAAAGTTTATTCTGCACCAGTTAATAAAAAAAAAAAAAAAAAAAAAAAAAGGGTGAATAAAGCAAAAAATATTTACTGGTTATGGGCTGGATCGAAAAACTTTACAGCACAGCCCTTAGTTTACAAGTTACAGTGTATTAGCAATTGCCAAAAGCAATTAACTTTCAATTGAAATAACCACAAAAAAGGGGTGTTTGGTTTCGGCTTGACTTTTAGTGCACTGTTGTAGCACAAGTTTGTGCATATTTCTATGGAATAGATTGAACATTTCAAATTTTATTTGCTATTGATTGAGTCAGAAAACCTCTAATGAGAAATCTTATAGGGGCTTAATGTGGTAAGCGGTACCGAGTGTAATAGACAGAAACTAATAAACAAATGCCAAATTGAAAGCGTACATGAGAAAAAAGTAGCAATAAAAAAAATCTCAACAAGAAAGACACCCTTTCTAGACCTAAAAAGAGAAACTTATGGACAAAAATAAACATGTTTCTTTTCTGGTGTGGCAGTCGCATTGAACACTGGTTAGGGTCTGACAAAAGTGGATGTACCATTATAAAATACTAGCTTTTTTCTTTGAGCGTTGACGGACAGAAAAGCAGCCCATCAAATGTCCTAAATAAATAATTATCTATACCTTGTCATGCACCTTATGCTATGACCTTAATATGAAAGGCAGGAAATGGATCTCTGTATGGTTGCCTTAGCATTTCAATGGAAAAAAAGTAAGCCAGTCCCAATTTAGTAAGACTACTGAACAAAAGGGTATCTATTTGTATGTTACAGATAATAAAGCGATCTCCTTCCAATGTCTTCCTGTTTTAGTACAGTTTTCACAGAGGCAGAACGTGACAAAGAACCTACATGAATAAGTGAGGATGGTGATTGTCAAAAAAACACCTAGAAAATACTAACAATACAGTTGCCGTCCAGATGAGGGTTTACAATCAGCTGTTGGCATCGCAGAAAAGAACTTGGTTGTAATAGTACACAGAAAAAAAGGGTACATTGAAAAGGGATATAAGAGGGATAGTCCCTCTCACCCCTCCATCTTTAGGGGTCTTTCTTTGGCCCCGAACGTCGCGTGTCCCTGCACTTGTGGCAGTAAAAGATGTCAGGGACGTTGGACTTCTTGATCTTGGCGCATGACAGATGGACCCACACTCCGCACTGGTTGCACTCGATCATCGGTCGCCCCGCAAATGGCTTGCCGCAGTAACAGGTGATCAAGTCCCAAGAGTCATCACCTGGGCGGGGAAGGAGGGAGAAGAGAGGTAAGAGGGGCATCTCAGTGGGACAAGCAGGGATGGGTTCAGTGGGCACCTTACAGGGGCAAAGGGTTTCAAAAAGAAAAAGCTCTTCAACTGTTTGTTTACAGAGGTTATAAATTATGTCCCCCTAATTACTTGGTGTTTACTAAGGAACTACGTAGAAACAGCAGAATTACATAATTATTACCCATGAATTATTCCTCAGTGACTCATAAATGCAATAAAGTACCTATTGTTACCAAGCAGATTCAAATTAAATACCTAATTTTCCCTTATTTATGTCCAATAAATGCAAACCTGGTCTGCGCCTCTTGTTTAGACCTCAGGGAACAGGTCAGTGCACTAATATCGATCCATTGTAAGCCAAGCAGCAAAGCATATTGCCAGGAAACAGTAGCCATACACTGAAGTGATGAGGCTTTTTTGGTGGAAATGACAGGACACACTTTTACAGCAACAAAAATATTTGTGCTTTCTTGTCCATAGCGTGGTCAGTATGAAATCGCTTACCTGACTCCACCATGATGTCCTCGTCGGCTATCCATGTCTCACCTTCGCTCGAACTTATCTCTGCGTCCCGGTTGGAATCCTCCGCCTGCATCTTGGCCAGCCCCTGCATCCCTGCCTGCATCTTGGCCAGCCCCTGCATTCCTGGGGAGGAGACACTGTGCTCTTGGACCGAGCGCTCCCCGGGGTGGGCGTGGCCGGTCTCAGAGTCTGTCTCGCTTTGGGTGGCCGAGCTCTTAAGCTTCTTGAGGGCTTTGGGCTGCTTGGGATTTTTGCTGCGCTTGATGCGAGCCCTCTTCTCACCGCCACTGCTCCCGCTGTCAGCTGCACCACCAATGGCGGAACCCAATGACAACTTTTTGAGCTTTTTGTCCTTCTTGCGCTCTGCCTTGCTGGCAGCCTGGCTGTCGTACAAAGAGTCTTTCAGCCGCATCTTGTCCAGCAGGGAGCTGTCCGAGTGCATGTGGCGCATGCTCTTGCCCTTGTTGGCACGAGCCTTGTGGACAAACGTGTGGATGGTGTGCAGGTCATTGCCTCCGTCTCCCCAGCTGGCACCCCCAGAGCTGCCGCCGCTTCCACTTTCCCCTGATGCCCCTGAGCTGTGTGGGGAGCTGGAGGACGCTGGCGACCACGGACCTTCCTACACAGCCACAGATGTAGAGAAAGACCAATGAGGAAAAAAAACAATATAGGACAAACAATACTTGATGCATAGGGTTATAAATGTTACTTAACCCCCTAGAGTTGATTGGCGTACTGGTGTGTCAATCTGTGCTACATACAATTTTCCATCAAAATCAGTCAGTATAAGCTAGAGATATTGTTTATTGCATTGGATGAGTCTCAATCCACCTCTTCAGCCAGTGTCGCACTTCCGCATCTGCGGTTAAAGGCTGCAGAGCGGTGTTTGTCAGACCATGAGACATCCACCAAAAAATAAATACAATTATATACATCTCACACACACACATATATATATAAAAAAAAAATGTAAGCGTCTGCTTGTGTAAACGCCTGTAGTGTTCAAACTATTACGACAGCTATGGATAAGGGAGACTCATGAACACGAAGGTGTTCTCCGTTTTGCTCTACGACCCTCACAAGCATCAGGAGACTCGTCTGAAGTCCACCATCGATGTGCCAACTTCTGTTTAGTAGCGTCCGAACCGTTTGGGCTACAAACTAAATGGAACCCCACTGTAGAAAGGGGAGATTCTCCATTTTGCTCTACGAATGTCAAGACTTATTTCTCTCCGTTTTTTTTAAATATCTCCTAGATTTAGGACAGACACATCGAAACCTTGTTTCCTTTTTTGACTGTCCTTTTTGCCATTTAAGATTGTGTTCTTCAATGAGTTTCTGTGGGCTGGACCTCCCAAGTGGCACAGTGGTCTAAGGCACCGCATCGCAGTGCTAGCTGTGCCACTAGAGATCCTGGTTCGGTCCAGACTGTCGCAGCAGGCCGCGACCGGGAGACCCATAAGACAGCGCACAATTGGCCCAGCGTCGCCCAGGTTAGGGGAGGGTTTGGCCGGCAGGGATGTTCTTACCCCATCACGCTCTAGCGACTCCTGTGGTGGTCCGGGTGCAATGCACGCTGACACAGTCGCCAGGTGTACGGTGTTGTTTCCTCTGACACATTGGAGCAGCTGGCTACCGGGATAAGTGGGCGTTGTGTCACGAAGTGAGGCTTGGCTGGGTTGTGTTTCGGAGGATGCACGGCTCTCGACCGTCACCTCTCCTGAGTCCGTACGGGAGGTGCAGCGATGAGACAAGACTAACTACCAATTGGATACCACGAAATAGGGGAGAAAAAGGGGGTCATTTTTGGGGGGAGTTTATGGGCTTTAATAGTAAAGGCAAAAATAGATATTTTATCAAATAAGTACATTTTTAGACGTAAAGGGGTCCTAAAATTCAACATCAAATAGCTAAATTATCCATAGTATAATTATCTTAAAACAATTCCATATGTCAGCCTATGTCACCTCCAACATCTTAGACTAAAGAATAAAACATGTGCTTTCAGAAAGTATTCACACCCCTTGACTTTTCCCACACTTTGTTGTATTAAAGCCTGAATTTTAAACGGATAAAAAAAATTCTGTGGCCTACACACAATACCACCTTATATAAAAAACGTATTTGTTTTTATACAAATAAATTACAAATGGAAAACTGAAACACCTTGAATCAATAAGTATTTTAATCCCTTTGTTTTGGCAAGCCTAAATCAGTTTAAAAAGTCAAGTGGTGATTTTTTAATGACTACCTCATCTCTGTACCCCACAGTTATTTGTAAGGTCCCTCAATCGAACAGTAAATAAAAAATGTAGTGAAGTTATTACATTTTGGATGGTGTATCAATACACCCAGTCACTACAATCAACATTGTAGTTACTCCACAATACTAACATAATTGACAGTAAAAAGGAAGCCTGTACAGAATAAAACCATGCATCGTGTTCACAAGGCACTAAAGTGGTGATCTTAACTGTTTTAAAACAGGGATTTTTTTTTTTACTAGGATTAAATATCAGGAATTGTGAAAAAATGAGTTTAAATGTATTTGGCTAAGGTGCATGTAAACTTCTGACTTAAACTGTATATGCCTTCAAGTTCTAATCTAACCAATCATGTATTAGGTAAATCCAAGTTCCCGTGTGGCCTTTGAATAGTGTTAGTTTAAACAGCGATGCACACCAAACATTTGCCCCTTTCTACTGATTTCAGCTTGATATCGATGGAAGTGATTAACATAAAGTGTTGCGTTACACTTACCGTGTTGGTGACCAACTTTAATAAAAATGCAACACTTTAAAATGTAGCGAGCAGTCTTCTACAAATTGTCCTCTAACCAGTGATTGCATTTAGTTTTTGAGACGTTTTAGTTAACAGGATCTGCAACCTTCCCTAGCCCCCCTGGCAATTGATTTCAACGTAATAATCGATGAGTGATTGACAAAACAGTGATGCATTTCTCTTTCAGTTTGGGTGATCCTGGCATCAAAATACAACATTCAAAAATGTAGTTGATGGTCCTGAGGGTGGTCAGTTAGGTCAAAAATATTTCCAGTTTGCATATGGTTTTTGAGTAGTGGTAGTTTCAACAATGCATACACACCCCCCCCTCCAATCGATGAGTGATTTATTGCCATTTGTCAAGGGTTTTGGGTGCGTATGCAGTTTATAAGGTGCTCTTTAAATATAAAGAAATCATATGATTACTATTGTTGAACATGTGTAGATAGTACATTTTATGTTTTCATTAAATCAAACTGTTACTGCATATTGGTTATTGATTTGGACACAAACTGTTTGACATCGGGCTATTTATCAATATGCATTTTCAACAGGAAGCAGAGACAGCATAATTTTCAATGTACGTTTTAGGAATATAAATGGAACTTTAAACATTAATTTATAATGGTATTGTACTTAAATCAGGTAAAAACTGCTGAATGAGTACAAAAATGTGCTGTGATGTTTATTTTGATGATATGCCGTAAAATCACCAAAACAGGTTTGCCCTTTGCTAATCTATAGTTTCCATTGGCACTTAATAGGCTGGACAATAGAAAGAGTCAAAATTCACCCAAGGCTGAAAAATCGGCAAAAGAACGTTGCCTAAACTGGAACACTAGCGCGAGCCCATAGCTAATGAATGGAATCGAACGTTCGCAGAGGCTGTGTTGACGCTTAGAATTCAATTTCGCCTAAATGGCACCAACAAATGTA
The DNA here is from genome assembly GCF_029448725.1 of Salvelinus fontinalis. Lineage (NCBI taxonomy): Eukaryota > Metazoa > Chordata > Actinopteri > Salmoniformes > Salmonidae > Salvelinus > Salvelinus fontinalis. The sequence continues at coordinate 8,653,844 of NC_074700.1, forward strand.
TCCCTTTTTATTTTACCACTACAATCTGTTCTTAGGACGAAACTGAAAAACAACTCATGTAGAATGTAAACATTCGCACCTTGGATGGTGCCAAGTGTGCTTATGTCTGCATAACGAGAAGTAGGGGGGAATCAACTTTTGACTATTCCTGGTCTAGAGATCGATGATAGCAGAGTACGCTGCCCAACCTTATGTAATTAGAAAGGGATTGATCCTGATTAAAATGGTATCCAATTCGAAAATTATATATATATATATATATATATATATATATATATATATATATATATATACACACACACACACAGCGAGATATTTGACAAAATAGACAGACATACCCGTATTTCCCTATAGTAAACAATGGGACGACCCTCAAAGTTCCATGAGCCGTTTTTTGTTTACATTTTAACTACAAACAACGTGGGCAGGTCTCAGTCAACAATAGCGAAGCAGGCATTGTGACGTAAAACAAACTGGTAATAGAACGTACATAAGGCGAGTTGGTGCTCAATAGGATATGGCGGGGTGAAAATGCAATAAAATACGGCCTGTTTTTTCACGATTATTTCAGAACTACGGCAAGCAGCTGGGACATATGGTAATATTATGAAACTGGGCTCCACGGCGGATGCAATAAACTAGTTATCAGAAAAAAGCATTGTTTAAAATGGCATGTGTCCAGCCTACACAAGTCAACCCGGGTTGAGCTTGCCTAGGTAGGCTAGCTCGATTTGAGTTTTCACTTCCTCCAGAAATTAGAAATGTCATATTGCTAGCTGTCTTCGCTAATGTTGCTAGCTAGCAAGATGTTGAATAATTTAATTCGCCCTCACCATGCTGTAACGTAAGTTACCATATACTCCTGCCAGTGCCAGACAGACATGTATTTAGTTTTCTAACGCTAGTTAGCTAAAGGGTTAGCGTCGTCGCTAGCATAACAGATTAGCTAGCTAGCTACATTCCTACTTTGTTTGCTATGACATTGGATTATTATGTAGCTAACCAAAGAAACCAGACCACGGGTTTGATAGCTTGCTTTCAATACGACCTAGCCAGCTAAAATTCCTGCTAGCTCACGTTAGCTTGCTAGCTAGCGTGTTTCAACTCTTATTTGCTAGACAGCGTTATGTAGCTAGCAGATAGCATTCGAAGACTGACTTGTCACAAGTGTCTTGTGTAGTGCAAAAATGAATGAAGGATCCAGCTATGGTGGTAATTCGTGTCATGTATGACTATCGCAGTACCGCTTGTCCATGTGCTAGCACACAGCAACAATCTCAGACGAGCTAGCTAAACGTGATGTAATCATCCACTAGTGATCAGCTGGTGGTTGCATAGTAATGGCGTCACCAGCCCCAATTCTAATCGAACTGGCACCAGTTGTAAAACTGGGCTGTGCTGGCCCGGGTTTCTCTCGAGCCATCTTCAATTTGGCTCTAATTTTAAGTGCCAGTTGAAATGTGCCTAGTTAACCTACCTCTTTAGGATTGGGGATATAGCCTGCATATGCCAAGACAAAGTTGCAGAACTTGTTAAAGTCTTCGACGGTCCTCTTTCTCCTCTCTGGAGGCTAAAGAGATAAAACAAAACATGAATGAGCTCCACACATACATGAATCAAGCTAATAACTCGTACATGCATCACCAAATTGAATGGTCATGTTAAGGGGGAGGTGAAATTGATCACACCGGAAGTCTACTTACCAGAGTCTCCGTTTTGCACTTCAATAACGAATCTGTATAAGAAAAAACAATTACTATACTAGTTATAAACTGTTTACATTTTATACAGTCATTCGGATTTTTTTTAAAGTATCCATTACTTCAAAGTACAATTCAATTTTCAGGTTATAATAACCTCACTCTCCACTGTGTCTATTTGTGTTCGGCCTAGAGATGTATCGAGAGAATATAGGAACAACTAGTTAGCTTGCTAATGCAATGAAAAACTGAACCAGACAGCCTGTTTAGTTTGCTAGCTAACAATGATGTTAGCTAGTTGTCTTAAACGAGTGAATACCGTCGCTGCTCGCCAGTAATGATGTTAGCCAGCTAGCTAACGTTACCGCCAACAATGTTGTCTTTATATATTTTTTTTTACAATGGGTCAATAACTTAAATAGAGATGCAAAGACAAATTCAAGACTGTTACATTGTGCTTGGGGTGGAACATGTTGAGTCGTAACTAGCTGGCTACAGTAGGTTGGATAACGTTCGCGAACAAACTTGAACCATGCCATCCATGCATTGTGAGCCAGCTTTAGCAGCTGGCATGAGGAGCCGGCTCAACCCCGAATTTTGAACTTGGCTAGCAACATCTAGCTAACTAACTAGCTTACTAGTTACTGTAGCAATCTAACAAACAAAAAGATAGTTGTTGAAGACATGTTCGTGGACTGGCAAAGCAAAAGTCATTATGCCCCATTTTGTTAGAACGCTGTGCTTGCTAGCTAGTTATCGTTAGCTTGCCAGCGGTTATTTTACATTAGCCACATCAATGCCATGGTTAAGCAAACGTTAACTAGCTACGCTATCTATCGTTACTGCATAAAAACGCACAGTTTATCATCAAACTCTGCAAGCTAATATACGTTGACTGTTTGATACAGATTAAGTCAATCTAGCTAACTGACAGTTAATGTTAGTTAACTATAGCGACGTATTAGCTAACGTTAACCAACTAACATTGCGATTTAACAACCAACAGTTGCTTTACTGGGAGGCTTGAACAAAACCAACAATGTCCGCTAGCTTGAAAACAACTCTATATCAATTTACTATATGAACTGACACTTAACGTACCTTGGTGTTCAGACATTATTTCAAGCATTGTCGCCTCAGCAACAAGGCCCGTTGTGGTGGTAGCTACCAGGTAGCTAGCAGCTGGGGTGTTTTTCTCCCGGCTTGACTGCTGACTGTGTGTGTGTGGGACACCCTGCCGAGAACGGAGGACTCAACAACTCTACGACAAGCGACTTTCCTTGACTTTTTGGATTGTGGTCCCCGGTTCTAGATTGTTTAACCGGCTAGGTACAGACTAGCCAACAACAATTGCAGAAATAATTCCTTATCTGCCCGTTACCTAGCTAACAAGAAGCAAGGTTAGCTAGCTAACGTTACTAGCTAATTTCTTCGTCACAGCAGTTATATTGCATAAATATTACTGGAAATCAACTAGTTTTTTAAAACTATCTCGCTAAGTCACCGGAAAAAAACTGCAGCAGGTGAATCCATCGTAAAAGACAAAAGCATTCAGGTAACACATTTCTTAGATGAAGTTTACGTTTTTCCATAACACGAACAAAATCGACTAGAATATGTATCGTCCCTTGCGCGCCTCACTCCAGCAAGGCATCTTCTTCTCTGGCATAATGGCGTTTGCAACAATTGGATGTGCATTACGCCACCTACTGTGCAGGTGGATAACAAAGACTCCAAAAAGAGGTAAAAATATTCCTACAAACCGCCCCAAAAAAGTTTAACTAAACTAAATCAACATGCTTTAAAATTGGATTCAGGGTCAGAAAGATCCTGTGAGGGTGGGACATTTTCTGGCAACAGTAGTCCTTCCAGTGTTTCTGCCGTGAAGTCTTGGAGCCCAAAAACTTTTTGGCTGCAGATACAATGATGTGAAGTACAAATAATAACTCTGGCTATAAATGCTACAAAATTCACCTTTCACAATGAGTGTATCCAGATCTCTTGATTGACGTAAAAACATTTGCAATTGGTTGTGGTGCATCCACCACCATATCTTTTTCAGCACTATGGCCTCTTGCCCCTTCGACTCTCTTCACCGCCACCTTATAGGAGATCTGCTGTACAACGCAGATCCTTGACACTGTAATGGGAATTTTAATGTTTGTGCTTTTCTTATAACACATTTCTGTGTTTTATTCATGTGCTGATCTATAAACCAATGTCTGTGTTCATGCAAGTGGCTGACTGTACAAATCAACTATCAGTAGCTGCAATTTGGCTATACACACAGACATTGTTTTGAGAACGAACAAACAATATCTTGGTTTCAAGGTCTCAGCTTAGAGAGGAGAAGCCTCGTGAGATGTTGGTCTGTCACATGTTATGAAACAGTATTGGTCGGTCACATGAATAGAACAAAATGGTAATGATTAATTAATTATGCTAAATCATGCAAATATAACTTGTCTGTGTATTGCCGTATATAGGACAACTGCTGGGTCTGCCCAGGCAGAGCTCTTAATTGACATGTGCACTATGGTGCATTGAGTTGGTTGGAACCTCTCCAGCGTGCTGACAATAAACAATGAATCTTTTAAGATTGACTTCGAGTGTCCTTGTGTAAGAATTTTCCACAACAACACCGTGACTTCTTTCACCCTAACAGGGCACTCAAGGAAGTTCATAGTACGATCCCCACCACAGTTGCAACATTTTCCCTTCATAGATTCTTCAATAGCATACTTCTCCCGTCTGCAAACATTTGACACGTGGCCACTGAGTGGTTTGGGCACAATTGCTCTCTCCGCAAACCTCACATATCCAAGCTTCACATGTGAAGAGTCTCCTCAAACAACAATAATATCGATTGGCTTTTCTCCTTTTACAAAACGGGTCAGGCGATGTGCACTGACCGCTCCTGGGATTTTCTGAATAAGAGACTCCAGATATAACTCCTTTAGCAGGTGCCCTGCTCTGAAGATCAATGAAGGTCAGTTCCGACGTAGGGAATTTAGCCAGATCCAGTGCACGCTTCTTCTGTTTTTCATTTACACAATTAACCAATTGGGCTCCCGCAGTGGTCTAAGGCAATGCATCTCAGTGCAAGAGGCGTCACTGGTTCGAATCCAGGCTGTATCACATCCGGCCGAGCTTGGGAGTCCCATAGGACGGCTCACAATTGGCCCAGCATTGGCCGGGGTAGGCCGTTATTGTAAATAAGAATTTGTTCTTAACTGACTTGCCTAGTTAAATAAAGGTTAAATAAAAAAAATAAAAACAAGGCCGCTTCTAGGGACCTTGATTGAATCCACCTTTACCATTGCTCTCTTCACAGTCCTCGATAGTAAAAAGGATCTCCCAAATTAACCTCCTTGTCCAAAAAATTTTGGGTTACAGATGTAACCTTGGTTCTCTGAGTAGAGTAACGGGTTACCAAACGACCTATGGGAACTCCTTCCCATTCACGCAATGTGATTGAGATGCTTCACATCAAAGATGTTTAAAATCATGCCACACACTTACTGTACCCACGTGACGTGTCACTATAAAAAGGTGGTGTGTTTTGACAATATCTATTACTTCACTTGAACCCAACAGAGGGGATGGAATGACATGAATGCTTGGCGACCCGTTACTCTACTCAGAGAACCAAAGTTACATCCGTAACCCAACGTTCTCTTTTGTTTTTGTAACGGGTGGGAAAGTATGTACCAAAGATGTTGTTCGGACAACAAAGTGGGATAACTCACCATTTAACTTAGTCCAGATCAGTGCCTGGGACGTCCTTGTATCCACCACAGGATGAAACAGAATATAATTACCCAACATGGTAACACAGATTTTCAACTGTGGTATACAACCGTATACACAAGCAAGCTGAAAGCTAGAACATACAAAATGAAGCTTCAATTGGGTGCAACAGCACCAGGAGTGAAAGGCCTCTGTATAGAACATCCATCTCACTGATGGTTGATAAGAAAGTATGTACAAGGTTCACAGTATGCTCACTTATCTGGGTTGAGAGAGCATGCCATGTCCAGAACCACAGACCCCACTGATGGAGTGGACATAACATTGAGTCTGTAGTACCTCATGAAAGTTATGGGTGTTGCCCAACTTGCAGCAACACAGAGAGTCCAGGGAGGCCCCTCTGAACAGGGGCCATGAAGTGGCCATACACCTGGTGGAGTGTGCTACCACGTGGTCTGGATACCTTTAATGTTTACACTCTGTTCTCCCCATAACACACAAAATGCTGTTCTGACGAACAGTTCTTGTTGCAGGGAGATAGGCACTCAATGCCCTAACCGGGCAAAGTGTATGCAACTCACAACTCTCCTGTGAGGAGGCAGGTGAAATGAAATATTAAGGGCTGGTTAGCATGTGATGATGAACCACCTTAGGTAGGAATGCTGGATTTGGCCGAAGCACTGCCTTAGATCCATTTTCTGCTAGAGGCATGAAGGACGGGTAGAAAGCGCATGTACTTCTTCAACACACTTGGCTTAAACAATAACCAATAGAAATTAGGTATTGACTGAGAGCTCACATACGGTAGCTCAAGTGAAGACAGTAGGACTACAGCGTTCGCAAGGACGGCAACCCTGAAGCTATAAGGCGGTCACGTTCAGAGGCCACACTCACAACTTCAGTATGCTGGGTTTGGGGTGCCAAAGCTTGCTGTTTGCTTGTGAGAGGAGGTCCAATCGAATAGGGATTTCCTATGGTTGAGAGGTTGTCAGCTGTACAAGGTCTTAAAACCAGTGATGCTGTGGTCAATGTGGAGCAACAAGTAGAACTGGCGCACTCTCAAGACTGATCTTCCTCAAGACCTCAGGGAGCAAGGGAATTGGTAGAAACACATACAGCAGGGCGACGACCCCGATTGGGCCTGCTTGTGCCTTTATGGAGATACACATAGGACAATGGGTTGAGTCTTGCTATGCGAACAGATCGGCGTTCTGAATCGAGCCCAGATCTCCACTACTGTGGAATGTATCCTCTAGTCTCAAGGAAGAGGGCCTCCTCTGGAGAGAAAGTTTGATTTCACAGAAGTGTGATTGACTTGGAGTTACATTGTGTTGTTTAAGTGTTCCCTTTATTTTTTGCAAAAAATAAAGGGAACACTAAAATAACACATCCTAGATCTGAATGAATGAACTATTCTTATTAAATACTTTTTTATTTACATAGTTGAATGTGCTGACAACAAAATCACACAAAAATTATCAATGGAAATCAAATGTATCAACCCATGGAGGTCTGGATTTGGAGTCACACTCAAAATTAAAGTGGAAAACCACACTACAGGCTGATCCAACTTTGATGTAATGTCCTTAAAACAAGTCAAAATGAGGCTCAGTAGTGTGTGTGGCCTCCACATGCCTGTATGACCTCCCTACAACGCCTGGGCATGCTCCTGATGAGGTGGCGAATGGTCTCCTGAGGGATCTCCTCCCAGACCTGGACTAAAGCATCCGCCAACTCCTGGATAGTCTGTGGTGCAACGTGGCGTTGGTGGATGGAGCGAGACATGATGTCCCAGATGTGCTCAATTGGATTCAGGTCTGGGGAACGGGCGGGCCAGTCCATAGCATCAATGCCTTTCTCTTGCAGGAACTGCTGACACACTCCAGCCACATGAGGTTTAGCATTGTCTTGCATTAGGAGGAACCCAGGGCCAACCGCACCAGCATATGGTCTCACAAGGGGTCTGAGGATCTCATCTCGGTACCTAATGGCAGTCAGGCTACCTCTGGCGAGCCCATGGAGCGCTGTGCTGCCCCCCAAAGAAATGCCAACCCACACCATGACTGACCCACCGCCAAACCGGTCATGCTGGAGGATGTTGCAGGCAGCAGAACGTTCTCCACGGCGTCTCCAGACTGTCACGTCTGTCACATGTGCTCAGTGTGAACCTGCTTTCATCTGTGAAGAGCACAGGGCGCCAGTGGCGAATTTGCCAATCTTGGTGTTCTCTGGCAAATGCCAAACGTCCTGCACAGTGTTGGGCTGTAAGCACAACCCCCACCTGTGGACATCGGGCCCTCATACCACCCTCATGGAGTCTGTTTCTGACCGTTTGAGCAGACACATGCACATTTGTGGCCTGCTGGAGGTCATTTTGCAGGGCTCTGGCAGTGCTCCTCCTGCTCCTTCTTGCACAAAGGAGGAGGTAGCGGTCCTGCTGCTGGGTTGTTGCCCTCCTACAGCCTCCTCCACGTCTCCTGATGTACTGGCCTGTCTCCTGGTAGCGCCTCCATGCTCTGGACACTACGCTGACAGACACAGCAAACCTTCTTGCCACAGCTCGCATTGATGTGCCATCCTGGATGAGCTGCACTACCTGAGCCACTTGTGTGGGTTCTAGACTCCGTCTCATGCTACCACTAGAGTGAAAGCACCGCCAGCATTCAAAAGTGACCAAAACATCAGCCAGGAAGCATAGGAACTGAGAAGTGGTCTGTGGTCACCACCTGCAGAACCACTCCTTTATTGGGGGTGTCTTGCTAATTGCCTATAATTTCCACCTGTTGTCTATTCCATTTGCACAACAGCATGTGAAATTTATTGTCAATCAGTGTTGCTTCCTAAGTGGACAGTTTGATTTCACAGAAGTGTGATTGACTTGGAGTTACATTGTGTTGTTTAAGTGTTCCCTTTATTGTTTTGAGCAGTGTATGTTTGGCTAATTTCTTTCTCCTCACAAAAGTAGTGCACTGGGCATTTACTAGTATTAGTGAACCTATATAGACATCTGTAGCTTAGGCAAACACATTTTTTCAGCATCTCTGCTTTGGCAAAAAAGGTAGTTGCCCATAACTTTGCACCTTTTGATGTAAATGTTTGTGGACAGGGTTTGTTTCTTTCTGGATTCCAGAATGACAATCGCAGAGAAAGGGACAAGGCAACAACTCTTACAATTCCAACCATTGAATCCTGCAAGATTAATTCTTACTCAAATAACCTGGGGCAAAAAAACACTTTTTGTGCAGTATTCATTTACAAACCACTTAATGTAAATGTGCACTACCGTTCAAAAGTTTGGAGTCACTTAGAAATGTCCTCTTCTCTGTTGACGTTGAGACTGGTGTTTTGCGGGTACTATTTAATGAAGCTTCCAGTTGAGGACTTGTGAGCCGTCTGTTTCTCAAACTAGACACTCTAATTTACTTGTCAAAGAGGCGACTCCGGGAGTAGCCATGGTGGATTTACAGGAATAGCTACCGTTGGACTAAACTCCCTTCCATACAGTCCCATCTCCTTCGCCTGGATATTACCCACCCAACCCAAAGCTCGTGTTCTGTCTTCACTCATGTTCCCAGCATGCCTGTAAAATCCCTTTTGCAGGATGAGACACCCCATGTCTCCTGTAATAATTCATTCCCAGCTGCTGTCTCCTAATCTGCAATGGCATATCCCCCATCTCCAACCTGTAGTGCAGACACTGGGGACGTCCGAAACGCCCCACTACATATTCTGAGTCCTTGCTCCTGTATGACATCAAGCCTTCCAATGAGGTCTGGGCTGCCGAACCATACGCTATACTGTCATAGTCTATTACAGATCAGATCAATGCAACATACATGGTCCTCAATGAGGAACGCCCAGCCCCCCACTCCTTCCCCGTCAGACAACGCATCACATTTAGCACCTTCTTACACTTTCCCACCACTCTCTCAATGTGTTCTGCCCAGGTCAGCCTCGTGTCAAAGTATACCCCAATGAACCTGAAGGCCCCCACCCTCTCCAAGTTTCTCCCATATAACCTCAATCATACCTCCTCTCCCACCTTCCTCCTGGTAAAGAACACTGTCTGAGTTCTCTACAGAGAACCCGAATCCTCACATTAATGCCCACCGCTCTACCTCCTCACTTGCTTCCTGTACCTTCCTGACTATGTATGGCACATTTCTTCCCCTTTTCCAGAAGGCCCTATCATCTGCAAATAATGACCTCCGGCTGTAACTGAGAGTAAACATCATTGATCATGATTGAGAACAACTAATCACGCTCCCCCGTGGTGTACCGTTATCTACCAGGTAGCTGCCCGATAGTGACTTTCCCACCATCACCTGGATCGACCTTCCAAACAGGAAATCCTTTATCCAGTTGTTTGTTCTTCCTCCTACCCCCATAATATGAAACTTCATTAACAATCCCTTTTCCACATCATATCATACGCCTTCGCCACATTAAAAAAGACAGCTACAACAGTCTCCTTGTTTACCTGAGCTTTCCTGGCTTCTAAGCAGAGCACTGGGTCCATAGTTCCTCTTGCCTTCCTGAACCCACTCTGATGTGGCGATACTATCCCGGTGCTCTCCAGTAGGTAAATTAGCCTCTCCTTAATCATATGTTCCAAAATCTTACACACGTGATGTTAAAGCTATTGGCCGATTGCTTGTTGGCCTCGTTGGGTCCTTCCCTGGCTTCCGGATTGTTCGCACTACTGCCTCCTTCCAATTGCCTGGTAGTTTCCCACACTGTGTTGTACAACAGCAAAACCTTATCCAGTGCCTCATCACTAAGATGGGACAGCATAACATAGCACACCTCATCTTTCCCAGGTGATGTTAACCCAGCCTTACCTATTGCCCTTTCCAGCTCTGCCATGGTAAATGGTGCATTCGACGCATTATTTACAGTTGAAGTCGGAAGTTTACAAACAACACCTTAGCCAAATACATTTAAACTCAGTTTTTCACAATTCCTGACATTTAATCCTAGTAAAAAGTCCCTGTCTTAGGTCAGTTAGGATCACCACTTTATTTTAAGAATGTGAAATGTCAGAATAATAGTAGAGATAATGATTTATTTAAGCTTTAATTACTTTCATCACATTCTCAGTGGGTCAGAAATGTACATAAACTCAATTAGTATTTGGTAACATTGCCTTTAAATTGTTTAACTTGGGTCAAACGTTTCAGGTAGCCTTCCACAAGCTTCCCACATTAAGTTGGGTGAATTTTGACCCATTCCTCCTGACAGAGCTGGTGTAACTGAGTCAGGTTTGTAGTCCTCCTTGCTCGCACACGCTTTTTCAGTTCTGCCCACAAATTTTCTATAGGATTGAGGTCAGGGCTTTGTGATGGCAACTCCAATACCTTGACTTTGTTGCTCTTAAGCCATTTTTCCACAACTTTGGAAGTATGCTTGGGGTCATTGTCCATTTGGAAGACCCATGTGCGACCAAGCTTTAACTTCCTGACTGATGTCTTGAGATGTTGCTTCAATATATCCACATACTTTTCCTCCCTCACGATGCCATCTATTTTGTGAAGTGCACCAGTCCCTCCTGCAGCAAAGCACCCACACAACATGATGCTGCCACCTCCGTGCTTCACGGTTGGGATGGTGGTGTTCGTCTTGCAAGCCTCCCCCTTTTTCCTCCAAACATAACGATGGTCATTATGGCCAAACAGTTCTATTTTTGTTTCATCAGACCAGAGGACATTTCTCCAAAAAGTACGATCTTTGTTCCCATGTGCAGTTGCAAACCGTAGTCTGGCTTTTTTATGGCGGTTTTGGAGCAGTTGCTTTTTCCTTGCTGAGCGGCCTTTCAGATTATGTCGATATAGGACTTGTTTTACTGTGGATATAGATACTTTTGTACCCGTTTCCTCCAGCATCTTCACAAGGTCTTTTGCTGTTGTTCTGGAATTGATTTGCACTTTTCACACCAAAGTACATTCATCTCTAGGAGACAGGACAAATCTCCTTCCTGAGCGGTATGACGGCTGCGTGGTCCCATGGTGTTTATACTTGCGTACTATTGTTTGTACAGATGAACGTGGTACCTGCAGGTGTTTGGAAATTGCTTCCAAGGATAAACCAGACTTGTGGAGGTCATCAATTTTTTTCTGAGGTCTTGGCTGATTTCTTTTGATTTTCCCACGATGTCAAGCAAAGAGGCACTGAGTTTGACGGTAGGCCTTGAAATACATCCACAGGCCAAGCCTATCAGAAGCTTCTGCTTAAAGGAACAGTCAACTTAGAACTTACTGTATGTAAACTTCTGACCCACTGGAATTGTGATACAGTGAATTATAAGTGAAATAATCTGTCTGTAAACAATTGTTGGAAAAATTACTTGTGTCATGCACAAAGTAGATGTCCTAACCGACTTGCCAAAACTATAGTTTGATAACAAGAAATGTGTGGAGTGGTTGAAAAACGAGTTTTAATGACTCCAACATTAGTGTATGTAAATTTCTGACTTCAACTGAACATCCTCCCTCCTGTGAAGCACTCCGGGATGCTCCTCTCTCGTTCTCTCTCTCCCCCTCTGACAAATTTGCCGAACTACGCACTTGGACAAATGTTATCATCTCTGCCTTCTCATCTATTACTGCCACATCCTTCCCACTCGTCAACACTGGATAATCCCACTCCATTCTGACCCTACTCATCCTCTTAATCATCCCCCATACTTCTCCTACAGGTGTCGCCCTTCCAATGATGTCACAGAACCGACTTCAACATGACCTCTGTCTGACGGATAGTTCTCCTCATCAGGGTCTGGGCCTGCTTATACTGAATCAGATGTTGGAAGGTATGTGTCCTTTTCAGTACTCTAAATGCCCTGTTCCTACTCCTCACCATTGCCAAACTCTTCTGTCCACCATGGGACTGCTTTCCTCCTCCTCCCTGAACTCTTAGGTATAGCCTCAGTAGCTGCCCCCACTAACGCTGTTCTCACCCAGTTATCCATATTATCCACATCCCCTCCCATATCCACCCGAGCCATCACCTGCTCACTCAGCTCCTGAAACTGATCCCACTTTGCCCTTCCAAACACCCACCTGCCTGCTCCATCCACTGACAACACATCCTCCATCCGGCCTACTGTGCATACCATGGGGTAAAGACCACTCCTTACTGTCGACTCCTCCCATACCTCTCACTCACAGATTCCTGCCATCGCACTAGATACCAGAGTGAGGTCCAAGGCAGACTCTTCCCCTGTGGCTACATCAATCCTGGTCCCTCTGCCATCATTCAGGCACACCAGATCTTTCATTTCTATCATATTTTCCATCACTTGGCCATTTCCATCCATCCCGCCAGAGCGTGTTGTGGGAATTAAAATCCCCACACCCCATTACCTTACTTCTTTCCTGGCCCTCCACCCTCTCCAGCACTTCCAGGTCCAATATCTGACACGGTTTACAGTAGTTCACTACCACCCCTCCTCTCAACCACACCTCCACCACCACCACCACATATTCCTGTTCAATACCTCTGCTTAGCATCCTGTAGGGAAGTCCTTGTTTTATGAAGGTGGCACATCCCCCCCCCCCCCCTACATCTCTGTCCCTACGAACCACAACATATCCCTGTATGATAAACTCCACATTCTGTTTGAGCCATGTTTCCTGCACACAAATCACATCAGGCTTGGCTGGCATATCTACGATGAACTGCTTGAACTCCTGCCCATGAACTAACAGCCTTCCATTGTAGTACTACCACCATAACTAAGATCCAGTAATACATGACTCCACACTCAGCTGATTGGTCATCAGCTGAGGTCATCTCGAACTTCTTCCAACGTCAACCCTGTCATACTCAGATGTCTCCCAGCAGCTTTCACTATTAGCTGAATCCTCACTGTTTTAGACTCTACTTTAGCAGTGCTATTGACAACTCCTGCTATGAACATCACCAGCGTTCTCTTATCTATGTACAGTATACCATATCGTCTCCCACCTGCCCGGTAATCCCCAGTCTAGATGCTCCTACCCATCTCTCCTTTAAACCTGTATCTCCCTGGACCACCCTCACTGCCTCAGCATATGACACCCCTCTCTCCACTCTCACTTGTTGCACCTCCACTGCCTGCTTCATAGTCTCACACCCACTATATGCCACACTATGAGTACCCCGACAGCTGCAGCACTTTGGTTGTACACCATCCCCACACATACCATACTCAAGCTCCCCTCCACACCTGGCACACCTCTTTTTCTTTTTACAGGCTGTTGCCATATGCCCAAACCTCTGGCAGTTATAACATCTTAAAGGATTCGGTACATACGCCCTCACATAATAACTCATATATTCTACCTACCCTAACTCCACCCCTTCTTGCTTACAATCTTTGAACATCCACTAGAACGCCTCCTCTCAAATTGTCCCTTACCTCTTTAGTGCTAACACTCACAGGAACTCCTGTTAACACCCCTTTAATCCACTGCTTCCCTGCTTGATCAGTTCAGCTGCTCGACACCACCTTCACTCTGAGAGCTTTTTCCCTCTGCGCCATGTCCTTACAGAACACCTACAAGTTCCCATCTCTTAACAATTTAGCATTGACAACTTCCCCCATCAACTATTTTATCACAGCCGTCAAACTTATCAGACTCATCGCCCCAACTCCCCTTTCCTCCCTAAACTTCAGAATCACTTTATGCTCCCAGCGCGTCTTGCACTTTATCATCACTTTCTACCTCCGAACTGCCTCTATTTTTTATTTTATTTTTTATTTAACTAGGCAAGTCAGTTAAGAACAAATTCTTATTTACAACGACGGCCTTCCCCGGCCAAACCTGGAAGATGCTGGGCCAATTGTGCGCCGCCCTATGGGAGTCCCAATCACGGCCGGATGTGATACAGCCTGGATAGCCTAGAAACTATGTTGCTCTCCTCAAACTTCCTTTTCTGCCTCCATAGACCTCTCGCTCCCCTTCAAACACCTACTCCCTCCTTTATTTGTACCACTATGCTCCATACTTGCTTCTCTAGTAGAAAGAGGAGAAAGGGAAGCGCTACTAAGGTACACAATAGTACATTTTGGTAGATAGAAGGTGCTCTTTGGTAAAAGGGGTACATTGGTCATCAAAAAGAAAGGAGGACCAAAGCACTCTTCATATAATTAATTAAAATGCCTTTATTAGTATTGCATGTTCAATAGAAACAACGTTTTTTAAAAAACGACGCGTTTCGGCTGCATGGCCTTCGTCAGGGAGTACCATCACTATCTCCTACCATCTCTGACCCAGTCACAGCACAGCCGTGCCGAAACACTGAGTAGTTTGTTTATGAACGATTGATCACTAGCCACAGCTTTCCAAACAGTCAACCAGGTCGACCTGCGTTCGTACAAAAGTTCCGCAAAACAGGAACGGGGTTAACGGAACTTCAACATCTCTTCATTGAATTGCTGGTAATTCTACCTGCATAACAGAATGCTCACTGCTCTCCAGATCCATGAAATCGTATTTATATAGGACACAGACCGGGAGACAAACTTGTATCAATCAATCACTTCATAAAGAATTTAATTAAATTTACTACATTGATAATGTCATGGGGTAAAAAATAATGGCGTTAGGCGTAAGCGTGATTAGGGCTAATAACCAGATGCTTTCTGGGGCATGGAGTTTTTCCCGACACGAGCTGATTGCATTGTGTTGAAAAGTACATTTAATGCACTCGCACAACTTAATTATTCTCCTAAACGCAAACTTCCATGTTCCATCTAATGTCCATGTAATCTCTGGTAAACGCAATACTTTAGTTGGGTTAACCGAGATAAATATCCAGCTGACAAAAGCTAGTCATGATAATTGTCAGATTTGTAGAGGAACATCAATGTTTGAAGAAGACAGATGAAGAGGTATCACACGTGGTAACCAACATTCTTGCTATAACGTTAGCAAGCTTTAAGCCTGTAAATACAGTATGTTGTGGGAAGTGTTGCAAGGAACAGAAGCTGGAGGATTAATTTTGATACAAGGTAAATATACTTGTCTGTGGTCACCTTATTGTACAGTTGGCTAACTAAAAGCAATGTTTTCAGAACCACTGGCAGTAGTTAACTAGGTAACATTTGCTTTTGACCGATTATGTGAATTACTCTGGTCGACACCTGAAAAGCTACATAAATACAGCACTTAAACGGTACATCACATTTCCATGGCACGAGTATTTTCATTGTGTTATCTTGTAACGTTATTCATATAGTTTGTGTTGTGCATTAATATCATACCAATACATTGTGTTTCAGGAAGGAGGTAGTCCATGTATTGGGGTTCGAGGCCAGTGAAGATGAACTCAAAGATGGATTGGACAGAACAGAGGTGACTAGAAACAAATCAGAAACTCCTTAAATTAGTCAACTGTACTAGCCCACTTCTGCATGTTTTTCCACTTTAAAAATAGGCTGTACTTTCACAATGCCTACTCAGATCCTCTTAGCTGGACTGGAAACTCACAATTTACTGTCCATCAGTTCACCCTAGAGGACATAGGCACTCTGTCACGTTCTGACCTTAGTTTTTTTGTTATTTCTTTGTTTTAGTATGGTCGAGGGCGTGAGTTGGGTGGGTTATCTATGTTCGTTTATCTATGTTTGTTTTTCTGTTATTGGTGTGTGGATTTTATTTCCCGAACCGTTTCGTCCTGTTTGTTTTGGACTGTGTCTTTTAGCGCCCGTGTGTGTGGCGTTGACCGACACTCTGTTGTTTGGGAATAAATATATCCACGTATCAAACTACCCTGCTCTCTGACTGACTCCTCCACCCACTACTTCTAGAAGTCCTGACACACTCTTCTCAAACAAACACCTCAGGCCAAAGCAGTGACACTCATCATTGACTCTCTCTCATGGATTTTGAGGCATCATGACTCTGCAGTCATATGCCAGAGACTTTAGGCTCTCAAAGGTTTGTCATGGTATTTATAATCGGTGTCTTTCTAGTCTCCAGCATTCACGCAAGTTTTGGTTCTGGGTTGCCACTATTTATATATTTTATGCCATGTTGTAAAATAGTCATTTGAAGTCAGTGAAGTTGTGAGAATTCAGTTAAGTGTCTTTCTTCCCTTGTCATTAGGGGGAGCTGTGAGAGGAGTAGTTGGCCTGCTGCACTCCGACCTGCATCAGCGAGGCACTGTGGGAAGGATACGACACATGGCTACTTCAGTCATCACCGGGTCTCCAGGGACCAGAGCACTGGGAGCTAAACTGTCTTAGCCATTTTATGCAGATAGTGTTGTGTGTCTGTTACCAGAAAGAGATATTCAGCATCAATGAGGACCTGACAGTTACAATACAGAGCAAACTCAGTCATCCTGGATACACAGGGATGAATACAGACACATCTGAGCTAGCACACCTGTATTATTCCTGACATGTACTATATGAGAATGAGAAGGAATAAGCCAGTTGTGTTGTATGATTCTCTTGTCTTTCCCCAGGCAGATCCAACAGCCAACCTGACCTTTAACCGCCTGTCCGATACAGAGAGATAGAGGCCAAAGAAAAACTAGCGCTTCCATTCAACTTCAGGAAAGATAAGTGAGATTTGTTTCAACCATCCATGCCTTTTCTCCCCCAAACTGTCTTGCTAACTGTCCTTGCTTGCTGCTGTCTGAATAAGTTGCCTCAAGTGTTTATTGAACTCCGCCTTTGTCTTCTTCCAGGAAGTCGGCTTCAAATAAAGGGTACTGTTTTCAGGTTGTCTGTTATGTGTTTTTTTGTATACTAGCACATTTGTAATGCCTCAAACTGACACCTTTTTGTACAGTATGCTTGCACTTGTGTAGTTTCTACCGCTAACCACTGGAGTGTGAGCTTGAGTCTAGTGACTACTAGTGTTTTACTCATCTCGAGTCAGACCCAACTCGCCTTAATACAAGCCACATGAAATCACATGGACTTGTAAATAAACCTAAAATAGTTTCTTGTAGAGTCTTGCCAATTTTATGCCAGAAAGGAGCAACTGAATTTCCCAAAACCTTCATCATTGCCAGGGAATAGTCAGTAATGACTATACATTATTACAATTTAAACAGCTTGATTTGACTTCTGCATCATATTTCATCACTTCAATGTTTGTTCAGGGTAATACAACAAATGTATTTGCTTTAGAAATTGGGAAAACCCACACACCTACCAAAGAGAATAGACAGGTTTGAAAATTCTGTCCATCTACTTTTAATTTATCTGCTTTCCACGGGGACGTGCTGCGCGCAACCGTTAGGTTCGAATCAGGTTGAGAAGACTTCTCCCCGCGGAAGTGACGGCGATGGCGGCTCGCAGTTCGATTCCGGATTTGCTGTGAACTGCAAGCAGTTTTCATGGTGACTGTTTTGACTTTTGTTAGTTTTCAGACATTATTTTTCTTAAAATACCACACATAAAGTAAGAGTATTATTTACTGTTTTCAAATTTCGAAGGACGAAAGTTTAGTTAATGTTCTCCAGGGTTCAAGGTGGTCACCCTACCGAGCTAACTGCTAGCTTAGCTTGTCGGCGAGACGAGCTGCGTGGTATATTCTGACTCTAGCTAGCTAGTCGGTAGCCCACTGTCACTGACCAAATTGCTATTGGATAGCAAACGTCGTGCAAGAGTCTACTTTTGTTGTAACTCTTATTTTTATAGTAACATTTTTCTGCTACACAATGTCAATGCATTCAAATCTATGAGAGTTGTGCAGCAAGCGTGCAGAGGAACTCACACGTTTGCTCGATCTACTCTTGTTAATTTGGACGTGTTTGGTTCGTTTTTGAGAGGTTGTTAAGGTTGTAGGGACGGATTCCGATTCGACAATTTGGACCCTAGCCTGAACCACATTGGTCAATTTAGCAGAGCGGGTTAACTTGTAGCTCCTTCGACCTCCTGTTCCTGTGTGGGTCCTTGTGTGGTCGCCGACATGCTGAAGACCCGCCAGTGTCTACTTGGCATCCGCACTTTCCTAGGTGTAACGTCCAGAATGTGGGGATTCATCTTGTACATTCTCAGGAAGCACCTACGCACGGTGAGTATATTCTTTTTAAAAATAGAATAACCAACTGCTCTTGTTTGCACATTTGTTTACATTGTCTGGGGTAAGTCGTGTGTGTGTGGGACAGACATGACATTCAAATGCATTGGTTACTGCTGTCATGGCCATGTCACAAACCTTAAACAAAACTAACCTCCAGTCAGAAACAATCATCACAGTTTACAAACATGCTTCCACTTCCCTTTGGCCACATGGCCCTTATCAGAGCCATAGATAAGAATGGCACTTGGTGGAAAGTCTTGACAGGTAATTTTCTTCCTGGGGGGGCTGTAGGATTCCGTTGAAATAAACAGACAAACCCTTTGTATTGGACTCACACAAATCCTTTTCATTCTGACATTTCATTCTGACAATCAAATGCCACTGCTTTATGTGTTTCTGGGTTACTTTTGTAGCCCTCTACTGTAGCTGTAGTGTGATGTGAGTGTTAGGATGACAAAGGAAGGCTCTTGTTCGACTGAGGTCTTGCATGCCCTTGATATATGGACAGGACCCACAAGACTCTGGTCACGTTTGCTGGTTCGCTGATGCCCCAAATATAAACTTGACATTTGAGGTGTCAAAGGCTCCACCTGTCCACCAATTAATGCACACAGTCTGGTTGGGTGGGGCATATGGTTTGTTTATTATATACTCTGTGTAAACTTGATGCACATTATCAAAGGATTTTGTTTCTGACTTTGTTTCACAGCAACAGAGAGAGGGGAGTGCTGGTATTACATCTAAGTATGTTGTAGTTTAGTCAAGCTCCAGTGTTTACCGCTTGTATTTTATTACCTAACAGTGATACATCATCACTCGGGGCCTAGTCAGTGGGATGCAGACAGTGTTTGGAACATTTCAAGTCGAAATGCTGTATATGAATAAAATCATAATTTGTTTCACAATGTAGCAACCTATTTCTTCCTGAACTGCTCATGGTCATGTTGTGCGCCCAAAATATGCTGGAGAAAGACTGCCTAGGCTTGGAATTCTCAGTTTGGGAATTGTCTGGAGTATATTACAGGTTTTCCCACTCCCAGCTACCAATGTGATGATGCCTAGGTGTCTAGCTAAACCAGGTTGCCCGTATATACAATAGAGACCCTGGCATGCTGTAGCTATATAGGCTAGGCCTAGACCAGGGTTCTCAGACCATGTTCCTGGAGAACTACCCTGCTGTAGGTTTTCGCTCCAACCCCAGTTGTTACTAACCTGATTCAGCTTGTCAACAAGTTTATCAAACGCATGCTCACACAGACACTAATACGCACAGTATTGTTGTTGTATTGTTTATCATTTTATTTAGAATTCGTTGACTGTCATTATCTATCATTGTTTTGTTACTTGTAGTGCTTTGTGGGCCCCAGAAAAAGAAGCTGATGCATCTGCAAAAGCTAATTGGGATCCAAATAAACAAATAAGCTAATTATTAGAATTTGGTATGCTAAATTAGGGTTACAATGAAAACCTAGTGGACGGTAGCTGTCATCACAACAATTTGGATTATGGAGCATAAACGCATGCATATGCTACCAGTCCTTAATCAGATGTGTGCTAGACATATAAGCCAGTTGCATCATAATCTTCAAGACAGACAACACTATGACATAAATGCATCTTCGAGAGGAGGGGAGGGCTGGAGAGGGTTTCTGGGAGGGTTATATCCAGACAACACCCAAGGGCAGTGGTATTTAAACTTTTCAGCAGGGACCCCATTTTTTTTTACCCCCCCCCAGACATTCTGGCTACCCCAAATATAATGACACAATGTTAAAATCTGTATATTTGGATTTTTACATCAACAATCTTCTATTACATTTTCATCTCTGAGAACCAATACATACATTTACTCAAAATTGTATCCCCCCCCAAAAAATATATTCAATATATAATTCTCAATGTTTGTATATAAAATAACATGTACTCTTAATAAAATAACATGAAATAAAATAACATGTACTCTTCATTTTTGGTTCCCCCAAAAAAGTTCAAATGCATTTCCCCTGCGACCCTGACTTTGAATACCACTGCCCTAGGGGGTACAGAATGTGGGGCTGTGGGTTCCCCCATGGCATCCACCAGCTGTTCATGAACAGGCTATCCCTAGACCGAGCCAAGCGCCGCAAGGCATGGAACAGGGATCTGGCAGTGGGTGTCGTCTAAGGGTTTTGGACAAAACAACCTGGCAGCCGCAGACAGTCACCCTGCAAGTCTCCCTTTTCACTTGGCTTCCTATTCCTAGCCCTTATGGAGAATAGAGAGGCAAACTGTCTACTCTGTTTAGGGGGGAAAACAGGGAACAATTAATGAATGGAGTGGGGGAAATCGGTGTGTCTAAATCTGATATGGCTCCCTCTCCTCAGGGATCCTTACCAATTGGTCTGTCATGTGCCCTGGCAGGTGTAAGCACAGTACTGATTAGTGCTGAGTCCTAAATGAAGTAGAGGAACGCACTGTAAACATTTGAAATGCACCCAAGGATAGCAGTAGTCGTGGAGGCCTAGGTCTAGTCTGACCCTGCGCTTTTGTTTGGTCATGGGAATTATGTTGCCAAGGATACGTAGACATAGGCCTACATTTTCCGTAACCACACTTTCCCCCAATTAGGCTTTTCCATGTAGGGAGCAGACAATGGAATAACGAGGGTTTTAATAAATAGGTTTGTAATAAATTTACCAAGCTTCGATTTATTTATTTTTTCTTTCATTAAAATTGTATTTCTGTACCATGGCCAAGACAGGAGTAACTAAACTTTACCCACTGTTCTGCCTTAAAATTCATGCAATTTATGCTCACAAATGTAACAAACACTAGTGTCTGTGAGTGACTCTGTCTTTGGCTGAGTTGAACAAGTATGCTTAATCTCTCTTTCTGTTTCAGGTAATCCAGTACCAGACGGTGCGGTATGACACTTTACCACTGTCCCCCATCTCCAGAAATAGACTTAGTGAGTACTGCTGTCGCTCTGTCATCTTTTCTGACCCCCTCTGCCATTCCTTGATCCCAGGAAACCGGACCCAGCCCAGTTGAGCATTATGTATAAACTATAGAAATAGAATGAGTAAACACACTGACATGACCTCATAATGCCTCTGCCTTTTGCTATAGCTTCCTCAACTTTCATTCTGGTTTCAGCTGGTCTACTGTATCTACACATCAGTTGCCAGAGTCCAGTTGTTTTAATTAGTAAAGTCCTTGTTCAGTAATGTCTTCAAAGAAAGCTTTGTGTTACTTGTTAAGTTATTTTTTGTTTTAATGATAACTATGATTAAGACAAACAGGAAAAAACATGATCACAAAACACACTGAGAGAACTAAATGCAATGAAACAGCAACAGATACAATCTGTACAGAGCAGCTAGTACAGCAAAGTGGTGGGTATATAATTGTATACATCTTCAGAGACAACATACTGTATGTGCATTAAACACAGGTGCTCGCTGGGACCTAGGAGTTCTGACTACTGTTTTATTGCTTGTCTCAAAGGACAACAGGGGGACCATACTTTCACAAATGTGGATCCGCGGTTCTGTAAATCCATTATTAAAGGAGCAATAAGCAGAATTCGCTTCACCATCTCCTGGTTGCGAAAATTCGAATATTTAGCCTAATTTCAATTTGTAACAAAACAAGCAATTGTAGATTATCATTGTACCATTTAAAACACTGTGAAATATATTTTCAATAACCAAAAAATTGTATGTTTGAAGCTGGTGTACAAAACCGAAAGTAAAAGATGCAAAAAGTTAACTTAAGAACAGGAAGCATAGAAATAGCGGACATAGAAAATATCTACCACTTCTTAGACTTGCTTTCAATGAGGACAGATCTATAACTGTGAATTGGTCAAGTCCCCGGAAAAGTTACATATTGCAGCTTTCATTTCAGTTCATCTAAGGCTGAAGAGTATGAACGCAACCCCAGTCTCTTCCAAAGGATTTTTTGTAGCACAGACCTGCTCTATCTTTCATCATATTAACCCTTTTATTTTATGCATGTGGGCGCTTCAAACAGCTAGCATAGTGCAAAACATGTGAATGCACTGACACAAAGAAACCTTTTTGTCACTTGTGTAAGATGGAAAGATCATCAGTGTTACTGACCATCTGTCATGTTCTTTATGGTGTTATAGTTTAGATATATAGCAAGGTGTGTATTAAGTCAGCCTTGTACAAGTAAGCCTTGTCTGAGCCAGAGCGGCACATATTCTCGTTCCCTATCTCTTGTTTCTGTACCGTGAGCCAGCTTGATGTACAAGTACACAACCTGGTGAACAGGATGCTAGACTGTCGCAGGGCCTTACCCCCAATCCATCTCCTTATTGCTGAGTGCCAAGCAGAGAGGCTTCCGGTCTCATATTTTGAGTCTTTGTTATAACTCGACCAGGAGCGAACCCCGCACTCTAACCGCAAGGTCACTGTTGGGGGGGGGTGAACATGTAATAAGCAGGTGTATGTGTTTGTTTGGTCCTTTAGATGCAGTGAAGAGGAAGATTCTGGTGCTGGATCTAGATGAGACGCTGATCCACTCGCACCACGACGGAGTCCTCAGACCCACAGTGAGACCCGGCACACCACCAGACTTCATCCTCAAGGTAAACGCGCACTCAAAGTGAATTTGGGGGGGTTAGTCATATCAGGACTTGAACCTGTGACCCTCTGGTCCAGAGACAAGCATGCTGCGCGTTAGGGATTTAACGAGTCACCCAATGTGCAATGCGATTTAAATGTTACGAATCGTCGGTTCACTAACCGCTTTTGCTCATAACTTTTTTCTGCCTTCCAAAAATACCTACCGTAATCTTTTGTGACAACTGATGCGTCCTCTCCTTCAGTGTCGAAATGAACATGTAACTGCATTGACAGTTATTGATCTACAAATCATTTTGTATCCCGAAAAACCCCTTGGCAATATCAGTAGCCTAGTCAAACTGCGCTCTATGCGTGGCTTTGTGCACTGACCAAAGAGAGGTAAGGCCTATTCCTGATATTAGGCTTGATTGAGTGACAATGTAATTTGCTAGGTTATTGTTATCAAATGTGTTGTTGAAAATTGTGTTTTAGTGGAATAAAAGTAAGCTACCGGAGACACATCTCATCTGGCTATATGCATCCTGATGATCGGGGCTTACACGGAACCCAAACCGGCTGCGCGCGTGCGCTATCATGCATAAATGTATTTTGTCCCCCTACACCAAACGCGATCACGACACGCAGGTTAAAATATCAAAACAAACTCTGAACCAATGACATTAATTTGGGGACAGGTCGAAAAGCATTAAACATGTATGGCAATTTAGCTAGCTTGCACTTGCTAGCTAATTTGTCCTATTTAGTTAACTTGCTGTTGCTAGCTAATTTGTCCTGGGATATAAACATTGAGTTATTTTACCTGAAATGCACAAAGTCCTCTACTCCGATAATTAATCCACACATAAAACGGCCAACCGAATCGTTTCTAGTCATCTCCTCCTTCCAGGCTTTTTCATATTTGAACTTATATGGTGATTGTCATCTACACTTTCATAGTATTACCACGACAACCGGCAAAACATTGTCTTTCAATTAAAAACCTGCTTCTATAAAGCGATGGAGGAGATGGGAGAGGCAGGACTTGCAGTGCGATCTGCGTCAGAAATAGGAATGACTTCTATTTTAGCCCTTGGCAACGCAGACACTCGGGCAGTGTGGGTGCAATAATTGAATAACATAAATTCCTAAATTTATTTTGCAAAGCACGCGACGTGAGTGATGTGGTCAGCCTATTAGCCTATATTAGATTTTATTTTGATTGTTCAGGTTAATTTTGGTAGTTTTGTGGTAAACATTCGGAAAGTGTTCAGACCCTGACCTTTTCCACGTTTTGTTATTTATTATAAAATGGATTAAATTGTATATTTTATTCATAAAATCTACACACTATAATGCCAAAGCAAAAACTTTTAGAATTATTTTTATTTTTTTGCCAATTTGTTAAAATACTCGACTATCACATTTACATAATTATTCAGACCCTTTACTTAGTACTTTGTTGAAGCACCTTTGGCAGTTATTACAGCCGTGAGTCTTCTTGGGTATGACACTACAAGCTTGGCACACCTGTATTTGGGGAGTTTCTCCCATTCTTCTCTGCAGATCCTCTCAAGCGCTGTCAGGTTGGATGGGGAGCGTCACTGCACAGCTATTTTCAGGTCTCTCCAGCGATGTTCGATCGGGTTCAAGTATGAGCTCTGGCTGGGCCACTCAAGGACATTCAGAGACTTGTCCGATAGACACTCCTGCGTTGTCTTGGCTGTGTGCTTAGGGTCGTTGTCCTGTTGGAAGGTGAACCTTCGCCCCAGTCTGAGGTCCTGAGCAGGTCTGGAGCTGGTTTTCATCAAGGATCTCTGTACTTTTCTCTGTTCATCTTTTCCTCGATCCTGACTAGTCTCTCAGTCCTTGCCGCTATAAAACATCCCCACAGCATGATGCTGCCACCACCATGCTTTACCATAGGGATGATGCCAGGTTTGTGACGCTTGGCATTCAGGCCAAAGAGTTCAGTCTTGGTTTCATCAGATCAGAGAATGTTGTTTCTCATGGTCAGAGTCCTTTTGATGCCTTTGGCAAACTCCAAGCGGGCTGTCATGTGCCTTTTACTGAGGAGTGGCTTCCGTCTGGTCACTCTACCATAAAGGCCTTATTAGTGGAGTGCTTCAGAGATGGTAGTCCTACTAGAAGGTTCCACAGAGGAACCACCTCCCCGACCAAGACCCTTCTCCCCCAATTGCTCAGTTTGGCCGGCAGCCAGCTCTAGGAAGAGTCTTGGTGGTTCCAAACTTCTTCCATTGAAGAATGATGGAGGCCACTGTGTTCTTGGGGACCTTCAATGCTGCAGACACATTTTTGGTACCCTTGCCCAGATCTGTGCCTCGACACAATCCTGTCTTGGAGCTCTACGGACAATTCCTTCGACCTCTTGGCTTGGTTTCTGCTCTGTCATGCGCTGTCAACTGTGGGACCTTCATATAGACAGGTGTGTGCCTTTCCAAGTCATGTCCAATCAATTGAATTTATCACAGGTGGACTTCAAGTTGTAGGAACATCTCAAGGATGGTCAATGGAAGCAGGATGCTCCTGAGCTCAATATTGAGTCTCATAGCAAAGGGTCTAAATACTTATGTAAATATGACATTTCTGTTTAATTTATCAAATTAAAAAATACATTTCTGTTTTCGCTTTGTCATTGTGGTATTGTGTGTAGATTGATTAAATAAAAATCCTCAATTTTAGAATTGTAATGCAACAAATTGTGGGAAAACGGAAGGGGTCTGAATACTTCCCGAATGCGCTGTATATTTGTTTACATATGCTGAGTATAGTTGATAGTTTAATAACGAGGACCGCAATCACTTTTGTGAGTCGCACTGCATGGCTTTAGCAGGATGAAAAGAGAAGCTCACTTCGTTAAACTGTCAAAACCATTTGATTTTGATACTGGGATGAAGTCAAAAGTTCTGCTATCGCTGTTTTCCCAGCTATTGTGAGAATTGTTGTGCATTGACTGCTTGTCAGCATGCATTTTTCCCTCACTCCTTATGACACTTGTAACATGAATGTGCTTCGAGAGGAATATTATCTTGCAGAGAACCCACAACAACAAACCAACTAGGTAAATACATCAACTATTCTACTATGGAGTTGTCTGAATTTTCTATAAATTACTAATTTTGTTTGCAGAGAAAGTGTATGTGGACTGTTCTAGCATCTTTTAAAGTGCTCCTCGGCAGAAATATTTTTCCATGTTCCATATTGTGGCAACCCACACCTAAATGACTGCAGCGAAAACACTGGTATCGTTCCTGTATCATATTGGAGCCCATGCATCTAGATACGTATTGCATCCGTTTCCCCCTCTCTCTCTCTCTCGCAGGTAGTCATTGACAAGCACCCTGTCAGATTCTTTGTACATAAAAGGCCACACGTTGACTTCTTTTTAGAAGTGGTAAGTAAAAATGTTGTCTTTGTGAACTGTGAGTTCTATTTTGTACGTCATTGTCAACAATGCTGTGCTCTGTTTGACAAGTTCTTTGACTGTACATGTATCCTTCGCTGTGTGTGTGACCCCTCTCTCCAGGTCAGCCAGTGGTATGAGCTGGTAGTATTCACGGCCAGTATGGAGATCTATGGCTCGGCAGTGGCAGACAAGCTGGACAACAACAGGAACATCCTGAATCGCAGATACTACAGACAGGTATCACTCTCCCCTATCATATGAACACAACTGATTTATGTCCATCCACATCTTTGTGAAAATAGTGTACAGTATTAGTGACCTCATTAATTTACGATCTGCTTACATCTTCTATGTCTTCTTCCTGTGTCTGCAGCATTGCACGTTGGATCTAGGTAGTTATATTAAAGACCTGTCTGTCGTACACAAAGACCTGTCTAGTATTGTCATCCTGGACAACTCGCCTGGAGCTTACCGGAGTCATCCAGGTGAGGTTATACACATATGCGTGCACGCACACAGACATGCACACGCTCACACAACACAAATGTATGCATACTTTGTGATGAGATGTTTATGTACAGTTGAAGTCGGAAGTTTACATACACCTTAACCAAATACATTTAAACTCAGTTTCACAATTCCTGACATTTAATACTCGTAAAAATTCCCGGCCTTAGGTCAGTTAGGATCACCACTTTATTTTAAGAATGTGAAATGTCAGAATAATAGTAGAGAGAATGATTTATTTCAGCTTTTATTTCTTTCATCACATTCCCAGTGGGTCAGCAGTTTACATGCACTCAATTAGTATTTGGTAGCATTGCCTTTAAATTGTTTAACTTGGGTCAAACGTTTCCAGTAGCCTTCCACAAACTTCCCACAATAAGTTGGGTGAATTTTGGCCCATTCCCCCTGACAGAGCTGGTGTAACTGATTCAGGTTTGTAGGCCTCCTTGCTCGCATACGCTTTTTCAGTTCTGCCCACAAATTTTCTATAGGCTTGAGGTCCGGGCTTTGTGATGGCCACTCCAATACCTTGACTTTGTTGTCCTTAAGCCATTTTGCCACACCTTTGGAAGTATGCTTGTGGTCATTGTCCATTTGGAAGACCCATTTGCGACCAAGCTTTAAAACTTCTTATGGCTGCAATCCCGTTACCGGGATCGATATGACAACAGCCATTGAAAGTGCAGGGCGCCAAATTCAAACAACAGAAATCTCATAATTAAAATTCCTCAAACATACGTCTTATATAATTTTAAAGGTAATCTTGTTGTTAATCCCACCAAAGTGTCCGATTTTCAAATATGCTTTTCAGTGAAAGCACTACAAACGATTGTTAGGTCACCACCAAACCACAATAAGCACAGCCATTTTTCCAGCGAAAGATAGCAGTCAGAAAAAGCAGAAATAGAGATAATTAATCACTAACCTTTGATTATCTTCATCAGATGACACTCATAGGACTTCATGTTACACAATACATGCATGTTTTGTTTGATAAAGTTCATATTTATATAAAAAATCTGAGTTTACATTGGTGCGTTAGATTCACTAGTTGCAAAAACATCAAGTGATTTTGCATAGCCACATTATTTCAACAGAAATATTCATCATAAATGTAGATGATAATACAAGTTATACACATGGAATTATAGATATGCCTCTTCTTAATGCAACCGCTGTGTCAGATTTCAAAAACTTTACGGAAAAAGCAAATCATGCAATAATCTGAGACGGAGCTCAGAACAATAGCCAAATTAGCCGCCATGTTGGGGTCAACAGAAACCAGAAAATACATGATAAATGTTTCCTTACCTTTGATGAACTTCATCAGAATACAGTCCTAGGAATCCCAGGTCCACAATAAATGCTTGATTTGTTCGATAATGTCTGTTATTTATGTCCAATTAGCTATTTTGGTTAGCGCGTTTGGTAAACAATTCCAAAGTCACAAAGCGCGTCCACTATAACGTGACAATGTCCAGAAGTTCCATAACAGTGAGTAGAAAGATGTCAAACGATGTACTGAATCAATCTTTAGAATGTTGTAAAGATATATCTTGAATAACGTTCCAACCGGAGAATTAGATTGACTTCAGTTGAGCGATGGAACAGAGATGCCTATCACGTGAATGCGCGTGGTCAAAGCATGGTCAGCTCGTGGCAGTGGTGACTAATTCCTGTCTCCTTCGGCCCCCCTTCACATTAGTCATCAGACAAAGTTCTATTGACTGTTGACTGTCTAGTGGAAACCGTAGGAAGTGAAAACTCATCAATATCTAGCTGTAATTTCAATGAGAGCTTGGTTGAAAATTTAGCACCCTCAGAAAAAATCCAAACAGGAAGTGGAACAGGTTTTTGCCTGCCATATGAGTTCTGTTATACTCACAGACATTATTCAAACAGTTTTATAAACTTCAGAGTGTTTTCTGTCCAATACTAATAATAATAATATGCAAATATTAGCAACTATGACTGAGGAGCAGGCTGTTTCCTCTGGGCACCTCTGTGCATCTTTCATCCAAGCTACTCAATACTGCCCCTGCAGCCATAAGAAGTTAACTTCCTGACTGATGTCTTGATGTTGCTTCAATATATCCACATTTTGTTTCCTCATGATGCCATCTATTTTGTGAAGTGCACCAGTCCCTCCTGCCACAAAGCACCCACACAACATGATGCTGCCACCCCCGTTCTTCACGGTTGGGATGGTGGTGTTCGGCTTGCAAGCCTCCTCCTTTTTCCTCCAAACATAACGATGGTCATTATGGCCAAACAGTTCTATTTTTGTTTTATCAGACCAGAGGACATTTCTTCAAAAAGTACGATCTTTGTACCCATGTGCAGTTGCAAACCGTAGTCTGGCTTTTTTATGGCGGTTTTGGAGCAGTGGCTTCTTCCTTGCTGAGAGGCCTTTCAGATTATGTCGATATAGGACTCGTTTTACTGTGGATAGATACTTTTGTACCTGTTTCCTCCAGCATCTTCACAAGGTCCTTTGCTGTTGTTCTGGGATTGATTTGCACTTTTCACACCAAAGTACATTCATCTCTAGGATGAATGCGTCTCCTTCCTGAGCGGTATGACGGCTGCGTGGTCCCATGGTGTTTATACTTGCGTACCATTGTTTGTCCAGATGAACGTGGTACCTTCAAGTGTTTGGAAATTGCTCCCAAGGATGAACCAGACTTGTTGGAGGTCTACACATTTTTTTCTGAGGTCTTAGCTGAATTCTTTTGATTTTCCCATGATGTCAAGCAAAGAGGCAGTGAGTTTGAATGTAGGCCTTGAAATACATCCACAGGTACACCTCCAATTGACTAAAATGATGTCAATTAGCCTATCAGAAGCTTCTGCTTAAAGGAACAGTCAACTTAGTGTATGTAAACTTCTGACCCACTGGAATTGTGATACAGTGAAATAATCTGTCTGTAAACAATTGTTGGAATAATTACTTGTCATGCACAAAGTATATGTCCTAACTGACTTGCCAAAACTATAGTTTGTTAACAAGAAATTTGGTGTGTGGTTGAAAAACGAGTTTTAATGACTCCAACCTAAAAGTGTATGTAAACTTCCGACTTCAACTGTACGTCATTCTAGGTCATATCCGCCTAGGTGAGCTTGTAATGATTGTTTTAAATGTCAGGATGTTGTCAAACCAGTTGCTGTCCGATTGGTGGGTGTGAGTGGAAGGTTGCCAAGCAGCTCTTGCGCGTTTTTAAGCGAACAAACCACACACCAATTCAAACATTGCCATTTTCTATAGAAACTGTGATTAGCCTTGACAGACTTGTGAGAATCAAGGTAAGTTGGCAGCTACCAAGGAGCAACCACTTGTACCCTATTAATACAAGTAATGTTTTGTCGATTTTTCAACAGCAGATAATTTTTACTCGCCTGGTTTTACACACCAATTAGGTTTCACAACTCTCCTACTATCCTTCTTTTGGTTTTGAATCTCTGTATTTGCCTTCCAGACAATGCAATACCTATCAAGTCTTGGTTCAGCGACCCTAGTGACACAGCACTCCTTAACCTGCTGCCTATGCTAGATGCACTTAGGTGAGTATTTCAGGTATTCAGATGGATGGATGAGGATCCTGCACTGTAGCAGTGTTTTTCCAGTTACCTGGTAGCATGAGAAATGCATAACCCTTACAATTGTCTGCTAGGTTCACTGCTGACATCCGATCCGTCCTTAGTCGAAACCTCCACCAGCACCGGCTCTGGTGATTGGCTGATTCTGCGGGGAGGGTCTCGCTGATTGGCTCTTTTTTTATACCACTTCCCCCTACCTGCTCCCATCGCTCCTCCGTTACCACGCAGTGGACCTTTCACCCCTCAGAAAAGGACCGAGGAGAGAAGGGTCAAAGCAGAACATCCAACAAGGAATGAACGGAGCGAGATCTGGAGAGCCAGCAAATGACTGGGGGGGAAGCCAACTTTTTTCTTTTTCTTCTATGATTTTTGAAAAACTAAATGGAGTCTCTCTGCCTTAGTTCCTAATACTGACTGTAAGTACGCATGGGGCTGAGGTTTTTTTTGTACATGAGTTGGGAGAATGCTCACGTTTGTTCGTCATGCTAAACTTTTGACGTTACAAAAAGAATAGGGACAGCAAGGCAATGAACTAGACAAGTTTCCATCTTTTTTTTCTTACATGTCATTAGTCTGGACTGCACCTCTAACGACGCCTGTTATTTTACTCTCTTTCTCAACTTGGTACTGGACTTTACTTCTGTTAAGATGGCCAAGAGGAACCGGACGACCGAATTAGATGGAGGATAATACTTTTGATTGGGGGAATATAGGCCCTGTCAATCAACCAGAGTAATTCATGTGTCGGGGGTACCAATGATTGAGTTATGTCAAGTAATCTTACGCAATGAAGATTTGCTACACAACACAGACCTCTCTGGATGAAGTATAAAGCAGTCTATTTTTTATTTTTTTAATCAAATGACTGTTGGTTAGACATGATCATTTATCTCAAACGTGTTCCTCCAAAACCCCTTGTAGGATGTAAGGATGGACTGAAGAAATTATGAAAGAAAATAATGGTAAAAAAAATATTTCAATTTCTCATCTTTCAGTTACCATGATGTATAGTATGACAGACATCTCCATTATTGAAAATCTTATGCCTGATACATAATTTCAATATGAGATTTGCACTTAATTTCTGGATTTTTACTTTGTTGTTTTGTATTTGAAGCAGAATGAGCAGCCCTTTTGATTGTTTCCTGTTCCCCTGACCGTATTCGTTCCATTGTCAATGCCATTTGAACAATTTCAGTCTTGTCAAGACTGCTTCTTTTTGGCTCAGTCCCCAGGTCTGTGTTACTAATAAAACACTTGTCAGTATTGACCACTTTTACCTGGCTCTCCTTTGTAACTTCAAACTGAATCACGGTGCTCTCAGAAAGCATCCCAGTTGTGGTGTTTCGTCTGCTTGTATTTTGTGGGAATGTGACAGAATGCTCAGGAAAGGAGGACCCGTTTTAAATTGAGACAGAAATTTCATAAATTGACATTGCATTTTTGTTATGGGACAAGTAATAATAGTGATATTCTGTTTATCAAGAAGATCCACTGCCAAATCTTACACTTGGCTGCCCTCAAGTGGTAAGATTAGTAACTGCATCATTGTCTCCACTACCTGTTGACATACCAGGTGTATTCATATCCAGGCTGGCCACTGAAGGGCCACCACACTGGTTCCCATATTTTCATTTTAATCAGAGATTGATTTGAACCTTAGTAACCAGTCAGGGAGTTAACTCGCTGGCTGATCTATGACATAGGGTAATCAAAGAACTAGCTTTGCTAGGAGCCTGGAATTTGTGATGTACGGCGTGTTAAGGTAACTTTAAAAACTGGTCATAAACAGATCATATTGTTTTATGGACCCGGTATACCCTTTATAGTTTACCTTTTCAAATGCTTTGACTACACTACTTGTAAGGATACTGTGACGATTGTGGGGCGGCAGGTAACCTAGTGGTTAGAGCGTTGGGGCCAGTAACTGAATGGTTGCTAGATCAAATCCCTGAGCTGACGAGGTAAAACTCTGTCGTTCTGCCCCTGAACAAGGCAGGTAAGCCACTGTTCCTAGGCCGTCATTGTAAATACGAATTTGTTCTTAACTGACTTGACTAGTTTAAATAAAGGGGAAAACAAAAGTTAATAACAGCAGCCACCTCAGCTGACCTATGACTCCCAAGCATGTGACCACTTGTGCAACTGCTTAATCAAACTGATACCTGACACCCACCTTGAAGTGTGATTAGACACGGAGGAATTATTAGTTCCACAACTATTTCCAGCTCTGCACTATAAACACAATTAAAATCAGCCATCGATTTAGTAGTCTCTGTTGAATTTGCTGCTGGCTAAACTCAATAACACGCCACGGAAAGTGCAGTGATGGGTCATATGACAACTGCCTCATCACAACCGGTTGGTCAAAATAAAGTAGTTCCGTTAAAAATCTGTTTTTTATTAAAAAAATATATATATATTTTGCAACAAAGCTATGAAAACAAAATGACTGCTAATTGGTTGAAGAATCCTTACAGTTCGATTAATTGCTGAAGATTACTAAATATTTAAATCAGAGTTCAAACTTTCACAACTCATTTTAATGAGGCCGTGCGACGAATGCCGGGTTCACAACAACTGGGAACTTGGATATATCTGTCTTCAGTGTATTCAAGACAACTGGGAACTCAGGGAAAAAAACAGGTCCGACTCGGAATTCCAAGTCGGGAACTCCGGCTTCTTTCTAGAGCTCCGACTTTCCGACCTAAATATCACTGATGCAATGATTTGACATCGGGTTCCCAGTTGTCTTGAAAGCACCATGAGCGTAGCCTAAACTATTTAGCTAATTCGACGCACAGACCTCTCTTTGGCGTCATATGTTATTGTATCCTTCCGCTGCAGTCGTACTAGGAAAGAATCCGAGCAAAACAGCAGTCTTGAACCGTGTGCCATCGGATTGTTACTTGAGGAACCCAGATCGGATATCTCAGACCGACACCCTGTCATTCGTTTGACAATGAAGTTCCAATACAAAGAGGAACATCCATTTGAAAAGAGACGGTCTGAGGGCGAGAAAATAAGGAAGAAGTATCCGGACAGGGTGCCTGTAAGTAGCTAATGTTAGCTAAGCTAACAGCCTAACGTTAAATGTTTTTTCTACCCAGAAGTCAATAGGGAAACATTTGGTTATTAAAACTAGTATTGATGTTAGTAATCCCAATTAGATAACGTTAACGTGATAACCGCTCAAGCCATGTCATGTTTGGTTTTGGTATATTTTCATAGGAACGCCAAAGCAGGGCAGTTGTATTAGTTTACTAGCTAACTATCGCGTTAGCTTTTGTATTGGCAACAACAAATGGCTTCTTATGGGCCTACCTTGTTCGTCGCAGTTTAGTAGACTAGGCATAATTCTATTCAACATTGAATGGGATTTTATTTTTTACTGGCTAGCAATCTGTCAACATGTTTGCTGTTAATCCATGGAGTCAGACACAGTATTTCATAAAACAGGTAGCTAGTTTAACATACTTATAAAACAATAGGAGCTAATTTACTACCAAGCTTATGTCAAAATGAAACATGACATCTAATATTCAATGTTTAATTAGTTATTAGGTTTACAGTTTAAGGTAGTTTGTGTTGAAAGAATAGTACCCTAAATAGCCTACAGCTGGTGTCAATAAGCTGTCCATCGCATTTGGCCCCTCTGTAGGTAGATTGTTTACAGTTGACACCGTGTCCCCTCGCACATCGTGTGCTCCCCCCCACGCCGCACGCCGTGTGCCCCCCACGCCGCACGCCGTGTGCTCCCCCCACGCCGCACGCTCCCCCCCACCCACCTATGTCATTTTTTGCCGATACAGATATCCGATATTCGATTATTTTAGCTTCCTTTTAATCATTCTAGTACAGTTAAATAGTTAGACCGCTGTGTCTATGGGTGTTAAGGCAGTGCAAGAGGATTAACTACAGTCCCTGGTTTGAATCCAGGCTGTATCACATCCAGCCGTGATTGGGAATCCCATAGGGCGGCGCACAATTGGCCCAGCGTCGGCCGGGGTAGGCCGTCATAAATAAGAATTTGTTCTTAACTGACTTGCCTAGTTAAATAAAGGTTACACACACACACCACATTTACCTATGTCCCCAATGCCAGTAAAACATAATCAAAACCTATTTCTTTCACTTGCTGTGCTGTTTTGTTGTTCAGTCGTTTCATTCTCAGCCAGGATTTCTATGAAATGCTGTTTGGGTCTTTGAGTGTCAAAAAAGATACATGTCAAATAACACTATTTGACCAATCGGGACCTGAATATGACTGCACGTCACATAATAATTTAACGCGTTCATAACATTTTTACGTAGTTATTACACATTGATTACACTATCACTCGTATTTCATATGTCGCAACGATTCGTATGCTATGATGCTGATGAAGTTGTCCCGCGCACATACAGTGCTGGTCATTAAAAAAAGCTAGCTAGCTCATGGATGCAAACAATGTTTTTCCCCAAAAACATAGCAAAACAATGACATCTGTTTCAGTAGCTATAGTTAGCTAGCTAGCTAACTATATAGCTGGGTATAATTTAAAATATCCCTAATTTATAAAACAATTCTTATTTGATTAATGTTGGTCGAACCCATCTGTGAAGCTAGCCACAAAAAGGATTAACCCCACAATAGTGGACTTTGCAGGTAGCCTTCAAAATAAAAGTATGTCATTGACAGTGATGCAAATTAATACAAATAGTAGAATTTTGCCATAATTGAATAGATCATGCTAAACTAGGTTGTAATGTTATATAAAATCAACAAAAGATAATAATTTGTTCATTTGACAA
This sequence comes from Salvelinus fontinalis, assembly GCF_029448725.1. Taxonomy (NCBI): domain Eukaryota; kingdom Metazoa; phylum Chordata; class Actinopteri; order Salmoniformes; family Salmonidae; genus Salvelinus; species Salvelinus fontinalis. Next base: position 8,689,209 of record NC_074700.1, read on the forward strand.
ATCTGTTGAAGTCACACTATGTATTATACTTTAGAATTGCAGTGGGGGCATACTTATTTTACTATACAGCCTTACCTATGGATTGTGGATCAATGACATGGTGAGGTATCAGTCTACTCAGTGACACCCAGAGAACATTAGCATCATTGCTCTTATTGCGGGACTTTGAAACAACTGAATTGAGACAAATTTATTTTCAATCTATGTGTATTGAACACTATATTCCAGAGGAAAAACAATACTGTGTGGATGTTTTGCAGTCTGAGAACTCTGAGGAGGACATTGGGGAAAAAATATATTGGGTAGTGAGTAGACTTATACCCAATTTCATTGATCCCCAATCATTAGGTAAAGCTGTACAGTGCAATATGAATGTCATTACACACAATAGGCTGACTGGGGAGGTGATTTCACAGTCATAGGAGCTACAACACTAATATTTGCGTAAACTCTTCACAGTTGTGTTCTGTGGGTGTCACCGAGTAGACTGATACCCAATTTAATTGCTTCACATTCCAACCTTGTTTAACATTATGCAGTCTAAATATGTCATGATTCCACCAATTTTAACCTTCTGCATCACTTTCAAAGAGGTACTTTTATTTTGAAGGCAAACCGCAAATTCCACTATTGTGGCTAGCTTCACAACTCAACCCGGTCGGGTTGAGCATCACTAGCCAGATAAAGCTAGCTGGCTGCTTATAATGTTAGCTTTGGCCAACAGGGGTAAGTAGCTGGCTAGCTATTTATTTTCATGAACTGAAGTTCAATTTCAATAGGCGAACAACAAGTGGCTACCTAGCTAATACTTACTCACAAGGATTCCTAAATCATTGCTAAGTATAATGAAAATGTCTGCAGTTTCTACTGGTCATTGTTTTCAGGCTGGTTGTATTGCTCCTAGCTAGGTACCAAGCTAAAGCTAGCTAGCTACCCCAGAAGTTGCGGCCTAACAAATAATGCTTTATTACCAACGCGGTATTGTAAACACATCGTTCGTGGCCGGTGTTTGCTTGTTTGCAGGCTGTTTTTTTTTATACCGCTTTGACAGTGCTACTGATAGTAGTGGTGGCTCTTGGCTTGCACGTGCAAATTCAGAACTCACAACATTCTAAAATAGAACTGTGTTATTTGATGTGTCAAATTTTTAAAAGCTTATTTAACGTGTCAAATGGTTTTATTTGACTTGTATCTTTTTTGACACGCAAAGACCCAAACGGCTTTCCATAGTATGTATGTCGGTAAGCTAATAGCAGTGACGCTATTACTATGTAACTACGGTAGTGCAACATCTGAAAAATAGGGCACTTGGTAGTGTGTACCAAAAGCCAACATCATCCACGACAGAGAACGGTTGATTGTCAAGGGCAATGAATTCTACTATCTTGGCGTTATTGGATTTCACATTTGAGTTGTCTAGCTGAAATGTAATTACTTTTTCGAATGACTGCTCGACTTGTTGACTGCTCGGTCCACACAGCAGACATTGTGGGCTAGGTTAGGAATTCTGTGTTGCATGTGTAACGCACAATTTTACGTGGCGTCAATACATAGTGTACCTACGTTATATAGGTATGTACGTCAGCTTGGACATCGGTTTTGCACATCGCCATTAAACTAGACATTGGGCCGATACCAATGTTGGCATTTTTAGCTAATATCGTCCGATTTCGATATGTTCACGGATATATCGTGCGTCCTTAGTTAGAATGTTTAGGGCAGAAATGTCAATAGATTCCTTCCTTCATTCTCAAGGATTGCTTGAGTACGATTTGTTCTGTCAACAAACTTGTCCAGAACTTTGTTCTGATAATACTCCCAGAACGACATGTCTATTCCTAATTTGTAAGGCCTAACTATCCAAATTAAAGATGGTGTAAACGCTCTGTAAATAGACTTGGTGCAGGTTTTATGCACTGGCCTTAGAGCATAGGGAAGTATTCTTTCTCTGAGATTTGGTTTCATTTCTACTCCCCACTCAAAAATTCTGTCATGTCAGCTTCACATAGCAGTGGAATCAAAATGGAGAAGTAATAAATGAGCCTAAGCCAATGGACCATGGTTTCTGAAAATCACCTCGCACCGTGAGGTACCACAGGTCTCGGATCCCCTTTTCCTTGAAATGTGAAACAAAGAAGCTTGAATAGTGCAAGCGTATGTGACCAAGTTAATTATGAGTGTAAAAGTTATTCATGTAAAAAGTAAGGCTCTTTTTTTTGACCGTGTCAACAAACGTCACATTGTTGGATACATAGCCACACAATATTTAGGCCTATATTGAATGCTCTTTTTCTTATTTGAGGTAATTGTGGAAAAAGCCCCTAAAGCAAGGATAGGAGATTTGGACAAGAAGAAATACCTTGTGCCCTCCGACCTCACAGGTAACGTGAACTGTTATAACAGTGCCACACATGTATCAAACGCATACCATTCCTTTCAGAACTGTAATTGTTCAATTCTTCTACCTCTACTACAGTGGGCCAGTTCTACTTCCTCATCCGAAAACGAATCCACCTGCGGGCAGAGGATGCCTTATTCTTCTTTGTAAACAACGTCATTCCACCCACTTCCGCCACCATGGGCCTGCTATACCAGGTATGATATTTTTTTTACACTCCTCTCACTTTTCTGCTGCATGTTTCTGTGGGGATTGGGATGCAATTCCCCTACCTCTGTTTTGTCAACTTACACCTCTATCTCTCTCGCTCTCTTTCAGGAGCACCATGAAGAGGACTTTTTCCTCTACATTGCCTACAGCGATGAGAGTGTCTATGGAGACAACCAAACAGAAATCTGAACCTCCTCCCTTCCTCAACCAAGTCTCTCCCCCCCCCCCCCCCCCCACCAAACCACACCCTGTGTCAATTGAAATGTTTTATCCAGCTCAGCAGCCTGGAGTTCCCAGAGCAAAGATGTCAGATGCACTTCCACTCCCCCTCCTGTTATCCCTCTGTTTTTACCCCTTTAGTACTATTCCTACAGTGTGAATTTTATTTGCCTCCAGGTCTTCGAGATAGGGATTTCGGTTGAATGGTCCTGTAAGCCAGTTTTCATAGTGCTTTGATCGTGCTGAAACGGGGAACAGATGCCATTTTGAAATTACTTGTTAGAATTAGGCAGTGTTACCAGTTATTCTAAAGATGAGGGGTAAGAAAAGAGGTAGCTTTTGGATCTACCGTGATTAAATTCTGCTCCATTTGGCAATGAATAAATGTAGTGTGTTTTATTGATGTAGTAGTGCTGGTAAGATACTTTGAAGACGTAGTGTATTTGACATCTGACTGGAGTAGAATAGAATTCGAACTGAACAATCATCCTCCCTCTGCTTTGTGGTTAAAAAATATATTATTTTGATTATTATTATGATTATTGTACTTTATTTTTAGATTTCTGAGGTATTGTAAAGCAATTTTTTTGTTTCCTTTTTTAAAAGTTGGAACTCGTTATACAGCTGCGTTACTGGCGCCTCTCCACTCATGGTCATACATGATAAAATGTGACAAAAAGCGAACTCTGTTTCCTGTCTGTTCTTAACTATCGGCCTTTTGCCTTAATTTTTCTGCATATTTTTGCTGTATGTGAACATATTGAAATGGTTTCCGCGACCATAGTCTTGAGAGAGCCTGAATAAAGAACATACATTTCTATTCTTCCGTTCACACCTGCGCTTTCAAATTATTATTATTAGCTTTCAAAATGGAAACCTTTTGATTGCTACATTGATCACATCACAGACTGCACTCATGGTGGAGATAACCAATCCCACCATCACATAGCTCAGCGTGAGCTGTAGGGAGGAAAAAGACAGGTCACATTACCCTGCTCAGATGTTACATGCATCAACCAATGGTTGCGTACCACATCATCAAATTACCAATTGCTGTAACATATGTTGTTAGCTGATACGTAAAATACCTATTAAGGGGTTGTAAGATCTGGCAGGCGTCAGGAACGCCTGGGCAGAGGAATGCGCCCAGAAATTAGCATCCATATTGCTATTCAGCCAAGATGGAGCTCTGAGGTTGTTTCTTCACCTTTACAATCAGATTGTTTAAGTTTGGTGTCAGGATGCCACCCCTGTGATAACCACTGCAGACTGCCTGGTCCTCTCCTGGAGAGCCCTGATGGAAAATAAATTATGCATTATCAAAGAAAATGGTACTATGAACAACATATACACATTATTCAAATAAAGCACTTTAAAGGGTTATTCACCATAAGTCTAAATCATCTATAAATCAAATTGTATTTGTCACATGCGCTGAATACAACAGGTGTAGACTTTACGGTGAAATGTTTACTTTATGAGCCCTTTCCCAACAATGCAGAGGAAAAATGTGCAAGAAAATAATGAGACTATATATAAGGAGTACCGGTACCAAATCAATGTGCTGGGGTTTGAGGTAATATGTACATGTAGGTAGGGGTAAAAGTTACTAGGCAGCAGGGTGTGAAAGTGTGTGTGTATGTTAATATGCATGGTGTGTGAGCGTATGTAGTGTGTGTGGCTAGAGTCCAGTGAGTGTGCAAGAAAGTCATTGCAAATAAAAAGGTGGTTAATGCAAATAGTCAGGGTGGCCATTTGATTAACTGTTCAGCACTCTGATGGCTTGGGGTTAGAAGCTGTTCAGGAACCTTTTGGTCCCAGAGTTGGCCCTCCGGTACTGCTTGCCATGTGGTAGCAGAGGGAACAGTCAATGACTTGGGTGGCTGGAGTCTTTGACCATTTTTACGGCCTTCCTCTAACACCACCTGGTATAGAGGTCCTCGATGGCAGGTAGCTCAGCCCCGGTGATATACTGGGCTGTTTGCGCTACCCTCTGTAGTGCCTTACGATCTGATGCCAAGCAGTTGCCATACCAAGTGGTGATGCAGCCAGTCAAGATTCTCTCAAAGGTGCAGCTGTAAAACTTTGAGGATCTATAGACCTACTACATGACTGTCAGTGGTGTAATGTGTCTGCATAGGAAACAGTGTGAGTTTTTTTCTGTGTAGTGGGAGGGACTGGAAGGTGTGAAAGCCCTGCTGAGGAGTATATAGTGCCTTCGGAATGTATTCAGACCCCTTGACTTTTTCCAAATTTTGTTAGGTTACAGACTTATTCTAAAATGTATTCAATTGTTTTTCCCCCTCATCAATCTCCACACAATACCCCATAATGACAAAGTAAAAACAGGTTTAGCAAATTTATTATAAAACCCCCCTGGAAATATCACATTTACATAAGTATTCAGACCCTTTACTTTGTTGAAGCAACTTTGGCAGCGATTACAGCCTCAAGTCTTCTTGGGTATGACGTTACAAGCTTGGCACCCCTGTATTTGGGGAGTTTCTTCCATTCTTCTCTGCAGATCCTCTCACACTCTGTCAGGTTGCATGGGGAGCGTTGCTGCACAGCTATTTTCAGGTTCTCCAGAGATGTTCAATCAGGTTCAAATCCAGGCTCTGGATGGGCCACTCAAGGACATTCAGAGACTTGTTCTGAAGCCACTCCTGTGTTGTCTTGGCTGTGTGCTTAGAGTCGTTGTCCTTTTGGAAGATGATACTTTGCCCCAGTCTGGAGGTCCGGAGCACAATGGGGCAGGTTTTCATCAAGGATCTCTCTGTACATTGCTCTGTTCATCTTTCCCTCGATCCTGACTAGTCTCCCAGTCCCTGCCGCTGAAAAACATCCCCACAGCATGATGCTGCCACCACCATGCTTCACTGTAGGGATGGTGCCAGGTTTCCTCCAGATGTGATGCTTGGCATTCAGGACAAAGAGTTCAATCTTGGTTTCACCAGAACAGAGAATCTTGTTTCTCATGGTCTGAGAGTCCTTTAGATGCCTTTTGGCAAACTCCAAGCAGGCTGTTGTGCCTTTTACTGAGGAGTAGCTTCCGTCTGGCCACGACCACAAAGGCCTGATTGGTGGAGTGCTGAAGAGATGGTTGTCCTTCTGTCAGAGTGACCATCGGGTTCTTGGTCACCTCCCTGATCAAGGCCCTTCTCCACCGAATGCTCATTTTGGCCGAGTGGCCAGCTGTAGGAAGAGTCTTGGTGGTTCCAAACATCTACCATTTAAGAATGATGAAGGCCACTGTGTTCTTGGGGACGATCAATACTTCATAAATGTTTTGGTACCCTTCCCCAGATATGTGCCTCGACACAATCCTGTCTCGGAGCTCTATCCTTTGACCTCATGGCTTGGTTTTTGCTCTGACATGCACTGTCAAGTGTGGGACCTTATATAGACAAGTGTGTGCCTTTCTAAATAATTTCCAATCAATTGAATTTACCAAATGTGGACTTTAGTCAAGTTGTAGAAACATCTCAAGGACGATCAATGGAAACAGGATGCACTTGACCTCTATTTCGTGTCTCATAGCAAAGGGTAATGCTGAATACTTATGTAAATAAGGTTTTTCCATTTTGTATGTCATTTTTTTTATACATTTGCAAATATTTCACTGTTTTCTCTTTGTCTTTATGGGGATGTTGAAATCAGGCAAATGTTTGGTTCTGAATGAAAGTTGAAAAGAGGTCATTTATAGAGGTCTATGTCTGGGTCAAATCAAGGCTGGTCCAGACCGGACAAAATCTCAACCAAACCTAGAAGTCTATGATTGGTTCAGACTACACGAAAGACGTCTAAAAAGTATCAGCGTCGGTCCATGCTTACTGAGGTGTAGCCTGTGTTGCCTGAAATATCATTTTAGGAATGCCCATCTAAGTGGTAAGCCAACCGTTTGTAAACACACACAAAAAAGACTTCCAAAATAATTCGGCTTGTGCTTACTGGGGTGTAGCCTACCCCGTCGGCCGCAATGGAATTTTATGAACGCCCATCCATGTGGTAGGCGGTTGTATTAGCTTTGTTAGTCCTGTTTCCGATGACTAATCAATTTGGCTATTTAAATCGTGAATATCAGCTACCCTACTTTATCAGGAGTTATCGCGAGCCAGGCCTATTTACAACGTGTTTACACAGCGGGATACAAACTTGAAACCACTGATCAAGAAAATGGGGTGAAACTCCTGGACAACAGCTGTGATTATCCATTCCATATGGTCAGTTTCACTTTGACCTGCCCTGTTTTTAGGATATGTTGTTTGTTAACATGACAGCGCGTTTTTTATTTGATTCGGCATCATTAAGGTTAGGCCATTTGATCGGGGAGAAACCTGCATGATGTAGAAAGTGTCCATGTCATACAATTGTTATACATTTTCTCTCCAGCCTGTAGGCTACAGAAAAGGTCACAATCTTTAAATCATATTCTTTATCTGCAACATGATTAATGTTGGATGCTTGTTTTTATGGAACGTTGGTGGAGCGCCGCAGTCTCTCCAACAACCGAGGTAAAGACAGTTTCAGGTAGGATATTCGATAGCAGTTAGGGACCGTCAACATAGTGACAAATCAAAATTTTCACATTTCAATTGCTCTATAACCATTACTCCTAAAACTTTCAAAACTGGTTGTAGCTAACCCGATGGCATAGACACACATTGCACATATTTTTTTGTTTGTTGTCGATTTACATCTAGCACTATTTTAAATTATTTATTTAATTGTTTTGAATTTCAATAGCTCTTTGATCATATGACCTACTGACTTCAAACAAGGTTCAGAATGTACATTCAGTGGGCCTACACATTGCACGCCCTTTAGATTGTCGTTTTTCTTCTCACACGCTTTTATATGAATTATTCAAACTTTAAAATTTCAATAGCTCCTTGGTCATGTGACCACCTGACTTCAAACAAGGTTCAGAATGTCCACTGACTAACCTTCTATATTGCACGCCCTTTAGTTTGTCCATTTTCATCTCACATGATTTTACATGCATTTTTCAAACATTCTAATTTCAATAGCTCCTTGGTTCAGAATGTCCCACTGTCTGCCCTTGTATAGTCAGTGGACTATAGTTATTCCATTTTACTGGATCTAATACATATTAGCATTTTACATAAATTCAGAAGTGTAATTCTTTTTTATGACATACTGTGAAAACTCCCTTGACTGCTGCCTCTCACTTTCAGACATGTGGCAGGTAGCCTAGTGGTTGGAGTGTTGGGCTAGTAACTGAAAGGTTGCTAAAGCAAATCCCAGAGCTGACATCTGTTGTTCTGCCCCTGAACAAGGCAGTTAAACCTCTGTTCCTAGGCTTTCATTGTGAATAAGAATTTTCTGTTAACTGACTTGTGTAGTTAAATTAAGGGTTACTTCCCATAATTTTTTTATTTGATTTCACCTTTATTTAACCAGGTAGGCCAGTTGAGAACAAGTTCTCATTTACAACTGCGACCTGGCCAAGATAAAGCAAAGCAGTGCGACAAAAACAACAACACAGAGTTACACAAACAAACATACAGTCAATAACACAATAGAGAAAAAAAATCAATGTACAGTGTGTGCAAATGTAGAAGAGTAGGGAGGTAGGCAATAAATAGGCCATAGACGCAAAATAATTACAATTTAGCATTAACACTGGAGTGATAGATGTGCAACTGATGATGTGTAAGTAGAGATGCTGCGGTGCAAAAAAGCAAGAGGGTAAGTAATAATGTGGGGATGAGGTAGTTGGGTGTACAGGTACAGTGATCGGTAAGCTGCTCTGACAGCTGATGCTTAAAGTTAGAGAGGGAGATAAGTCTCCAGCTTCAGTGATTTTTGCAATTCGTTCCAGTCATTAGCAGCAGAGAACTGGAAGGAAAGGCGGCCAAAGGAAGTGTTGGCTTTGGGGATGACTAGTGAAATATACCTGCTGGAGCGCGTGCTACGGGTGGGTATTGCTATGGTGACCAGTGAGCTGAGATAAGGCTGGGCTTTACCTAGCAAGGACTTATAGATGACCTGGAGCCAGTGGGTTTGGTGACAAATATGTAGTGAGGGCCAGCCAACGAGAGCATACAGGTCACAGTGGTGGGTGGTATATGGGTATACTGTGATAGACTACATCCAGTTTGCTGAGTATAGTGTTGGGGGCTATTTTGTAAATGACATCGCTGAAGTCAAGGATCGGTAGGATAGTCAGTTTTACGAGGGTATGTTTGGCAGCTTGAGTGAAGGAGTTTTTTTTTTGCGAAATAGGATGCCGACTCTAGATTTAATTTTGGATTGGAGATGCTTAGTGTGAGTCTGGAAGGAGAGTTTACAGTCTAACCAGACACCTAGGTATTTGTAGTTGTCCACATATTCTAGGTCAGAACCGTCCAGAGTAGAGATGCTAGTCAGGGCAGGAGGGTGCGGGCAGTAATCGGTTGAAGAGCATGTGTAACAGTATAACTTTAGTACCGTCCCCTCGCCCCGACACGGGCGCGAACCAGGGACCCTCTGCACACATCGACAACAGTCACCCACGAAGCACGGTCGTTACCCAACGCTCCACAAAAGCCGCGGCCCTTGCAGAGCAAGGGGCAACCCTACTTAAAGTCTCAGAGCAAGTGACGTAACTGATTGAAATGCTACTAGCGCGTACCCGCTAACTAGCTAGCCATTTCACATCCGTTACACTCACCCCCCTTTCAACCTCCTCCTTTTCCGCAGCAACCAGTGATCCGGGTCAACAGCATCAATGTAACAGTATAACTTTAAACCGTCCCCTCGCCCCGACACGGGCGCGAACCAGGGACCCTCTGCACACATCAACGACGGTCGCCCACGAAGCATCGTTACCCATCGCTCCACAAAGGCCACGGCCCTTGCAGAGCAAGGGGCAACCCTACTTAAAGTCTCAGAGCAAGTGACGTAACTGATTGATATGCTACTAGCGCGTACCCGCTAACTAGCTAGCCATTTCACATCCGTTACACATGCACTTAGTTTTACTAGCATTTAAAAGCAGTTGGAGGCCACGGAAGGAGCGTTGTATGGCGTTGAAGCTCATTTGGAGCTTTGTTAGCACAGTGTCCAAAGAAGGGCCAGATAGATGTGTACAGAATGGTGTCGTCTGCGTAGAGGTGGATCAAAGAATCACCGGCAGCAAGAGCAACATCATTGATATATATAGAGAAAAGAGTCGGCCCGAGAATTGAACCCTGTGGCACCTCCATAGAGACTGCCAGAGGTCCAGACAACAGGCCCTCTGATTTGACACACTGAACTGTATCTTAGAGGTAGATGGTGAACCAGGCGAGGCAGTTGTTTGAGAAGCCAAGGCTATTGAGTCAGCATAAGAATGCGGTGATTGACAGAGTCGAAAGCCTTGGCCAGGGCAATGAAGACGGCTGCACAGTACTGTCTTTAATCAATGGCGGATATGATATCGTTTAGGACCTTGAGCGTGGCTGAGGTGCACCCATGACCACCGCGGAAACCAGATTGCATAGTGGAGAAGGTACGGTGGGATTTGAAATGGTCAGTGATCTGTTTGTTAACTTGGCTTTCGAAGATAGTTTTTACACTGTCTGGCAGTCTTACTAATGTGCCAGAGGTATGAGGAGAGACATCCTCCTTTGTATATATGGGATAAAATATTTCCTTACACTTTGGATCCTATTCTGTTAGAAGACGCAATGAGTCAATGCAATTTTTATTTTTTACTAGTTACTGTCCAGGAGTAACCTCGACCTTGTGGGTCTGTGGGTGTTTGGGCCAATAAAGTGCCAACTCAATTCTACCACTGACTAGTCTCTCATGCCCCTATGAATGACGACACAGGGCAATAGTTTTTAATCTAAACCAGCCCTATTTTGCCAGAGTACACTAACCCCTAATTGGGGCTATTTTCTTGACACCCAGTAGCAGTTTACCAGATAAGAAGTCAAGAAGATCAAAAAGTAGATTGTTGTAAGGGTGTGTTCCGTCCTGTGCTGGCGCCATTGTCATATCCATTCTGGATTCTGAGTGGTAAAACCATAGCTGAAAAATGCCTCTATGTATGTGTTTACTGTGTGTGGGAATGTCTTATGTCCATCCTACATGTAGTGTTGATACATGGAATATTCCTCAACTGCATATATCATAAATTGCTATTGCAAATATAAGTATTATGTTTAACAACTGACATATTCAGATGTTATTTTGACTAACACACTTTGGTGCTTACAATTCCTTCTCTTTTGTCATAGACTTGATGGGCACCGTCATCTGTGATCTTTCTTTAAGCACGTACTGATGAAACTGTCACTTCATATTTTTTTCTTAGTCTACAAACGCTCTACATTTATTCACTCTGTGATAGGGTTGGATCCTATCTGCTACTTTTATTATTCTTCTGTAAATGGTCCAGTGCCTATAATTTAGGCTGTGTGTAGAATGGGGCATAAAGGAAGTTACCTCTATTAGATTATAGTGATAAGGAAATCAGCAAACCGTTTTTGGCCTGTGTATTCATTTGCCTATAACTAATCAGAATTCCATTGTTTCCATAAAAAAGAGAATACTTCAAAATGAGAAGATCCTGCCATGGAAAAGACCACTGGGTGGTCATAAAGTGGAAAGGAGGGGAAATAACTCACACCTTCAGCTGCGGGGTCTTTGTAATGCAGGTTTGATAGTTATATTTTCAATAATGAACAAGTAGGTCAAAAACTCTATTTTATTTTTGGGTGTAGATGGCCAAGGAAGTTGCACAGAACTTCCCCAAAAAAGAAATGGCTGAGGATATACTAAAAATGTCTGGTATGTAATGACATTTAATTCAAAGTAAATGGAAATTCTTTATTTGTATGTACAGTTGAAGTAGGAAGTTTACATACACTTTAACCAAATACATTCAAACTCTGTTTTTCACAATTCCTGACATTTAATCCTAATAAAGAATTCCCTGTCTTAGGTCAGTTAGGATCACCACTTTATTTTAAGGATGTGAAATGTCAGAATAATAGTAAAGAGAATGATTTATTTCAGCTTTTATTTATTTCATCACATTCTCAGTGGGTCAGAAGTTTACATACACTCAATTAGTATTTGGTAGCATTGCCTTTAAATTGTTTAACTTGGGTCAAACGTTTCAGGTAGCCTTCCACAAGCTTCCCACATTAAGTTGGGTGAATTTTGGCCCATTCCTCCTGACAGAGCTGGTGTAACTGAGTCAGGTTTTTAGGCCTCCTTGTTCGCACACGCTTTTTCAGTTCTGCCCACAAATGTTATATAGGATTGAGGTCAGGGCTTTGTGATGGCCACTCCAATACCTTGACTTTGTTGTCCTTAAGCCATTTTGCCACAACTTTGGAAGTATGCTTGGGGTCATTGTCCATTTGGAAGACCCATTTGCGACCAAGCTTTAACTTCCTGACTGATGTCTTGAGATGTTGCTCCAATATATCCACATCATTTTCCATCCTCATGTCATCTATTTTGTGAAGTGCACCAGTCCCTCCTGCAGCAAAGCACCCCCACAACATGATGCTGTCACCCACGTACTTCACGTTTGGTATGGTGTTCTTCGGCTTGCAAGCTTCCCCCTTTTTCCTCCAAACATAACGATAGTCATTATGGCCAAACAGTTCCATTTTTGTTTCATCAGACCAGAGGACATTTCTCCAAAAAGTACGATCTTTGTCCCCATGTGCAGTTGCAAACCGTTGTCTGGCTTTTTTATGGCGGTTTTGGAGCACTGGCTTCTTCCTTGCTGAGCAGCCTTTCAGGCTATGTCGATATAAGACTCGTTTTACTGTGGATATAGATACTTTTGTACCTGTTTCCTCCAACATCTTCACAAGGTCCTTTACTGTTGTTCTGGGATTGGTTTTCATATTTTGCACCAAAGTACGTTCATCTCAACGAGACAGAACGGGTCTCCTTCCTGAGTGGTATGACGGCTGCATGGTCCTATGGTGTTTATACTTGCGTACTATTGTTTGTACAGATGAACGTGGTACCTTCAGGCGTTTGGAAATTGCTTCCAAGGATGAACCAGACTTGTGGTCTACAATTTATTTTATTCTTAACGATTTCTTTTGATTGTCCCATGATGTCAAGAAAAGCACTGAGTTTGAAGGTAGGCCTTGAAATACATCCACATGTACACATCCAATTGACTCAAATGTTGTCAATTAGCCTATCAGAAGCTTCTAAAGCCATGACATAATTTTCTGGAATTTTCCAAGCTGTTTAAAAGCACAGTCAACTTAGTGTATATAAACGTCTGACCCACTGGAATTGTGAAACAGTGAAATAATCTGTCTGTAAACAATAGTTGGAAAAATTACTTGTGTCATGCACAAAGTAGATGTCCTAACCGACTTGCCAAAACTATGGTTTGTTAACAAGAAATGTGTGGAGGTGTTGAAAAATGAGTTTTTATGATACCAACCTAAGTGTATGTAAATTTCCGACTTCAACTGTAGTTGTGAGGGACAGCCATATGTTCAGTTCATGCCTAGGATTTGAGTTCAACAAAGCCAACAACTGCTTCATGTGTGTCACTGATAAAGAACCTGGATGTGGCCCAAAGACTGACTGGGTTAGTAACTTTATTTAACATGTTTATAATCTTTTGACAACAGTGACGGCATGTAAGACAATTTATGATATAACACAATGGATGGCTAATTCGTCATACTGCATTGATATAATTTACAACGTGTTACGCTTTGTTTTGTTTTACATTTTATGTTTTGCATTCCAACAGTGGTTCAATGTGCTGTGCCTAGGAATGAAGACAAGAGTTCAGAGTGAAGAACACAACCTGGAAGTGCTGTCTTTGTTGTTGAAAATGTATGCTATTCCCCATCCACACTGAAGGGGCTCTGAAATGTACATCAACCAGGGATAAAGAGAAAGTTAACACTGTGAAATGTTTAGTACTTATTTGATGTAAAGTGTCTGTTGACATGTTGGAAATTATTAAAGGTCTACAATTTATGTGTAACGGCTGTCGTCGGAAGAAGGTGAAGACCAAAACGCAGCGTGGTAAGTGTTTGTCATGTTTAATAGAAACTGAACACTAAAAAGCAAAAACAACAAAGTGACAACCCAAACAGCTCCATCAGGTGCTACACACACTAAACAGAAATTAATCACCCACAACTCAAAATGGGAAAACAGGCAACGATAGACAGCTGCCTCTGATTGGGAACCACACCAGGCCAAACACATAGAAAACCAACAACATAGAAAAAAGAACATAGACTGCCCACCCTAGTCACACCCTGGCCTAACCAAAATAGAGAATAAAAAGCCTCTCTATAGCCAGCGCGTGACAGTACCCCCCCCCCCCCCCCCCCCCCCCCCCCCCCCCCCAAAGGTGCGGACTCCGGCCGCAAAACCTAACTCTAAAGGGGAGGGTCCGGGTGGGCCTTCCTTACGGCGGCGGCTTGGGTGCGGGACGTGGACCCCGCTCCACCTCAGTCTTGGCCCACTTAGAACAAACTAAAGGGTGTTTAATGTGTAGGCCCACTGTGTGCATATTATGAACCTTGTTTGAAGTCAGTAGGTCACATGACCAAGGAGCTATTGAAATTATAAAGTTTTAAAAATTAATGTAAAAACGTGTGAGATGAAAATGAACGAACCAAAGGGTGTGCAATATAGAAGGGTAGTCAGTGGTCATTCTGAACTTTGTTTGAGTCAAGTAGGTCACATGACTAAGGAGCTAATAAAATTTGAATGTAAAAAAAAGTTTGTACTTTGTTTACGCTCCCTAACTAATTCAACTAGGAATACAAAATGCTGCTCACATTTCCACATGTTTATTAGCTTTGGAAAGAGAATTAATGTCCAAATCGTGAAAATAAAAACTGTGCATTGTTGTGTGCAATTTTTCCAAAAGCATGACACTTATTTGGAGTCTGTGGCTCAAGTGATTTGAAAGCTATTGAGGTTTGAAAGCGCAAACATCAGTCGAATATCCAACTTGAAACTGTCTTTACCTCGGTTCTCCAACAGCATCCAGGAGAGGCCTCTCGGAATGGACAAGCAAAATACACTGCTCAAAAAAATAAAGGGAACACTTAAACAACACAATGTAACTCCAAGTCAATCACACTTCTGTGAAATCAAACTGTCCACTTAGGAAGCAACACTGATTGACAATAAATTTCACATGCTGTTGTGCAAATGGAATAGACAACAGGTGGAATTTATAGGCAATTAGCAAGACACCCCCAATAAAGGAGTGGTTCTGCAGGTGGTGACCACAGACCACTTCTCAGTTCCTATGCTTCCTGGCTGATGTTTTGTCACTTTTGAATGCTGGCGGTGCTTTCACTCTAGTGGTAGCATGAGACGGAGTCTACAACCCACACAAGTGGCTCAGGTAGTGCAGCTCATCCAGGATGGCACATCAATGCGAGCTGTGGCAAAAAGGTTTGCTGTGTCTGTCAGCGTAGTGTCCAGAACATGGAGGCACTACCAGGAGACAGGCCAGTACATCAGGAGACGTGGAGGAGGCCGTAGGAGGGCAACAACCCAGGAGCAGGACCGCTACTTCCGCCTTTGTGCAAGGAGGAGCAGGAGGAGCACTGGCAGAGCCCTGCAAAATGACCTCCAGCAGGCCACAAATGTGCATGTGTCTGCTCAAACGGTCAGAAACAGACTCCATGAGGGTGGTATGAGGGCCCGACGTCCACAGCAGGAGGAGCACTGGCAGAGCCCTGCAAAATGACCTCCAGCAGGCCACAAATGTGCATGTGTCTGCTCAAACGGTCAGAAACAGACTCCCTGAGGGTGGTATGAGGGCCCGACGTCCACGTCCACACTCTGCCAGTGTGGTCCTGTGCTCTTCACAGATGAAAGCAGGTTCACACTGAGCACATGTGACAGACGTGACAGAGTCTGGAGACGCCGTGGAGAACGTTCTGCTGCCTGCAACATCCTCCAGCATGACCGGTTTGGCGGTGGGTCAGTCATGGTGTGGGGTGGCATTTCTTTGGGGGGCCGCACAGCCCTCCATGTACTCGCCAGAGGTAGCCTGACTGCCATTAGGTACCAAGATGAGATCCTCAGACCCCTTGTGAGACCATATGCTGGTGCGGTTGGCCCTGGGTTCCTCCTAATGCAAGACAATGCTAGACCTCATGTGGCTGGAGTGTGTCAGCAGTTCCTGCAAGAGGAAGGCATTGATGCTATGGACTGGCCCGCCCGTTCCCCAGACCTGAATCCAATTGAGCACATCTGGGACATCATGTCTCGCTCCATCCACCAAAGCCACGTTGCACCACAGACTATCCAGGCGTTGGCGGATGCTTTAGTCCAGGTCTGGGAGGAGATCCCTCAGGAGACCATCCGCCACCTCATCAGGAGCATGCCCAGGCGTTGTAGGGAGGTCATACAGGCACGTGGAGGCCACACACACTACTGAGCCTCATTTTGACTTGTTTTAAGGACATTACATCAAAGTTGGATCAGCCTGTAGTGTGGTTTTCCACTTTAATTTTGAGTGTGACTCCAAATCCAGACCTCCATGGGTTGATAAATTTGATTTCCATTGATAATTTTGTGTGATTTTGTTGTCAGCACATTCAACTATGTAAAGAAAAAAGTATTTAATAAGAATATTTCATTCATTCAGATCTAGGATGTGTTATTTTAGTGTTCCCTTTATTTTTTTTAGCAATGTATTTACTGTACCTGCCTTTGACAAAGTGGGCACTGTTTATCACAGGGCTGCATCACCGCTCACCTAAAAAGCCGATATGCAAGTGGTTGAGAGAAATTGTGATTGTTTTCGGACAGAATTCTGTGAGGTTTTAGTGACTCAATAGCCCCCCTTGGGTTGTGCCGTGGCGAAGATCTTTGTGGGCTATACTCGGCCTTGTCTCAGGATGGTAAGTTGGTGGTTGAAGGTATCCCTCTAGTGGTGTGGGGGCTGTGCTTTGGCAAAGTGGGTGGGGTTATATCCTGCCTGTTGCCCTGTCTGGGGGTATCATCGGATGGGGCCACAGTGTCTCCTGACCCCTCCTGTCTCAGCCTCCAGTATTTATGCTGCAGTAGTTTATGTGTCGGGGAGCCAGGGTCAGTCTGTTATATCTGGAGTACTTCTCCTGTCTTATCCGGTGTCCTGTGTGAATTTAAGTATGCTCTCTCTAATTCTCTATTTCTTTCTCTTTCTCGGAGGACCTGAGCCCTAGGACCATGCCCAGGACTACATGGCATGATGACTCCTTGCTGTCCCCAGTCCACCTGGCCGTGCTGCTGCTCCAGTTTCAACTGTTCTGCCTGCGGCTATGGAACACTGACCTGTTCACCGGACGTGCTACCTGTCCCAGACCTGCTGTTTTCAACTCTCTAGAGACAGCAGGAGCAGTAGAGATACTCTCAATGATCGGCTATGAAAGCCAACTGACATTTACTCCTGAGGTTCTGACTTGTTGCACCCTCGACAACTACTGTGGTTATTATTATTTGACCATGCTGGTCATTTATGAACATTTGAACATCTTGGCCATGTTCTGTTATAATCTCCATCCGGCACAGCCAGAAGAGGACTGGCCGCCTGGTTCCTCTCTAGGTTTTTTCCTAGGTTTTGGCCTTTCTAGGGAGTTTTTCCTAGCCACTGTGCTTCTACACCTACATTGCTTGCTGTTTGGGGTTTTAGGCTGGGTTTCTGTATAGCACTTTGAGAAATCAGCTGATGTAAGAAGGGCTATATAAATACATTTGATTTGATTTGGGTTTCTCAAATGACTGACTCGCCTGGTTCACCAAATACTTCTCAAATAGAGTTCAGTGTGTCAAATCGGAGGGCCTGTTGTCCGGACCTCTGGCAGTCTCTATGGGGGTACCACAGGGTTCAATTCTCGGGCCGACTCTTTTCTCTTGCTGCGGGTGATTCTCTGATCTACCTCTACGCAGATGACACCATTCTGTATACATCTGTCCCTTCTTTGGACACTGTGTTAACAAACCTCCAAACGAGCTTCAATGCCATACAACACTCATTCTGTGGCCTCCAACTGCTCTTAAACGCTAGTAAAACTAAATGCATGAAATGCTCTTCAACCGATCGCTGCCGTCACCCGCCTGCCCGACTAGCATCACTACTCTGGACGGTTCTGACTTAGAATATGTGGACAACTACAAATGCCTAGGTTTCTGGTTAGACTGTAAACTCTCCTTCAAGACTCATATTAAGCATCTCCAATCCAAAATTAAATCTAGAATCGGCTTACAATTTCGCAACAAAGCCTCCTTCACTCAAGCTGCCAAACATACCCTCGTAAAACTGACTATCCTACCGATCCTCGACTTCGGCGATGTCATTTACAAAATAGCCTCCAACACTCTACTCAGCAAACTGGATGTAGTCTATCACAGTGCCATCCGTTTTGTCACCAAAGCCCCATATACCACCCACCACTGCGACCTGTATGCTCTCGTCGGCTGGCCCTCGCTACATATTCGTCGCCAGACCCACTGGCTCCAGGTCATCTAGAAGTCTTTGCTAGGTAAAGCTCCGCCTTATCTCAGCTCACTGGTCACCATAACAACACCCAACCGTAGCACGCGCTCCAGCAGGTATATCTCACTGGTCATCCCCAAAGCCAACACCTCTTTGGCCGCCTTTCCTCCCAGGTCTCTGCTGCCAATGACTGGAACGAATTGCAATAATCGCTGAAGTTGGAGACTTATATCTCCCTCACTAACTTTAAGCATCAGTTATCTGAGCAGCTTACCGATCGCTGCAGCTGTACACAGCCCATCTGTAAATAGCCCATCCAACTACCTACCTCATCCCCATATTGTTTTTATTGACTTTTTTTCTCTTTTGCACGCCAGTATCTATAATTACATCATCATCTGCACATCTATCACTCCAGTGTTCATTTGCTAAATTGTAATTACTTTGTTACTATGGCCTATTTATTGCCTTACCTCCTTACTCCATTTACAAACACTGTATATAGATTTTTCTATTGTGTTATTGACTGTACTTTTGTTTATCCCATGTGTAACTCTGTGTTGTTGTTTTTTGTCGCACTGCTTTGCTTTATCTTGGCCAGGTCGCAGTTGTAAATGAGAACTTGTTCTCAACTGGCCTACCTGGTTAAATAAAGGTGAAATAAAAAAGTGTAGTTATTGGAGGTGCATCTTGGTCAGTTTAGCTCAGAACATGCAGCCCTAGTCAATCCGCCACCTAATCCTGTATAATGAGCGGGCCGGCCGTGAACTTCAGTCATTCCAAATAATATCATCTGTTCAAGGTCTGGGCCACGTGCTAATTAGAAACCACAACTCCCACGGTTCCCCTGAAGTCAAAACAGGAAGCTCCATTTCACACCGGAAGTATATTGGTTGGGGTTAACCATGATTTAATTTTTAAAAATGTACAATACATACTAGAAGTCAGTGTTTTTCAAAGAAAAACGGTAATTTTCCGCTTTATTATTCTGCAAAACAACCAAACTCCAATCGGAGACTCATAAAGCAACGGACGTCTGTTTACAATTTAACGCCTGCTGGCCGCTCTTCATTGAGTTAGCAATTCTAGTTACCAACTAGCATAGCCAGATTAAATGCAACGTTAGCTACCTGATGGTGAATTCATGCAATTAACTATAGCTATGATTATGTATTTCTATTATCAACAAAGTAAATGTTTTTAGAAAACAACATTTTCAGTTCCTAGCTGATAATTGTCACTTTTTTATTGCTGCATGTACCTAGCTACTATTCAACATATTTTCTCCATTCTGCTGCATTCAGCTGGCCCCTCCACTGCCTGTCACCATGCCTGCTCTGCTGGACAGACCGAAGCTGTCCAACGCTATGGCCAGAGCCCTCCACAAACACATAATGAGAGAAAGGGAGCGTAAAAGGCAAGGTGAGATATCACAAGGCTTGGCTTGACTACTGCATTCCTCACCAACCGTAACTGGAAGCCTGATTTGCTTCCACAAGTATCTTGTTGGAATTGGTGCACATTTCTCATTGTTCTCAAGGTAATTTATTTTCTTCCTAATCTCAGAGGAGGAAGAGGTGGACAAGATGATGGAGCAGAAAATGAAAGAGGAAGAAGAGCGAAAGAGAACAAAAGAGATAGAGGAGAGGATGTCCTTGGAGGAGACCAAAGAACAGGTCAGAGAAAGTCAGAACAACATACAAACAAACAAAAATGTATCACTAGTCACTTTAAACAATGCCACTTAATATAATGTTTACATACCCTACATTACGCATCTCATATATACTGTACTCTATACCACCTACTGCATCTTGCCATCGTTATGTAATACATGTATCACTAGCCACTTTAAACAATGCCACTTAATATAATGTTTACATACCCTACATTACGCATCTCATATGTATATACTGTACTCTATACCACCTACTGCACCTTGCCATCTTTATGTAATACATGTATCACTAGCCACTTTAAACAATGCCACTTAATATAATGTTTACATACCCTACATTACTCATCTCATATGTATATACTGTACTCGATACCATCTACTGCATTTTGCCTATGCCGTTC
Source organism: Salvelinus fontinalis (assembly GCF_029448725.1). NCBI lineage: Eukaryota > Metazoa > Chordata > Actinopteri > Salmoniformes > Salmonidae > Salvelinus > Salvelinus fontinalis. The sequence goes on from NC_074700.1 coordinate 8,709,560, forward strand.
TGTACCATCACTCATTCATATATCTTTATGAACATATTCTTCATACCTTTACACTGTTGTGAAATTGTTAGGTTAGATTACTCGTTGGTTATTGCTGCATTGTCGGAACTAGAAGCACAAGCATTTCGCTACACTCGCATTAACATCTGCTGACCATGTGTATGTGACAAATTAAATTTGATTTGAGAAATAACTTGTTCACCTTAACCCTCTCTTCCCCTCCCTCTTCCTCCTCACAGGTGATGAAGATGGGGGAGAAGCTGCAGGGACTACAGGAGGAGAAGCATCAGCTCTTCCTCCAGCTGAAGAAGGTCCTGCACGAGGAGGAGAAGAGACGCAGGAAGGAGCAGAGGTGAGAGGAATTGAGCCTCTATGACTCCTCAGGTGCATCTCAATAGTTTTAAGTGGCTTCCTTTCCTTGTCTTCTTTCCTTAATATTTACCGACATGGAAACAGCTTAGGTGAAAACAGTTTGTATGCCTGGATGTGTCTAGAAATGTGCTTTCACCGGTCAAGCGTCCTTAACATAGTGTCCTTTTTAGTTTTTGTTTTAAAGGCTCTTTAAATCCCATGTATTACTATTGTTATTATTATAACGTTAATGTAGGTGTAGAAAAGGTCAAGGATCCACTTTAGATTATTGAAATGCAATCCTCCCAGTTTGGATTAGGAATGTGATTGTAGTAAGGCCATAGATATCAGGATTTGCTGATTGTTTGAGTTCTCCTGTCAGATATCTCATCTGTTTCTACCTCTCCTGCAGTGACATCACAACACTGACGTCAGCCAGCTATCAGCCCAGTCTAACCATGCACACAGGACAGCATCTCCTTAACATTGAATGTAAGGTTTAGCTGACATCTGTTCATAAATGCAATATCCTATCAATTTCATAATAATATGGTCATCTACCAGACCTTTTGATTTTCAATATATGTGGCACATTGTTTCTCTCCACAAATGTCTTCAGACACCTGTCACTTCACTATACTCCTCCCTCATCCCTTTTTTTGTTCTCTCTTCCCTTTGTCAGGCAGTCCAGTCAGTCACAACAGGGCCGGGAGTCTGATGTCGGAGCGCAGTAAGCAGTTGTTTCCAACACCGGTCAACCCGGTGAGTGGCAACTGGCAAGCCCTCAGCATGTGTAATATCCTTTCTAACCATTTGAGAGCTTTCTATGAAGCACACTTTTCACTTGTGTCTGAGGAGCAATATGGTCAATAAAAGGAATTCCAGACATCACTATTCGGCCCAAGCTGGGATCAAATCCTTAACTCTGTAGTTCCAAACACCACGCCCCTACCCACTGAGCCATAGAAAATGTCAATGATGCCAACAGACGCATAACCCGTGCTCTGTGTGATTTGCTTAGAGTGACCGTTTCACTCTCCTCGCTCCACAGGGCCGTCACTACCAGAACCAGGCTGGGTTCAGTGCGGGCCCGGCTGAACATGGACAGTTTGGGGGTAGTCAGTCGGTCCACGAGAGCTACGGCGTGGGCCAGACACAACACCCCTCCACCTACGCCCCTGGCCCCTCTGTACCCGTCAGCTTCGCCAGCAGCTCCCAGATCAGAGGTAGGATGAGTGTGGCTGGGATTTTTTAGTGTGGGATTTTCATTTGAAATTCAGTTAAGTTGATTTTCATTTTCAGACCTGATTTGCTAGTTTTTAAATAAATTTTAGTTGTATAAAATATTTTGTCTTTGTTTTAGTGTAAGGGAAAAAACATATTTGTGGGAGGCTAGGAGCCATTTGTGTTGAATAGTTTGTGCAGATATTGCCAGTGGGGGGTTGTAATACTTCAGGTGATGGGTCAGGTTATAGGTTAGGTTTGAAATATAAAGGAAATCTCAATGTGACTTGGTTTTGAAAGGAATAGCACTGAAGATGGTGCAAAAAATATGGTGGAAGGAAACTGAACATAATTCATGATGGTTTTTATTTGATTTAGTTTTGGAGTGAAATATAATAATTTCAGTATAGTTTTAGTTTTTCAAATGGGTTTGTTAATTGTTTTATTTCAGTTTACGAAATAGATTTATCATGATTAGTTTTAGTTTACTCTAATAACCTTGGTGTGCGCATGCGTAAGAGGGATTTATAGCATCCTAACAGGTTTAATGTTTCCTTAAACTATTCATGTCCATAACGGACATTTTTTAATAGAGGAGAGTGGGATAGGTTCGGTCACTTTTCACATTCCGCATCACTCCGTCAAGGGAAATAAAGTATTCTTTCTAACGAAGATATCTATACTGAAAAAAAATATAAATGCAACATTTAAAATGTTCTCAGATTTTTCTGAGTTACAGTTCATATGAAGAAATCAGTCAAAATGAAATAAATTCATTAGGCCCTAATTTATGGATTTCACATGACTGGGATTATCAGATATGCATCTGTTGGTCACAGATACCTTAAAAAAAATGTGGCCTCACAATGGGCCTCAGGATCTTGTCACCGTAATTTTGTGCATTCAAATTGCCATTGATAAAATGCAATTGTGTTTGTTGTCCGTAGTTTATGCCTGCCCATACCATAACCCCACCTCCACTATGGGGCACTATGTTCACAACGTTGACATCAGAAAACCGATCGCCCACACATCGCCATACACATGGTCTGCGGTTGTGAGGCCGGTTTGATATAGTGCCAAATTCTCTAAAACGACGTTGGAGGAAGCTTATGGTAGAGAAATGAACATTCAATTCTCTGGCAACAGCTCTGGTGGACATTCCTGCAGTCAGCATGCCAATTGCCCACTCCCTCAAATCTTGAGACATATGTGGTATAATGTTGTGACAACTGCAAATTTTAGAGTAGCCTTATATTGTCCCCAGCACAAGGTGCACCTGTGTAATGATCATGCTGTTTAATCACCTTCCAAATATGCAACACCTGTCAGGTAGATGTCTAGGATATTTTATTTCAGCTCATGAAACATGGGACCAACACTTTACATGTTGTTTTATATTTTTGTTCTGTATACATATATTTCAGAATGTTGTGTATCCCTGGAAATAATCAGAATTCATGTAAACATTACAGTTTTGAAAACATAGCTGTACAAAAAAAGTGGTCTCTTGGCACAACTTATGGGGTAAATTGAGCCGTGGGACAGGGAAAAGTTAAGCCACCTACAAATGTCTGTACTGAATTAAATATTACAACAACCTTTTTAAAACCATGTCTATCTTTTATATACAGTGTATTACAGTGCATTCAGAAAGTATTCATACCCCTTGACTTATTCCACATGTTGCTGTGTTACAGCCTGAATTCATGTTTAGAAATTTTGGTAATTGTATTGAAAATGTAATACAGAAATATGCTATTTACATAAGTATTCACAACCCTTTGTCAATACTTTGTAGAAGCATGTTTGGCAGTGATTACAGCTGTGAGTCATTCTGGGTAAGTCTCTAAAAGCTCTCCACACCTGGATGGTGCAACATTTGCCCATTTATTCTTTTTAAAATTCTTCAAATTCTGTCAAATTGGTTGTTGATCATTGCTAGACAACCATTTTCAAGTCTTGCCATAGATTTTCAAGAAGATTTAATTCAAAGCTCTAGCTCGGCCACTCAGGAACATTCACTCTCTTCTTGGTAAGCAATTCCAGTGTAGATTGTTCCTTGTGTTTTAGCTTATTATCCTGCTGCCAGGTGAATTCATCGTCCAGTGTCTGGTGGAAAGCAGACTGAACCAGGTTTTCCTCTAGGATTTTGCCTGTGCTTAGCTCCATTCTGTTTCTTTTTAATCCTGAAAACTCAGCAGTCCTTAATGATTACAAGCATAGCCATAATATGATGCAGCCACCACTATTCTTGAAATTATGGAGAGTGGTACTTAGGGACAAATCCAATATAACACATTACTAACGTAACACTTTCAGGACAAAAACTGTATTACTTTGCCCCATTTTTTTTTTTTGCGGTACTACTTTAGTGCCTTGTTGCAAACAGGATGCATGTTTTGGAATATTTGAATTCTGTGCAGGATTCCTTCTTTTCACGCTGTCAATTAGGTTAGTATTCTGGAGTAACTACAATGTAGTTGATCCGTCCTCAGTTTCCTATCACAGCCATTAAACTCTGTTTTAGTCACCATTGGCCTCATGATGAAATCCCTGAGGGTTTTCCTTCCTCTCCGGCAACTGCTTTAGGAAGGATGCATCTGTCTTTGTAGTGACTGGGTGTATTGATACACCATCCAAAGTGTAATTAATAACTTTACAGTTTTTAAAGGGATATTCAATGTCTACTTTTACATAGATTTTTACCCAGCTAGCAATAGGTGCCCTTCTTTGCGAGGCATTGGAAAACGTCCCTGGTCTTTGTGGTTGAATCAGTGTTTGAAATTCACCGCTCGACTGAGGGACCTTAGAGGTAATTGTATGTGTGGGGTACAGAGATGAGGTAGTCATTAAAAAAAGAATGTTAAACACTATTATTGCACACAGTGAGTCCATACAGCTTATTTTGTGACTTGTTAAGCACAATTTTACTCTTGAACTTATTTAGGCTTTCCCTAACAAAGAGGTGGATTCCTATTATTTCTCCTTTTCATTTTTTATTAATTTGTTAAAAACAATTCTAAAAAATGTAATTCCTATGACAAAAACAATCTGAATGTAATCTATAACACATCAAAATGTGGAAAAAGTTAAGGGTTGTGAATACTTGCTGAAGGCACTGTATGTGATTTTAAACAATTGAATTCTTAAATGTATAAAAGAAAATGGCATATGCTGATCATTGAGAAAATTTGTACAAATAATTCTAAGCACAACTTTGATTGACAGTGGAGGTATGATAGATGATGTCAATGTGGCCTGTCTAGACACTTGTACTAACTATGTTGACACAATTTCATGAGTTTACACCAAACAGAATTTGTTCTGTGGCACGTGTTGATATTGTACTAAATATAGTACAAGGATGTGAATGGGTTAATACCTTATTACCCATTCTGATTGTTTCTGTCTCCTGCCTAGGTGTGTCTGCATTCCAGGCAATGCAGTACCTCCCTCATCAGCAGCCAGGCTATGCTGTTCACAGTCACTTCACGTCCCAGCCTGGATTCATCCCTGGTGCTGGAATACCCCTTCAGAAGCAGTTGGAACATGCCAACCAACAGTCTGGCTTCACTGATGCGGTAAGACCACTGGTCAGACAGATAGGGGGGAAGATGGACTTTCAAGACGTGCATATTATATACGGTTGAGTTCTCTATTCAACCAATACACTTTGTTGTGAATCTGTTTTAATATTTAAGTGCTTAGTGCACAAATGTCAATTCAAATCGGAGTCCTCACTCTTACCTCTTGTCCTTCCCTAAACTCCTCTTGTGTTCTTCCAGGGTGCTCTGAGACCCATGCACCCCCAAGCCCTCCATACGTCCGCTGCTGGCCTGCTCCCCACTCCCTCCATGGCTGTCCAGATCCCCACTCCCAAGGTACACCTCATTACCCCCTCCCTACTCCACATCTTACTGTTACTGCCCACTGTTGATCTATCACCCCCATCAGAAATATGAGTACCTCAGAAAGAGGTTATTGTGAAAAAGTTGGTTATTGCTTTACTCGTGCTCTCTATTAAAGCATAGATTGAAAAGTGATTTGTATTTTTGTTTTCTTGCACAATTTGTCCAAGCTCTCATAGCCAAAGCCAGAGGAAAACCAGTGTGAATCTTGAGTATGAAATAATCTTAACAGTGAATGCAAACATCTTTTTAATGTGTCAACTATAATATTCAATTTAAATTATTACTTGGTCATTTAAAATATGCATGGTTTAGCTTAAAGTTCTTAACTGTTGCTTGATAACATTTCATTGGCGCCCCTTTCCAGAGCTCTCCCCAAGCGGCTCCCCGCCACGCTTTCCTCCCCCTCACCCAGAGTGGACAGAGAATCTATCACCACAGCAAGTAACCATGGTTACCTCCCCAAACTACCTTTACCAGGAGTTCTTATCGTTGAGATTTCATAGGCTTCTAGAAGATTGGAATGATGGGACATTAAACTTGGATTTTGATGGTTGATTGTAAAGCCCAAACCTACAGGCTTGACTTTGTAGTAATATTTCTTGTATAGTTTATTTTATTAGTGCTGTATTACTTTAGTTTTAGAGGCCTAGGTGTTCTAGGAAACCATTTTCTCCACTGTGAAACTGTATAGTGTTATACTTTGTCAATTTTATTGTGTGTTTGGATGTATTACCTCAACTATTATGTCCGCGAAATAAATAAATAAAGCACACACCATTTCTAACAATTTGTGTCTTGTTTAATTTGTTTGGGGGCAGGGAGACATTCTGCACAGTTTGGACTTCTTTGTGGATGCAAAAACCAAATGCCATAACTTTTTCTCATTCATGAGTTTGTACAAAGTAATAATGGGTCAAAAACTTGGTGCTTCTCTCTATAGGTGACCCAGTGTGTCTACTAGCTAACTACCTGCCCTGTTGGCAGCCCCTGTCAATAAGGCCTTTGCCCAGGCGTTGAGGGTAATGGAAGATAAGAGGCCGATTGCGCAAAGAAAGGACTTAATCTTGTGCACGGTCTCGATCAGATATCTGAAAGACTGAACTGAAACACTGGAATTGGTTTGCGAGTTTCGTTTCTCCCAAATGCTACTGTGTCACACTTGTTCAACTCCTACTCAAAGAACTGGCTCCAGATTCCCAAAACACTTACGTAAGAAGCTTCTTAAGAAAAAAATTCCTCAATAATAAGATTTTATGATTTTCCTATAAACTTCTCATATCTTGTTAGAATCTTCTTCAATCGGTTGCCTAGCAACAAACATGTCTCTAGCAAAGGCAATTATATTTTCTACTGAGATTACTGTTCTAGTATGTTCTTGGGTTTAAAGTAATCAATACTGAAACTTTCAGATGAAGTTTGAGTGAATTAAACATGTTCAATTGCTTTCATGAGCTTATTCTCTCACTGCCCTGAGTTCAAGACAAGGGTTTAGCTATCTTGGAATTAGGAACAAATCCCTAAACTTTATTTTCAAGAATCAAATTTCTTCTTCTACTTAAGGAGAAACATAAGAAATAGCGCAAGTACATTTCCAATAACCTTTTTGAGGAATAGCAACTGTGTTTAACTTTCATAAGTCTATAGTTAAGAAAAAAATGGCTGTTAAGACATTTCTTCTTAAGAAGGTTTTGTGAATCTGGGCCTTGATCCTGGCATGTAAATCATTACACTTTTTTTAACAGACAGGTTTAGGTGCTATACGTTACACAAAATATTGAACAAGACAGAAGGGGCTCATTCAGAAGGGCGGATCGCTCGAAAAGTCAGATAGAAATGTAACGTATAGACCTGACAATCTCCATGTTCTAGAACTGGCATCATTTTCAATGATGTATGCTATATTTCTATTGTAACATTCCAAGCAGTGCTCCCGCTGAATGAGCTCCTAAACAGAACAGCATCCATCACTCATACATAGAGTTGAAGAAGCCCTTGATGAATCGGAAAAATTTACAAAACAGACAATTGTGAGATTTTCACCCCTCCTCCCTTGACTAGGTACAGTAGTTACTTACGCCCTGCCCTCATCAATTTGTTTGTGAGAAAACACTTCTTTCTCCATTCTACCTTCTCTCTCCGTTTCATCTGTACAGATGTTGACCTGTGTGTGTGTGTGTGGAGAGAATGTTTAATCTGTTTTGCCATTTCCAATTATTTATTGAATTGCGTTCCTAATTTAACCCAGAGAAGGGCGAGAAAGTACAGTGAGAGGGAGAGATTACAAAAACAAAAGTGGGAGAATAGCATTGACGTGGCCTTATTCCCTCCCTTTTCCAGGTCCAGTGCATCTTGTTAACTCCTGAAAGAGAGTGGGGAGGACAAGGAAAGTACAGGGGTAGGATAGGTAGAAAAGGGGGGAAAAGAAAACGGAGGATGAAGTGATTGAGGAAGAGACACGTAGGGATAGGAAGGAGAGACGGGAAGAAAGAAAAAAAGTGGACAGTATAATTTAGTGTGCATCAATACAAAACAGTTCACGAGTGCATTGAGGTACATACAGTATGAACTCCGAACATTCAACAAATACAAAGATCCTTTCACATACCATCAAAATACAGTAACCCACCACACATTTAACAATGACCTCACATGGTTCACATTTCATATACAGTGAGTTCCAAAAGTATTGGGACAGTGACACATTTGTTGTTTTGGCTCTATACTTCAGCACTTTGGATTTGAGATGATACAATTACTATGTTAAAGTGCAGACTGTCAGCTTTGATTTGAGGGTATTTTCATCCATATTGGGTGAACCGTTTATAAATGACAGCTTTTTGTATTTGTCCCCTCTCCCCCCATTTTAGTATTGGTACAAATTCCTACGTGCAATGATTAATTACATCAAGTTGTGACTACAAACTTGTTTGGTGCATTTGTTGTATGTTTTGGTTGTATTTCAGATTATTTTGTGCACAATAGAAATGAATGGTAAATAAAATGTATTGTGTCATTTTTGGAGTCACTTTAATTGTAACTAAGAATAGAATATGATTCTAAACACTTACATTAATGTGGATGCTACCATGATTACGGATAATCCTGAATGAATCGTGAATAATGAGGACTGAGAAAGTTAGAGACATAAAAATGCTAACCTCCCCTGTTATTGTAATGGTGTGAGGTTAGAATGTCTTGGTGGTATGATATTTGTGCACCTAGCTTTCTCCATCATTAATCATTATGCACCCAACAAGTTTGTAGAGTCACAAGCTTTATGTAATCATTGGGCGCTAAGAATATGGAGCCAAATACTAAACTTTTGACCACTTTAATACACACAAGTGAATTTGTCCCAATACTTTTGGTCCCCTAAAATGGAGGGGGGACTATGTACAAAAAGTGGTGTAATTTCTAAACGGTCCACCTGATATCAAAGAAAATACCCTCAAAATTAAAGCGGACAGTCTTCACTTTAACCTCATAGTCATTATCATTTCAGAGCCAAAACAACCACAAATGTGTCACTGTCCCAATACTTTTGGAGCTCACTGTCCCAATACTTTTGGAGCTCACTGTCCCAATACTTTTGGAGCTCACTGTAAATACACCATTACATTCACACAAATACATCAAGCATTGGAATCTATATAAAAACAACTCTTTATATATACATGTGCTCATACATAAATACTGTAAATAAATAACAACATATGTAAGCAAGTAATAAGTGCATAAGGGGTAGGCAAGTCCATTGCTGTAACAGTACTGTACCGTTCACAGATTTCGTATAATATACAGTGCATTCGGAAAGTATTCAGACCCTTGACTTTTTCCACATTTTGTTACGTTACAGCCTTATTCTAAAATGTATTAAATAGTCCCCCCCTCATCAATCTACTCACAATACCCCATAATGACAAAGCAAAAACTGTTTTTTTTTATAGAAATGTTAGCAAATTTATAAAAAATTGAAAAATGAAATATTACAGAAACAAGATTCTCTGGTCTGATGAAACCAAGATTGAACTCTTTGGACTGAATGCCAAGCGTCACATCTGGAGGAAACCTGGTACCATCCCTACGGTGAAGCATGGTGGTGGCAGCATCATGCTGTGGGGATGTTTTTCAGCGGCAGGGACTGGGAGACTAGTCAGGATCGAGGGAAAGATGAACGGAGCAAAGTACAGAGAGATCCTTGATGAAAACTTGCTCCAGAGCGCTCAGAAGGTTCATCTTCCAACAGGACAACGACCCTAAGTACATAGCCAAGGCAACGCAGGAGTGTCTATCGGACAAGTCTCTGAATGTCCTTGAGTGGCCCAGCCAGAGCCCGGACTTGAAACCAATCGATCTCTGGAGACCTGAAAAGAGCTGTGCAGCAACGCTCCCCATCCAACCTGACAGAGCTTAAGAGGATCTGCAGGGAAGAATTAGAGAAACTCCCCAAATACAAATGTGCCAAGTTTGTAGCGTCATACCTAAGAAGACTCAGGGCTGTAATCGCTGCCAAAGGGGCTTCAACAAAGTACTGAGTAAAGACTTATGTAAATGTGATATTTCAGTTTTATTTTGTATTATATTTGCAAACATTTCTAAAAACCTGTTTTTGCTTTGTCATTATGGGGTTTTGTGTAAATTGATGAGGAAAAAAACCATTTAATCCATTTCAGAATAAGGCTGTAAAGGTAACAAAATGTGGAAAAAGTCAAGCGGTCTGAATACTTTCCAAATGCACTGTACATGGAAAAACAAGACATCCCCAGTATATTGTATAGTACTCTTAAACAATTCCCTTGTTTCAACATGTTTTTCAAAACAGACATATACTGTAGTGTGAATGAAGACTACAACCAGGTAAACCAACAGTAACATTTCAAACACAGGAGGCTGCTGAGGGGAGGACGGTTCATAATAATGGCACATGGTCCATGTGTTTGATGCCATTCCATTTGCTCCGTTCCAGACATTATTATGTATTTGATACCATTCCACCTATTCCACTCCAGCCTTTCCCACGAGCCAGTCCTCCACCAACTAAGATGCCACCAACCTCCTGTGATTTAAAACAAATATATAAGTAGCCTGGGGGACCAGCCAAAGTGTTCCAGTACGTCCTTAGGCAAAGTAAAACATGTACCTAACCTTGGCTGATAAAAAAGACATACAAATAAATAAGATACATTCAAAAAGACCTTGATCAACATTAACCATAACTCCTGTTGTGCCAACATCTCTGTAGTTCAAGGTCTTGAATAGAGATGTTCTCCAAAAAGCAGTCTTGGAGTTGCCTTCCCCTTGGTCCATAGACATACAGTGTTATGTACGTGTAACCTGGCAATGCACGTGCATGTTAAAAAGTGTCTTGTGGCATTACACACACACACACACACACACACACACACACACACACACACACACACACACACACACACACACACACACACACACACACACACACAACACACACACACCTCACATGTCCAGGCACTTTTGTCACAGGCAGTGTGTGAATGAGGTGACATGTAGTTCAGTTGGGATACAGAAAGCCTCTGCATTTACCTGCAGTGTCTTATTTAGCCATGGCCTTGATGGCAACTGCAGCCTCCTCATTCATCGCAGACAGAACAGTGATCTGGGAAACAAACAAAAATACATTTATTTTAATTATAAGAACAACTTTGCTAGTGTAGTAGAAGTAAACTAGCTGTGTCTATCTTAGGCTGTGACATCCTCCCTTTCCCTGAGACTTGAAGCAATTGTTACCCCCAAACCAGTGGAGACTGCTGAGGGGAGGACGGCTCCTAATAATGGCTGGAACAGAGCAAATGGAATGGCATGTTTTTGATACCATTCCACCTATTTCGTTCCAATCATTACCACGAGCCTGTCCTCCCCAATTAAGGTGCCACCAACCTGCTGTGCCCCAAACCATAACACTTTGCAGAGTGCTGCTGAGAGCATGGTATCGATTCCCAGTAGGGATTGGTATGTGCTACATACTGTACAGTCTTACTCACCAAATTCCATGTATCCCTAGTCCTGCCAGTCTTCATTGATAAGTGAGGGTATTTGTGTACTCTGCTAGTTTTAACTGTTCGTGACAGGGACATTCAATTCCCAGAAGTAATGTAAGTATACAGGTTCAATATGACTATAGCAGCTATAATACGTATGGAATCAGTGGTGGAAAAAGTACTCAATTGTCATACTTCAGTATAAGTAAAGATACCTTAATGGAAAATGACTTAAGTGAAAGTCACTCAGTAAAAATACTACTTGAGTAAAAGTCTTAAAGTGTTTGGTTTTAAATATACTAAAGTATCAAAAGTAAATGTAATTTCTCAAATATAATTAAGTATCAAAAGTATCAAAAGTAAAAAAATATATATATTTCAAATTCTTTATAATAAACAAACCAGGTGGCACAAATTTCGTGTTTTTAAATTTACGGATAGCCAGGGGCACACTTCAACACTCATTTATAAACAAAGCATTTGTGTTTGGTGAGTCCACCAGATCAGAGGCAGTAGAGATGACCAGGGATGTTCTCTTCATTGGTGTGTGAATTGGACCATTTTCCTGTTCTGCTAAGCATTCAAAATGTAACAAGTACTTTTGGGTGTCAAGGAAAATGTATGGAGTAAAAAGTACAATATTTTCATAAGGAATGTAGTAAAGTAAAAGTGATCAAAAATATGAATAGTAAAGTACAGATAGCCCCCAAAAATACTTAAGTAGTACTTTAAAGTATTTTTACTTAAGTACTTTACCCCGTTGTATGGAATTTCCACCAAACACACTGGGTAAATGGATCAGAAGAGGAAAGGAAAACATGAATCAGATATGTCTACCTACACAACTGCTTATGTAGAGGAGGTACAAAGGACTGAATAAGGACAATAAAATCTCTGGACTTTAGGAAAAGTGCTACTCCCATGCGACACTGTGTCTTACAAAACCGTAACGCTTAATAGCAACGTAGGCAATTTCTTGTCGAGGGAGAATCATAGAAGAAGTAGGATGAGGAACACCACTGACCAGAATCTCCTCTCCAGCATCGTACTTGGTTTCGATTTCTTTGCCCATGTCTCCTTCTGGCATCTTCAGGTCCTCTCTTACTTCACCGCTGTCTTGGAGCAGAGACAAGTAACCATCCGTGATACCAATCAACTGCAGGGGGAAGAGAGGAGGGAGGGAAAGGAGGATGACAGAAAAGACAGAGATGCGTGAAAAATACTCTCTATTAATTGCTGCCCCTTTTGTGATTGCCCTGTCAATCAATCAATCAATTCCAGCTCCTGTGTGCCCTCCAATCAACTGACTGTCATGTCCACCCACAGTGCCAGAGTCTCCCGCCCGAAAGAGGATAAAAATGAACACAGGAGAAAAAACAGCTACCCACTTGAAGTTCCCTATCCGGCTCTAAGGACCATGAAAAAGTTTGGAACTTGTGCTGGTGTAGGTGAAAGGCATTCCATCCCGGAGTTTAACTAGACACACCACTGTGATTACATTCACCTACAAACTCCATTGTGTGTTCCTCCACCCTCATCGACTTTTCCTCGTGGCTTAAACAGCACTGGATTGGTAAAGGAAAAATACTAATGTCTCCACAGCCTATTAATAGACTATAGCAGGGTTTCCCAACTGGCGGCCCGCGGGATGAATTTGGCCTGTGGGTGGATTTATTTGTCCCCCCATGTTTTCTGAGCAAAAACATAACATCTCGAATTTTCATTGTTGGACACAAAAAACTGTAAAAACACCAGTAAATCAGCTCCAAATTATTACATTTTTGGAAATCTGTTCCTAAGTATTCCCACACAGGCAATTTGCCGACTACAAACAATTGGTATTCATGTCCCGGCCCCCCGATCATCCGCTCAAGATAAAATGAGCCCGCGGCTGACTCTAGTTGATGAACCCTGAACCCTGTTCCACCATACTGCTGACACCTAGTCAATCCTCACAGATCTTCCAGTGTGAGTCAACAAGGGCAGAGGCAGCGGATTGAGTCAGGGAATTACAAATAGGGACTCAGAATGCACAAGGGACATCTATTACCAGTGACGTGGCCATTTAGTTTGAGAGTGAGTGTTACCTAATTGGCCATCTCACTCAAACCAGCAATACCTCTTTCTCTCTACTTCTCCTTCTCTCCCTCCGTCCTTTCTGTCCTCCTCACTGCTTTGGCCGTTCCAATGTCCTCTCACCTGGTAGTCTAGTCTCTTGATGTTGGGTACGTCCATGTTGTGGGTGGAGGGACAGATATCCTCATACTTCTTTCCGTTGAAGATGTCGATACCAACCATGTGGACCTGCCCATAAAGAAAACACAAACTGTTCAAGGGAGTTGTAGACACAATACATACAGACTCAGAAACAAGGGCAAGATAGTATGATGTCAGCCACTCTTTCATGTCTGCACACCAGCCAGGGCTATAAAAATGGTTACAGTCAAATCGGGCACAACTGACCTTAGCGTGGCCGTGTTTGCCGGTCTTGGACGTGGACATCTCCACGATTTTGCAGGGTCGCCCCTTCAGCACCACGAAGCCGTTCTTGCGCAGGGCCGAGCACTGCTGGGGGAAGGTGGCGGATGCCCCGGCATCGCCTGTCTGGAAGTCAACGTCTGCGTCTGCCATACCTGCTGCCGAGGCAATGATGTCACAGGGGGGAGGGGGAATGTGGAACGAGGTTTAAAAAAAGGAAAAAAAGATTGCCTTTCATGACATAACACTCGCACTTGACTTTTCCCACCCCCTACTAGCACTGACTCTGCTGATAGCTACTTTATTGAGGAAAAATTAACTTACTATGACTGACATATGTGATTGTCCAACCTAGCTATCTTAAGATGAATGCACTAACTATAAGTCGCTCTGGCTAAGAGCGTCTGCTAAATGACTAAATGTAAATATAAAATGTTAATGAGGACTAAGAACTGGTTAATGACACCGCTGGTAATGACATCACTGGTAATGACACCACTCAGATACTGAGGAGTCCTGGGATTTGGGGAAGGGGGTCCAATTACTCCAAGTGGTCTACTTACCTCTAACTCCATTCTAATACATATTAGTTATGGCTTATGCTTGGGAAACTAGCTATTTGCTGATACATCTACAATAGATGTTGAAAAGGTTTTGCTAAAGAATAAATAAAAAGGGAGTGTATTCCTGTATTCCTATTTCTAGCAATAAACACATTATTGAGCAATAGAAAAAGTATGGCCTACTGCACTTGGTATGGTGTTACACTGTTTGCTGTGTAATGAAGTGTGCAGTAGGCATACACTGTCTCCTACTGTGAATTTTCAAGAATCATTTGAAATGTGTCCAAATGACCACACTCCAGTGGAGTACTTGCATAATTTACTTAATAACGTTAAGAAATGCAACATTATTAATTGAATACAAAATTAATAAAGAGCTGGTTCACTGACATTAGGAGAAAGAAAAAGATCATATCGAGCTAAATAAAGTAACGAGATAGGGCACCTGTTAACTGGACCAGTCAGCCATTGCCTACTCACTATGAGCAATGGGATATAACAGTTTTCTGAAAAATGTATAGGCCTTCTCTATGCTACTTTTGTGCAATTGACACAAACAGTGGAACATTTTCAAATATTGGACTATGGAAACAAGTATATTATTTGCTGAGTATGTGAGTGACTATATATCGCGGCGGAGGAATGCACGCGATTCAAGGAAAGGCCCCATGCCTGGCCAAAAGCAATGCACGCGTGCGTCAGCCTTGGTTATAATGTCAAGAATATTATAACGGTCAACTTGCTGTTCTTGGTTATAACGTCAAGAATATTATAACGGTCAACTTGCTGTTCTTGGTTATAATGTCAAGAATATTATAACGGTCAACTCGCTGTTAGAATAATGGCAAAGGTATTGGTGGAAAGTTATATCCATTCAACAGAAAGAGCTACAAAAGTATTGCATCATATAGCATATTCTAATTAATTTACTGTGATTTAATTCGGTTTGCAGCCATAGCCTTGGCCTACTGGGAAACGACACTGATTATACTGGTAGAGGCTTAACCACGGCGCTTGACACACACAAGGCCAATTCGAGACTATCGGCTGCACGTAAACACACATTCATAATAAGGATATGTTAATTTATATATTAGCAACAGACAAACTGTCGCTGCCACATTTTTATAACACGCGTGTCTTCTCCGCAGTGTTGGAGTCTAGCGCGGCCTAGTGCGCACAAAACGTGAACCGGCTGTCAGTGACGGCATCGCTGCATGCATGCGCACTGCTTGGGGGCTGAGGCCCACTAACTAATATGGGGGCTCCGCTCCAGTCGAGAGGCAAGTGTAACATTGTTGCATGAACCACACAAGGAGAAATCTTGGTCTTGATACACTGAAAAGGCTACGTCGCACGTTGCTGATAGGAATATAGGCTACTTGAGTAAAATTACTAAGCTAATGCGCATGATAAGGCTACGGCGAGCATAGCGGCAGGTTTGAGTTTCGGTCCCAAGTTATTTTGGTCAATCTCTATGTGTAAAATCGTCCCACCGAAGATATGCATGACATTATACATTTGATTGGCTGATAGGTAACGGAAACTTTATCAGTGAGCATTGAGCAAGGGCAATTTAACAGCCTATCAAACTTGATAGCCTACAACACAACAATACAATGTTGTTTTATTGGTAGGCTATCATTTCATAATGCTCACAAGTGAGCAGCTATGTAGAATGAAAATAACGTGACAGTTATGAGCAGACGAGCATAGGCAATGTTAGTCTCACGCAAAATCACGCCCGTTATATTCACGTTATGATAAATAGGCTTAACTTACCCGGTGAACTAACGTTTCCACAATTTGTTTACTCTGTTCGCTTTACAAAACTGTCAAACCTTTCCACTTTTTATGTCTTCCTTTTTCTCTCTTCGTCCGTAGCTACCGTTGTCTGGTTGGTGTCTACCGCCGCGATGCCTCTGTCTGTCGTACCTTATCTCCTAAAATCAGCTCTCTTCTTCTCTCATTCCAGTCGCTTCCACTATCCTCCTATTTTGTCCTGCGGCTCCGTCAAAATCGTTCTCGTTGGGGGAGGGGGGGGGGGGGCATACGCTTGGGTCAGCCGCCAGCCTAAAAAGAGTGGGAACCTTAAACCCACACTGTCCGTAGCCTAGCACTCTCCACCTTTCGCTCACTCCCTCACCCAGCCTTTCCAAATACCTATGAAATGAACCTAGGCAATATTGTGCTTAGTGCGCAGGCGTGGTCACCCTCAATTCTCAGATTCTAGAACAGGGAGGGGGCGCAATCACGGGAACATCGAATGGAACCTCTCATTCACTAAGCATGGGGCCTCTCTCATTCATTCTAAGGACCGTTATTTTGAGAATAAGGATATGGGCGCTTTTACGCACCATGTAAGCACTCTCGGATAATGACCGAAGCCTCAATAGAAATTAATCCCTTATCCTTCCCCATATTTCACTTTCAAGGAAATGTTAGGATTATGATTGTTTTTAACCTTTTTTTTTTAAAGTAGATTGTGCTTTTAGGTGGTTCTGGTTTTAATGCTCAATACATGTTTCTGATGTAGGCCTAATAACAGTGTCTCATTATTGGCAAAAGTCTTTGCTCTTTGTAATAGGCTACCCATGGTGGTATTGCCCCCATGGTGGTATTGACATGGCGGCAGGCAGTCAAAGTCAGTGCGCAGTGATTGGCAGTTCGCGGAGCCGCTGGGTTAAATTTAGCCCAGTGAAACATGAATCCGATGACCTATGTGTGGAGGGCCCGAGGGCCAGATGGGAGCTGAGATAAAATGGAGGGATGGGGAGTGTTGAGAGACTGGTGGGCATGGGTCGGAGCAAAGACGGGGACGGGGGTGCTTGTGCTGACTGATTTGGCACAGGACCATCCATGTGTCTAATTTATCACTGACGGCTGCACGAGCTGAAATATCTGCAACAGAGAGACAGGTGCACACAAGGGAGTGGGCCTGTAGTATGGCCTGTAGCAACAGACGAGACAAGCAGGACATGGGGGCTATTTAGCTTTATTGACTGACCAATTAAGGTACGCCTAAGTAGGCATTAGGCTAGCCGACTTTGTACATTATTGTCGCATTTAAAGAAATCTAAGCCATTTACTCATAGGAGAGGGTAACACCTAGTAGGCCTAGTAACCCATTATGATAGACCAGCACACATGAATTACACTTTTGACAATGGCATGCTATTGACTATTTCAGAATAATTTATCAATCATATAGGATATGCACTCTGGTCCACACAGTCACGAGAGGCTACATGCATAACACCCAGTGGTTTAAAGTACTTAAGTAAAAATACTTCAAAGTACTACTTATGTCATTTTTTTGGGTATCTGTATTTGACTTTACTATTTATATTTTTGACAACTTTTACTTCACTACATTCTGAAAGAAAAATAATGTTCTTTTTACTCCTGACACCCAAAATTACTTGTTACATTTTGAAAGGAAAATGGCCCAATTCACACACTTATCAAGAGAACATCCCTGGTCACCCCTACTGCCTCTGATCTGGCGGATTCACTAAACACATGCTGTGTTTGTAAATTATTGTCAGTGTTGTAATGTACCCCTGGCTTTCCGTAAATTTAAAAATAAAAAAACTTGAAAATTGTACTGTCAGGTTTTCAAAATATAAAGAATTTGAAATTATTAATACTTTTACTTTTGATACTTCAGTACATGTTAGCAATTCCATTTACTAGTGATACTTAAGTATATTTAAAACCAAATACTTTGAGACTTTTATTCAAGTAGTATTTTACTGGGTGACTTTCACTTTTACTTGAGTCATTTTCTATTAAAGTATGTTTACTTTTACTCAAGTATGACTTGTGAGTACTGTTTCCACCACTGATAACACCTCATTCAGGTTATCACCTGTTTAGTCTCTTTACAATCTGGGGGCTCCGCTCTGCGCGCTGTCATTTGTCCTGCTCTACCTGCTTTTATTTTAAACCTGTCTTTTTTTGCGGCCTACGCCCTTCCAAATGGCTTCCTTGCTGAGCTAATGAGGCTCCTGGATTGGCTACTATGAAACCAATGAGGGCGCGGTTAACATCGTGGATCCCGGGAGGTTGTCGGGATAAAAAGTTTGCGGTGGCGGCCAGAGCAAAGTTTGGAGAGGGGACATTATCGTAAACGTTCATCCGTGAGAGTATGACCGACGCAGAAGCGCAGAGCGCCCCACCGTCGGCTCCGGTGGAAGAACAGCCACAGCCGGAGAGAAAAATTATAGGTAGGTGAAGTGGAATTACTAGTGACAAAAATATCTTCCTTGACAAAAGTTTGAATAATTTTTGAGCGTTATAAGTTTGGATTTACCTATGCGTCATGGCCACGCACTAAAGCCAGAACATGGCTGTGCCTCAAATCATTACTTAAAATATGTCAGTAGGACTACAGATTGGGTAGTTGGGAAGTGCGTATGTGTCAGTGACTCATGTCGGTTTTGTAACTCTTGGATGTTAATCTATGGGAGTAGCGCACATTGTACACCCAGGTCAAGTTGTGCTGATCCTAAGTAGTTTTTGGAGTTTCGTTTCAAGTTCCACGTGCCTCATGTTTTACGTAAGGACTTGGATGAATATAATTGTATTAATTGCTTACTCCAATTTTAAGACTGACATTAATGTTGATACAAATATTGTTCAACAAGGGCATATATTTTAATTGTGAGACTAAAAGTAGGACATTTGCGCAACTGACCCCTCGTGGGTTTGTGTGGTTGGTAATGTGCCGGCCTGTTTAGATACACACGCGTTATCAATTTTAATTATTCAAACCGACATTTTGAGTTGTCGCGTATAGACGTGTTTGAATGTAGGATAATGGTGTCACAATATGACCCTAATTTCACCTCATCAAATGTCACGTGTTTAAAGGGGGAGGGAGTTTTTCACAGGTGTACGTCATCTTGATCAACGATTGACTTCTGATTTCACCATGTGACAGTCCTTTAGGTCAAAAGTTTAACGTGCCAATCAAGCATTGACAAGTGAACTGGACTTTCATTAAATGTTCAGTGGCATTGGTGTAAATTATTTGACAAGCTTTCGTTACACGTTCCAATTGAGGTGTCATTTGCCATTGATTTTGGTTACACCAACAAAGTTATTAGGTATGTTAAAGTTGGCACTTATTCATCAACTCTCTACAATGTTAAAATGGTAATACAACTATGCACAGTAAGCACAACGTGTGCCACTTGACATAGTCAGTAGGTTTCTAGTCAAGTATTGTTAATGATTGGCACAATCACGGCATGTCCTGCAGCCTAGCTTGAACCGTTTTGGTTGATAAAAGTTCCGATAATGGAGAAATGTACTAGGTTTTATATTAGGCGTTCCCTTTCAAGACCTCAA
Source organism: Salvelinus fontinalis (assembly GCF_029448725.1). NCBI lineage: Eukaryota > Metazoa > Chordata > Actinopteri > Salmoniformes > Salmonidae > Salvelinus > Salvelinus fontinalis. The sequence continues at coordinate 8,729,462 of NC_074700.1, forward strand.
ATGCAGCTTCACAGTCATTGATTCTTTTGACTTTGCTGTTTGAGACATTGTTTAATCAAACTGTTGTTGCAGCCACCGCAGTCCAAGGCACCGTGAAGTGGTTCAACGTGCGCAATGGATATGGCTTTATCAACAGGTACCCTGCTATGTGGTGGAATGTGGTTGTGTAATGTGGCTGTCAAATGTGAAATTGGAAAGTAAACTAATGGGCATTTAACTTGACACAATGCATGTGCTCTGTAGTACTGGTATGACACGTTAACATGGATTTAGTTAGGTCATATTGGATTTGTCATAACTGATCATTTTCCCCCCTCAGAAACGACACCAAAGAGGATGTCTTTGTTCATCAGGTAAGCCAAGCAAGATAGAGTCCGAGTCACAAAGCGCACCTGCTGCTTCATACCACTGGGTTGCATTCATTTGTGCGTATCTTAGCATAACGTTTTACAATATGAAAACTAATGTTTCTTATTGGACATGTTCAGGCAGTCATCACTGTTTTATCGTGTTTGGTGCATAGTGAATACAACCCTGTATCACAACATCCAATCCATGTTTTTAGACTGCCATCAAGAAGAACAACCCCAGGAAGTTCCTTCGCAGTGTTGGGGATGGGGAGGTGGTAGAGTTTGACGTGGTCGAGGCCGCCAAGGTAGGCAAACCTGTAAGGACGATCTTTTTTTTTCACCCTCCATTATTAAGTCTTGAGGATAGTTCAGCCCAAAATCAAACTTTGTTAGCTCTTTTTGTGCTTTTGACATAGTCCTATGCCAATTTCAGTTTCATGCCATAAGTTGTGTGGCTGCTGCGTTATCCGTTTGTTACTTTTCAAATGAATGGAAAATATTAGCTTTTGGCGTGAACTATCCCTTTAATTTGAATGTCACTCAAACTGTTTGAATTGCACATCATTGTTTTAAATATCTCTCCTACAAGCTCTCTCTCTCCCCCTCTCAGGGCTCGGAGGCAGCCAACGTGACGGGGCCTGGTGGCGTTCCCGTCAAAGGCAGTCGGTACGCGCCCAACAAACGCCGCTTCCGCCGCCGTTTGTCCCCTCGCAGCCCCAGGCCCGGTGAAGAGAAGGGCGACGGCACCGCAGGCCCCACCTCGGAGGGTGGAGGAGAGCACGACGGAGAGCGGCCCGCACCACGACGGCGCAGGCCCCGCCGACCTAGACAGGAAGGGCAAGAGGTGATGAGTAGATGGATAAAAAGCTGCAACCCCACATGTTTAAAGTCCGTTCTCCATTTTGACTTATTTGAAGAGGAAAAACAGACCAACTGAAAGTAAAATGGTGAATGGAATTTACTGCTACTTTTTCCAGGAAGTTGCTTCCGCCTGTCCAGTTCCTAAATGGATGTCCCCACCCTAAACCTTACTTTTAACTTAACTGTTTTAAATTTAAACTTCAATGGGGTGAAGTCAGTTGGGACGTCCCAAGGGTCCCTTTTAGACTTTTCCGTTTTTAAATGTTTGCAAATGGAGAAGTAGTTGAGGAGGATTGGATCTCCCACCTGTGCATATCAGTTGTGTAATCTGTTTTCCCTCCTGAAGTGTTGTGTGGTCTTCTCTCCCCAGGGCGAGCCAGGGGAACAGGAGGGAGGAGCAGAAGGCGACCAGCAGAGGCCTCCACCGCGCAGGTTTAGGACCCAGTACCGCAGGTGAGACTGACATGGCATTTTTGTGTGTAGGATTTTTTAATGTATTTGGGATGTTCACATGTCAATAGATCTTAGCAGTTTGTGGATGGCTTTTTAGCCCATAGGCTAGTATTCCAAGATTTGATGGAGTAGTTTTGGCCTATTTGGCTGTAAATCTGACTTTGTTCCATGCTATCTAACCTTCTCAGGCCATTCCGTCCTCGCCCACCTCCCGGGGAGGTTCAGGCGGGTGCTGCCACCTCAGAGGGCCAGGCAGCAGAAGGGCAGGAGGTGGTGAAGGAGGCCCAGGAGGGCCAGCAGACAAACAGGGAGCAGGCCAACGAAGACAGCCAAAAGCCCCGCCGACAGTTCAGCCGCCGCAGGCAGAGGAACTCGGAGTCTAACACTGTCTCTAAAGTGAGCGGCTCAGTGCTTCCTATGTAATGTTGCGATACAAAATTTTGCCCCTGTACAAAATAATACAAGGACAATATTACGTTGCTAAGTTTCCCCTTTTCATATCTTAGGATGGGACAGAGAAGCCCGAAAAGCCAGATAAGCTAGCCTCGGAACCTAGCCCTCCCCTTCAGACAGCCAAGCCAGCCGATGTCAAGGCCTCCCCCAAGTCCTCCCCTAAAGGCTCCCCCAAAATGTCCCCCAAGTCCTCCCCCAAATCACCAGAGGTAAGAGGCACCCCAAAGTCCATTCAATACTCCCTCTTGCTTTTACTAACTGTTGTAACTGTACTTAACTTGGCTACTGTTTTACAGTAGGCATTCCTGCATGTAGTCAATATATTAATATTGACTCTTAGTTATGTTTCAACAAAGTAAATTAAAAGGTATTTTTTTCAGCCACCTGCCACGACAGTTCCCGCAGCCACAGAATGACGCCCATGATGGGACTGTAACGTGACCCCAGACAAGAGGTGGGACCCCACTCTAAACTGGCGCAGCCCTTGAGGGTTTGGGTGGAGGGTTGCACTTCTTGCATTACTACTACAAAAACTGCGACGCGGCTATCTCGTTGCTGTTGTCACTAGTATGTGATATTTAGTTAGTTTTTCAACATATGGTTTTTCAGAGGAAGTGCATGAGTCTTCTGAAGGATGGTCAGCACCTGCGGTCCAAATGGGTAACCGGGTGTTAAAGATGCTTTTCCTAATGACTTTATATTTTTGGGGACGTTCTTGTGTTCAATGAAAGCCCACCTATATTGCAGTTGTAAATTAATCGCCAATTGAAGGCTCAAACCCTGTGGGACCCACTGCCTGTTAGAAGTCTTACGTCTTGGCATTAATTGTCTTCTATTGGTTTAAGTGTTAATGTCTGTCTCTCCCCCTTGTCTTCTCTGTCGGTCTTTGCCCCTGCCTGTCTTTTTTTTCACCTACCTGCCTTTCTCCCCTTATCTTCTCTGCCCATCTGTCTCTCTCCCCCTGTCGCTCTCTTTAGGTCCTAGGGAGGGTTAGCTGGGGGACCGAGCCCATCTCACCACACCCACCACTGTGCACTTCTCTCCAATCCCCCCTAACCCACCTTACCGACCCCCCCCCCCCCCCCCACCACTTGTCTAGCTAGACACTGCATATGGGGGAAGCAAGGGATGGGAGGGAGTTGCGTGTCTATTCATAAATGTTAAAATACACCTAGAAAGATCTAGAGGAAAGAAAGTATTTAAAAGCCTGCTTGGATGCCCAGTTATTCCACAAACCCCCAGCTAGTTTACTTTAATTGACTGAGAATGGGCATGAGCAGTAGAGGACCCAGCCGCTATTTAAGTTCGATGATGAGGAAAGCGAAGCGTGTGTGAGGGTAGTGGTCCAGGAGTTGCGACGAGAACCTTGCCACCCCCCTAGTTTCTAACATGCTGCAGCCCACACCCTATTTGGAAAATCAAGGCTAGGGGTTGGTTTAAAGTCATTTTTGTTCTACTTATTTTTATGTGCTTTTCTTTTGGAGGGGATTATGTGCAATGTCAGTATATAAATGTCGATAAATGTTTGCAAAAACCACAATGCAGTCATGTCTTTAATGTCCACAATACGCACCAGGAAATGTAAAATATGTCGGACTTGAATCTCATTTTAGTGGGATAAAAACAGTAAGTAATTGAATTTCTTAAATTTCAACTCCAGTAGAATCTGAAACTGGCCCATCAGACACACACTTGATAAAAGCTGGAACATTAAATTGCAATATTTGTATTCAATTTGAACTGTTTCTGGGCATGGTAGTAACTAAAGACTTGCTGAATTGTTGGGGCATCAACATGCTCATGTTTGAAATGAGAACAATTGTCACAAACCATACAGAATACTTTATCAATATTCGCACTATATAAATGACATTCGCTATGTTCAATACAAATCTTCAAAGACAATTGTACAATCACAACCAGTACAGAATGGACAGCACATACGTGTAGTAGTTCAGGGACAGATTGCTGATGCAGTAGCAGTCAAAACCAACCAATTCAACTAATATTGTGCACTACCCCATAGAAACCATAGACATACTCATATTGGAGTGGGTAAAGTTTGAGTATTTGTAGACCCTTGTACCATTATTTCAATCAAACCAGCACGCTATGTACATAATTTGTTATTTTTAATACTAACTTCTCTGTAGGCTGTGCAATGAGTCCTGTTAAAGCTGTCCATCTTGTGAAATCAAGTTTAGGGATACTTCCAAAGGAGAAGTGGGTTGCTAGCGGTAGACTGGTTAGCCCTCAGACACCAGAAACTTACAGTAACTCGGAAATAAATCACTCAACGCCACACCATAGCTTTGCTCACTAAAAATGTACATGGGTTTTCACACTAGCTGTTTTGCTATTGTAACCAGCTATCAATCTGAAAACTGCTGACATTTTTGTATATAAAGTGCAGAAATACCTCCAAGCCTCTCTCCATAGAACATCTGTGCGCATTCTCTGAATCAAATCTCCACCCCATCAGCATATGTACACCCGGGTGGGGGTAATGCCTCAAAGTTCAGAAACCTTATTCTTGTTCCTGATCATCCCCTCGATCACCCATTATGGGTTGTCCTGGTAATAAAAATCACTCACCCTCCACCCTTTCTGGGGTATGTTCAGTTGGTGCAATGCTTTGTAATGTTGCACAACCTTTTCCTCGAGCAACCCGTTCCTGTCAACATATCTCCCTCAAGCTCCATTTCTCAACTACGGGCCCAGTTACAAATCCATTCCACCTCCTTGAACCACAAGCCAACCTTACTCTCCCTGCTTGATATGCCTAAACACAACTCAAAGGATGTGTTTGAATTAGGCCCCAGCCCACCCCCAGTACCCAGTTGTAGCCCTCTGAGTTTCCCTGCCTAACCAAGAGTCTGTCTGGCCTACTCAGATTGCCCTCCCCAGTTCCCCCATGGGACCCCATTAGTCAAGGCTTCCCTCCCCCCCCAGGTAGTCCAGCTCTGTACTCCGCTTGCCCAGCTCCATGTCCAGGTCCATCATGGCGGGTAGGTGCTGGCTGAAGGAGGCGGAGATCTGGTCGAACGTCTTGCCCCGTGTCTCCGGCACCCGGAAGAAGGTGAAGATGAGGAAGAAGAGAAGGAGCACTGCGAAGATGAGGAAGACATAAGGCCCACACAGCTCCTGTGGAGCGGGAGGAAGGAGAGAGGTCGAGGGGGAGAGAAAGGGAGGCATATTCATTAGTGTATCATTGAGAAGACATTTACTCATCAGTCCATGTCTGTCAGACACCATCCAATCCAGAGTATGCCAGCTTCGCCTATCATTAAAACCAATACTAAAGTCCTAAATGAAGGTTCCTGGTCCCAAAAAAATAATCAAACACACAAAGTGATCACTTACAGCGAGATACTGGAAGCCAAAGCCAATAATGAAGTTGGCCGTCCAGTTGGAGAATCCGGCCACGGCCATCGCAGCGGGCCTGGGGCCTTGGGAGAAGAGCTCAGCCACAAAGAACCAGGGGATGGGGCCAGGCCCCACCTCAAAGAAGGCCACGAAGCCAAAGATGGCCAGCATGCTGATGTAGCTCATCCAGGGAACACTGTCCTGCCAAGGGAAAGGCGGTGATGGTTCAGCCAGAGGTACATGAATAGAAATAGCCATACCACCCATTATGGCTTCTGTCTTGAATGGGGTGCCCCTTCTAGTATTTTATTTCTATGTGTACATGATTCCGTGAATGGGCTAATGAGTTTGTTGCTATTCATTAAGGACTGACCAATAAGGCGAGCGCTATCGTCATGACAATGGCACAGCCACACATTCCGGACAGCCCCAGCATGTGTAGTGTCCGGCGGCCCGTCCTCTCCACCAGGAAGAGCTGTTGATTAGACGAGAGCAGGATGACAAACAGGGAACAACAGGCCTGGATCATTTTCACTCGTTTCTAATTGAGACAAAACTTAGCAGATGATTCTGACTGAACTTTTCCAACTGGCGTTTGTCTCAAACCTCTACTCTGGGACCCCTAGCCGTTCCATGTTTTTGATCTATTCCAGAGCTTGCACCTAATTCGACTTGTTAACTAATCATCAAGACCTTGAATAGGTTAATCAGGTGAGCTAGTTCAAAATTGTGAAAAGTCTGGTGGTCCCCGAGGAGAGGTTTGCGAACCACTGGTCTAAGGCATTCTCCAGTCTGGTTTGGTCATGGATAAAGACTATTGTAAGTGGGAGCTTTCTCTACAGAATGAAACATGAAAGTGAAGCTGATGATTTAAAGACGTGTTTTCATTTTCAAATCAAAGGTCAACCCTCAACCCAGCCAATACAATCAATACATTAATCAACAAATCGGACCTTTTTTGATGAAGGCAGAAAGACTAAAGGCTCTATTCAACCTGAAGCGTTACAGATTGTACAATATAAATGTAAAGGTAATTTCCGATTGAGCCGACATATGCAGCGTTTATCATGAATGCAGACTCCGTTAACGTGGGAACATTGACCTTTAAATTTCCATCACGTTGTAACGGTAACTTCCGCAATACGGATTGAATAGAGCCCTAGGTTGAGATAACCTCATCCCACAGCGCATATATACCTGGGACATCAACGATTTAAAGTTGGCCTTAGTGGGAGTGACCTATAGAATTCCTAGAGTGACCTTACTAAGTAAGGTATTTATCATAATTTCATTTTAGTGAATCACAAGACTGCGAGGCGTGGCACCGTAAACAGAGTTGCACAAGACACGTACAGAGAAGGGGCAAGGTGTTCTGGGAGATGATTAATTGGTAGATTAAGTCGGGAGTTTCTCCCGTTCTGTATTGGCTCAGGAAGGCCAAGTTTGAAGCGTTGGTCCACCAGACTCAGCGCATGTGGGCGGGAGTGTCTGGGAACGAGATTAAGGTTGGGTCGACCCACTACGCTATCTTGTTTGTTCAGTGATAAAGGTGTAGGAGTTAAACAGTAATGGAGGTGCCTGGAAACAGGGCCTGCTTGTGTACCGAGACCACAGTGAAGGCACAGTTGACCACGCCGGCTCCTATAGTGGCGTAGACAGGGCTCTGGACCCCTGCCTTCTGGAAAATACTGGTGGAGTAGTAGAAGATCTGGAGAGAAGATAAGAGGATGGTTGGTCATGGAATGGGGTCAAGCTTGAAGCAATGCAGAGATGTGACTAATGCCAACCCTTATTGTAATATGATCCCAATGTAATTGTGTTTCTTTGGCATTCTTTCATTGTTTGATGAAATCTAAGGACTCCAGATAGAGAATGTATTTGAAAATACTCATCATCAGGTGATACACACACCTACTGCACTCCCCTGCCCTCTCTAGTACTCACAGCGTTGACCCCAGAGAGCTGTTGTGAGAGCTGCAGCAGGATGGCGATGATGATGGGCTGCCGGTACATGGGGGAGCGGAAGAGCTCTGCGATGGACACCTTCCTCTCCATGTCCATCCTCCTCTTCTCCTCCTTCATCTCCGCCAGCATATCCCCCACGTCCTGCCTCCCGGTCAGCCTCCTCAAGCCTGGCGAAGAGTGGGAATGAGAATCACGCTGAGCGGAGAACTTCAGATGGGTTTCGGGGTGTGTTTGTAATTCAATCCCTGCCCCTGATCTACTTGCAGTCCTCTCCAATCAATCATGAAGAAAAATAGGCAAGGAAAGGAGATAAGGGAGGAAAGGACGCCACTAGAAAGTGTTGGGACGTGGCCGGTCGTGACTTGATCCTCACCGCTCTTGGCGTGGTGCTCCTGGCAGCGGATGATGTAGAGAAAGCGGGGGCTCTCGGGGCAGAAGGGCAGCAGCACCATCTGCAGGACAGTGGGCAGAACGGTCACACCCACCAGCACTGGCCACAACTCCTCACTGCCCAGCAAAGACTCCAGACCTAGGACCTAGGGACGAGGGGGGTAACAGAGAGGGAAAGCGAGAGAGGAAAGAGAAGAGTGATGAAGATAGGAGAGAGAGAGTGAATGAGAGAGAGAACATTAATGCAGGTTCAGATATAAATATATTGTGTAGAACAAACAAGATTCACTGTCATGTTGTTAAATACATTGTGCAAGCTCAGCTTCTGTACCTGTGCTATGAGAATCCCTGTGACGATCGCCAACTGGTGGAGCGTGCCCAAAGCACCTCGCAGACTTGTAGGCGCTATCTCGCCCACATACATGGGCACTAGCCCTGATGCCAACCCTGGAGGAAAGATCATTAGGCTAAGGTTCAGAAACTGGTATGCCAAGGTCTGGAGACCAAACAAATGAGCAGCGATAGTGATTCCTATGAACTATTTCACCGGTTATTGGAATTTTAGTGCTATTCATAGAAAATAATATAGGCCATCTACTACTACTACACCACTGAAAAGTATCATTTAAATCTGCAGGATGAGTGCTCACCACAGTATGCACCGATGACAAAGCGTCCCAGGATCATCATCTCAAAGGACCGGCTGATTTTGGCCATGCCCATCAAACCTCCTCCGATGAAGGCAAACAAGTTGTTTATGAGCATGGCTTTCCTCCTGACAGAGTACAAAGGAATAAATACGTTTCAATATTATTAGTAGTCATAGTTTACAGAAACACTTTATACTTGTGGTTATAGACCTTTGACAGTTCCATAATGTATCCTCTAGATGGCAGACTTACACCACAAAACAGACACTGTTACAAAGTGTCATAAGGAAAATATTTTGTTTCTACAAGGAACAACTATTGTTAATCCTTAAGAGTCACCCGTGCGTCAATCTAAGTAACATAATAATTAACTCACCATCGAAATCCGTCAATTTAAACTGGAGCTAACAGATTTTGCATTGTACTGCGTCTCAACCCACCGCATCCGCCTGTCGACCTTCCACGTCTGCGGTGGAAGGTGGCTGAGCTATAGCGGTGTTTGTCAGACCACGATGAGACAAACCGAAAATCGGTCTTCTCACGAACGGGTTGGCCTACAAAACTCATATGAGACTCGCACGAACACGATGGTGTTGTCTGTTTTACGCTTACATCCCCCACAGGTGTCACGGGACTCGTCTAAAGGGAACCCATACAACTGAATGGAAGTATGGAGGGAGTTCTTATATCTCCTAGATATAAGATCTCCTAGATATAAGACAGACACTTCAAAACCTTATTCCTTATGATACATTTTTTGACTGTCTTTTTTTGCCATTTGTGAATGGGTTATTCAATGCGTTTCTATGGGCTATAGTAGTAAAGTCCAAATTCAATATTTTATCAAATAATATTATTCTATTTCTTGTTGATACCTAAAGGGGTCATAAAATTCCATATCAAATAGCTAAATGAGCCATGGTATGACCATCATAAAAACAATTCCATATGTTAGCTTAGTAGAACACCCCCAACTGCTTAAACCTTCAGACGTTAAGAATGGCATAGCGAATTTCATTAATTTTGTAATACTCCAACACACTTTATGTGTGTGAAATGCATAGAAGACAGAGCATTCCTCCAGTATTGTGTGTGTACTAAACCTGCTAAAACAGAGACAGGTTCTGTAACAGATTTCATGCTGCTGCTCAACAGTAAAGCTTCCTTCCTCATGAGCCCACACTGCTATTCAATATTGGAACCTCGGTCTCGCATACACATGTGACCGCCCATCAAACACCTTTAGCCAGCTGCGCCACAGGAAAGCTAGAAATTTGATGGTGCGGGTTGTGGTATTTCAAGCTGAGGAGTGTGTTTTTTTTAAACATTTCAACTTGGTTATATTTACACGTCAAGAGTGTTTCTTGCCACCCAGCATGAGAAACCCAAGCCGAGTGGAGCAGAGGGGACAGGGGAACCATTTGAAACAGTCTGAAACACCTCAACACTGGTTCAGTCTTCCTTACTCAGCAGCTGTGACCTCTGCCTTTTGAGGAACACCTTGTCCTAACTGTACCCATGCTGATTGTTTGACTGACTGACTGACATTCTCCAAAGGGAACCATGTTGGATCCAACTGACTGACACTATCTATAGGGAACCATGTTGGATCTAACTGACTGACATTCTCCAAAGTGAACCATGTTGGATCCAACTGACTGACACTATCTATAAGGAACCATGTGGGATCTAACTGACTGACACTATCTATAGGGAACCATGTTGGATCCATCTGACTGACACTATCTATAGGGAACCATGTGGGATCTAGGAGGCGCTCCGCACTGCTAAAGCTAACTCTCTCTCCTCTGCTCTCATCCTTCTAGACCTATCGGCTGCCTTTGATACTGTGAACCATCAGATCCTCCTCTCCACCCTCTCCGAGCTGGGCATCTCCGGCGCGGCCCACGCTTGGATTGCGTCCTACCTGACAGGTCGCTCTGCCTTTGATACTGTGAACCATCAGATCCTCCTCTCCACCCTCTCCGAGCTGGGCATCTCCGGCGCGGCCCACGCTTGGATTGCGTCCTACCTGACAGGTCGCTCCTACCAGGTGGCGTGGCGAGAATCTGTCTCCGCACCACGTGCTCTCACCACTGGTGTCCCCCAGGGCTCTGTTCTAGGCCCTCTCCTATTCTCGCTATACACCAAGTCACTTGGCTCTGTCATATCCTCACATGGTCTCTCCTATCATTGCTATGCAGACGACACACAATTAATCTTCTCCTTTCCCCCCTCTGATAACCAGGTGGTGAATCGCATCTCTGCATGTCTGGCAGACATATCAGTGTGGATGACGGATCACCACCTCAAGCTGAACCTCGGCAAGACGGAGCTGCTCTTCCTCCCGGGGAAGGACTGCCCGTTCCATGATCTCGCCATCACGGTTGACAACTCCATTGTGTCCTCCTCCCAGAGTGCTAAGAACCTTGGCGTGATCCTGGACAACACCCTGTCGTTCTCAACTAACATCAAGGCGGTGACCCGTTCCTGTAGGTTCATGCTCTACAACATTCGCAGAGTACGACCCTGCCTCACGCAGGAAGCGGCGCAGGTCCTAATCCAGGCACTTGTCATCTCCCGTCTGGATTACTGCAACTCGCTGTTGGCTGGGCTCCCTGCCTGTGCCATTAAACCCCTACAACTCATCCAGAACGCCGCAGCCCGTCTGGTGTTCAACTTTCCCAAGTTCTCTCACGTCACCCCGCTCCTCCGCTCTCTCCACTGGCTTCCAGTTGAAGCTCGCATCCGCTACAAGACCATGGTGCTTGCCTACGGAGCTGTGAGGGGAACGGCACCTCCGTACCTTCAGGCTCTGATCAGGCCCTACACCCAAACAAGGGCACTGCGTTCATCCACCTCTGGCCTGCTCGCCTCCCTACCTCTGAGGAAGTACAGTTCCCACTCAGCCCAGTCAAAACTGTTCGCTGCTCTGGCACCCCAATGGTGGAACAAACTCCCTCACGACGCCAGGTCAGCGGAGTCAATCACCACCTTCCGGAGACACCTGAAACCCCACCTCTTTAAGGAATACCTAGGATAGGATAAAGTAATCCTTCTAACCCCCCCCCTTAAAAGAGTTAGATGCACTATTGTAAAGTGGTTGTTCCACTGGATATCATAAGGTGAATGCACCAATTTGTAAGTCGCTCTGGATAAGAGCGTCTGCTAAATGACTTAAATGTTAATGTTAATCTAACTGACTGACACTATCTATAGGGAACCATGTGGGATCTATCTGACTGACACTATCTATAGGGAACCATGTTGGATCTAACTGCCTGACAGTATCTATAGGGAACCATGTGGGATCTAGCTGACTGACATTATCTATAGGGAACCATGTTGGATCTAACTAACTGACACTATCTATAGGGAACCCTGTGGGATCTAACTGATTGACACTATCTATAGGGAACCATGTTGGATCCAACTGACTGACACTATCTATAGGGAACCATGTGGGATCTAACTAACTGACACTATCTATAGGGAACCATGTTGGATCTGACTGACACTATCTATAGGGAACCATGTGGGATCTAACTGATTGACACAATCTATAGGGAACCATGTGGGATCCAACTGACTGACACTATCTATAGGGAACCATGTTGGATCCATCTGACTGACACTATCTATAGGGAACCATGTGGGATCTAACTGACTGACACTATCTATAGGGAACCATGTGGGATCTATCTGACTGACACTATCTATAGGGAACCATGTTGGGTCTAACTGATTGACACTATCTATAGGGAACCATGTTGGATCTAACTGACTGACACTATCTATAGGGAACCATGTTGGATCTAACTGCCTGACAGTATCTATAGGGAACCATGTGGGATCTAGCTGACTGACACTATCTATAGGGAACCATGTTGGATCTAACTAACTGACACTATCTATAGGGAACCCTGTGGGATCTAACTGATTGACACTATCTATAGGGAACCATGTTGGATCCAACTGACTGACACTATCTATAGGGAACCATGTGGGATCTAACTAACTGACACTATCTATAGGGAACCATGTTGGATCTGACTGACACTATCTATAGGGAACCATGTGGGATCTAACTGATTGACACTATCTATAGGGAACCATGTTGGATCCAACTGACTGACACCATCTATAGGGAACCATGTGGGATCCAACTGACTGACACTATCTATAGGGAACCATGTGGGATCTAACTGACTGACACTATCTATAGGGAACCATGTTGGATCTAACTGACTGACACTATCTATAGGGAACCATGTTGGATCTAACTGACTGACACTATCTATAGGGAACCATGTGGGATCTATCTGACTGACACTATCTATAGGGAACCATGTTGGATCTAACTGCCTGACAGTATCTATAGGGAACCCTGTGGGATCTAACTGATTGACACTATCTATAGGGAACCATGTTGGATCTAACTGACTGACACTATCTATAGGGAACCATGTTGGATCTAACTGCCTGACAGTATCTATAGGGAACCATGTGGGATCTAGCTGACTGACACTATCTATAGGGAACCATGTTGGATCTAACTAACTGACACTATCTATAGGGAACCCTGTGCGATCTAACTGATTGACACTATCTATAGGGAACCATGTTGGATCCAACTGACTGACACTATCTATAGGGAACCATGTGGGATCTAACTGATTGACACTATCTATAGGGAACCATGTTGGATCTGACTGACACTATCTATAGGTAACCATGTTGGATCCGGCAGGTAGCCTAGTGGTTAGAGCGTTGGGCCAGTAACTGAAAGGTTAATTGAATCCCTGAGCTGACAAGGTAAAAATCTGTTGTTCTGCTCCTAAACAAGGCAGTTAACCCACTGTTCGTAGGCCATCATTGTAAATAAGAATTTGTTCTTAACTGACTTGCCTAGGTTCATTTTTTAGAAAGAGGAAAGGGATACCCTGATTATACAGTATATTGCTCTGGGTCTGTGAGTTAGGTATCAACCATTCAGAGTGATGTTTTATTCCCCCCCATGCTTTTAGCATTGTCTGAGATTGTCTGAGATGGAAATTCAGTTTCAAGTTTTAAAGACTTAAGGATATGAGTGTAAAGGTAAAAGGGCCAACATTGAATATTAATATGAGTATGTACAGTTGAAGTTGGAAGTTTACATACACTTAGGTTGGAGTCATTCAAATTCGTTTTTCAACCACTCCACAAATTTCTTGTTAACAAACTATAGTTTTGGCAAGTCGGTTAGGACATCTACCTTGTTCATGACGCAAGTAATTTTTCCAACAATTGTTTACAAACAGATTATTTCACTTATAATTCACTGTATCACAATTCCAGTGGGTCAGAAGTTTACATACACTAAGTTGACTGTGCCTTTAAACAGCTTGGAAAATTCCAGAAAATGATGTCATGGCTTTAGAAGCTTCTGATAGGCTAATTTACATAATTTGAGTCAATTGGAGGTGTACCTGTGGATGTATTTCAAGGCCTACCTTCAAACTCAGTGCCTCTTTGCGTGACATCATGGGAAAATCAAAAGAAATCAGCCAAGACCTCAGAAAAAAAATTGTAGACCTCCACAAGTCTGGTTCATCCTTGGGAGAAATGTCCAAACGCCTGAAGGTACCACGTTCATCTGTACAAACAATAGTACGCAAGTAATAACACCATGGGATCACGCAGCAGTCATACTGCTCAGGAAGGAAACGTGTTCTGTCTCCTAGAGATGAACGTACTTTGGTGCGAAAAGTGCAAATCAATCCCAGAACAACAGCAAAGGACCTTGTGAAGATGCTGGAGGAAGCAGGTACAAAAGTATCTATATCCACAGTAAAATGAGTCTTATATCGACATAACCTGAAAGGCCTCTCAGCAAGGAAGAAGCCACAGCTCCAAAACCACCATAAAAAAGCCAAACTACGGTTTGCAACTGCACATGGGGACAAAGATCGTACTTTTTGTATGTCCTCTGGTCTGATGGAACAAAAATATAACTATTTGGCCATAATGACCATTGTTATGTATGGGGGACAAAGGGGGAGGCTTGCAAGCCGAAGAACACCATCCCAACAATGAAGCATGAGGGTGGCAGCATCATGTTGTGGGGATGCTTTGCTGCAGGAGGGACTGGTGCACTTCACAAAATAGATGGCATCACGAGGAAAACAATTATGTGGATATATTGAAGCAACATCTCAAGACATCAGTCAGGAAGTTAAAGCCTGGTCGCAAATGGGTCTTCCAAATGGACAATGACCCCAAGCATACTTCCAAAGTTGTGGCAAAATGTCTTAAGAACAACAAAGTCAAGGTATTGGAGAGGCCATCACAAAGCCCTGACCTCAATCCTATAGAAAATGTGTGGGCAGAACTGAAAAAGCGTGTGCGAGCAGGCCTACAAACCTGACTCAGTTACACCAGCTCTGTCCGGAGGAATGGGAGAAAATTCACCCAAATTATTGTGGAAAGCTTGTGGAAGGCTACCTGAAACGTTTGACCCAAGTTAAACAATTTAAAGGCAATGTTACTAAATACTAATTGAGTGTATGTAAACTTCTGACCCACTGGGAATGTGATGAAATAAATAAAAGCTGAATTAAATCATTATCTCTACTATTATTCTGACATTTCACATTCTTACAATAAAGTGGTGATCCTGACTGACCTAAGATAGGGCATTTTTTACTTGGATTAAATGTCAGGAATTGTGAAAAACGGAGTTTTTAAATGTATTTGGCTAAGGTGTTGTATGTAAACTTCCGACTTCAACTGTAAATATATGCAGGTGGATTTGTAATGAGTGTCTGTAAGTGAGAACATACATCTATCATGTGAACATGGGAATGTACATAACATGTGCATGTGTTGCAGTGCTGACAAGCGTGCATTTTGTGGGTATGTCAGTGTGTGTAGGTCTATGTGTGTCCAAACTAACCCAGCATGTACGCATGGGACATGGATTGTGTGGAACAGTCCCGCATATATTTGTCCCGCAACCAAACAATCGTGTCCCGCATTTTATCAACAAATACAAACACCACCCACTTTTTTTTTAAGTATCTTTGTCCCTTATTTAAATCAGATATTCCAAACCTGTCTCTTTCAGTCACGTTGCGCTTATGAAATATATGCATATATATATCATAATGACGTGGTAGCCTAAGCTTAATGGTGATGTTAAACTTCTCCAATCGTTTAGATCTGATATTTTGCGCAGTGCAAGACGAGACGTAGGGCCAACGTCATATAGGCCCATAGTCAACCAATACTTTTCAAATCCTCTCGGAATAAATTCCGGCTAAATTTGGAGAGGACAGTTAGGACTCCTGACTACTTACAAAAAGCGTGCTTCTGATGAAGAGCTACAGAATTAAGTAAATAGCCATATTAGACTGAAAGATATAAGGTAATTTCGTCAAACGTGTGAGGCTCTCCATGCCCATTAGTTGCTCATTCAACATATTTGCAATACTTTACTCAATCGCATCCTAACTGTTTAGCATTACACGAGTTCAACCACAAATGTTTCTGTGGCCAAATATAAACAGATTTTCATAAAACATCCACACATGTTGTCTATCGGTTCTGCATCACCAAATTTTGTGCAAGGGAAAAGAATTGGCTTCGCTTCAATTGCTCGTTCGGTGCTGCGGACTGCAGGGGTGTAGCAAAAATGGGTATCTGTGGGTGTAGTGCTGCCAGAGAACACCGGAGCCACTTCTCACAATGGTGCTCGTTTAGTAAAGTTAGATAAAAGTTGAATTAAGGTATTGGAAGTTCCAATAATGATTCATTAGTATTCTACATAACATAACAAAATATAATAGCACAGTATAAGGTTACTGTTACACCAAAACACCACTAATTTGTTATGAGATTTTAAGATGGTTAGCAGAATAACCCCCACAAAAAAAATATCATGCGGCAAAAACTCAACAGCACGCGCCGCTAGGCCGCATGTGCATTGATTGAAACAGAATACAGAGGCTATATAGGTTAAGACCATCTGCTCTAATTTGCTCACGAAACAGTCATTCAAGAAGATCTACATGCATATGCATTGGCGGTTCTAGTATGTATGGCTCCCTTCAGCGCCCCCGCCAAAAAAAAAGCGCCATTCTGCACTACCTGTAATTTGTATTCAGACATTTGGAACAACACAAATAAATAATCCTAACATTTAAAACGATATAAATATTAAAAAAAATATTTAAAAAGAAGACTCGTAAGTATCAAAAATAAGTAACAAAGACAAATATAAACAAATTGTATAAATACATTTAAAAAACAGAATCAAATTATTACACAATCAATCAATCAAATGTATTTATAAAGCCCTTTTTACATCAGCCGATGTCACAAAGTGCTATACAGAAACCCAGCCAAAACCCCAAACAGCAAGCAATGCAGATGTAGAAGCACCGTGGCTAGGAAAAACTCCCTAGAAAGGCAGGAACCTAGGAAGAAACCTAGAGAGGAACCAGGCTCTGAGGGGTGGCCAGTCCTCTTCTGGCTGTGCCGGGTGGAGATTATAACAGTACATGGCCAAGATGTTCAAACGGTCATAGATGACCAGCAGGGTCAAATAATAATAATCATAGTGGTTGTAGAGAGTGCAACAGGTCAGCACCTCTGGAGTAATGTCAGTTGGCTTTTCATAGCCGATCATTCAGAGTTAGAGACAGCAGGTGCGGTAGAGAGAGAGAGTCGAAAACAGCAGGTCCGGGACAAGGTAGCACGTCCGGTGAACAGGTCAGGGTTCCATAGCCACAGGCAGAACAGTTGAAACTGGAGCAGCAGCACGACCAGGTGGACTGGGGACAGCAAGAAGTCATCAGGCCAGGTAGTCCTGAGGCATGGTCCTAGGGCTGATATAAAATAAACTTGATTTGATTTGATACTAAGGGCCTCACATTGTTCTGTCAGCTCCTCATTTGAGAGACTTTGGAAGGTTGACAACACTCCAAACTTCTCTCCCACATTTTCCAATGTGGAAAATCTTTCCTGAAGGGCTGTTGCAGCATCAACAACAACATTGAAAAATGTCACATCCAGCTTCTTCAGGGTGTCACTCAAAGGCTCATCAAATGATTTGTATGAAACGTGACGCTTTGTGGACTTCAGTCTTTTTTTCCTCTACATTCATACCATCGCAAATATCCTTGGCTGAAGTTTGTGCAGTCATAAAGCCTGATGCTCTGTAGTTGCTGAGAACTCTCTCTGTCTTTCTGAGAAGACTGACTGCAACATCCATATGCATACTGGGAGACTGCATCAGCTTGCTCACATGTTGGATCTGGCTCAAGATGTCATACCTCACCACTGTACAGATGCTGAAGTGGTATGATCCCACCTCTTCTGACAAGGACTGGGCCTCAATCTTTATCACAGGGTCTTTGGTTTGATCCCTCACCTCAATCAGTGCCTCTCTCACCGCTGCTGCCTGATACCTCAGTGGCTCAACACTCTAAACCTTACTCTCCCACCTCGTCTCAGTCCACATCTTCAAAGTGATGTCCACATGTTTTTTCAGGATGGCCCATCGCTGTGTGGAGGCTGAGAACAAGGTGTCTGTTTGTGTAAGATGCCAAAGTAACCTGTGGCATCGACAGAACTTTTAGCAGCATCAGCCACAACCAGGTTCAATGTGTGAGCACCACATGGCACAAATAGAGCTCTTGGATTCATTTCCAGGAGTCTGGCTTGGACACCTTTGTTTTTGCCTCTCATGTTGGACCCATTATCATAAGACTGTCCTCTGCAGTCCTCGAAAGGAATTTTTAGCTCCTCTAATCTTTTGAGAATCAGGGGTGCCAAATGTTGGCCCGTGGACTCCTCTTCCTCCAAAAATCCCATGAAATGTTCCTTTATGTGGGGCTCCTCCTTCAGTGACACAATTCTAATCACAACTGAAAACTGTTCAGTGTGGCTGACATCTGAGGTGCAGATGATAGAGAAGAATTTTGCCAGCTTGATGTCACTCACCATTATTGAAATGACCTTGCTGCTCAACAAATCAATGAGTTCATTCTGTATTTGGTGGCCAAGGTAGCTGGTGGTGTGACTTGAGGTCCCTTTTTGGACACAGTTATGGTGCTCTTTCATGACTGGATCAAATTGTGCCATCAGTTCAACCTCTTGAGGATATTTCCATTTGATGGAGAGTACAGTGTTTCTGTGTGTCCCCTTAGTGCCAGATTTATAATTGCCAGAGACTGCACAATAGCAGTCAGACGTGTCAACACCTCTCTCTCCATCTTATCCTCTCAGCCTCCGTAAGTGCCATCTCGTGCGTATCAATTGTTTCCCCTTTTTTGATCCTTATTGCCAGTTCCTTCCATGTTTTCATGCAGTTTTGGTGTTCTGGACTGCTGCCGTGTGAAGTCAGCAAAGAACTTGCATGTTTCCAGTCTGTCAGTCCTGAGTTTGCTAAATACATTTTCTTCCTAGAAAAGAGTTTGCAGCAGAAGCAGAAGAGGCTGTTGTTTCTTTCAGAATACACCAACCAACTTCTAGGGATTTTTTCACCACTCACCAAGGTCTTCCTGAAATACTGGTGGTGGCAACATCTTCTATCACTCTCATTCCTTGGGAGAACAAAGTTAGGTGGTACCTCACTTGGTCCTCTGCAAACTAGCTGTGTCCGAATTCTGTCAGTCAGAACTGAAGGCCAGTCAGCAGGGTCTGTAGACAGTGGTTCATCCTCAGCAGCAGGATTTGGTGGGGATGCTGCTACAGGCATTGCAAATGGGCATTAGTTTACACACGTTATTCACAGCATTTATAGTGGTGGAACATCCCACATACATACCCAGTAATAATAAAATCATCATTGTTACCTACAATATGGAAACTTAAAACTTTGCAAAAGGGAAATTATTTATTTTGTTTATGTTATGCAGGTATGCACACATAAACACATGTGCCTGTACCCCCACACACACTTGAAGAATCCTGCTGGGGAGAAGTGGAAGCAAATGGGTCTTCATCCTCATCCTCAGTCTCAGACAACATTTGTGAAAACACCTGTGTGGCTGAGGAGGTGGATGGCTCCTCATCTTGAGGCTCCGAGATAATTTCTGAAGAAGCCTGTGTGGCTGAGGAGGTAGATGGCTCCTCATCTTGGCCAGTGCCAGAGGGTTCTCCAAAATATTTCAGAAGTGCCCCTGAATTTACATTGAAATACAGTATATGAGTCTGACACCCAAAATACATTTGTTGCACAATTAAATATATATGTCATTATGCACAATTGCTCAAACTTTCAGAATAGGAACCAAATGAACCATACAACCTCCTTGGCTAATTCTAGGCACAAGACACCCCAAAAGACTCAATATATCACCAAAGATACAAAATATCAGCATAATATAGACATATTTGAAGTTAGCCTACAGCATTGGAAATTCCCCTGACTGAGCTCAGGACCTAGTCAATACAATCACAGAAAACCTTTATGATGTCACCTCAATGAAAGTTACCCAAATCAATAATGTGCTAGTTAGGTGGTAATCGTTTTTCTGCAGGCTACACACATTATCATGATGAAACTGTGTGAAATTATATCCAATGTTATGTAAGCTAGTTGGACAGAAAACAGAATGTTGTCTCCCTATGTGTAGCCTAGTGGTTAGAGCATTGGGCCAGTAACTGAAAGATTGCTAGATCAAATCCCCAAGCTGACAAGGTAAAAATCTGTTGTTCTGCCCCTGAACAAGGCAGTTAACCCACTGTTCCTAGGCTGTCATTGTAAATAAGCATTTGTTCTTAACTGACTTGACAGGTTAAATAAATTAAATATAAAGAGAGCAAAGCAAGCAACATAGGCTAACAAACATAAGTGTTATACTAGCCTATTTCATTACATGCATAATATTATACTCATAAAGAGATGACTTAGCTGCACGTTTCTCCTCTTCTTCTTTCCTCTTTTTCCTAAACTGGGCACCTGATGGCTTAGACCTTTTCTTGTCCATTTGTGTTGATTTGGCACTCACAATACATTACCCATCCCCCAACACTGTCAACCAAGAGTCAAGACTAAACCAATTCACCTTGGTGGAGTGCAGACTGGTTTTATATTATTCTTAATGATTTCGCACAAACCAGAAAAAAATGCGACAATATGTCTGTGAAACTATATATTATGAATGAATTGTGGTTCATTTGGTAGCATTTCCTAGTGTGACTGATTTTACTAATTGCATTAGTACTGTACAAAGTTAGAGGTGTGCTATTTGATAGATTCCCCCACTCCCCCTACCTCGGGCTTCCAGTGGGGAAACCTGAGGTCAGTCTACCCCCGCCCCCCTCCCCATCTCGTACTTCTGAAGGGAGACCTTCCCAGGCAGTAGCTCACAAACTAGAATCAGGGCGCCCACTCCGACAAGGTTAATTGACCCACAGTCCCACATGGTGACATGATATCATTAACGTGACGCGCAAACGAGCGCAAATGTCAAATTCACCATCTTGCCCCCCCCCCCCCCCGCGCGCGGCTGCACATGTTGCCCATACCTAAATCCGCTACTGTGCATATGCAAATGCTGTCAAATGTTTCATTCATGAAGGCAACACTGTCCAGTTAATATCCTGCAAAATCATCCTGTTGTCCCGCACTTTGAGGTTTTTAATGTGGTCACCCTAGCGTGTGCATGCATACACACAGCGTGTCTGGGCGTCCGCTCTCTCGTATGTGAGTGTATCATCTCCCCTACCTGCCCAGCCATTCTGAGATGACGCCCACACAGAAGGAAGAGATCATGCCTCCTATAGAGAAGATGGCTACCGACAGTGACCACAGAGTGGTGAGTGTAGCGGTGGGAATGGGCTCTCCATACCGGTGCACCCATGTAGCATTGTAGTCCGCCTCAATGATCTGGAAAGGCAGGAGAAGAGAGATGAGATGAGACCATGACAAGACAATGAGGAGACAGATGAGCCATCCAATAGAGCTAACATTTTTTCCTTAGTTATAGCAAGAAGACTGTAACCTGGTCCCAGATCTGTTTGTGCTGTCCTAGCATGACAGGGATCATAGGAGTTGGTAAGACAGCACAAACAGATCTGGGACCAGGCCAGGAAGACAACAATGTCAAGACAAAATTGCTTTATGAGCTTTGTTCAATTTGGTTCCGTTAATTGGAGTGTTGTGCATCCTTCCAACACCAGAGTTCTTGGTTTGATTCCCGCATGGCATGGGCCACATATACTGAATCTAGGTAAGTGTATACAAAAGTGTTACTTCCTTGAGATGAATGCTTTGGCAATGGAACAGAGAGAAATGTGCTTTGTGTGAATACTATGACAAACTGTTCTGTGAAGGCCGGGTATAACCACCACTCAATACTATGCGCTTCTTGCCAATATGGTCTATCAAAATGGTCTATCAAAATCAAAAATTCCCAATCATTAATCCCTTACCTAGAATTTAACGCAAATAGATTGTCTTTCAATGGATTGACTTTCAACGAGTAGCACAGTTGAGTCAAGAGGTTCTTTTGGGCCTGAAGGTTTCGCCTGGTGAATAGATGGCACAGGGTTCAAAGTTTTGGCTCATGTGTAAAGAGGTTCAAGGGACCAGGACTCATGACCCGAGAGTACATACCAGCGGGGCCACGTCGGTTGTAAGGCCTCTCTTGTAACACAAGTCACCTGACTAACTCCGTGTGTTCCTCTGTCTGACTCACACCCTGTCTGTATCTAAATACAGATACTATCAGATTCCTAAGAATCTGCCTCAATATACACTGAACAAAAATATAAACGCAGCATGTAAAGTGTTTGTCCCATGTGTCATGAGCTGAAATAAAAGATCCCAGAAATGTTCTATACGCACAAAAAGCTTATTTCTCTCAAATGTTGTGCACAAATTTGTTTAAATCCCTGTTATTGAGCATACCTCCGTTGCCAAGATAATCCATCCACCTGAGAGGTGTGGCATATCAAGAAGCTGATTAAACAGCATGATCATTATACAGGTGCACCTTGTGCTGGGGACAATAAAAGGCCACTGTAAAATGTGCAGTTTTTTCACACAACACAATGCCACAGATGTCTCAACTTTTGAGGGAGCATGCAATAGATGCTGACTGCAGGAATGTCCACCAGAGCTGTTGCCAGAGAATTTAATGTTCATTTCTCTACCATAAGCTGCCTCCAATGCTGTTTTAGAGAATTTGTCAGTACTTCCAACCGGCCTCACAACTGCAGACCACATGTATTGCATTGTGTGGGCGAGCGGTTTGCTGATATCAACGTTGTGAACAGACTGCCCATGGTGGCGGTGGGGTTATGGTATGGGCAGACGTAAGCTATGGACAACAAACACAATTGCATTTTATCAATGGCAATTTGAATGCACATAAATACCGTGACGAGATCCTGAGGCGCATTTTGAGGACCATTTTTTTTAAGGTATCTTTGACCAACAGACGTATATCTGTATTCCCAGTCATGTGAAATCCATAGATTAGGGCCTAATTCATTTATTTCAATTGACAGATTTCCTCATATGAACCGTAACGCAGTAAAATCTTTGAAATTGTTGCATGTGGCGTTTATATTTTTGTTCAGTATATACAGCATGAAACTGATTCTACATTTGATATAATAAACTGTTGATATATGTACCTATATATTTTATGTATAATAGCTGATACACAGTACCCAAGCTAGCACATCAAGTTCTCAGAACCATATGTTTCTTAGAGATTGGTGAGAGCGTGGTTGTTCTATGGTTATTGAGCAAACAACCTTCCCACAACTTTATAGGAATGGTGCAGGATATTTGCTTGCCTTTGGAACATTCTCAGCACATTTATAAAACATTATTTTATTGATATTTCATTACTTTAACAGAACGTTTGATTAAAAGTTCAAACATGGTTACATTTCATTTCAATTTTGGTAACGTTCTAGGAGCTTTCTCCAACTGGTTTGACATTGGGAATGTTGTCAAATTGTTTCAAGAATGTTAAGAAACAACGTTCTTCTGTGGGAATTTCAGTACTTCAGCATAATGTTTCCTACAGGTTTCCTCGTGGTTCTATTTAAAGTCATGTTCTCAAATTGTTCCGAGAATGTTAAGACATTTTTCTATAAAAACTACAAGAACACTTTAGCAAATATTCAGAGAACGCTCTGAGAAGGTTATTTAAAAACGTACATTCCATTCTCATCACCATTCGCATCAACAAAACTCTCTCTATCCTCTATCTCACAGGTGTCAAACTCATTCCACGGGGGGCCGAGTGTCTGCGGGTTTTCGCTCCTCCCTTGTACTTGATTGATGAATTAACATCACTAATTAGTTAGGAACTCCCCACACCTGGTTGTCTAGGGCTTTATTGAAAGGAAAAACCAAAAACCTGCAGACACTAGGCCCTCCGTGGAATGAGTTTGACACCCCTGCTCTATCTTGTTAAGTGTTTTCTGGTGTGTTGTCCACGCTCATTAATTGGCCACTCCTGATCTTAATTAATGAGTGTTTGTCCAGGCTGTATCACATCCGGCCGTGATTGGGAGTCCCATAGGGTGGCACACAATTGGCCCAGCGTCGTCTGGGTTTGGCCGGGGTAGGCCGTCATTGTAAATAAGAATATTTTCTTAACTGACTTGCCTAGTTAAATAAAGGTTAAATAATTTTTTTTTTTTAATGGTTTCATTTGAAATGGTCTCTGTTTTAATACATGGCATGCTAGCCCCATCGTGGTAGCATGGGTACCAGTTTCTTCAGCTAATCCATTCACTGTACTCCATGCCATGTGGCAAAGAGACTGGCCTTTCTGCTATCTTAAAATATGAACATGCTATCATTAATGAGATCAAGGAGAACAGAGGATTTGATGCTGATTCGATCACCCTCACATCTATCCTCCAATCACAACGATTATGCAAATATTCAAATCCTATCACTTTCTCTCCACAAAACACGTTGGTATTTGTTGCTAGCTCAAGTCTAAATTCTCAAAGTAAATACAGTAATTCCAACCACAAAACATCTTAGATTTGATTTTATGCCTCAAAATAGAACCTGCCTAACAGCTAAATGTTTGTTTTTGACTTTATTATAAATTCTAATTCTATTTTCCAGGCACCACATGTTGTAATGGAAAATATTATTTCCAACAACCAATAGGCAAGTTCGCTGTAAATCCAGTGTATATTGAATGTTGTAGACTGCCAAAAGGCCAGTCTCTTTGGCAATGACTGTCACGTTCTGACCTTAGTTCTTTTGTTATTTCTTTGTTTTAGTATGGTCAGGGTGTGAGTTGGGTGGGTTATCTATGTTCGTTTTTCTATGTTGGTTTTTTCGTTTGGCCTGGTATGATTCTCAATCAGAGGCAGGTGTCGTTAGTTGTCTCTGATTGAGAATCATACTTAGGTAGCCTTTTTCTACCTGGGTTTTGTGGGTGGTTATTTTCCGTGTCAGTGTTTGTCCCACACGGAACTGTTTCGGTTTGTATTTCACTGATTGTTTTGTTTCTGTGTTCGTTTGTATTATTAAAATATATTATGGACACATACCACGCTGCGCATTGGTCTGACATTTCTTACTCCTCGTCAGAGGAGGACGAAGAAAACCGTTACAATGACAAGGAGTGGAATGTTAGCTACAGAGACTGGTATTCAGACTACCATCCTGGTGGCTCAGTGGACTCATTCCATGGCTAGAGAACATTAGATTACAGGTTTGAATCTCACTTATACTGTGCCACAATAAAAAAGATATGTGTTTGCATTATTAATGCCTAAGGAAATACATTCCCATGTGTCCTATCTGTGCTTGGATTTCAAAACCCAAAATAAGCTAGCAGTGTTATTAAAAGTCTTGTTGAAACATTCAGTAAAAGTTTTAAGGAAGTTATAAAAAAAACTCCAAATAACCTATCATTTTGTTCTCAGAGCATTAATAAAACCTACAGGAAAACTTTCAAGGAACTAGAGTAAAACATTCTTAGAACCTCCCTGCTACCTAAAACTAAATGTTCCCAGAACTGTATACATTTTCACTTCTGTTCTCAGAATGTTTAAAAAAAATTCAGTTTAACCGGTCAGGAAACAACCAATGTGAAACCAAAAACATACGTTCTCACAACTTCCAAGAAACCAAATGTGCTAGCTGGGTATGTTTCAATGTATTTGATGTAAACTCAGAAAGAAAAAAAAAGTCCTCTCACTGTCAACTGTGTTTATTTTCAGCAAACTTAACATGTTTAAATATTTGTAAGAACATAAGACATAAACTGAACAACTTCCACAGACATGTGACTAACAGAAATGGAATAATGTGTCCCTGAACAAAGGGGGGGTCAAAATCAAAGTAACAGGTCAAAATCAAAGTAACAGTCAGTATCTGGTGTGGCCACCAGCTGCATTAAGTACTGCAGTGCATCTCCTCCTCATGGACTGCACCAGATTTCCCAGTTCTTTCTGTGAGATGTTACCCCACTCTTCCACAAAGGCACCTGCAAGTTCCCAGACATTTCTGGGGGGAATGGCAATAGCCCTCACCCTCCGATCCAACAGGTCCCAGGCGTGCTCAATGGGATTGAGAGCCGGGCTCTTCGCTGGCCATGGCAGAACACTGACATTCCTGTCTTGCAGGAAATCACGCACAAAACGAGCAGTACGGCTGGTGGCATTGTCATGCTGGAGGGTCATGTCAGGATGAACCTGCAGGAAGGGTACCACATGAGGGAGGAGGATGTCTTCCCTGTAATGCACAGCTTTGAGATTGCCTGCAATGATAACAAGCTCAGTCTGATGATTCTGTGACACATCGCCCCAGACCATGACGGACCATCCACTTCCAAATCGATCCCGCTCCAGAGTACAGGCCTCGGTGTAACGTTCATTCCTTTGATGATAAACGCGAATCCGACCATCACCCCTGGTGAGACAAAACCGCGACTCGTCAGTGAAGAACACTTTTTGCCAGTCCTGTCTGGTCCATCAACGGTGGGTTTTTGCCCGTAGGCGACGTTGTTGCCGGTGATGTCTGGTGACAGGCCTACAAGCCCTCAGTCCAGCCCTCAGTTACAACAGGCCTACAAGCCCTCAGTCCAGCCTCTCTCAGCCTATTTCGGACAATCTAAGCACTGATGGAGGGATTGTACGTTCCTGGTGTAACTCGGGCAGTTGTTGTTGCCATCCTGTACCTGTCCCGCAGGTGTGATGTTCGGATGTACCGATCCTGTGCAGGTGTTGTTACACGTGGTCTGCCACTGCGAGGACGATCAGCTGTCCGTCCTGTCTCCCTGTAGCCCTGTTTTAGGTGTCTCACAGTGCGGACATTGCAATTTATTGCCCTAGCCACATCTGCAATCCTCATGCCTCCTTGCAGCATGCCTAAGGCACGTTCACGCAGATGAGCACAGACCATGGGCTTCTTTATTTTGGTGTTTTTCAGAGTCAGTAGAAAGGCCTCTTTAGTGTCCTACGTTTTCATAACTGTGACCATAATTGCCTACCGTCTGTAAGCTGTTAGTGTCTTAACGACCGTTCCACAGGTGCATGTTCATTAATTGTTTATGGTTCGTTGAACATGCATGAGAAACAGTGTTTAAACCCTTTACAATGAAGATCTGTGAAGTTATTTGGATTTTTACGAATTATCTTTGAAAGACAGTCCTGAAAAAGGGACATTTCTTTCTTCTGAGTTTATGATTGCTGATGTATGTTCCATTATATTTGATGCATGTTAGCTGATATATTCTAATATCTTTTATTTCTGTTACATCAAATATATTATAACATATATTAGCTATGTTAGCTGATATATGTTCTAATATATTTGGTGTATGTTAGCTAAGATATGATCTGCTATATTTGATGTATTAGTAATTAGCTGATATATGTTCTGATATATGCCACTGCCACATCAGAACCCCATGACCACCAAACCACAAGTAAAGCCCCCTTATGAGGGAGGGGCTTTACGACAGTGAATCTAAGAGATTGTCTAGATTGCAGCGGGAGCATCTAACTATATAATGTTCAGGGAGGCTGTACGTGCACTATGGTGTGTTTCTCTCCGAACGCGACACCGCCCG
Source organism: Salvelinus fontinalis (assembly GCF_029448725.1). Taxonomy (NCBI): domain Eukaryota; kingdom Metazoa; phylum Chordata; class Actinopteri; order Salmoniformes; family Salmonidae; genus Salvelinus; species Salvelinus fontinalis. The sequence goes on from NC_074700.1 coordinate 8,757,005, forward strand.
CCCTTGTCTGTGTCACAGCGTGAAGCCTCAACAAACCTTGTGAGTGTCGCCCTAAAAAAAGCCCAAAATAGACCCTCTTTCCCATGGCACCAGAATCGTTGCCTTAAACACCTCTGCCTCCGATTTCACCCGTGACTGTTAAAGGATATCTGAGATGTGGGGGGGTGAAGTGCAGGAATGGGGGTAGATAGATGTGTGAACTGTGCAGGCTTGCGGATGGGTGAGGAGGGCGAGGAGGCAGGGTGAGGGGTGAGGTTTGGGGGTATTTTTTGGCAACGCTGTGTGTTTCCTCATGCGGCTCGTGTTGACATTACTCAGATGCTCCCCTGGCCACTCTCTCTTCTGCTCTTTCCCTCTCTTGGGAGGGAAATTTATTCAAGCGCTATTCACTACATAAAGAATATCAAAGCGCTTTAAAGCAACACAAAAAAAGACAAGCAATTTAGAAATCAACAACGTCATTCATGAGATGGTAGATCATGAGAGGGTTGGAAAGTTCATGGCTTGAGTGACCATTGGAGGGAGGTGGTCAAATGAGATGAACAATAAAAAATAAAAATTTCATGCAATTCTACTCAGTTTACTCTTCCCTCACCCTTGACCCATCCCCCTCTACTTTCTTCACAGCCTCAGCAAACGACACCTTCTGCACTACTCTGACTCTGGCCACTTCAACCTGCCTCTCTCGCACCGGACACTTCCGATCCCCAGCGGCATGGTCACCCCTACAGTTAACCCACACAACCTTATCCACTGAAACTACACAATCTTCTGTCCCTTGCCTTCCTGCACACTTCCCGCATCTTGGAATCTCCTTCCTACACACTGACATGACCATAAACATGGCACCTTAAACAACACAGTGGATTCAGCACAAAAGCTCTAATAGGATAACTGATATATCCTAACATAACTTTAATTAATCAGTTGGATGGGCATTTGATTTCTATAAGCGGCAAGTTTTTTTCTCACGGGACCTCCTGTTGCAGCAAACCGCTCGCCCACAAGACACCGGACACGCTGTCTGCCATCTGATCTGCCCGGCACAGTTGAAACCGGGATTCACTTTTCCAGCGTGCCACTGGGCATTGAAAGTGAGTATTTGCCCACTGAAGTCAGTTACAACGCTGAACTACAGTCAGGTCAAGACCCTGGTGAGGACGACGAGCACACAGTGCATTCGGAAAGTATTCAGACCCCTTGACTTTTTCCACATTTTGTTACGTTACAGCCTTATTCTAAAATTGATTAAATTGATTCATTGATTAAAACAGTTTTTTTAAAATATTTTTTTAATTGAAAATAAAAACCGCAAATGTTATTTATCACATGCTCCGAATACAACAGGTGTAGACCTTTGTCTTGCTCACATTCAGGTAGAGGTTGTTGTCCTGGCACCACACTGCCAGGTCTATGACCTCCTCCCTATAGGCTGTCTCATTGTTGTCGCTGATCAGGCCTACCACTGTGTTGTCAGCAAACTTAATGTTGGAGTCGTGTTTGACCACGCAGTCGTGGGTGAACAGGAAGTACAGGAGGGGACTAAGCACGCACCCCTGAGGGGCGCCAGTGTTGCGGATCAGTGTGGCAGATGTGTTGTTGCCTAGCCTTACCACCTGGGGGAGGCCCGTCAGGAAGTCCAGGATCCAATTGCAGAGAGATGTGTTTAGTCCCAGGGTCCTTAGCTTAGTGATGAGCTTTGTGGGCACTATGGTGTTGAATGCTGAGCTGAAGTCAATGAACACCATTCTCACATAGGTGTTCCTTTTGTCCAGGTGGGAAAGGGCAGAGTTGAATGCGATTGAGAATGCGTCATCTGTGGATCTGTTGGGGCGGTTTGCAAATTGGAGTGGGTCTAGGGTTTCCGGGATGATGGTGTTTCTTATAAGAGTCCAGATTAGTGTTCCGCTCCTTGAAAGAGGCAGCTCTAGCCTTTAGCTCGGTGCGGTTCACTGTAATCCATGGCTTCTGTTTGGGATATGTATGTATGGTCACTGTGAGGACAACGTCGTCGATACACTTATTGATAAAGCCGGCAACTGAGGTGGTATACTTCTCAATGCCATTGGATAAATCCCGGAACAAATTCCAGTCTGTGCTAGCAAAACAGTCCTGTAGTGCGCGTCATTCCGTATCATTCCGTATTGAGCGAGTCACTGGTACTTCCTGATTTTGTTTTTGCTTGTACGCAGTAATCAGGAGGATAGAATTATGGTCAGATTTGCCAAATGGATGACGAGGGAGAGCTTTGTATGTGTCTCTGTGTGTGCAGTAAAGGTGGTCTAGAGTTTTTTTCCCCCTTTAGTTGCACATGGTGACATGCTGGTCAAAATTTGGTAAAATGGATTTAAGTTTTCTTGCATTAAAGTCCCCGGCCACTAGGAGTGCCACTACTAGATGTGCATTTTCTTGTTTGCTTATGGCCTTATACAGCTCGTTGAGTGTGGTCTTAGTGCCAGCTTTGGTTTATGGTGGTAAATAGACAGTTTTGAATAATATAGATGACAACTCTCTTGGTAGATAGTGTGGTCTACAGCTTATCATGAGGTACTCTACCTCAGGCGAGCAATACCTCGAGACTTCTTTAAAATTAGAAATTGACTTGGCTGTGTGCTTAGGGTCACTGTCCTGTTGGAAGGTGAACCTTCGCCCTAGTCTGAGGTCCTGAGGGCTCTGGACCAGGTTTTCATCAAGGATCTCTCCGTACTTTGCTCCATTCATCTTTCCCTCGATCCTGACTAGTCTCCCAGTAACTGCAGCTGAAAAACATCCCCACAGCACCACCATGCTTCACCTTAGTGATGGTGCCAGGTTTCCTCCAGACATGACGCTTAGCATTCAGGTCAAAAAGGGAAATCTTAGTTTCATCAGACCAAAGAATCTTGTTTCTCATGGTATGAGTCCTTTAGTTGCCTTTTGGCAAAATCCAAGCGGGCTGTCATGTGCCTTTTACTGAGGGGTGACTTCCATCTGGCCACTCTACCATAAAGGCGTGATTGGTGGAGTGCTGCAGAGATGCTCTCCCATCTCCACAGAGGAACTCTAGAGCTCCGTCAGAGTGACCATTGGGTTCTTGGTCACTTCCCTCCAATGAAGTTGCAGAAACATGTCAAGGATGGTCAATGGAAACAGGATGCGCCTGAGCTCAATTTCGAGTCTCATAGCAAAGGATCTGAAGACTTATGTAAATAAGGTATTTCTGTTTTTTATTTATAATACATTTGCACAAATTTCTAAAAACCTGTTTTTGATTCCTCATTATGGGTTATTGTGTGTAGATTGATGAGATTATTATTATTTTTTAATCCATTTTAGAATAAGGCCGTAATTTAACAAAATGTGGAAAAAGTTAAGGGATCTGAATACTTTCCGAATGCACTGTTCGTAGCCCATGTATCTGATGATGTCTGTCCCAAAAAAAGTATGATATGCCATACTCCTTTTTGTCCAGACAGCATCAATTACATGGTCTACACATACTGAGGCAGAGGAGCGCTGTTTCGCTCGCTCGGATGCTTTATCTGAGATTGATGCTGCTTTCTATCGGCGCGGGTCTCGGTCAAATAAATGATCAATATTTCAAATTTTCAACCTCATGGTGCCATGGCAACAGTATGCATGTTTTAGTCATCCTAAAGGTATTAATTCCCAGATCAGCTCTTAAATTCCCAGATCAGCTCGTATGTGATAACTTTTTAGTTCCTTAAATGTGCTGAGAATGTTCCAAAGCCAAGCGACTATCATGCACCATTCCCAGAAAGTTGAGGGAACGTTTTATTCAAAACCACCATAGGACGGGCCTCCCGGGTGGCGCAGTGGTCTAGGGGACTGCATCGCAGTGCTAACTGCGCCACCAGAGTCTCTGGGTTCGCGCCCAGGCTCTGTCGCAGCCGGCCGCGACCGGGAGGTCCGTGGGGTGACGCACAATTGGCATAGCGTCGTCCGGGTCAGGGAGGGTTTGGCCGGTAGGGATATCCTTGTCTCATCGCGCTCCAGCGACTCCTGTGGCGGGCTGGGCGCAGTGCGCGCTAACCAAGGGGGCCAGGTACACAGTGTTTCCTCCGACACATTGGTGCGGCTGGCTTCCGGGTTGGAGGCAGTGCGGCTTGGTTGGGTTGTGCTTCAGAGGACGCATGGCTTTCGACCTTCGTCTCTCCCGAGCCCGTACGGGAGTTGTAGCGATGAGACAAGATAGTAATTACTAGCGATTGGATACCACGAAAATTGGGGAGAAAATGGGATAAAAAAATAATAATAATTTAAAAATAATAATAATTTAAAAAAACACCAAAGGACAACCACACTCTCACAAAGTTCTAAGAAATATATGCTTCTCAGAACATTATGTGCTAGCTGGGTTGTTCATGCAGGAGCTACAGACTCCAGTAGAAAGAGCTTAGCCAACTGTCTTCCATGATGAAAAGGCAAGATGGAGCTAACAGATATGGCAGCTCTGCTTCTAGTTCCTAAGCAACTTTGCAGTATTTAGTTATTTCTTACATTATTAGCCCAGAATAGTTTTTGTGTTATTACATACAGCCGGAAAGAACTTTGGTATATCAGAGCGGCAGTAACTCACCAGCATTATGACCAGGAATACAACTTTTCCAAATTGGATCATTTGTTCGTACCCCCCAGGGCAATTCAACTTATTCCAGAGGCTGCTCCAAAACACAGCCGGCGGAGAAGAGGTATTCAGAGTAGACTTCTAGTCCGACTCGGTAGGCGGGCACACCATCCACCGCTTCCGAGTATATTACTCGCTAATGTTCAGTCTCTGGATAATAAAGTAGACGAGCTCAGGGCTAGGATCTCCTTCCAGAGAGACATCAGGGATTGTAACATACTCTGTTTCACGGAAACATTGTTCTCTCTGTATATAATGTCCCAGTTCATACTGCCAGCTGGGTTCTCAGTACATCGCACAGATATGAATAAAGAACTCTCCGGGAAGAAGAAAGGCGGGGGTGTATGTTTCATAATTAACTACTCATGGTGTGATTGTGATAACATACAGAAACTCAAGTCCTTTTGTTCACCCGACCTAGAATACCTCACAATCAAATGCCGACCATATTTTTACCTCCCAAGATAATTCTCTTATAGTCACAGCTTGTATATACCCCCTCAAGCCGATACCACAACGGCCCTCAAAGAACTACACTGGACTTTATGCAAACTGGAAACCACATATCCTGAGGACGCATTTATTGTAGCTGGGGATTTTAACAAAGCTAATTTGAGGAAAATGCTACCAAAGATCTATCAACACATTGATGGTAGTACTCGAATAACATTGACAAATACACAGACACGGTGACTGAGTTAATCAGGAAGTGTATAGGAGATGTTGTACCCACTGTAACTATTAAAACCTACCCAAACCAGAAACCGTGGATAGATGGCAACATTCACGCAAAACTGAAAGTGTGAACCACAGCATTTAACCATGGCAAGGTGACTGGGAATATGGCAGAATACAAACAGAGTAGTTATTCCCTCCATAAGGCAATCAAACAGACAAAATGTCAGTACAGAGACAAAGTGTAGTCACAATTCAAAGGCTCAGACACAAGACGTATGTGGCAGGGTCTACAGACAATCACGGACTACAGAGAGAAAACCAGCTACATCGCGGATACCAACGTTTTGCTTCCGGACAAGCTAAACACCTTCTTTGCCCACTTTGAGGATAACATAGTGCCACCGACGTGGCCCACTACCAAGGACTGTGTGTTCTCCTTCTCGGTAGCCGTCTTGAGTAAGACGTTAAAGCTTGTTAACCCTCCCAAAGCTGCTAGCCCAGACGGCATCCCTAGCCGCGTCCTCAGACAATGCGCAGACCAGCTGGCTGGAGTGTTTATGGACATATTCAATATTTCCCTATCCCAATCTGCTGTCCCCACTTGCTTCAAGATGTCCACCATTGTTCCTGTACCCAAGAAAGCAAAGGTAACTGAACTAAATTACTATTGCACCGTAACACTCACTTCTGTCATCATGAAGTGCTGTGAGAGGCTGGTTAAGGATCATATCACCTCTACCTTACCTGACATCCTAGACCCACTTCAATTTGCTTACCGCCCTAATAGATCCACAGACGATGATCGCCATCGGGCTGCACACTGCGCTATTCCATCTGGACAAGAGGAATACCTATGTAAGAATGCTGTTCATTGACTATAGCTTAGCATTCAACACCATAGTATCCTCCAAACTCATCATTAAGCTCGGGGTCCTGGGTCTGAACCTCACCCTGTGATGGGCCGCCCCCAGGTGGTGAAGGTAGGAAAGAACACCTCCACTTCACTGATTCTCAACACAGGGGCCCCACAAGGGTGTGTGCTCAGCCCCCTCCTGTACTCCATGTTCGCCACGCATGCCTCCACCTCAATCATCAAGTTTGCAGACGGCACAACAGTAGTAGGCCTGGTTACCAACAATGACGAGACAGCCTACAAGGAGGAGGTGAGGGCCCTGGGAGTGTGGTGCCAGGAAAATAACCTCTCACTCAATGTAAACAAAACAAAGCAGCTGATCGTGGACTTCAGGAAACAGCAAAGGGAGCACGCCACTATCCACATCGACGGGACCACAGTGGAGAAGGTGGAAAGCTTCAAGTTCCTCGGCATAAACATCACTGACAATCTGAAATGGCTAACCCACACAGACAGTGTGGTGAAGGCGCAACAGCGTCTCTTCAACCTCAGGAGACTGAAGAAAATTTGCCTTGGCCCCTAAATCCCTAACAAACTTTTACAGTTGCACAATTGAGAGCATCCTTTCGGGCTGTATCACCGCCTGGTACGGCAACTGCACCGCCCACAACCACAGGGCTCTCCAGAGGGTGGTGCGGTGTGCCCAACGCATCACCGGGGGCAAACTACCTGCTCTCCAGGACACCTACAGCACCCGATGTCACAGGAAGATCATCAAGGACATCAACCACCTGGGCCACGGCCTGTTCACCCCGCTATCATCTAGAAGTCGAGGTCAGTACATGTGCATCAAAGCTGGGACCGAGAGACTGAAAAACAGCTTCTATCTCAAGGCTATCAGACTGTTAAATCGACATCACTAGTCGGCTTCCTCCCGGTTACGCACCCTTCACCTTAGAGGCTGCTGCCCTATATAAATTACATGGAATCACTGGCCACTTTTATAATGGAACACTAGTCATTTTAATAATGTTTAAATAATGTTTACATACTGCTTTACTCATCTCAAATGTATATACTGTATTGTATTCTACTGTATTTTAGTCAATGCCACTCCAACATTGCTTGATCTAATATTTATATATTTCTTAATTCCATTCTTTAACTTTTAGATGTCTGTGTATTGTTGTGATTGTTAGATACTACTGCACTGTTGGAGCTAGGAACACAAGCATTTCGCATGTGTATGTCACCAATAACATTTGATTTGATACCAAACATGCCCCCTGACAACATTCTAATTGGGATTCTATTAGAATTTAACGGTCTTGAATGTACTGTAACTTTTGGTGCCAAAGTGGGCCTGATTTTGCCAGAATCTGTATATCTATGGCACTGGTTAAAGGGAAAACTAGTATGGTTCTGGAGATAATAAATATAAGGTTAAAAAGTGGTGGAATTTCCCTTTAATGAAATTGCAAGTTGGTCTTACCTTCTGAGGTGCATTGATGACGCCGATATTGTATCCAAACTGAAAGGAGCCCAATACAGCAGTGAACACTGAGAGAGCAAGGGTTCCAGTCACTGTCTGTAGTGGACACACACAAGAGGAAGACAACACTTCTGTTATTATGGTGAAATTGTGTGGTTGCTTGCAGAGCCATATATTTAGATTTAAATATGTGTTTCTGGTTGTTCATAAAGGGAAACGAGGACTGTGGGATTGTGCCCATTGGAGAGGGATATAGAGCGGATGGATAACCTAGAAAGGCATGGTTTGTTGCAAAAACAACCTAACCCCCCCAGACACACACGCAACAGCCTCTCTAATATCCACTATTTATAACTGTGATACCAATGAGAAAGGATCCTTCTAGCTGTGTCCAGGACTTAACTGTGTATCATGTGATTGGGTGACTGAACGCTGAGTTCCATCCTAGTTCCCGTCTAGGTTGAAGATGACAATATATATACAGTATATAAAGCCCACAGGCACCTGTTGCCATGGTGACTGACAGCTTGGGGCTCTGGGAGAGACTGACCAGGCTTTCCTAGTGCTTACATCTGTTTACCTTCAACACAGCAAGCTGACTGGCTCCAGCAGTCATCCCAACATACCACTGAATTCACAATAGTTAAACATGGGCTGTAATGCACAGTTACTTAGTTCTTATCCGATATTAACTAGATAGGGTTAACAGTTTCCTTCTCCAAAAATGTTATCGATATGTTATGTTATTAATGAAAACATATACATGGTGTTCACTGTTTTGTTTTATCTAAACTATACAAGACTCTGCAAAGCATTTCCCCTCTGAGGACATCATTCTATTCTGAAAAATTGTAGAACGGTCCATTAATAAATGTCCCAATGTGTGTGCATATTACATTAGAATCCTACACCTGGTTGAGTTTGTGTAGGAGGTGTGTCTGTCTGTGTTGCTGTGACATGATGACCTTGCAGTGTTGAGTACCCAGACAGGGTGTGTTTTGTCAACATAAAAGCAAAACAAAGGTAAAGTGTGTGCATGTGTTTGTCTAAGCAGTGGCGTAAAGCAACAAAGTAAAAATACTTTGAAGTACTTAAGTTGTTTTTTGGAGTATCTGTACTTTACTTCTTATATTTTTGACAACTTGTACTTTTACTCCACTACATTCCTAAAGAAAATATGTACTTTTTACTCCCATATAGTTTCCCTGACACCAAAAAGTACTTGTTACATTTTGAATGCTTAGCAGGACAGGAAAATGGTACAATTTACACACTTATCAAGAGAGAACATGTGGTCATCCCTACTGCCTCTGATCTGGCGGACTAACTTAACACAAATGCTTAGTTTGTAAATGATTTCTGAGTGTGGCTCTGGCTATTCGTAAATAAAAAAGTAAATTGTGCAGTCTGGTTTGCTTAATATAATGAATTGATTTATAGTATTTACTTTCACTTTTGATACTTAAGTATATTTTAACAATTCCATTTGCTTTTGATACTTAAGTACATTTAAAACCAAATAATTTTTGACTTTTACTCAAGTAGTATTTTACTGGGTGACTTTGCACTCTACTTGAGTCATTTTCTATGTAGTTTACTTTTACTCAAGTATGACAATTGGGTACTTTTTCAGCCACTGTGTGTGTGTGTTAGTGTTTGTGTTAAAAAGGCCCTTATAGACCATGATTGACCTGCCAACGAACCAATCCCTGCTCCTGTGTGTCCTCTAATTACCTTGCTGGGGCCCGCCTACTGTGCGTGGCTAATCTGATAAAGTGGGGGATATGGTGTTTGTACTTGTTTGTGTGCTAGGCTAATAATTTGGTAACATGACCTGCCTAGCCTGCTACATGTTTGTAGCCCACTGCGAATCATAGTGATGACTACATGGGGGCTGTTCAGTCTGATGCCATTGTCTCACACTTTGGCTCTTATTGTGCAGATATAGTGCATAATTAACTGGTATAATTGTATGCTACAATGATGGTGCCTTTCCCACATGTTGGTTATTTCCAGGCCCAGTGCTTGATCTGAGTCCTATAGCATACCTGGCTAATGCTCGCTTCAGACCCTACCTGGGTCTGTTTACTATTTAACCATAATGTTTGTGATTCAGGCACTGCAATATTATGCATGTTTTATCTTTATAGTGTGCAATTGAGAACATTATTTAGTTTAACTTGTGATACAGTAATGAGTATACATGTAAGCCTAACTTTTCATGTTTCATTTAGATTTCCATTTCTCTTTCCTCCTAGAAACCACACACCCTGTTGAATAAATACCCAAAGTGAAATGGAGTGCCTTGTGGTGACAAAACAATCTGTCCTGACAGCCTTTGGCTCTGTTGCCCGACGTCCCTGTGGTCCTTCAGACATCCCCGAATCTAGTGTTTAGTAGAGGTTGTCCAGACACGTCCTGTTTTTTGTGTGCCCGAGAGACCCACGTTGTACAAAAAAAAGAACCTAAGGGTCGTGTTCCATTTCACGTCATAGAATGGGCTTTACAACATTTCAACTGTAGCCTGCATATGTAGAACATATTGGGAAATACATATTGGGAAAGAAATGGGCTGATGTTAAGACATTGTTTTCATTGTCTCCAATTCTCTGAAGTGCATTTTCTTGATGTTCTTTTCTATTTTGCCACAAACTATGAGCAGGAAGAAAAATACAAAGATGCTGCAATTCTGATTATATTCTTGAATATATGTACTAGTTTAATAGTGTTTTTAGTATGAGCTGTGGTATGTAACACAAACCGGTGGAACTGGGTCACCTACCAACCCATATTCATCTCAGCCCTGACCTGTAAGCGGTATCTCCTGGTCAAGGTCACTATAGGACAAATAAGGGCTCACATATTTTGACAATCTTCCTGAAAGTAGAACGTTTGTTAGAGCCATATATTTAGAGGGTCTGGCCTACTTTTAGAATGTGAAAGTCTAATTTTAGACATTCAGTTACATAGCATTATTTAAATATTCCCCATGTAACGTTATTGGGGTTCTAAATGTAAATGCTCACAATGCCGATTCTGATGGATGAATAGCAATTGCTATAATTATTCTAATAGCACGTTTCATTCGCGAAAATTAGTTTAGATTTTTAATATTCCATATCTCACTGACAGTTGTCTGTATTCTGATTTCACATCTCAACATTTCACAGCTGCAAAGTGGTATTAGGCTAAAGTTAGTCACCATTTTCTCAGATTACATAAATTTGTCAAAGGCGTTCATATGAACCAGTCACTTCGTCAGGTGTGGAAGAGTCATCCCTCGCCTGAGATAAGAAAGTGAAAGGGGATGAGAATGAAGAGATAAAGAGGCAACTTTTAGCTGGGTGGAGATATGAATTAGCCTATTGTAAAAGTTCTTAATGGATCTTTAAAATATGGATTAATAATGTAAACAATGTATGTATTTAATGGATATGTATACTTTAATAGACTTTTTATAAATAAAATATACATTTTCATTCACACATGCAAAGACATGGGTTAGGCTGCTGAAAATCGGTCTCAATAGGCTATAACCTATGCGTAAATTCTACTTCATGCATCAGAGGCTACTCGTTGTTAGTGAGCATGAAAACATTTCATATTTTCATATAAAAACGAGTAATGTTGACAATACCTCCACTCCAAGTTGCTGAAACCCAGGAGGCATGGCTTTGACCGCGCGAGACACCAATTACAGTCCGTGACAGTTGTCCCGCTCCCCCACGCGCACTCCCAACTGGACACGACGTGAAAAACCTCACTTGGAATATGGATAATAAGCCTGGCAGTTGTATTAAATGTTGACCGGTAAAGTCAAATCCAAGACAAGTATTGAAACACAAGTGAAAAGCGACAAAGTTGCAATAGTTCAAAAGTTTTAACTCTGCGTCTCCTCGCTTTGAAGTTTGTGGCGAGTCCGGGTCTACCTTGGATAGAATGACATTGGCGCACACCTCTCTTGGTATGTTCTAAATGAGAGAGGGAGGGGTGACTGGAGGGAGTTTCAGCCGTCACAGAGGTCGTCTTTTGCGGCAAGATGAAAGCAGGAGCTGTATTGACCTTATTCACCATTGGCTGAAGTCAAGAGGAGTGTTATCTGTACACAGAACGGCCACTGTGATTCCTACTAGGTTTGCACCGTGGCCCTTTCAAATTCCATAAGTCGCCTTTTAAATATTGGACATATGTAAGTATGTGAAAAAGGACCAATCATGTGATGAATCAAGCAGTTGTTAAAAGCACTATAAAAAGTGCAGTAGGCTAGTTGGTCTAATTTTTAAGTATTCCCTCACTCTTATTAAACCTTATGTGACGTTTTGCACCACCAAGAAGAGTGGTTACAATTGGATGAAATGCAATTGAAGAGGATATTTCATTTTATTGATTAGATTGATACCTGGCAGAAAAAATGTAAATCTATGAAAAAGGGACTGCCCAGATTTGTTGGCCACTGCGCTGCAGGGAATTACCTGCAAAGGTTGAACGCCTGGACTGTTGGAGATGATATGGAACTCAAGCCAATGTCCATCACCACCAATCTGGACTTATGACTCAACACTTCTTCCGGACAGCCTGGGGCTTGTCTGCATTGGACTGGCTCCCATTGTCTGTCTTTTCTGCAGTCCTAAATTCTTTTGCTGTTTTAGAACACATGCCAAAGGGGTCATGCTCCCCACCAGTACACTGCAGCGAGCTCACCCCATCCACTACAACCCCCCCCCCCCCCCCAAAATATGAATTCCCAAGGCAACAGGTGGGCCCTAAATTGGGAACATACCACTTGGGGACATACCACTTGGGGACAGCAAGCAGGTGTGGATTAGGAGGTGTGCCTCAGAAGGGGTGGTGAGGGGCAAGGTAAGACCTGCCAAAAACACAATGGAAAAATGTCTGGTCTAGACACAATCCAACTTGCGCTCTCCCTCACCCCCTGTGAACACACCCCCAACTCACACCACTCTCTCTTCCTCCTCACCCCTCCCCTCCCTCCATTCATCCCTCCCTCTCTCCCTTTATCTACTCTGATCTAAGGCACAGATTGAGAAAGAGGGGCTGAACCTGACACCACCTTCCAAAGCCAGGGCCCCAGGCCAGTGAGTCATGTGTATGGCCCACACTAAATGAGGAAGAAACTCTATACCAGGAGAACAGTGGCCCAAGGACTCCAAACCACTAGACCACATAGCATGAGGGTATTAGGCATCCATGGACAGACACGCTGATGTATAATACCTGTTAAAACCAACTGAACTAGCCCAAACAAAGAGAAACTCTAGTTGTGAGTGTCAAAAATATATAGGGGGATGATGCACACACATGTACACATCAGTGCTTAATTTGTAAATCAGGTGGTGCCGGAACAAAAAGTGTGCAGGAGAGGAGGGTGACCTGGGGCTCTCTGAGGTACTGGTAAATCACCTTCATTATAAAGCATTGCATGCATTGCATTTCATCACATTTGTGTAGTGGTCTAGACTAGTGTCGTGACTTTAGTTTCATTAATCTCATGACTGTTATTTATCTAATCAACTAGCTATGTTTAATTGTTACCCGATTAAATTAATCATGTAACAATTAACTCATTAGGATCTGGGGCACCACGAGTGGTTCTTTAAAGAGTTATCATCTCCCAAATTAAACTCTAAAAGGTCTTTACCAATCATATCCATAAACACTTATTAATCATAACCTCGTATCATATCATCATTCTGAACAGTCGTAACCTCCTGCATCTGCAAAAACCCCAGCCTTGCATTTGATTCAGTTTCACGCACATTGGTTTCATTATTTATTTACTATCTAACTAAATGGTAACACAGGAATAATTAATACATTAGAAACAGGTCCCTAGCGGACTGACACAATATGGTGGCTTGTTACAAAAGACATGGATATGGCGAGAGACAGAGACACTTAATATTGGTACTTTAGAATCCACTCATAGTAATCATATACTTGCACATGAACCGCCACCCGTGTGGAGTAAGAAATCATGAATTAATGTCTTGGTTCTTTGTGTATTTCTGTCGGAACCAGTCCTTCTTGGAAAGGGTGTTGGACCTTTTCGCGATACGCTTTTAAGGCTCTGATTGTCCAAAAGGGGTCCCCACCCATCTCATACTGTTGCTCTCCTCTGCAGTTGCCCGGCATCCGGTGACCCGCTATGTAGTCCCGAAAAGAACTACAGAGCTCACTCTGCTTCCACTCGCTCTGGAAGATGATTCTTTGAAGATAGGCTAGCCAGCAGTGTTGATCGTTCTCAGTGGGGTGATGAGAGTAGCGCATTACGGTGATTTGAGAAGAGTAGTAGAATGGTCCCACTTAAATTCCCTTTTTCTAGATAAATCAGCCATACCAGTGATTGTCTGGGATGTGACTCATTTCTACCTTGTGTTGAGATTTTGGACTTCAAACCACTTTGGACGTTAGCTGCAGCTCGACACCTCTCTGGTCTGATATGTTAATTCTTAACCCATCATTTTATACAGTTTGTTCAAAAGGAGCGGTTCGTGAGGCTGACACGCTCTCTGACCTCACTCAAGGGGGCGGTGACTACTTACTTGTACAAATGTCACGTTCCTGACCTATTTCTGTTAGTTTGTTGTATGTGTTAGTTGGTCAGGACGTGAGTTTGGGTGGGCATTCTATGTTTTCTGTTTCTATGTTGGTTTAGGGTTGCCTGGTATGGCTCTCAATTAGAGGCAGGTGTTTGGCGTTTCCTCTAATTGAGAGTCATATTTAGGTAGGTTGTTTCACAGTGTTCGTTGTGGGTGGTTGTCTCCTGTGTTAGTGTTTGTTGCACCATACGGGACTGTTTCGTGCGTTCTTCGTTTTATGTAGTCATTTTTCCTGTTGTGCGTTCTTCGTGTTTTATGTAAGTTCGTATGTTCAGGTTTGTCTACATTCGTTTTGTTATTTTGTTAATTATTTCAAGTGGTTTCGTTTTGTGTTTTTCCCGTCTTGTTTAATTAAAATTATGTAATTTCAAAACGCTGCGCCTTGGTTCAATCCATGCTCCTCCTCTTCGGATGAAGAGGAGGAGGAACACCTTTACAACAAAGTTATAGAAACAATTTCGCATCGGATGGACACTTCACACATACAGTGTGTGTACTTTTCAAGTAACAGTATTTCCATTTATAACCCTTTTTATGACATCACAAAATAACAACCAAACAACATTAGTGGTCTTTGGGTCTCCTCTGACCATTTCCCACATTGTCTGTTAGAAATATCTTTCCAGTATTTGCTTTAGAACGTGTTAAGAGTTTGGGCGGGAAAATGTCTGTGAAACAAAGGCACATTCCTGTGTGAATTTGGATAGGGAGATGGCTGAATGTTCATGTCCTTGATTTGCAACAGGGTTTGAGCTGTCAACCCCCCGCCAGTTCCCTCCTCCCCCCTCTGTGGGTGGGAGAGGGTCTGGTTGAAGTAATTTATTGCCAAGCTGATCTGACCTATTTGGATCCTTACAGGACAGTCATGACAGTAGAGTAGACTCGCTTGCAGAATTTTTTTTGTAGCCTAGGGCCCGGAAAAATTGGGCCTTTTTATAAATGCATTTCATGCAATTCTATGTAATTATACATGACTGGAGACTTTAGCAGAATCTTATTTTAATAGCGCACAAATTATTTAAATGTAGGCTATTTTGACACGGACAAACTGAGAATGTGAGATCATTAAAAAACGACCTTGTCTTGAATCCATCAATAGCCTAGGTGTGTGAAGGAAACATACATATTGTACAATATGAGGAGGAATTTATAGTCCTAAAAAGCTTTCCAGTTTCAATGACTCACCCAATTGCACACAGCTCACTCATCAGAGATGGTCGATGTGCTCGTGCCAAAAGCCTCTCTCTCGGTTTAGTTTACAAAAACAATGCTGTTCACTCAATAGGCCTATTTGGAAGTAGCCTCCAGAGAGAGAAGTATTTTTGTTTCAGCAGGAGCCATTTGCTTTCCAAACTGTGCTATCCCATGATTGTATTTGAAGTATTGCAAAAGGCCTGTTTTGGCTGCATGCAGTTCACTGACATATTTGCCACACGTTCCCAACTGTAGGCAATGCCTTGTGATTGGGCTACACACAATCCTAGCAAGGCTATTAAAAAATATATATATATAAAAAAAGTATATTGATCCTCAGTGGCTATTCCTGGTGTAGTCTTCTGAATGAGTTAATTTCTTTCTGAACAGACAGCAGTAATTCTAGAACTTTGGCAAATGTATTCCAATGTATCAGGGGTGCTGCAGCACCCCCAGCATCCTTCCCATGGCTATGATTCTATACGGAAATAAATGATGAAGTATGACTCTGGAGAGATGAGAGTTGCAGGCTCATGTCTAGCAGAGCAGAGAGGGAGAGAGATCATAGAAAGGGATTCTGGTTCTAAGAGAGATACGCACGCTTTTCTCACAAACCACAGCACCTGACACGAGTTGGTCTCTAGGCTATAATGTTGCGCAAATCATAAACCCGGGCTGGCCCAAGCCGAATCAATTCTTAGAATATCAGGCACGGGCTGAAAATCTATGTTTTCACATTAGGCCACATTTCTTTAGGGGGAAGAAGAATTACAGAGACAAATCGAATGAACTCTGAACACGTTCATTCAAATTTTTACATTGCAAACAGTGAAAATCATGTTTCATGTCACGAGAGGTACCGGATCCTGGCAAATAGGTTCCGGAACGAAACAGTCCAGAACTGAAGTGACGGATCCTGTTACGGCAGGATCCGTAACAAATTAAGCACTGACACATATACAATGTTTGGGTTGCCACTGCACATATCAGTTGTGTTGTCCCAAAATTGGAAGTGCCACCAATCAGAGAGCGTTATCTGAGGTTAAGTCACACTGCCACACCGACGCTCACAAACCATGTGCCTGACCCACCGTCAGTCAAACAGGTGATCTGCTGTGAGTCAGGCGACGCAAATACCATTCCTTTAATGACTCTCTCCCACTGTGTGTGTGTGTGTGTGTGTGTGTGTGTGTGTGTATTAGCAAAGGGGGGCTGCCAAAGTGCTAGTTCATAATCACGGTACAGTAATGTGAGTGACAGAAAACAGGTGTTGCATTATAGCCTCTCATGCATTCAACAAGTCTCAAGACTTAGAAAGCAATGGTGTCTAAATAGACGACTCTGGTTGTAGCTAGTTAGACTTGCGTATGCAACTACCTTCAGACCTGTAGAAGTTAGAGAAGGCATTGAGCAAACACACCTTTTCCTCTATTGTGCCATAAAGGCCTAGACCCTTTTGCAGAGACATGGTAGGTTAAAGCTGACAATTGGGGAGAAAATACTAGTGTGAAGACCAACCTGAATCGCTAAATCAGTTACAGCAATGGAATATTTGGTAGCACTTTATAATAACTCCATTATATGTTCTACTAAGCTAAAATATGGAATTGTTTTAAGATCATGAAACCTCAGCAAAAAAAGAAACGTCCTCTCACTGTCAACTGTGTTTCTTTTCAACAAACTTAACATGTGTAAATATTTGTATGAACATAACAAGATTCAACAACATGTAACGATTCTCGGGGGCTGAAGGAAGAGTGGACCAAGGTGCAGCGTTTAAAGTGTTCATAATTTTATCCAAAAACCAAATTGAACAAAAACAACAAACAGGAGAACGAAAGCGAAACAGTTCTGTCTGGTGCAGACACAAAAACAGAAAACAACTACCCACAAAACACAGGTGGGGAAAGGCTACCTAGGTATGGTTCTCAATCAGAGACAACGATAGACAGCTGCCTCTGATTGAGAACCACACCCGGCCAAACACACAGAAATAGAAAACATAGAACACATAACATAGAATGCCCCCCCCCCCCCCCCCCAAAGGTGCGGACTCCGGCGGCAAAACCTAAACCTATAGGGGAGGGTCTGGGTGGGCATCTTAAGCTTGGCCCACTTATGTGGCGGGACCCTCGCCGCCGACCCCGGACTGGGGACCCTCACAGCGGGCCCCGGACAGGAGGGAGACTCCGGCAGCTTCGGACAGGAGGGAGACTCCGGCAGCTCCGAACTGAAGCCCGTCGCTGGAAGCTCCGGACTAAAGGGCATCGCTGGAGGCTCCGGACTAGAGGGCTTTGCTGGAGGCTCCGTACTGACGGGTGTCGCTGGAGGCCTCGTGCCATAACTCCTCACTGGAGGCTTCATGCCATGTCTCACCACTGGAGGCTTCTTGCCAGGGATCATCACTGGAGGCTTCGTGCCATGGATCATCACAGGAGGCTTCTTGCCATGGATCATCACTGGAGGCTTCTTGCCATGGATCATCACTGGAGGCTTCGTGCCATGGATCATCACTGGAGGCTTTGTGCCATGGATCATCACTGGAGGCTTCGTGCCATGGATCATCACAGGAGGCTTCGTGCCATGGATCATCACTGGAGGCTTCGTGCCATGGATCATCACTGGAGGCTTCCTGCCATGGATCATCACTGGAGGCTTCCTGCCATGGATCATCACTGGAGGCTTCTTGCCCTGGATCATCACTGGAGTGGAGAGACACACAGGAGGCCTGGCTCTGGGAGAAGGCACAGGACTCACCAGGCTGGGGAGACATGCAGGAGGGTTAGGGCTTAACACAGGCACAGAACTCACCAGGCTGGGGAGACATGCAGGAGGCCTTGGCCGAGGCACCGGATGCACTGGGCCGTGGCGGCGCACTGGAGGTCTCGAGCAACGAGCCTGCACAACCTGTCCTGGCTGGATACCCCCTGTAGCCCGGCAAGTGCGGAGAGTTGGAACAGGCCGCACTGGGCTGTGCTGGCGAACCGGGGACACCGTGCGTAGGGCTGGTGCCGTATAACCCGGGCCGAGGAGACGCACTGGAGGCCAGATGCGCTGAGCCGGCATCATCCCTCCTGGCTCGATGCCCACTCTAGCACGGCCGAGTCGAGGAGCTACGATGTAGCGCACCGGGCTATGCCTGCGCACTGGGGACACCTCGCTGTTCACCGCATAACACGGTGCCTGCCCGGTCACTCTCTCGCCACGGTAAGCACGGGGAGTTGGCTCAGGTCTTCTACCTGACTCCGCCAGTCTCCCCGTGTGCCTCCCCCCCCAAGAAAATGTCTGGGGCTGCCTCTCGTGCACGTTACATCAAGCCAATTCCTCGTATTCCTCGTAGTGTCGCCGCTCCACTCTAGCTGCCTCCAGCTCCTCTTTCCGACGGCGATACTCTCCCGGCTGTGCCCAGGGTCCCTTGCCGTCCAATATTTCCTCCCATGTCCAGGAGTCCATCCTTCCACACTGCTTGGTCCTTTGGTGGTGGGTAGTTCTGTAACGAACGTCGTCGGGAGAAGGAGAAGATGACCAAGGTGCAGCGTGGTAAGTGTCCATATTACTTTTAATAAATACGAAACACTTGAACAAAAACCAACAAAATGACAAACGAACAGTTCTGCAAGGTATACACACAAAACAGAAAACAACTACCCACAAACACAGGTGGGAACAGGCTACCTAAGTATGGTTCTCAATCAGAGACAACGATAGACAGCTGCCTCTGATTGGGAACCATACCAGGCCAAACACATAGAAATACAAAACATAGAACAACATAGAACACCAGACATAGAATGCCCACCCAAACTCACACCCTGACCAACCAAAATAGAGACATAAAAAGGATCTCTAAGGTCAGGGCGTGACACCTACTGTATGATAGCTAGCTAACGTTAGCCTGCCTGGCTGGAACTTCTGAAGAAGGAAAATGTTTTATTACTACAATTTCCAAAAAAGATAACCAAACAAAAACATATTTATGAGAGGTGTTTGTGCTGTCATGTGAATTAGTAGCACAATTTCTAACTTATTTGCATTAATTTTTACTTACACTTGTATGTTGACCTAACGTCTCCTTTAAGTGTTTGGACCGCATCCAATGAGACCACACATACTAGGCACACTTGAACTCTCACGCCCAGCTCGGAGAGGTAGGCTACTTATTTCAGAAGGAACAAAACTCCACTACACCCAACGAAGATCAATGGGGAATCAGTCAATAGAGTGACAACAAATAAGTACCTGGGAATAGAAATAGACAAACAATGACTGTGCCTTTGCAAAGATAAAGAAATTGCAACAGAGAATGTTTTTTTTTACGCAAACTGAACCATTTTAATGTCGACCGCCATAGCTTACAAATGGGGGTCTGCTGTACTGTTGTCACTCTGGCCTTGGCCTAACACGCCTGAAACCAATAATGAATGTTTCACTAAGATCCTAAATCTGAGTGGGGTGTGTTGTGTTGGGGCGCTACAGTGTCGTAGACCCCTAGGGGCAGTACGGGTTGACCGAGCTATATTGGGTGCAAGTAAAAAGAGCTCTACAGTACTATTAGGCCCATGATATGAATTATATGGAGGGTGTACTGTCCCTTTTTGTTGTACATTTACCCCTTTTTCTCCCCAATTTCGTGATATCCAATTGGTAGTTAGTCTTGTCCCATCGCTGCAACTCCCCTACTGACACGGGAGAGGCGAAGGTCTAGAGTCATGTGTCCTCCGAAACACGACACTGCCAAGCCGCATTGCTTCTTGACACACTGCTCTCTTAGCCCAGAAACAAGCCACACCAATATGTTGGAGGAAACACCATCCAGCTGGCGACCTTGGTCAGCTTGCAGGCACCCGGCCCACCAGAGGGAGTCACTAGAGCGCAATGGGACAAGAAAATCCCAGCTGGCCAAACCCTTCCCTAACCTGGACAAATTGTGCATCCCTTCTCGGGTCTCCTGGTCACGGCCGGCTGTGACACAGCCTGGGATCAAACCCAATTTTTCTGTGTGTTAATGTTTAGGTGTGTGTTTGCAATCAACTTTTTTTTTTCAAACGTTTCCCTTGAGACATAAAATAAAAAAGATGGGACTTAATTTGTGTTGTGGAGGGAGTTGAGTTAGACTAGACTGGTGGGGACCAGGCGTGTAGGCGGCTCGGGTTGGCTGGGCGGTCTGGCTGAAATTTGATATAGAGGATGTCTTAAAGACAATCAAAAGTCTTTGTACTTTATTTGTAAGAGTTGTTAATTTGTTAGGCTATTGGTTAAAGGTGCAACACAATATTGATTATTGAATTATCATGGACCTATTTCAGTTTTATCAATCACTTAAACTTATTTAATCATTTCTTACCTTGCTTGACTGTGGGCATTTTTGCTTACTTTTTGTTGTTCTAAATAAATATGGCTAGAAGGGCCATATTAGATTGTTTATAAATGCAGGAAATGTGCTTTGGAGGGCCCCCAGACCCCCTGCCAAGTTATGTCCCCCTGTCACGCCCTGGCCTTAGTATTCTTTGTTTTCTTAATTATTTTAGTTAGGTCAGGGTGTGACATGGGGAATGTATGTGTTTTTGTAGTGTCTAGGGTGGTTGTAAAGTTTAGGGGGTTTATTAGAGTAGTTAGGTTTATGTTTAGTATAGAAGTCTAGCTGTGTCTATGGTTGAGTGTAGGTATCTAGGAAAGTCTATGGTTGCCTGAATTGGGTCTCAATTAGAGACAGCTGGTTATTGTTGTCTCTGATTGGGAGCCATATTTAAGGCAACCATAGGCTTTAGCTGTTTGTGGGGAATTGTCTATGTTGAAGTGTTTTGTGTCAGCACTTATGTTTGATAGCTTCACGGTCGTCTGTTTTGTTTGTTGTTTAGTTTTTTCCTTCTTTAAATAAAAAAAGAAGATGTACTTTCCACGCGCTGCGCCTTGGTCCTCATTCTCTCCTAAAGACGATCGTGACACCCCCTCTGCAAATAGCACTGCTTGGGGATTTTAAAAGTCAATCGATCAATAATATAAAACTCTTACTATAGTACTTTTTCTAGAATACTTTGTTGAAGCGACTTTGGCAGCGATTACAGCCTCGATTCTTCTTGGGTATGATGCTACAAGCTTGGCACGCCTGTATTTGGGGAGTTTCTCCCATTCTTCTCTGCAGATCCTCTCAAGCTCTGTCAGGTTGGATGGGGAGCGTTGCTTCACAGCAGAGGTGTGGACTCGAGTCACATGACTTGGACTCGAGTCACAAATATGATGACTTGCAACTCGACTTTGACTTTAACATCAGTGACTTGACTTGAACTTGAGCCTTATGACTCGACCTGACTTGATACCCTCCCCAAGCCCAAATATAAAAAATGATGCTATTAAAAAAAGTGTGCAGCGCATCAACTCTTCGTTTAACGGATTACAGTTTGAATCGGACAGCAGCCAATCAAAATGTGCATGACAGTGCAGAGGATTGTCGGCGGGTGAATTGAGATGGAGCCCTTGGAAAGATGATACCCCAAATTATTATTTTCGGATATAAAGACGACGCTGTATCAACAAAAAAACGGATTGTAACTTGCAAAACATGCGGGAAGAAAATTACAGATGGAGGCGCAACAATTTCCAACTTTATTCGACATTTGAAGCTGCACAAAGAACGGTAAGTCGTGGCTAATATAGCCGACAGCTATCCATCACACGAGGTTGTGTGTGTCAGGATTTGGCCAGGATTGTTCAGGTTTTGGTCACTAGATGTCCCCATTGCACCTTTTGAACCTTTTGTTTTTTCCTTGCTCTAATTATTGTTTGCACCTGTGTGTCGTTTTCTTGTTGGTATTTAAACCCTGTATGTTCCTCAGTTCCTTGCTCAGTGTTTGTATGTTAGCACCCAGCCCCAGCCTTGTTGTGAACATATATTTCTCTTGTTGGATTTTCCAGAGGTTCTCTGGTTTTGTTCTTGTTTATTTTTGATTAGTCTTTTGAGGTTTGTTTTTTTCCCTGCTGTTCTTACCACTTTGTGGATTTTCTTTGTATTTTGGAGGATATCCCTTTTTTCCTCTTGGCTTTATTTTTGTCGTTGTGGATTTAGATTCTTTGCCTGAAGATGTTTTCCTTTTATTAAACCACCATCTCTAGTACTGCTGTGTCTGCCTCATCTTCTGGGTTCTGCCGACTATTAGTGACTGTTTCTCACACCGGGTCCTGACAGTGTGTTTATGAGTGAGAGTTTATTTTTGCTGGCTTGTGATGTCTGGAGCCTGTATTGTTATGTGCGCTCCTCACTGCTTGCCTAGATTAGACTTGCAGATTGACTCGCCACCACGCTGTTTGGAGCTGGAAAAGATCAAATGAGCACATTTGTGGCAGAGTGCCTCCTAGAATGGTTGTGTACTCTTCCTAACCTGCTGATTACGGCGAGTGCTTGAACCTCTGATTGTGTTTATGCGTCACACAAATCCCACCATCCCCCTCTCTGCTGTCCTCCGCAGATTTGAGCTTTCTACATTGATAATGAATGAAGAACTGCGGCTTATTTCATCTGAGGCAACTCATTCAGATACAGTTTCAGATAGAAATGCAATATATAGATCTGAACTCGATTCTCTATTCTACACGGCAAAGGCTGTTGTAGGTGATGTATTTCTATGCAACCACCCCACACGACTCGACCCAGCCTAACACGCCTCTCCCGCTGTCACAGAGAGAGACAACAGCACAATTAGACCCAACCAAATCATGAGAAAACAAAAAGATAATTACTTGACACATTGGAAAGAATTAACAAAAAAACAGAGCAAACTAGAATGCTATTTGGCCCTAAACAGAGAGTACACAGTGGCAGAATACCTGACCACTGTGACTGACCCAAACTTAAGGAAAGCTTTGACTATGTACAGACTCAGTGAGCATAGCCTTGCTATTGAGAAAGGCCGCCGTAGGCAGACATGGCTCTCAAGAGAAGACAGGCTATGTGCACATTGCCCACAAAATGAGGTGGAAACCGAGCTGCACTTCCTAACCTCCTGCCCAATGTATGACCATATTAGAGACACATATTTCCCTCAGATCACACAGATCCACAAAGAATTCGAAAACAAATCCAATTTTGATAAACTCCCATATCTACTGGGTGAAATTCCACAGTGTGCCATCACAGCAGCAAGATTTGTGACCTGTTGCCACAAGAAAAGGGCAACCAGTGAAGAACAAACACCATTGTAAATACAACCCATATTTATGCTTACTTATTTTAACTTGTGTGCTTTAACCATTTGTACATTGTTACAACACTGTATATATTTAATATGACACTCATAATGTCTTTATTGTTTTGAAACTTCTGTATGTGTAATGTTTACTGTTAATTTGTTTTGTTTGTTTCACTTTTGTGTATTGTCTACCTCATTTGCTTTGGCAATGTTAACACATGTTTCCCATGCCAATAAAGCCCCTTGAATTTAATTGAATTGAGAAGGGGGGGGGGGGGGTCTTTCTCATGGCTACCCATGTATTTCCATGGAAATATAACGTTTATTTGGAAAGTAATAAATATAGATATTTTTTAAAGTGTTCATGATTTGCGTAAATGTAATATACTAACTATTACTCTTGTTAAAAATATAAAATGCTATTACATTTGGTGAGGAGCACATTATGACTTGTTTAGGACTCGAAACTCAAAGTTTAGGACTTGACACTTGACGGTCTTGACTTGAGTCTTGACTCTGACTTGCCTGTCTTGACTTGGGAATTGACTTGGGACTTGAGTATTTGAGTATAAGACTTGAGACTTACTTGTACTTGTAAAACAATGACTTGGTCCCACCTCTGCTTCGCAGCTATTTTCAGGTCTCTCCAGAGTTGTTAGATTGGGTTCAAGTCCGGGCTCAGGCTTGTCCACTCAAGGACATTCAGAGACTTGTTCCGAAGCCATTCCTGCGTTGTCTTAGATGTGTGCTTAGGGTCGCTGTCCTGTTGGAAGGTGACCCTTTACCCCAGTCTGAGGTCCTGAGCGCTCTGGAGCAGGTTTTCATCAAGGATCACTCTTTTCTTTGCTCCATTCATCTTTTCATTGATTCTGACTAGTCTCCCAGTCCCTGCTGCTGAAAAACATCCCCACAGTATGATGCTGCCACCACCATGGCTCATTGTAGGGATGGTGCCAGTTTTCCTCAAAACGTTACGCTTGGCATTCAGGCCAAAGAGTTCAGTCTTGGTTTTATCAGACCAGTGAATCTTGTTTCTCATGGTGTGAGAGTCTTTAGGTGCCTTTTGGCAAACTCCAAGCAGGCTGTCATGTGCCTTTTACTGAGGAGTGGCTTCTGTCTGGCCAATCTACCATAAAGGCCCAATTAGTGGAGTGCTGCAGAGATGGTTGTCCTTTTGGAAGGTTCTCCCATCTCCACAGAGGAACTCTCAAACTTTTTCAGAGTGACCATTGGGTTCTTGGTCACCTCCCTGACCATGGACCTTTTCCACAGATTGCTCAGTTTGGCCGTGCGGCCAACTCTAGGAAGAGTCTTGGTGACAAACTTCTTCCATTTAAGAATGATGGAGGCCACTGTGTTCTTGGGGACCTTCAATGCTGCAGAAATGTTTTGGTACCCTTCCCCAGATCTGTGCCTCGACACAATCCTGTCTCGGAGAGCTACAGACTATTCCTTCGACCTCATGGCTTGGTTTTTGATCTTTCATGCACTGTCAACTGTGGGACCTTATATAGACAGGTGTGTGCCTTTCCAAATCATGTCCAATCAATTGAATTTTCCACAGGTGGCCTCCAATCAAGTTGTAGAAACATCTCAAGGATGATCAATGGAAACAGGATGCACCTGAGCTGAATTTCGAGTCTCATAGCAACGGGTCTGAATACTTATGTAAATACATTTCTGTTTTTGTTTTTTATTAAATGTGCAAAACCTTTGAAAAACCTGTTTTCACTTTGTAATTATGGAGTATTGTGTGTAGATTGATGAGGAAAATGTTTTATTTCCTCCATTGTAGAATAAGGCTGTAACGTAAAAAAATGTGGAAAAAGTCAAGGGGTCTGAATACTTTCCGAAGGCACTGTATATGGCAAAAGTGGATGGTGTTCAGAGATGGAGGGGTTGAGTAGAGCTGAAGGATGGGACTAAAAACAAACAAAGATAACTATTCTAACATATACTCTGTCCGTAAAATGTATATAGGCTTCTACTTCCAGCTTCTACTATGTGCTGTCCATTAGCTTACTCCAATTAGGGGAGGGATGGTAGGATTAGGGGGAAATAATAAAGGAAAATATATTTTAAAATATGTAAATTTACAAAAGAATATATCAGGGGGGTGGTTAGAAATGACGCAGACAATTACACTGATGAAAGCCACAATCTATTCCCTTAAAAAAAAATATATATATATACAGTACCAGTACCAAAAGTTTGGACACACCTACTCATTCAAGGCTTTTTCTTTATTTGTACTATTTTCTACATTGTAGAATAATAGTGAAGACATCAACACTATGAAATAACATGTGTAATCATGTAGTAACCAAAGAAGTGTTAAACAAATTAAACTATATTTTTTTATATATTTTTTTATATTCTTTAAAGTAGTTACCCTTTGCCTTGATGACAGCTTTGCACACTCTTGGCATTCTCTCAACCAGCTTCACCTGGAATGCTTTTCCAACAGTCTTGAAGGAGTTCCCACATGTGCTGAGCACTTGTTGGCTGCTTTTCCTTCACTCTGCGGTCCAACTCATCCCAAACCATCCCAATTGGGTTGAGGTCGGGTGATTGTGGAAGCCAGGTCATCTGATGCAGCACTCCATCACTCTCCTTCTTGGTCAAATAGCACTACACAGCCTGGAGGTGTGTTCGGTCATTGTCCTGTTGAAAAACAAATGATAGTCCCATTAAGCGCAAACCAGATGGGATGGTGTTTCGCTGCAGAATGCTGTGGTAGGCTTGCTGGTTAAGTGTCCCTTGAATTCTAAATATATCACCAACAGTGTCACCAGCAAAGCACCCCCACACCACGCAGTCTCTTCTGAACAGTTGATGTTGAGATGTGTATGTTAGTTGATCTCTGTAAAGCATTTATTTGGGCTGCAATTTCTGAGGATGGTAACTCCAATGAATTTATCCTCTGCAGCAGAGGTAACTCTAAATCTTCCTTTCCTGTGGCGGTCCTCATGAGAGCCAGTTTCATCATAGCGCTTTATGCTTTTTGTGACTGCACATGAAGAAACTTTGAAAGTTCTTGATATTTACCGGATTGACTGAACTTCATGTCTTAAAGTAATGATGGACTGTTTTTTCTCTTTGCTTATTTGAGCGGTTCTTGCCATGGTATTTTTTTAAATTTATTTTACCGTTATTTTACCAGGTAAGTTGACTGAGAACACGTTCTCATTTGCAGCAACGACCTGGGGAATAGTTACAGGGGAGAGGAGGGGGATGAATGAGCCAATTGTAAACTGGGGATTATTAGGTGACCATGATGGTTTGAGGGCCAGATTGGGAATTTAGCCAGGACACCGGGGTTAACACCCCTACTCTTACGATAAGTGCCATGGGATCTTTAATGACCTCAGAGAGTCAGGACACCCGTTTAACGTCCCATCCGAAAGACGGCACCCTACACAGGGCAGTGTCCCCAATCACTGCCCTGGGGCATTGGGATATTTTTTAACCAGAGGAAAGAGTGCCTCCTACTGGCCCTCCAACACCACTTCCAGCAGCATCTGGTCTCCCATCCAGGGACTGACCAGGACCAACCCTGCTTGGACTTGGTCTTTTACCAAATAGGGCTACCTTTTGTATACCACCCCTACCTTGTCACAACACAACTGATTGGCTCAAATGCATTAAGAAGGAAAGAAATTCCACAAATTAACTTTTAACAAGGCACACTTGTTCATTGAAATGCATTCCGGTGACTACCTCATGAAGCTGGTTGAGAGAATGCCAAGAGTGTGCAAAGCTGTCATCATGTCATGTGTTTCTATGTTGGTGCTCTTGGCATGGTTCCCAATTAGAGGCAGCTGATGTTCGTTGTCTCTAATTGGGGATCATACTTAAGGGTTCACTTTTCCTACCTGCTTTGTGGGATATTGTTTTGAGTTAGTGCATATAGCACCACTGATGTCACGGTTCATTGTTTGTTTCTTGTTTCTTGTTTCGCTTTATTAAAAGATGTGGAACTTTAATCACGCTGCGCCTTGGTCATTCATCCACACGTCTGACAGAATATCCCACCAACCAAGGACCAAGCAGTGTGCTACAATGGGAAAAATAAGTTGGACCTGGGAAAAAATCATGGAAGGACAGGAGACCCTTCCTTGGCAGGAGTCGCAGAGGACGCAAGAAGGACGGCGACGACTCCAGGGACCGCGGCCACAGAAACCCCAAGATTTTTTTGGGGGGGAGGGGGGTGGGGACATGGAGCTGACAACTGAGCAGAGGGAAGAGCCAGAGACAACCTGGGCGGAGATAGAGAGGTGGTCGGTCAACTCAAGGAGAGTACCAGAGCCCACCTGGGGTTCGATGGAACAGTGCGAGGAGGGATACTGGAGAATGGAGTTGGCTAGGAGTATGCGGCAACGCAGGCGTTTGGAGGAGCGTGTCATCAGTCCGGTGAAATCTGGGCTGGCTCCACGCATCTGGCCTCCAGTGCACCTCCCCAGTACGGTACGTATGTGTCTCCTCCACGCACTCGCCCTGAAGAGCGTGTCACCAGTCCGGGGCAACCTGTGCCGGCCCGACGCATCAGGCCTCCAGTGCGCCTCCCCAGTCCGGTACGTCCTGTGTCTCTTCCTCGCACTCGGCCTGAAGTGCGTGTTCCCAGTCCGGTACGTCCTGTGCCTGTTCCTCGCACTCGCCCTGAAGAGCGTGTCACCAGTCCGGTGCAACCTGTGCCGGCCCCACGCATCAGGCCTCCAGTGCGCCTCCCCAGTCCTGTACGTCCTGTGCCTGTTCCTGGCACTCGCCCTGAAGAGCGTGTCACCAGTCCGGTGCAACCTGTGCCGGTTGCACGCATCATGCCTCCAGTGCGCCTCCCCAGTCCGTTATGTCCTGTGCCTGCTCCCCACACTCGTCCTGAAGTGCGAGTCACCAGTCCGGTGCCCCCTGTACCGGCTCCACACACTAGGCCTCCAGTGCGCATTCACAGTCCAGAGCTTCCGGCGACGGTCCCCTGTCCGGAGCTCCGGCGACGGTCCCCAGTCCAGAGCTTCCGGCGGCGGTCCACAGTCCGGAACCTCCTGCGACGGTCCACAGTCCGGAACCTCCTGCGACGGTCCACAGTCCGGAACCTCCTGCGACGGTCCACAGTCCGGAAACTCCTGCGACGGTTCACAGTTGGGAACCTCCTGCGACGGTCCACAGTCCGGAACCTCCTGCGACGGTCTACAGTCCGGAACCTCCTGCGACGGTCAAAGGTCCAGAACCTCCAGCGAGGGTTCACAGTTCGGAACCTCCTGCGACGGTCCACAGTCCGGAACCTCCTGCAACGGTCCACAGTCCGGAACCTCCTGCGATGGTCAATGGTCTGGAACCTCCAGCGAGGGTCAACAGTCCGGAGCTTCCAGGCAAGGCGTCCAGTCTAGCTCCAGGGCAGGAGCCTTCCTCTGCGCCGATGCCCAGTCCAGGCACGGCGTCCAGTCAAGCTCCAGGGCAGGAGCCTTCCTCTGCACTGGTGCCCAGTCCAGGTACGGCTCCAACCCAGCTCCATGGCCGGAGCCTTCTTCAGCGCCGGTTTCCAGTCCAGGCACAGCGTTCAGCCCGGCGCCATGGCCAGATCCGGGGTCTGGGCGGGGGTTAAGACATGCACCGGAGCCGCCACCGACACTAGTCACCCCCCCCTACCCTCCCCATTTGGGTTCAGGTTTTGCGGCTGAAGTCCGCATCTTTGGGGGGGGGGGCTGTCACGCCCTGACCATAGAGAGCCCTTGGTTCTCTGTGGTGTAGTAGGTCAGGGCGTGACTAGGGGGTGTTCTAGGTTATATGTTTCTATGTTGATGCTCTTGGTATGGTTCCCAATTAGAGGCAGCTGATGTTCATTGTCTCTAACTGGGGATCATACTTAAGGGTTCCCTTTTCCTACCTGCTTTGTGGGATATTGTTTTGAGTTAGTGCGTGTAGCACCACTGATGTCACGGTTCGTTGTTTGTTTCTTGTTTTTTTGCTTTATTAAAAGATGTGGAACTTTAATCACCCTGCGCCTTGGTCCGTCTCTCCACACGTCCGTGATACATCAATACAAAGGGTGGCTACTTTAACACTTCTTTTGGTTACTACATGACTCCATATGTGTTATTTCATAGGTTCGATGTCTTCACTATTATTCTACTTTTGACTGGTACTGTATATAGATTATATATACCCCCCCCCCCCCCCCCCCCCCCCCCCCCCCCCCCCCCACACACACACACTTCTAAAACCAAAGTTGCGCCCCTGGAGAATTTATAAGTGTTCCCCCCACAGTTTCAATTAGAAGAACCCCTAAAGCCCTCAAACTCAACTTTGGACCTTGAAGCCAGTACCACTGCATTTTTTCATTGTTCCCCTCTAATCACGGACTGATTTAGACCTGGAACACCAGGTAGGTGCAATTAACTATTCGGTAGAACAGAAAACCAGCAGGCTCCGGGACCTCATGGTGTAAGAGTTGAATACCCCTGCCTTAAAGGATCCTCTAGGAATCTTTTAATTTTTTAGATTGAATAGAAAATGCGATGGAAACTCAATAAACTTGTCTTTTTTATTCAGTACATGGGAAAAATAATAACCGCAAAAGGTATTTTTATGTGCACTTTGTCATCACACACAGCCTTTAATCTGAGACAAGTCAATTTGATGGAAACATCCTGGTGAGAAAATGCGCATATTGGTTTTAATGCAGATTTTAGAATATTCGCATGAAAATCTGTCCAATTGGATGGAAACCTGGCTAGTGACACTGTTTCCCTCCTTCCTGCATTTCAGTCAGTATAATTTCCGCACGATCCTCAAAGATAGTACAGTATGGTTTAGAAACTTTGCGCTGTCATGATGTAAATATATCCAGTTATGATTTTATTTGGAACATTTCGCGCTATTTCATACAAAAAAAAACACACCTCGATGGGCGCACCTCTGATTGGAGGCCTGTGAACTCTGCGTGGCCCTCCCTTCCTCCAGTCTGGTTTTCTGGAAATCCCCGAAACGCACGCTTTTCACTGGAAAACATATTGCTTTCTAGCTGCTACAGAGTTGCTGTTTCTTTGACATCTTTGCATTGACAGAGAACCGAGGTGCGGTAAGAAAATATTCATCACCAGGAGGCGAGGTATACAATTACATTATATAAGACAGCGTAGGATAATATTTTTTAGTGAATAAAAGTTTGCACGTCGTCAATCGCCTCCGGGATTCCGACGAAGCCAGCCAAGCTCACTGTTGAGCTAGCTAGGTAACGTTAAATGTAGCAAGTTGGTGGCTAAAGTTTGCATCTTGTATTGGTGTATAAATATGTAACTACTACATATTGTAGGTAGTTATGACATGGGATTTAGATGTTCACGAGTCGCTTACTTTTTCGACTGTTTTGAGTGGCTACTGTAACGCTAACGTTTAACTTACCTAACTAACGTTAGCTAATTTAGGGCAACATGCTAGACCGGCACTTGACTTGTACAATAATTTATTTAACTTGTTAGTCCCTCGTAAAATATTTAAGACGACTAGGTAGCAGGCTGTTGATTCACTTATGCAACTTTTAATTCAGAATTGAATGTTATTCGTTCAGCAACCAACTTGCTATCTAGGTGATGCAATGTTGCAATATAAGGTTAGCTAGCTAACGTTAACTATACAACGTCACATTTTTTTTTGAAACCCCAACTAGTCAACATTTTGTAAAGCCAGTACTAGTCGAGGAGGGTAGGGTTAGCTTGTTAAATATGCCAAAATGTCGATTAACTTTGAGTTAGATTTTAGAGGAATTATTTATTGATGAAACATAGGATAGTTATCTAGGCACTTGATAAACAAAGATTAGCCTAATACCGTGACACCATTTCTCACCTAGCTAACTACTAGCCTACACAACTCTTAATTAAATACTGTATCTTATATAATTGCCAACCTTGTCAAAGTCATTACCAGAGCAGTCTGACCCAATTCTTGTCTATGTGAACCAGACCCTCCCGCTGCATTCTATGTTCTGATTTCTTCTCCACATCTTCTGGGCTGCATTCCAGCTGCACATGTCTGCTTTCCTTTCAAAGCCACTGGTCCCCCTTTCACCACACTTTCCCACTGGTCCCCCTTTTGTCATCCCATTGACTAATTGTTTTGAAGACACATAGCTACAACAATTAGTATTATTTGGTTTAATCACATGGGTGTTCTCTCTCCTAGATCGGATCGCCTTTCTTCATCTCCTGCATAGAGTCCCTGTGTCCAGTCCTCTCCTCCCATCGGTCCAGTGAGCAGTCGAGAGAATGAACGGATACAGGATGGAAGAGCAGGAGTTGAGCTTCCCCATGAGCCAGGGGTCCTTCCAGCAGCTTTGGGAGACCAAGTAAGTTTTGAACAAACTTTAGAACCCACAGACATATCATTATGTTTAGGACTACCAATGTAGCTACTTCTAGACTTAAGACTGGACAGAGATGGTTGCGTGTGAGTGGAAGCCCAGAGACTTCATTAATGTATTACAGTACCTCTTCTACTTTTAGCTAATACTTACTTGTACTGTGATTTGTATCTCCTTTCTTTAGCATGATTACTCAGGGGTCCAATATTCCACCGTTTGGGACTGGAAACTGGTCTGACATGGATGTCTCGGTAAGTTTGTCTACATCCTGATGTAAAGGAAATATTTTTATGATACCACACCTTTTAGAATGGACTCGATGCTTTCTCCCCCTTAGTAGTGCAGTGATTGTTTGGCTTTGACTAGATCTTTTTGGTTGTGCTTTTGTCAGACAATTTGATATCCATACATGGTTAGCCTGGACACTAATCTTTTTAACTATTCAGGCAGAAATCCAAAAAGCAACTGCTAACTTCATAAATGGCATGCGTATACATCCCTTACAGCTCGCTCCCGTACTTCCCGAGGCCACCTTCCACGAGGACTTTGACGAGGGGCTGTTTGAGCTGCCTGAGCCTCTGGCCGTGGAGCCCTCGATGTCGCCCCTGGACATCGTGCCTCCCCCCGCCGCCACCGTACCTTCCACCATCGACTACCCGGGGGAGCACGGCTTCCAGCTGCGCTTCCACAAGTCTGGCACCGCCAAGTCTGTCACCTCCACCGTGAGTGTCATGCATATGGCTTACTGCACATGCCTAAATACACAGGCGTTAAAAGCACTAATATTGTATGCTACAAGTAGGTTACTTGTAAGCAAAGTCTTGAGCTGTCAAGTGACTACTGGTAGGCCTTACTGAGGTATTGGAGCCACATTTCACTTCCCCCCCAAGTCATGCTTTTTTAGAATTACTTTTCTTTTTGTTTGTTTTCTATGTTGCTGTTGATCTCCTGTAACCCACCTAAAGCATAAGAGAATGTGTTTTCAATGTAATTTTCATTTGACCCTCAAGATGAACAGGACCTGTTTCCTGTTACAGCTGAGTCTTAACCCTTTACACTAGTACCCATATATCGATGGAAAATTCTGGCACTAATAAACACCTAAAATGGAGTGCTGTGGCTGTACAGTAACGGCGCTGTATGGGTTTTGACTGACAGATGTTCTGAACTTGAGCACCGCATGCGACAAGACGTTGCCCCCATCCCTCCCACTAATTGGTCAACTAGCACATTTTTTTTGTCTGCGGGAGATTTTGTAAATTAAGAGGACTCGATGTATTTTGAAAGCTGAGACGTTGAGGATTATTATAAATGACCCTTTGATGTCATACAAGCAAGTAAAACACCTGCGAGTCCAAATGTGCACTTCACATTTACGTGTCATAAAACTCCGGTCATATACAGTGTCAACATTTATGATCACCGTTTGATATAGTTACAAGATGACATGGCGTCATACCCTGGGTTGTTCTGAAGTTTGTCTATTTTGAATTAAATTCACAGCGGAACACGCAGAAATTACGATCTGTTTCTACGAATGTCCTTGTGAAAGCTTAACATATTTTAACTTTTCTTCTGTAGGAAACGTTTCAATGTAGCCCAATCCATTTAGAGCAGTTCCCTCGAGTGTAAAGGATTAAACAGCACTGCAATAGGAATGAGACACAACCTACCCTTAGAAGCCCAGGCTCACTGTACATTCACTGATATATATTCTCCTTCAATTTGATGAACATAACTTTTAGAATTAATATTAAATGTTTTATGCTGCCTTTTCGCCTGGATGAAGAAATATTTTATGAATGGCTTTATCACAACGATAATTAATATTAAGATTGTGTATAACCTGTTTAAATTAATGGTCTCCAATCAATTACAGTAAATTGTGGTTACCATACCTCAGACGGAGACAAGTTATTCCATTCATTCTGATTCTCCGTGGTTGCATTCAAGTGGAATCCAGTTCGTGACAATTTGCTAAAACTCAAGGTTTTGGTTAAAGTATTTGGATTAAAACAGCCAATAGCACAATGGTTTCCACGGCGACTCACATGCCAGCGTGCTATGATAGGTCTATTAGTCTTGTGGTTAGGCTGCTCTGCCTTCAAATGAACGCCCCCTGCAACTCATTCATTGGAACCATCGACTTAGATATCACATCATTGTTGGCCGGGGTAGGTCGTCGTTGTAAAGAAGAATTTGTTCTTAACTGACTTGCCTAGTTAAATAAAAATATAATTTTATTAATTTGATGTGTCCCATTATTGCGCCTGTGAGAGCACGGACAGTGCCATTGAGGCCATCTCCATTTTTAAAGTAGTACATTTTCTTCTACTTCTATTTGGCAAACTAACTGAAAGACTGCACACTGCCACCTAGAGTGTGTTGTTAGGGCGGGTATAAAGCCAAGGTTGGCGGTTTACTGCCACCTGCCGTTATGCAATGTTTCCTCACAAGTATAAATAATTTGGTGGCTATCACTCCTGGTGACCTGGATGGAATTATATGATCCTTCCTTAACCCATAGGACAGGGGTCAACTAGATTCAGCTGCGGGCTAATATATATATATATTTATTTATTTTTTCCTCTTCAGCAGATGGTCGGTGGGCTGTAACATTGTTAAATTAATTTGTTGGCTGAAAATTGACTGCAAGAAGCCCAAACTAGATATTTGACTAAAACATAATTATTTCAAACCTTGCTTACATTTGTATATGATCACGTGTCTCTTATGCATGGGAATATAGTTTTTTGGCTCAGAGCTTGGGGGGCAAATAAAACCATTTGACCTGCGGCCTGCCAGTTGGGGAAACCTGCCATAGGAAGTCCCACCCAGTTGTCTGTTGAAATGCTGAAAATCCTCAATGGTACTGCCCATGCTAAAATGGGCTTTTGGCACTCGAATCCTCTCTCTATGATTGTAACTGAGGAGTTGCAGGCTGGTTGCAATAAAGTATGGGTCTGACATGACCGGGCATGTTACAAACAAGGGTTAAAATGCATCTTTTTTGTTAAGGTATTTATGATTTATTTAGAATATAATTGTAAAGCAATATATTGTTCCTATTAATTCCTACGGGTGTTTTTCCACACTTGTATTTGTATGAACTTTGATAGTGACTACCTGTGACAAGTAATTAAGCAAGTGTAAAAAAAAATCTTCGTAAAATCAATTCACATCTTTTATTCTTTCACAAAGTGAAATTCCTCTGGGACAAAATACTGATTGCTCAATGTTTCCCTCCCTCCCCAGTATTCTGTGCAGCTGATCAAGCTGTACTGCCAGCGGGCTAAGACCTGCCCGGTGGAGGTGCTGACCACCAAGGAGCCCCCGCCAGGAGCCATCCTCCGTGCCACCGCCATCTACAAGAAGTCAGAGCACGTGTCCGAAGTGGTCAGCCGCTGCCCCCACCACCAGAGCACGTCTGACAGCTATGAAGGTGTGTGTTTTAGTCTTGAGGTAAAAATTCTAAAGTGAGTTAGATAGTAAGTCATTTGCCCATGTTGAGAGTTAAGCAGACTGATACAATTTCTCACTAGATTCATTAGGTTGTAATGAATGAACATTCAGTATTCAGCTGGAATCTGGTAGAGTCACCTGATTTGTCTTAACTGTATGATGAACCTTATTTTGCCCAAACCGATTGTGAACCCAAATGTGTAACTGATTCTAGTTTGAAATCAATACATTGAAAGATCGTTTTGGGTTAGGTGTAGGGGCAGATTTAGGCTATGTCATCTTGTTTTCAGGAGATTGTATTATCTGTTTAATTAATTTTGTCTTTCACAATAGCTAATGTAAGTAATTAGAACAATTCCCATCCCCAACAATGTGCTAAAATATAGACTAATTAGTGTGCTTATCTCAGCAAGAACACTAGTGTTATTCCCCATACTTTTATTATTTCACTTCTTACCAATTTTTCTGGTGTAATTAGGCTATTTGAAATCTGATATGTCAACTTGTCTTTGATTATAAAAAAAATTGAGGGCTATGCATTTATGGACCGTGTTGAGTATAGGCTAAATCATAAAATGAGAATAGGCTCTCTTGAAATGCCCCTTGCCTCAAATATTCTGTTTTGTCATTTTAGTATTGTGCAGAAATGGTAGGCATGTATTAACAGATATTACCTTTTTAGAGTAAGATGGCAAGGTTTTACAAATCAGTCTCAACCACCTGAAGATGTGTGTTCATTTTGATTTGTCTTGAATGTGGGATAATTTGTACAAATCAAATGTCATATGAGCATATTCAAACTCCCAGTATTTAGGAAACGTAGATCAGGGGTGGCCAACCATCTTGGTGAGCTACCTCTAGGTCCTATTTTAAAGGGATAGTTCACCCAAACGGATTACATATTTACGTTATGGACGCACGGTATATCGATGAACATATCGGAATCGGCCGATATAGCTAAAAATGTCGACCTTGGTATCGGCCGGTCTAGTTTAACGTCAATATGCAAAACTGATGTCAAAGCTGATGTGCATACCTATATAACGAAGGTACATGACGTAATTACGCCATCTAAAATTTTGCGCTGTACGTGCAACATAGCATTCCTAAATTAGCCCACAATGTCTGCTGTGTGGCTCGAGCAATCAAGTCAAGCAGTCATTTGAAATGGTAACAAAATTTCAGCGAGACAACTCAAATGCGAAATCCATTAATGCCAAGATAATGGAATTCATTGCCCTTGATAATCAACCATTCTCTGTCGTGGGTGATGTTGGCTTTCGCCGACTAGTCGAGCACCGGTTAACACTACCAAGTGAGTTATTTTTCACGTTGCCCTACTGGAGTTACACAGTAATAGCGTCACTGCTATTAGCTTCACGACATGCATACTATGGAACGCCGTTTGGGTCTTTGCGTGTAAAAAAAGGTACAGTAGCACTGTCAAAGCTGTACAAAACAATGGCCACGAATGATGCAAACACCGGCCACGAATGATGTGTTTACAATACCGTGTTGGTAATAAAGCATCATTTGTTCGACCGCAACTTCTGGGGTATCTATCTTTTAGCTTGGTACCTAGCTAGCACCAATACAACCAGCCTGAAACAATGATGAGTAAAAACTGTATTCATTTTCATTATACTTAGCAATGATTTAGGAATCCTTGTAAGTATTAGCTAGGTAGCCACTTGTTGTTCGCCTATTGAAATTGAACTTCAGTTCATGAAAATAAATAGCTAGCAAGCTACTTAACCCTGTTGCCCAAAGCTAATGTTATAAGCAGCCAGCTATTTTCATCTGGCTATTGAGGCTCGACCGGACCGGGTTATGTGTTGTGAAGCTAGCCACAATAAGGATTAGGCACAATAGTGGAATTTGCGGTTAGCCTTCAAAATAAAAGTATGTCATTGACAGTGATGTAAATGAATACAAATAGTAGAATTATCTCATACTTGTATTTTGAAGGTTAACCGCAAAGTCCACTATTGTGGCTAATCCTTATTGTGGCTAGCTTCACATAGATGGGTCCGACCACCATTAATTAAAATAAGAACTGTCTTATAAATTAGGTTATTTTAGATGACACCTAGCTATATAGTTAGCTAGCTAACTATAGCTACTGAAACAGATTGTCGTTTTGCTATGTTTTTGGGAAAGAACTTTGTTTGCAGCCATGAGCTAGCAAGCTTATTTTTTTATGACCAACATTGTAGGTGCGTGAGACAACTTCACCAGCATCATAGCATACGTATCGATGAATCGTTGTGACATGAAATACGAGTGATAGTGTAATCAATGTGTAATAACTATGTAAAAAATGTATCAACACCTTAAATTATTGTGACGTGCAGTCATGTTCAGGTCCTGATTGGTCAACAAGGTTATTTGACACGTTAAATAGTATATTTCTTTCACCTACTTGCCGTTTCGTTGTTAATTTGTTCAGTCGTTTCATTCTCAACCAGGATTTCTATGAACAACGAAACAGCACAGCAAGTAAGTGAAAGAAATAGGTTTTGATTATGTTTTACTGGTAATGGGGACATGCATAAATGCCAACAAAATTACTTTTTTGATGTGTGTGTGTGTGTAACCTTAACTAGTCAAGTCAGTTAAGAACAAATGCTTATTTACAATGACGGCCTACCCCAGGCCAAACACGGACGCCGCTGGGCCAATTGTGTGCCGCACTATGGGACTCCCAATCACGTCCGGATGTGATACAGCCTGGATTTGAATCAGGGACTGTAGTGACGCTTCTTGCACTGAGATGCAGTGCCTTAGACCGCTGCGTTCGTGTGTGTGTGTGTTAACTATTTAACTGCACTAGAATGCGTAAAAGGTCTCTAAAATGTTAAATATTGGTTATTGGTATCGGTTTTTTTTTTGTAAGGAAAATATTGGGTATCGGTCCCCTAAGACACGCTGGCGCCAATGATATTCACAATAGGAAATCTCATTGCAAGCTGTCTCCTAAAGTTGGCAGCCCTGCAAGGCATAACTTCCCCCTCGTGTAAAAGATGGTCCCAGGAAGTTCTGAGAGGACTCTTTACCCCCCCTCACTTCCTGTTTACTTCCTGTTTCCTGTCAGGTGTGACCCACCGCAGTCACCTGATCAGGGTGGAGGGGAGCCAGCGGGCTCAGTACCTGGAGGATGGCAACACCAAGCGTCAGAGCGTGCTGCTGCCTTATGAGCCTCCTCAGGTATACCCCCCCCCCCTCCTCTGGTCTCCTGTATTATTTATAATATAAAAGATGAATCGTCAGTTTGCTTGACACTTTCATCAGTTTATAATTAATTGCACTTAAACATACATGTATATTTTCATCTTCACTTTGTATAGCTGGGCTCTGAGGCAACTACTGTTCTCCTGAACTTCATGTGCAACTCCAGTTGCATGGGTGGTATGAACCGACGGCCCATCCTCACCATCCTGACGCTGGAGACCCAGGAGTAAGTCTCTCTCCTTACCCCTTCTCACTGTGTTTGTTCATACTGGAAAATCTTTGTCTGAGTCTCGTCCTTATTTGTGTGCGTATATATGTCAAGCGCTCTCTTTTCTGTGGGAGTGTAAGTCTGAATTCGCTTTACATCTGTGATAATGTGTTTGGGTCCCCTCGTTTGTTCCCCCTAACTCTCACTTCTCTACCCCTCTCCTCGCTCTAGTGGTCAGGTTTTGGGTCGTCGTTGTTTTGAGGTCCGAGTCTGTGCCTGCCCCGGCCGGGACCGCAAGACCGAGGAAGAGAACGCTAACAAAGCTCTGAACGGGACCAAGAACACCAACGGCACCAAGAGAAGTAAGACTGGGGCCATGTTCCAACAATATTAACTGGCCTCCTTTCCTTGTCTCCTATGTCACTGTTGACCGTGTCTCCTTTCCCCTCAGAGTCCCAACAGGCCCTGCCGCCTCCGGGAACCAGTAAGAAGATCAAGAGCGGCTCTAGCACTGAGGATGAAGACAAGGACAATGTATTCTTGTTGCAGGTAGGGGGGACCTCACACACATGCAGGCCAACACACTTTTGGGTGGGATAATTTGTATATCTCTATTTTTCATTCTTGTGATAAGGTGTGACGTGACTACCATTAATGTGATGACTGCTATTCATTGAATAATTACCTTCTA
The DNA here is from genome assembly GCF_029448725.1 of Salvelinus fontinalis. Classification (NCBI taxonomy): domain Eukaryota; kingdom Metazoa; phylum Chordata; class Actinopteri; order Salmoniformes; family Salmonidae; genus Salvelinus; species Salvelinus fontinalis. The sequence continues at coordinate 8,796,600 of NC_074700.1, forward strand.
CGTTGAATTATTACTCAATTAAATTAATCATGTAACAATTGATTAATTAGTAATTTGGGCCCCCAGGGGAGAAGTTTATTTGATGAGTTACCGTTTCCCGAAATAACTCAAGAATATATTGATATCATACCAGTCATCAATCAATCACTTCCTCATATCAGTCTCATTCTGAACTCTAGCCTAAGTGATGAATCAGTGACACACACATTGGCTTAATTATTTATTAACTAACTAAATAATCACACAGAATTACATAAACACACGCAGTATAGCTTATAATGATTACTAACGTAATGCAATGAAAAGTCCCTAGTGGACTAACCCGACATGACGGCTTGTTACACATCGGAAAGGGGGTGGGGAAAGAGAGCGGGAGAGACAGAGAGTGGACTTAATTATACATACATGTGGAAGCTATGCTCATGGGAATATGAATACTTTGCACATGAACGACCGCTCATTCAAAAATAATTGCAATGTATACATCTACACGTGGAGGTCTTTGTCGTCTCTGTTGAACTCGATCCGTCTATGGGAAGTGGTTCGGTGTAAGTCTCTGGTTGTGTAAGTCTCTGGTTGTCCACCAGAGGTCACAATGTCCTTAGTTGTAGGCATCTTTGTCTGGGAGTGTTCGTTAGGATAGATACCTCAGAGGTACCTATGATGGTGAGGAATTTGTCCTTCCCTCTCGTCTTGGTCAGTTGTCCTAGACTACATTACATGCAGAGCTGCAGGCGGTGCATGTCTTAGTCTAGTCTTTACCTTCATCACTCGTCGAGAGTTTCAGAGGGTCTTACTATTTTCTGGTCTTGTAGTTTTAACCATTTCCAGTAGAGGTCGACCGATTTAATCGGAATGGCCAATTTTAATTAGGGCCGATTTCAAGTTTTCATAACAATCGGAAATCGGTATTTTTGGACACCGATTTGGCCGATGATATTATTATTATTTATTTTTTCGCCTTTATTTATTCTTTATTTATCTAGGCAAGTCAGTTAAGAACACATTCTTATTTTCAATGACGGCCTAGGAACGGTGGGTTAACTACCTCGTTCAGGGGCAGAACGACAGATTTTTACCTTGTCAGCTCGGGGGATTCAATCTTGCAACCTTAGTTAACTAGTCCAACGCTCTAACCACCTGATTACATTGCACTCCACGAGGAGACTCCCTGTTACACGAATGTAGTAAGCCAAGTTAAGTTGCTAGCTAGCATTAAACTTATCTCATAAAAAACAATCAATCAATCACTAGATAACTACACATGGTTGATGATATTACTAGTTTATCTAGCGTGTCCTGCGTTGCATATAATCGATGCGGTGCATATCGTTGCTCCAATGTGCACCTAACATAAACATCGATGCCTTTCTTAAAATCAATACACAGAAGTATATATTTTAAACCTGCATATTTTGCTAAAATAAATCCAGGTTAGCAGGCAATATTAACCAGGTGAAATTGTCACTTCTCGTGCGTTCATTGCACGCAGAGTCAGTGTATATGCAACAGTTTGGGCCGCCTAATTTGCCAGAATTTTACGTAATTATGACATAACATTAAAGGTTGTGCAATGTAACAGGAATATTTAGAGTTGTGGATGCCACCCGTTAGATAAAATACGTAACGGTTCCGTATTTCACTGAAAGAATAAACGTCTTGTTTTCGAGATGATAGTTTCCGGATTCGGTCATATTAATGACCTAAGGCTCGTATTTCTGTGTGTTATCATGTTATAACTAAGTCTATGATTTGATAGAGCAGTCTGACTGAGCGATGGTAGGCAGCAGCGGGCTCGTAAGCATTCATTCAAACATCACTTTCGTGCGTTTGCCAGCAGCTGTTTATGACTTCAAGCCTATCAACTCCCAAGATTAGGCTGGTGTAACCGATGTGAAATGGCTAGCTAGTTAGCGGGGTGCGCGCTAATAGCGTTTCAAACGTAACTCGCTCTGAGACTTGGAGTGGTTGTTCCCCTTGCTCTGCATGGGTAACGCTGCTTCGAGGGTGGCTGTTGTCGTTGTGTTCCTGGTTCGAGCCCAGGTAGGAGTGAGGAGAGGGACGGAAAGCTATACTGTTACACTGGCAATACTAAAGTGCCTATAAGAACATCCAATAGTCAAAGGTTAATGAAATACAAATGGTATGGAGAGAAATAGTCCTATAATAACTACAACCTAAAACTTCTTACTTGGGAATATTGAAGACTCTTGTTAAAAGGAACCACCAGCTTTCATATGTTCTGAGCAAGGAACTTAAACGTTAGCTTTCTTACATGGCACATATTGCACTTTTACTTTCTTCTCCAACACTTTGTTTTTGCATTATTTAAACCAAATTTAACATGTTTCATTATTTATTTGAGGCTAAATTGATTTTATTGATGTATTATATTAAGTTAAAATAAGTGTTCATTCAGTATTGTTGTAATTGTCATTATTAAAATAAAAATTGGCCGATTTAATCGTATCGTCTTTTTTGGTCCTCCAATCGGTATCAGCGTTGAAAAATCATAATCGGTCGACCTCTAATTTCCAGCCAAGTAGCCACCACTCCACGCTGTCTGGTCTAATATGTTAATTCTTCAGCGAGTCCTTTTTAAGGACATTGGTCTGAAAGGTGGTTCCATCTTGTTGACACAACGACTGTGCTCGCGTGGTTACTGACTTGGCCAAGGTTTATATGAAAAGCCATTATCTCATTTAGAAGGCTAAAATCACATTTCTGATTTCAAAAGTATTCTTATACTTAAAATAAATTATACAACATTTAGATGCAAACCTGATCACTAGGTGTACACTTACAGAATTATAGTTCTTGTTATAGTCTTACTAATTATTTTAATGACATCACAAAATATACATACATTTTCCATATTACATCTGTCATAATTCCCAACATTTGGAGATTGAAATATATTGTCCCAATGTTCATTGCCAAAACATCAAACAAAGTCTCTCTGTTGTAGCGAAGGGATTTTTAACTTCTCCATACTGCAGTGCAAGAGAAAGTTTACGACCGGTCGTTACGTCATAAAACCCGGCCAACTCCCCCTCTGGTAGAGAGGGGGTTTGGGCTATCTGTCATCCTGTAATCCTCACCAAGGAGAGAGTCATGACAGGTGCCCATTTAAAAAAAAAAAATCCCTCACTCTCTTTCTCTCAGGTTCGTGGAAGACAGCGCTATGAGTGGCTCAAGAAGATCAACGACAGTCTGGAGCTGGTGGACCGCATTCCTCCCGCTGAGCAGGAGAAATACAAGAAGAAAGGGTAAGCTACCAACAGCAGACATTTTGATGACGGGAACTTCTCCCTAAAATGCCCCTGTCCCACTTGTGTATTAATCCCTCATTTCCTCCATCTATCCTCTCAATTCTAAAACTGTCTCACCTTCGATGTTTGTCCTGTATTTTCTTTCTCAGTTTCGCAAAGAGCCGCAAGCAAGAAGCGTTTGCTCCAAAGAGTGGAAAACGGATGCTTACAAAGGAGGAGAGGAGCGACTCGGACTAAGGCCAGGACACCTCAGCCCTTCCCTACTGTATTCCAGACCAACATTAAATTGTGACTCCAAAGTAAATGCCCAATACCAAACCCTAGGCAATACATGTAGTCACTTCTTACAAGTCTGAAAGGATAGGTATTAGCAAGATGGTAATGGCTCCACCTAGGCAGCCATACTCAACAGGCTGACCGTGGCCTGAAACCCGGACCAGAACGTTGTCAATACGGACTTTGGGTCCCGCCCCAAAAATTATAATATCCCTTGGTATCATATGAACACACAAGGCATGGCAAAATGTGTAGAATTGTGGGAAATGAGCTTTAACACTACAAAAAATGTCTCTGCCAACAAGAGGGGTGTGAATAGTTTGGGGTTACATGGGTTGCAAGGTGAGGTTCGTTACTACACTGATAAATGACAATATCCATCCGGACCTTTACCATCTAGGAAATTTGTGTTACCAGACCTTCTCATAGTACTTGAGTACAATTATAGAATTTTAACCATATTTCAGATGCCAGTCACTTACGGTACAATACAAAGTGCATAAATGTAGGACCTAGGGTTTGGATTGGGTAAATAGGCTGACCACCACCATGCCAGTCACTTTCGGTACAATACAAAGTGCCTAAGTGTAGGACCTAGGGTTTGGATTGGGTAAATAGGCTGACCACCACCATGCCAGTCACTTTCAGTACAATACAAAGTGCCTAAGTGTAGAACCTAGGGTTTGGATTGGGTAAATAGGCTGACCACCACCATGCCAGTCACTTTCGGTACAATACAAAGTGCCTAAGTGTAGGTCCCCCCCCACTGCCTTAACTATCTGGTGTGACTTCCTCCTCACCTGCCCCAAAAGAGCACTTTAGCTTGTGCTTTTATGATTTGGACCAATTAAAACCTGCCAAAAAACTATGCTTTGTTACCAGTTAATTGGCCAGTTAGTATTGTTAGTATTTTTGATACCTGCTAAACATAACCACTGCCTTCATTCCTCCCCCTGAACCCTTGCCCTGGTTCCCTGTTAATCATGGTCCTATTGAGGCATTGGTCTTTCTTTTTCCCCCATTTTTGTACTGCTGATCTAGAAACTAGTTTTGTACGTTCTTTTAGGAACTGTTAAACGATTTTGTCTTCTCAGAATGTTTTTTTTCTTGGTTTTTAATAAATGTTTTTATTTTATTTTACTAATTACAGCGTTTTGTCCAATGTCTTTTCTCTCCTATGCAGAGTTCTGATACTGTGCATATGATATACTTGATTAAACACATTTTATATTGGTTTACTTTATGGTTTTCTGATGGAAGCTGTTTTTGCTGATGTCATTTGGTGCTGAGACATGATGCTCTATTTTGTTTAGGGAAAAAGGAAAAATTTCAGGGATCTTAAAAAAATTAAAATAAAAGCAATTTCCTAAATAGTACTGTAATCCTCAGTCTTTTGTTGAGTTTTATTTTATTTTTTTAACAAGGTAACATGGGTGAGTGACGAGAGACCCATTTACATCTCGGAACCAGAACCAAATCTTGCTTGTCCTGGCTAGCTACTCTATTAGTTAAGGCTCTGTAACAAGACTATTTTTATACCATCATATGGACCCGAACTGTGCTGGGCCCAAATATATTATTTTTCACATTGCTTCCATCATGGTTCCAGCAACTATGGTGGATGTGTAACCAGGCCAGCACAGTACTGCCCGGCTTGGCTTGATCACAAAGGCAAATTTCAAGCGTCATTTGTACTGTCGTAAACTAGCTTTGCATTTCAGATGTACTTGACCCTTGTCCATTCCTTGTATCTACTGCTGTGTGTACACATTAGCCAAGCATACATTGTCCATGCTTTGCATGTCTGGAGGAATAATGCAAAACCAAGTATCTGTCTTGCATCCATGAAACTAATACGTCTTTGTACTTCCATTTGATTTGCTTATTGGAGCCATTCTTAAATGGGAGGGATATACACTGTGGCAAGACTCCCCTCCTGCCTCCAGAACCGCCTGAATTCTTCAGGTCATGCCATTTTTGCTCAATTGGTATTAAGAGACCTAACATGTCCAAGGAACACATTCCCCACACCAGTACACCACTGCCACCAGCCTGTACCATTGACACCAGGCAGGATGGGGCCATGGACTCATGCTTACTCCAAATCATGACTACCATCAGCATGATGCAACAGGAACCGAGATTTGTCAGACCAGGCAACGTTTTTCCACTTCTCAATTGTCCAGTGTTGGTGATCGCGTGCCCACTGGAGCCGTTTCTTGGTTTTAGCTCACGAGTGGAACCCGGTGTGGTCGTCAACTGCAATAGCCCATTTGTGACAAGGACTGGCGACTTGTGTGTTCTGAGGTGCTGTTCTGCACACCCGTGTTGAACTGCGCAGTTATTTTCCTGTTTGTGGCCCGCCTGTTAGCTTGCACGATGCTTTCCATTCTCCTTCGACCTCTCAACGAGCTGTCGCACCAAAGCCCAGGAGGCCGGCTGTTTCTGAGATACTACAACCGGCACACCAGGCACCGACGATCATACCACGCTCAAAGTCGCTTAGGTCACTCGTTTTGCCCATTTTAACGTTCAATCGAACACTAACTGAATGCCTGTCTGCCTGCTTCATATAGCAAGTCATGACTATGTGACTCACTGCCTGTAGGAGCGAACCATTTTTGTGAACGGGGCGGTGTACCAAATAAACTGGCAACCGAGTGTAGTTTTCACCGGTATTCTAGATCCGTTTTTCTTAATCCTGGTCTTTGGTACACAAAGGTGTGCAAATAATTTTTGGCCTGTTGCTCTACACACCTAATTCCACTAATTGGACCTTTGATTAGTGTAATCGGGTGTGAAGTGCTAGTGCGAAAAAATGTGCGGGACCAGCATTAAGAAACACTGATCTAGATTATTGACATCTGTATTGGAGTGGTTGTTGATTCGAGAGAAGCTGTGGTGATGGCACCATAGCTTGTTGTGACACAATCATAGGCGTATTCATTACCGATTCTGTTGTAAAAATGTTTATTTAACGGAACGCGGAGGGACCTACCTGAATTTATTCAATAGAAACTCTTGTTTTATTTGCAAATGTTCTGTTTGGCAACTTGTTTGGACTAATGATTACATCCCATGTTGGAACAGTAGTTTAACCTGACCAGTTATAGCCATAGACAATAACTAGGGCACAATGTTTTTCCAGGTTAGGTCTCTGGAAAAACTCCTGGCCCTAATCCCATGTAATTTGTTTCTCTTGAGCTCTTCATATGTTTTTCGATAATACTCCCTGTGAGTCTTCTCCCTCCACCCTCCCATTCTGAATGCAGTCTGTTTACCCATATTTAAATTCCCATTTCCCTTAAATGACCTAACCTAACCATCACAATAGGTGAATTTATGTTCGGGAGGAGTGAGGAAGAAGGTTCCTGCACATTTCAGTAGATCAAACGTTGCGCCCGCAGTTGGTTTGATTTTGTTCCTCTTGATAGGGTTTGTGATACTGATTTAAATCTGTATGTTGGATACTTTTTGTGGATTTCAACAGCTACTTGTCTGATTAAATGTATTCAAGTGTGAATATCCAAATAGGTACCCAGAACGAAGAAGTCTAAATCCCATCAGTTGAAGAATGGACAGGATTCAACATCTGTTATTATGGGGTGAGTTTTAGTCCTGCTTTTGACAAATGCATTAATTCTCATGTGTAAATTAACGTTTTAAAGGTGAACCTTGTAGGGTGTAAAGAAACAAGCAGTACGTCAATTGTAGATAAGAGTACTATCTATGAAACAAATATTGTATTTGGCAGCTTAAACCACAAAGAATGCTGCAAGAATGAGATAATTGCTAAATTATTTTCTATTTCAAGTGACATTTATAAGGGATAATCTGTTTGGGAATAATGTATCCAAAACTTCCTTGAGTAGCTCTCCGTCATATGAAAATATCATTTGAAGACATTCCATAAATAAAACAAAGCCAATGGCGCCCAGTTGTGTTGATGTGAAATACCGGTGGCGTGAGTTTACTAACCTTTCTAATGATAAACCCGTATTCATAAAGCGTCTATGATCTAAAAGGCAAAAATGATCATCGATCAGCACTCCTATTTTGAGATGTTTTATGAATACATGCCTGAATGATAGGAGCTAAAATAAATAACATTTTAACATGTTATTCAACCATACATCAGTATCAACCATACATCATTAAGTTGGCTGAATAGGGTCGTTGATCAGCATACTGAAGAGGAAAATGCCTGTTAGCTGACTATGATCTTGAGTTTTCGCTCTCCCTCCTCCCAGCTGTGTTGGTGGTGTGCTGTTTAGCTGAGCGGCAGTACTTCCTCCAGTCCAACTCATCCACCTGGGAACAGGCCAGACTCCACTGCCAGGTAGAACACAAAGATATAGAGTAGAGGTCGACCGATTTATGATTTTTCAACACCGATACCGATTATTGGAGGACCAAAAAAAGCAGATACCGATTTTATATATATATTTGTAATAATGACAATTACAACAATACTGAATGAACAATGAACACTTTTATTTGAACTTAATATAATACATAAATAAAATTTATTTAGTCTCAAATAAATAATGAAACATGTTCAATTTAAATAATGCAAAAACACAGTTTGGGTAAGAAAGTAAAAGTGCAATATGTGCCGTGTAAAAAAAGCTCATGTTTAAGTTCCTTGCTCAGAACATGAGAACATATGAAAGCTGGTGGTTCAATATTCCCAGTTCTTCAATATTCCCAGTTAAGAAGTTTTAGGTTGTAGTTATATGAATTATGATGTCGACTATTTCTCTCTATACCATTTGTATTTCATATACCTTTGACTATTGGATGTTCTTATCGCCCTTTAGTATTGCCAGCCTAATCTCGGGAGTTGATAGGCTTGAAGTCATAAACAGCTCTGTGCTTCAAGCATTGTTGTTTGAATGAATGCTTACGAGCCTGCTGCTGCTGCCTACCAACGCTCAGTCAGACTGCTCTATCAAATATTAAATCAGACACAGAAATACGAGCCTTTGTTCATTAATATGGTCAAATCCGGAAATTATCATTTAGAAAACAAAACCTTTATTCTTTCAGTGAAATATGGAACCGTTACGTATTTTATCGAACGGGTGGCAACCCTAAGTCTAAATATTGCTGTTACATTGCACAACCTTCAATGTTATGTCATAATTAGGTCAAATTCTGGCAAATTAATTACGGTCTTCACACGGTTCGCAACGAGCCAGGCGGCCCAAACTGTTGCATATACCCTGACTCTGCTTGCACTGAACGCAAGAGAAGTGACACAATTTCCCTAGTTTATGTTGCCTGCTAACATGAATTTCTTTTAACTAAATATGCAGGTTTAAAAAAATATACTTGTGTATTGATTTTAAGAAAAGCATTGATGTTTATGGTTAGGTACATTTGTGCAACGATTGTGCTTTTTTCACGAATGCGCTTGTTAAATCATCAACTGTTTGGCGAAGTAGGCTGTGATTCGATGACAAATTAACAGGCACCGCATTGATTATTTGCAACGCAGGACAAGCTAGTTAAACTAGTAATATCATCAACCATGTGCAGTTAACTAGTGATTATGTTAAGACTGATTGTTTTTTATAATATAAGTTTAATGCTAGCTAGCAACTTACCTTGGCTCCTTGCAGCCACAAGGTCCTTTTGACGCTGCACTCACGTAACAGGTGGTCAGCCTGCCATGCAGTTTCCTTGTGGATTGCAATGTAATCGGCCATAATCGACGTCCAAAAAGGCTGATTACCGATTATGAAAACGTGAAATCGGCCATGCCTCGGTCAACCTCTAATAGAGAGTTTTTCTCCCAGGAGACACTTTTCCTGGACACACAGACCTGTTGGAATATAACAATTATAAAACAGCAGTGACCTATTTTGGTCCTGGGGGCTCCCTACGTGTGTGCAGGTTTTTCTCCAACCTAGCTTTAAAACGCCTGGTTAAACCAGTGACTAGGTTGAGGACAATGATTAGATGATGATATCAAATATTAGTGCTGGACTGGAACAAAAGCCTGCACCCGTTCTGGCCCTCCAGGACCCAGTAATAGCCACCCCTGATATAACTCATAATAACTTTGTCATGTTAGGTGTGCTATAAAGAGCTGGTGAGCCTCACCCCTGACAACACCCGGCAACTTGTCCAGAACCTAAACTCTAGTTATTGGATCGGGCTCCGCAAGACCCTCAGCAATGACTCCTACCCCTGGTCCCACTGGTCCAACGGAGACCCCATCACCTTCCAGAACTGGTACCCTGGCCACCCCGTACCCTCCAAGCCCAAGGCCCATGTGATGAACGTCATTAACTACTGCTCCAGCCTCCCCAATGAATGTGGGTGTTGTAGCACCAATGAGAGCAAGCCTACCAATGTTGCCCCGGCACCTACTGCTACCGGTAGCTACAATGATACTGGCTACAGTAATGATACAGATGACCCTTTCCCAGAGGATGAAAACATGACAACGTTATCAACGATGGAAGCCATGGCAAAGATGAAATCAATAGAGACAACAGAGAGGACAACAATGGCAACAGAGGTGACAACGATGACATCTGACATGACTATGGGACCAACGTTCTTTACGGGAGTTACTGGTGGCATCAATGGGACGACTGAGACTGACACAGATGAGAACCCGTGCATAGCCCTATACAGTTTTGGACCTTGGTTTGATCAAATCTGCTCAAAGCCTACCCCCTATATCTGCTATGAAGGTATAATTTAATGAATTTGTTTTCTTTAAAAAAAAAATGAATTTAGTGTTATGTTTGCTTTCTGGGAAGTAGATTGAGATGCTGATATTGGGGGGTGTAATACGTACTGGTAATCATATTGATATGTTTTCTATTTGACTCGCACCCTTTTCCCCTTCACCTTCTCTTTCCCCCTCACCTAACCCACCCCGATCAACAACCGCATCTCACCTGTGTATGTAGACCGTTTCTACGGGAATGCCACCATGACCAACAAGACCCTACACAACGGGACTCTGCACTGGACCCGCGGGCCTGGTGACATCAGCGGCTACAGGGTGGAGGTCAACTCCTCTGACTACAACCTGACCCTAAACCACAGCAACTTGAACCGGACTGACTTGACCTACAACCTTTCCAACCTCACCGCCGGCACCCAGTACAAAGTCCAGGTGTTCCCCATTAAGTGTGGAAGGGACCTCAATCCACAGAACGTCTCCTTCTACACCAGTGAGTATGGGGAATAGCACTAGTATCAAATGTCTCTGTTGAATAGGGCCACTACAACTGTTGTTACTGCGACTGCTACAACCACTATTACTGATACTACTGCTACTGTACAACTACAACTAAAACTTGTAGTAGTGTAGATGCTAGATAGATAGAAATTACATGTACAGTGCCTTCAGAAAGTATTCATACCCCTTGACTAATTTCACATTTTGTTGTTACATACAGCCTGAATTCTAAATGGTTGAAAAAAATATATATTTAATCCTCCACCCACAATACCCCATAATGACAAAGTGAAAACATGTTTTTAGACATTTTTGCACATTTATTGAAAATGAAATACAGAAATATCTTATTTACATAAGTATTCACACCCCTGAGTTAATACTTTGTAGAAGCATCTTTGGCGGTGATTAAAGCATTGACCAGTCTTGTGTAGGTTTGTATCAGCTTTGCACATCTGGATTTGGGGATTTTCTCCCATTCTTCCTTGTAGATTTTCTCAAGATGGGGAGTGGCGGTGAACAGCAATCTTAAAATCTTTCTACAGATTTTCAATGGGATTCAAGTCTGGGCATTGGCTGGGCCACTCAAGGACTTTCCCATTCTTGTTCTGGAGCCATTCCCACATTGCTTTGGCTGTATGCTTGGGGTCATTGCAATGTTGGAATGTAAATCGTTGCCCCCAGCCTAGGGTTGTTTGCACTCTGAAGCAGGTTCTCATCAAGGATTTGTCTGTATTTGGCACCATTCATTGTTCCCTCTATCCTTACCAGTCTCCCAGGTCCTGCTGCTGAAAAGCACCCTCATAGCATGACGTTGCCACCACCATGCTTCACTGTAGGGATGGTGTTAGAATGGTTTTCTCCAGACATAGCGCTTTACATTCAGGCCAAATAGTTACATTTAGTCTCATCAGACCACAGAATATTTTGCCTTAGGCTCTGAGTCTTTCAAGTGTCTTTTTGCAAACTCCATGCATGCTGTCATGTGCCTTTTATCTAAGGCAGAGGTGGGCAACTCCAGTCCTTGAGGGCCTGATTGGTGTCACACTTTTTCTCCATCCCTAGCAAACACAGCTGATTAATCAAATTGCATTCTAAACTGAAGATCATGATTTGGTGATTATTGGAGTCAGGTGTGTTAGCTGGGGTTGGGGCAAAACTGTGACACCAATCCGGCCCTCGAGGACTGGAACTGCCCACCTCTGATCTAAGGAGTAGCTTCTGTTCTTGCCACCCAACCATGAAGTACTGTAGAGACTGTTGTCCTTCTGGCAGGGTCTCCCATCTCAGCCAAGGAACTCTGTAGTTCTGTCAGAGTGGTCATTGGGTTCTTGGTCACCTCCATGACCAAGGTCCTTCTTGCCCGGTTGCTCAGTTTGGTTGGACAGCCAGCTCTAGGCAGAGTCTGGGTACTTCCATATTTTTTCAATTTCCCAATGATGGAGACCATGTGCTCTTGGAAACTTTCAACACTCTAGAAATTGTTTTATACTCTTCCCCAGATACAGTGCATTCGTACACCTTGACTTTTTCCAAATTTTGTTACGTTACATCCTTAAATAGTTTTTTCCCCTCATCAATCTACATACAATACCCCATAATGACAAAGCAAAACATTTTTTTGTTTTTGTATAAAAAAAAACTGATATCACATTTAAATAAGTATTTAGATCCTTTACTCAGTACTTTGTTGAATCTCCTTTGGCAGTGATTACAGCCTTGAGTCTTCTTGGGTGTGACACTACAAGCTTGGCACACCTGTATTTGGGGAGTTTCTCCCATTCTTCTCTGCAGATCCTCTCAAGCTCTGTCAGGTTGGACGGGGAGCGTTGCTGCACTATTTTCTGCTCTCTCCAGAGATGTTCGATTGGATTCAAGTCCAGGCTCTGGCTAGGCCACTCAAGGACATTGAGAGACTTGTCCCGAAGCCACTACTGCGTTGTCTTGACTGTGTGCTTAGGGTCGTTGTCCTGTTGGAAGGTGAACCTTCGATCCAGTCTGAGGTCCTGATCGCTCTGGAGCAGGTTTTCATCAAGGATCTCTGTACGCTCCGTTAATCTTTGCCTAGTCTCCTAGTCCCTGTTGCTGAAAAACATCCCCACAGCCTGGTGCTGCCACCACCAGGCTTCACCGTAAGGATGGTGCTAGGTTTCCACCAGACGTGACGCCTGGCATTCTGTCCAAAAAATTCAATCTTGGTTTCATCAGACCAGAGAAACTTGTTTCTCATGGTCTGAACGTTCTTTTGGTGCCTTTTGGCAAACTCCAAGTGGGCTGTCATGTGCCTTTAACTGAGGAGTGGCTTCCATCTGGCCACTCTGCCATAAAGGCCTGACGGGTGGAGTGCTGTGGAGATGTTTGTCCTTCTGGAAGGTTCTCCCATCTCCACAGAAGAACATTAGAGCTCTGTCCATCGGGTTCTTGGTCATCTCCCTGACCAAGGCCCTTGTCATTATGGGGTGTTGTGTGTAGATGTATGATGATTTTATTTTATTTTATCCATTTTAGAATAAGGCTGTAAGGTAACAAAATGTGGAAAAAGGGAAGGGGTCTAAATACTTTCTGAATGCACTGTATATGCCTCATCACAATTCTTTCTCGGAGATCTACGGACAGTTCCTTGGACTTCATGGTATAGTTACTACTCTGACATGCACTGTCAACTGTGGGACCTTATATACACTCACCGGCGAGTTTGAGGCACACCCATGTAGAACCGGGTTGTTCCCCCACTTGGCTTCCAGAACAGCCTGAATTCTTTAGGGCATGGATTCTACAAGGTATCAGAAATGTTCCACAGGGATTTTGGTCCATTCTGACGCAATGGCATTCCGCAGTTGCTGCAGGTTGGATGGCAGTACATTCATGCTGAGAACAGTCCATCTCATCTGAAAGATCCTCTTGGGTTTGGTCAGCAACAATGTTCAGATACACTGTGGCGTTCAATCGTTGCTCAATTTGTATCAAGGGACCTAACCTGTCCCAGAAAAAACATTCCCCACACCAGTACACCACCGCCACCAGCCTGTACCTTTGACACCAGGCAGGATGGGTCCATGGACTCATGAAGATCATGATTTGGTGATTATTGGAGTCAGATGTGTTAGCTGGGGTTGGGGCAAAACTGTGACACCAATCCGGCCCTCGAGGACTGGAACTGCCCACCTCTGATCTAAGGAGTAGCTTCTGTTCTTGCCACCCAACCATAAAGCCCAGATTGGTGAAGTACTGTAGAGACTGTTGTCCTTCTGGCAGGGTCTCCCATCTCAGTCCATGGACCCATCCTGCTTACGCCAAATCCTGAGTCTGCCATCAGCATGACGTAACAGGAACTGGGATTCGTCGCACCAGGCAATATTTTTCACTCTTCAATTGTCCAGTGTTGGTGATCGTGTGCCCACTGGAGCCACTTCTTCTTGTTTTTAGCTGATAGGAGTGGAACCCGGTGTGGTCGTCTGCTGCAATAGGCCACCCGTGACAAGGATAGATGAATTGTGAACTGTTATTTGTCTGTTTGTGGCCTGCCTGTTAGCTTGCATGATTCTCGCCATTCTCCTTCGACCTCTCATCAACAAGCTGTTTGCCCCCGTAGGACTGCCGCTGACTGGATGTTTTTTCTTTGTCGCACCATTCTCGGTAAACCTTAGACAATGTCTTGCGTGAAAAGCCCAGGAGGGCGGCCGTTTCTGAGATACTAGATCCGGGGTGCCTGGCACCGAAGATCATACCACGCTCAAAGTCGCTTAGGGCACTTGTTTTGCCCATTCAAACGTTCAATCGAGCAGTAACTGAATGCCTCTGCCTGCTTTACATAGCAGGCCACGGCCACATAACTCACTGTCTGTAGGAGCGATTCATTTTTGTGAACGGGGTGGTGTACCTAATAAACTGTCCCGATGAGTGTAGACAGGTGTTACTTTCTAAATCATGCCCAAGCATTTGAACTGGCCACAGGTGGAATCCAATAAAGTTGTAGTGATATCTAGAGGATAAGTAAAGGAAATTGGATGCACCTAAACTCAATTTGGAGAGTCATAGCAAAGTATTGTGTATACTAATGTAAATTAGATGTCTGTATTTAATTTAATACATTTGCTAACATTTCTAAAAACATGTTTTCACTTTGTCATTATGGGGCATTCTGTGTAGATGGGTGAGAAAAATCCATTTAGTACATTTTGAGTTCCGGCTGTAACAACAAAATGTGGATTAAGTCTAGGGGTATGAATACTTTCTAATGGCACTATATGCGTAGATGGTTATTATAATGGTATAACAATGTTAAGACATCGATATCAGTGAAGATGACGATAATGCTGACTACTGATCATGCATTCTCTCTCAGAGCCCGATGTGATCAAAACCCTCAACGTCACCAAGGTCTCAGAAACAAACATCTCCCTGTCCTGGTCCGCTCCTGAGGGCAACCGTGACTTCTACTACATTCAGGTGAGGGGTCAACCTCATCTGAAAATGACCACACACACAGAGAGCGCCGTGGTCAAAGGCCTGATACCGGGGGGGAACTACATATTTGAGGTCAACGCCAAAGTGGAGGACGATTCCATCGAGGGAGACCCACTGAACATCTCCTCCTACACCAGTAAGTTAGAGCACTGTTGTTTGTTGTTTTTCCTTTGCAAATGTTTGACTGGTTTTCCTAGAGGAACGTTTCTGTAGACGTTTCTGTAAACAGTAAATAAGACTTGCCACTTTAATTTCATTCCATTGAGAAAGTAAATCCGACATGTAATTATAATTTAAAGGTTAGGATGCAACTGACCCCAAATCAGTTTCATGGATTCATATTTGTACATTACCAGTGCAATTTACACACACACTGATCTCTTTTCTCCCCTTCAGAGCCAGGAAAGGTGTCAAAGTTAAACGCGTCTGATCCTACTACTGACTCTGTCCACCTCCAATGGGAGCCGCCTGCAGGGAATATCTCTGGGTTCAGTGTGGAAGTCTTGCATGAAGAAAACGTCAATAACAAGTTTGTAGGCTACCATAGAACAGTAACAAGTACTGTATGTAGGCTGCCATCAAGTATGTAGGCTATCATAGTTCATGTAGCCCAAACCAAACACATGCCATTTGACTATTTACTGCTAATGTTTTTATAAATCAAAAGACCCAGATGTTTTTTCCCCCTGTGGGATCATGGGAACCTTGGGAACAATCAGGAAATTGCCACTTTCAAAACAACTGGAATTATTTATTTTTCCAAGTTCCCAGTTGTCTTGAAAGCACCAAATGCATTGAAAATGACCTGGGAATTCACATAGAAATGTAATGAATAGAACACACTCCATTCTCCAGCTATATGGAACATAGAACAGTCTCTGATCTACAAGACAAGAGTGCGTGAACAGTATTGACGCAAGGCCATTGCTTGTTTATTTATAGAACGCTGATCAACATAAACGTGATCGATACAAGTATAAGGGTGCCGAAGTTGCCGCCAGGCGCCAAGCTCTGGATGAGTGTGGTAGCACTGGTGCCCGACGCGTTAGTGAAAGGAGAGCCCAGCACCGTGATGGCCTTCACCAGTGAGTTTGGACAGATGATAATGGTGTTGGGAGAAGTTGCCCCTAGACAACTAATGGTTGAGGTTAGGATTTGGGAAGGGGCAGTTGATCCGAGATCTGTATTAAGGGGACATTTTACCCAGGATAATGAGGCATTAGTTGATTGGATGTTTGAGTGGTTGTTTGGGTGGTTGATTTGTTGATGGGTTGCTTGATTGGTATGTTGGATAGTATCTTTGTGAATGATGTATAATAACTGTATATTATCATTGGAATAGCCTAATACTTTCTTGCTACCATTATTATGCACTCAATATGTTACTGTAATGTATTTTCCCTTGTCTCACATTAATCTCCACCCCCCTCCTCTCTTCCCTCTCACCCCCATAGGTCCAGGTGACGTTGCTGACTTAGAGTTGGTCCCTGCTGCGTACACCATCAAGGTGACCTGGACAGCTCCCGAGGGCAACTACGAGACTTTCAGCGTTCAGCTCAATCTAACCGCCTTGGAACAGGAAGTCGAAAAAAAGGAGCAAAACGCCAGTCCTCTCTCCTTCACGGGACTGAAGGCAGGAGCCGAATATACAGTGACAGTCACCACTCTGAATGGGTATCTCAAGAGCCAACCAAGGAACAGAACAGTTTTCACTCGTGAGTTGTTAGTTTAACTCCCTTTTTCTCTCTCTCTCGCTCTTTGAATAGATGAACACAGTCAGGTCCAAAAGGATTGGCACCGTTGATAAAGATGAGCAAAAATGACTGTACAAATACTGAGCTATAATGTATGCTCAACATTTTGGGGAAATTATATTATTTCATACTATTTTTTGTTTTGTTTTACAAGTAATATATATTTTTTCTTTAAAAGATGGGGGTCAAAATTATTGCCACCTGTTTTCAATACCTCGTCTTGTGAGGATAATGGCACTGAGCCTTTTTCTAAAATGTTTTATGAGATTGGAGAACACATTGGGAGGGATCTTAAACCATTCCTCCATACAGAAACCTTCCAGATCCTTGATATCCTTCGTATGTGCCAAGGGACTGCCTTCTTCAATTAAAACCACAGGTTTTCAATGGGGTTCAAGTCCGGAGACTGAGATGGTCATTGCAAAACGTTGATTTTGTGGTCAATTAACAATTTCTTTGTGGATTTGAATGTGTGCATGGGGTTATTGTCTTGCTGAAAGAACCACCCGAGGCCAGGTTTCAGCCTCCTGGCAGAGGCAACCACATGTTTGGCTAAATGTCCTAGAACTGGGTAAAGCTAATGCCATTGACCTTAACAAGGCCCCTAGGACCAGTGGAAGCAAAATAGCCCCATAACATCAAAGATCCACCACCATACTACAGTAGGAATGTTTTTTTTCTTCTGCATATGCATCTTTCTTTCATGGCGAAACCGACCACTGGTGTGCGTGGCCAAAGACCTCTATTTTCATGTCATCCAACAAATGTAAACGCTTGGAGTTTGTTAAATGCCATTGGTACTTGGATTGGAACTGGTGCTATGGTCAGATGACATGAAAATAGAGTTCCCTCGACCATGCACACAGTGGTGGGTTTTGCGTCGAAAGAAAGATGCATGTGCAGAAAAGAACCCCATTCCTATTTTAAAATGTGCGCGTGGATCTCTGATGTTATGGAGATATTTTGCTTCCACTGGACTTGGGGCCCTTGTTAGCAGACGCTCCTATACAGGACCTAAGTGTATATATACTGGTCGAATAAAAAAGCCAAGGGGATAGAAATTTTGACTTTTTAATGTTGACGTCTAGTCAATATTTTTCTCACCCATAGTTCCTGTCCCACCGGAACCAGCCAAAATCGACTCCGTCACTGAGAGTAATATCACCCTGTCATGGGGAGCCCCCAAGGCATCCCAAGGCGTAGAACTGACGTACCTGGTCAAATACACCACTGAATTCTGGAATTTGACAAAGAATGAGACTGTGAAGAATGCCACCACCTATATATTTCATGGGTTGCATGCTGGGACCAACTATGACTTCGAAGTACGAGTGAAGGCGGGAACCCAGGAAAGCAGTCCGGTCACAGTATCACAGATGACAAGTAAATGATTTACCATGTCAGACATATTTACATTTTCTGTAACAATATCTTGTTTACAAATGTAATAATAATAGTGACTATGTTTGTCTTTGTTTTTGCTAATCATCACTCCCTTACATCTCAACTCCCTACATCTCTATATTGCCCTTTCTCTCTCCTCTCTCTCTCTGTCTCTGCCAGTTCATAAGGAGAGGGTTCTGACTATTACCATGAAGTGTTCCTCCAGCAAACCCCTTTACTGTGAGGACAACCACACACAGTCAGAGGTCCTGTCAAAGGTGAGGTCATCATCATCAAATCCTCCAATCACATGGCATTCATCACCACACCTTTTAATCACATTACGTATGTACATTGTAGTCATTTTTAGCAGACTCTCCTATCCAGAGCCACTTGCAATGAATTGGTGGGACAACCGCATACTGTATCAGGATCATTGCAAGAACAATCTTTGATTTAAAAAAAATCAGCAACAGGGATGCTTGTAAGAGTAAATAGAAAAAAAACTTACCGAAGTTCAGTGTCATATGTTTTCCCCCATCACATACACAATACAAAGACTATACAGAGTAAATCAAATGGAATGTTTTCCTACAACACACCGAATACAAAACTGAGTCTGTCCATATTTTTGTTACAGTTGCGGGAGCATTTCCGCAAGGAGTTCTACAAGAAGATAGATATTGTGTTCTGGAAACTGGACTGGAGAGAGGTATAATATCTCACACAAGCTTGACCAAATACTACTACTTTAATACACATTTAAGTGAATTTGTCACAACACTTTTGGTCCCCTAAAATGGGGGTACTATATACAAAAAGTGCTGTAATTTCTGAATGGTTCACCCGATATAAATGAAAATACACTCAAATTAAAGATGAAAGTCTGCACTTTAACCTCGTAGTCACTGTATCATTTCAAATCCAAAGTGCTGGATTACAGAGCCAAAACAAAAAATGTACTGTCCCAATACTTTGGGCACTCACTGTATGTGTGTTGAATTCCTTGTCTTCAAGATGTCATGTTTTCTTTACAAATACATTTTAGTAATATATTGTCTCTTACCAATTGTCAAATTAATCAATGAAAATGTACTTCATCTGACTGTGGTGTGGATAAAACTACATTATGTAATCAACTTAGCTTTTCTAGTGTAAAACAAGTATTTTCTAGTAAGTCTCTGTGCATCTCAATAAAGAAGGCACCTGATGTTGAAGATGATTGTTTTTTTCATTCAAACATTTTTGCTTGTTTGACGCTATACTGTTTTTTTAGGTTTTTTTTACAACTTGGTCGACCATGTTACGTGGGGGGGATAACTATTGGACTATTTGTAGCAATTAGCAATCGATAACTACTGTATTGAGTGACGATGCAATGCCCTAAACGTGTAATTAATTGGTGCACGAACCGAAAATGTAGCAATGTAGCATTTTGCTCCATTCCAGTAGTTAAAAAACACAAGTGAAAACTAAGTGCTTAGTGAGCGGAGACGATGCCTGTGGCTATCCAACATTTCCATTCTCTGAAAGCAACCACGAAGCACGGCAGTTGTTCAAAGTAACTAGATAGCTAGGGAGCTAAATGGCTTCTCATGTCTGTGAAAACCAAGGCTATCTAATGAGTTATCTTGTTGACCTCAGAATTGAAGCAAGATATGGGTACTACTAGCTAGCTAGTTAAAGGGACATTCCACTCCAAAATCTAACGTCAGATTATGTTTTAGACCTATGTCAAGATCCACATCCCATACCATCAATTCCAAATGAATGGAATTGGACATTTCTGAACCATCTCTCTTTGAAGATGTGTTGTAACTCCCCTGTTGTGAGAAGTCCTCCACTATAGCCTGCAAAAGCATATCCTTTCACCGGTAATTATGACACTCTTTTGTTTGCAGGATGAGCAATGATGAAAGACGTGTTTTATCATCACAATTCCCTAAAACTAGAAACATTATGAGCCAGTTTCCTGGACACAGCGTAAGCCTTTTCCTAGTCTAAAAAACATTCTCAATGAGACTTGGAGTAGTTGTTCCCCTTGCTCTGCAAGGGCCGTGACTTTTGTGGCGCGATGGGTAACGATGCTTCGAGGGTGGCTGTTGTCGATGTGTTCCTGGTTCGAGCCCAGGTAGGGGCGAGGAGAGGGACGGAAGCTATACTGTTACACTGGCAATACTAAAGTGCCTATAAGAACATCCAATAGTCAAAAGTATATGAAATACAAATGGTATAGAGAGAAATAGTCCTATAATAACTACAACCTAAAACTTCTTACCTGGGAATATTGAAGACTCATGTTAAAAGGAACCACCAGCTTTCATATGTTCTCATGTTCTGAGCAAGGAAATTAAACGTTAGCTTTTTTACATGGCACATATTGCACTTTTACTTTCTTCTCCAACACTTTGTTTTTGCATTATTTAAACCAAATTGAACATGTTTCATTATTTATTTGAGGCTAAATTGATTTTATTGATGTATTATGTTAAGTTAAAATAAGTGTTCATTCAGTATTGTTGTAATTGTCATTATTACAACAACAAAAAAATCAAAATCGGCCGATTAATCGGTATCGGCTTTTTTGGGTACTCCAATAATCAGTATCGGTGTTGAAAAATCATAATCGGTCGACGTCTAGTAGATATACAATCCAAAAACATCCCCATGACACTAAACACTAGACAGTACACAAACAATATAGCCTAGAGACACTTTCCTACCACAATGTAGGCCCTAGTCCATAGGGTAGAGTGGGATAATTTGAGCCTTTTTTTTACATTCAGCATCATTCCATTAATGGAATTATACTATTCTTTCTAACAAAGATATCTACATATACTTCAGGATGTTGTGTATCCCTGGATATACTCGGAATTCATGTAAACATTGCCGTTTTGAAAACATAGCTTGCTCCTGGGAATGGGGTAAATTGAGCCGCAGGACATACAAATGTATATACTGAATGAAATATTACTACTACCTTTTTAAAACCACGTCTATCTTTATTTCCCAAACACTATTTGGGCCAGTCATTTTGTCATTTAAGCTTATTTTAAAACAGGCTTAACACCTAACAAACACTTTATAGTTTTTAACACATATCCCAGCGATAATGCCTTGCATTTCGCCTGGGAAGAAAACACTTTAATTTGCTCATCTTGCCATAGGCTCTATTAGCCCACACACCCTAAAGGATGTACTTTCATTCTATGTTTAGGACCTCATATTGAAGCTTATATAGACCCCAACGCACCTATAGAACAATCTTAAAGCTGCAATATGTAACTTTTTGGGCAACCCAACCAAATTTACATAGAAATGTGAGTGATAGATGAACATAGAAATGTGAGTTATAGATCTGCCATTCTCATGAAAAGCAAGTTTAAGAAGCGATGGATCTGTTCTATGGTGTTATTTCTATGCTTCCCGCTCTTTCCGTTTGGTATACCAGCTTCAAACAGCTGAACATGCAATATTTTGGGTTATGGAAAATATATTTCACAGCGGTTTAGATGGTACAATGATTCTCTACACTATACTTGCTTGTTAGGGGAACTATTATAATTTGAGTAACTGTCACGTCCTGACCATAGTTCTTATGTGTTTTGCTTGTTTTAGTGATGGTCAGGACGTGAGCTGGGTGGGCATTCTATGTTGTGTGTCTAGTTTGTCTGTTTCTATGTTTGGCCTAATATGGTTCTCACTCAGAGGCAGATGTTTTGTGTTGTCTCTGATTGGGAATCATATATAGGTAGCTTGTTTTGTGTTGGGATTTTGTGGGTGGTTGTTTCCTGTCTTTGTGTTTTCTCTGCACCAGCTAGAACTGTATCGGTTTGCCACATTTGTTATTTTGTATTTGTTTAGTGTTCACAGTATTTTCGTAATTAAATATGTTGAGCACAAACT
Source organism: Salvelinus fontinalis (assembly GCF_029448725.1). NCBI lineage: Eukaryota > Metazoa > Chordata > Actinopteri > Salmoniformes > Salmonidae > Salvelinus > Salvelinus fontinalis. Next base: position 8,818,865 of record NC_074700.1, read on the forward strand.
GCGCTGCGTGTTGGTCCGATCCCTGTTACACCCTCTCTTCTCGTGAAGAGAGGGAAGGCTGCCGTTACAGTAACTAGGAATTGGTGGAGCGATTTCAGCATAGTGCATCATTGAAATGATCTACATTGGTTTAGAGTTTTAATTTTCATTGTATTTTTACCTAACTTGCTTACGACTTTTCCATGTGGTTTCTTCCTTCACGGATGATGACCTCTTCCTAAATATTTAGTAAAATTATACATTTTGTGTATGGTTTCCCAGAAACAAGGGTGGCTCAGCTTACCCCATTTGGGAAACCCTGCTTTAGACAGTAGACACTTTTGGCTAATACATATAAAAAAGACAGCAGTGCTTAAAAAATACTTTTTCATAACCGAATTTGTTCAATAGGGTTTGTCAAATGGTAATAAAAAAACTCTATATCTGCATATATTTGTGTCCGCCCCGCCTCATAGAAGAAGAGGAGGAGAAGGGAGAGCAGGTAAAGAAGAAGAAACCAAAGAAAGTCTGGAGACCAAATAGGCAAGAGAGGGAAGGGAGGATAGCGAAGAAGAAGTGTACAGTGTAATTACAAATTATGACCGATTTGTCCATTTGGACAATATACAGTAGAGTAGTAATGTAGACCAGGGGTTCTTAAACTTTTTCAGCCTGGGATCCAAATTAGAAATTCTGTGTTTTCCTGGGACCCAAATATCGGTACATTTCATTGACCTTATGCCTAAAAAAAAAAAAAAAGCAATATAGACAAAAACAAATAACAATGAAATACCCATAAATTTATTTTTATGTTTATTTTTCCTTATTAAAAACACTCTTACATACCTGTCTAGGTTGGAACTGTTGCTGTTAAAATACAAGAAATCATTTCCTTCTGAACTGGAATAAATTGATTGATCACATCACACAGATGTATAACAGAACACACACACACACACAGGCTTTTTGATTGTGCAACCCTAAGTAACAGTACAGATTAAAAAAATTCAGGCCTACTGTACATCTTACTGTATAGATTATTGTTGAAAGAAAGTCTAGGTTGGAACTGTTGCTGTTAAAATGCATATTTTTTTATTCTGAACTGGAATAAACTGATTGATCACGATCACGTAGACCAGAAAACACACACATACACACAGTCCTAATGAGAGGTGTGTGGCTGGTTGAAGTTTTCAACAACCATGTCTATTCTGGACTCAGTTTTTGACAGTTCAACACTGAGGTCATGCTCAGCATTGAGACTGTTTCTGTACTTGAGTATGGAACACAGTTTGGGTCGTTGTGTGTCAAAAAGATGCACGTCAAAGACCCAAACGGCGTTCCATACCCATGCAAGTCAGGGTTCTCGAGTATGTGGTGCCAAACTGGACCAGAACATCTACTGCTTTCTCAGTCAGGCAGGAGACCGCTTCCTGCTGTAGATGAACAACCCAGAAATGTGTGAGTGTTTGCCTCAAAAAGCATCTTGCTTCAATCAGTTTATTCCAGTTCAGAATCAAAATTATTAATTGTATTTTAACAGCAACAGTTCCAACCTAGACTTGTTTTCAACAATCATTTCTACAGTAAAATGTACACTAGGCCTGATCATTTTTCATCTTCATCTGTACTGTTACTATGGGTTGCACTATCAGTAGTTAGCTTGCTTTGGCTAATGTTTGCTATTAGCTGTGTAACGTTACAAGGCAAGGGGATTGTTTGAAAGAGAAACTCACATCTAACGTTACTACCATGAGAGATAGTACTCCCTTATTTCTGCTTATCATCACCTGTTATAAAATGACAACAATGCCTTGCTAGTTGACTTACTTTTTCACTTTCGAAGCACTGTTTCCTGAAGCATTTAGCCCTGTTCTGAAAGAACTCCCTGGGTTTACCTTCATGTTGTGCCTGAATGTTTGGTCAGGACGTGTCGTTTTATTAATTTGTTCGTTATGAGAGACTCATTACTACGCACTTCGCCACACAAAACACATTGTGGGGACAACTTGTTATTTCTCAAAGTTTGTATGAAAGAGACAAAAAGTCATCACTGTATTTGCGTTTCATGACGATTGAGCTCAGTCAGAACTTGTGGCTAACATGAGTCTATTTCATGACAGCGGTCAGTGATGGCGAGTGGGAATAACAAGTCAGTGACTTGAACGACAGCGCTGCAGCGTGTGGGTCGCGGAGTGATCTTCAAGAAAACTGCAGAAAAAAAGATCCGGTAAACCGTGAAGCACACGGGCATCTACCTCTCGCGCAGCTGCCAAACTGAGCAGAGACCGCTGCTAAGCAGAGAGCGCACTGAACCGACAGCGCAGTTGCACTTGGCCAAATCAATTCCGGTAATTAATGAAATAATTATGCATTTTACGTCGCGACCCACTTTGGATCGCGACCCTTACTTTAAGAAATGCTGAGTAAACAATGGCATGGGCAGTGGCGGTTCTAGACCATTTCAACTGGGGGGGGGGGGAAAGCTGGGGCCAGTTGTACTGTTAGAGGGGCCAGTTACATTATTGTTGTCATCGTTTTCTTCACTGCATTGCAGGCATTAGCAGGCAAAATATCATGTTCATAATCATCATCGTTGCCACTGTCTAATAACGGATGTAAATAAAGAACAATAACAAAAATTAGTTATGTAAAAATTATTTCATATACAACATTTAGGGGAGCCACAAGGGGGTCCAAAATGTTGTCACAGGGGCACTGCCACCCCCCCCCCCCTCCCCCTTCCAGAACCGCCACTGGGCATGGGTAATGTGTCATCTCTCCCTCTTTCTCACTCCCTTCCCCCTGATAGTCAACTGCTGTAGCACAAAACTGCCACTAGGTGTCACCCTATTTATTTACCTAGATTCACTTACAAAGGATGGCAAAAAACATTTGTTGTGGTTGAAGTCAATCCAGTTTTCCATTCAGGAATCATACAGTCCATATAGAGAACAATGGGGAATTTTCAATGCATGAAGTGAATTTCAGTTCACCACCTGAATTGCCTGAATTGAAAACTGAATTGACCCCATCCTGATTGTTACATCAATTGAGCACTTATTTTTGATACCCCGTTTCTCTCTCTTGATTTCCATCCAGAACCCTCCCTTCATCATCCAGGCCTTCCGCTTCAGGGTGTCAGAGTCCACCGTGTCCCACGTCTGAAGCACCTGGATGGAGCTGCTGCAGAGACGGATGAGACAGGGAGAGGGTTGAAAAGGGAGTATGCGGAGGGGAGAGTAGGGAGGGTAACCTCTTGGTGGAAGGAGGGGGACATAGAGAGTTAGAGGTGTGGAGAGAGTGGGAGACAGAGTGAGACCAAAAATAAATACAAAATACAAAGAAAGTTTGAATGAAACCTAGGTAACATCAGATTACATACTGCTACAGATTACATACTGTAGCATGAACTTGACTCTTATCAGTAAATAGTCATTAGAATGTCGGTAGAATTATGAGATAATGCTGGTTTTAGGTTGTATTTTGTAGTCCACCAAAACAAAGCCATTGTTTTGACTACTCAGGATCTCAGACTTAACGAACCACGTGATTGTTAGAAATAACTGTTATCGGTAGGAGTTTTATATTTCCTTTGCTTTTCACCTATACTGTTATTGTGACCTATAAGCCTTGAGCACCCTCGTTCCCTCTCCCTACCAGATCCCCAGCCGGCGTTACATCACTTCTTTCCAGCCCCGCCAAGCCAACGGCCGCCAGCTCTAGTTCCTCGAGTGTGCCGACACCCTCTCCGACGTCCACTCCAGCCGCCGCAAGCGAGGGGACACACCCAACCCCTCCTACCAGGCCCTACCACTACCTCTGCAGCGAACGCGTTTGCTGTCTGATGGACAAGGGGATAGCGTTCCGTTACCTGAGGGCGGTGCACCCTATCCGGATCAGGGGTGCAGCTAGACAGGGCCTGGGAGGTGTGCTGCTGCCTGCCTGCCTTCTTCACCGCCCTCAGGGAATCAAATAGGTCCAGGACCAAGGGCATCTGTTACAACTATCTCTGCGAGCAGGCCCAGACCAACTACCTCCACGAGGAGGCCCAAGCTAACCACCTACATGTGAGGAGGCACAGACTTCAACTAAAAGTTGCGTGGGCCTCCTGAAAGATGTTTGAGTTATTTTTATTGTTTATCTTTTCTGAATTGTGTACAATGAATTGTTTATTACTACTGTTAAGACAAAATAGAATTGACTTATTAACAAGAACCTTGTTCCAAAGTTCATAATAAAACATTTTGGGGGACAAAGACAATGTTGTTTTTTTTCATTCCTTTACAATTTCCTAATGCCGACATAAATTAATACAATATTATTGATGAACAATTTAATTGTCAACAGTCTTCTAACAGGTAGATTTAAACAAACCTGATTTTATACAACTAATTGTATAATTAATTCTTAAAATGAGTCCCTTAGAATCAGAGGAAGGAGAGGAGTGTACACTGAAAGCACTTGAGAGCTCAGAAGTTTTTGAGACTATGTATGAGTAAAAACAATGAAAAGACAGCCAGAGTTCAAATGAGTGGAATGGAAACTTCACTAAGAAGCCCAGAGAATGTCAGCATGACACTCAAAATCAATCTGTAGAACACAAATATACGTTATAGCAAATATACACCACCTTAGTCTACATGTCAAACAACAGATGTATGGAGTGGGTCACAAGGTTAGAATTTGTATGAAAGATATAAATTATTCACAGCAGACAGTATCTGCTGTGAAGACATTTCATTGTGTGGAAACCAGGGTCTGGCCCGCAAAAACAAGGTTCCCCTCATTATCCTTACCCGAGACATCTCTCCCTGGTACCTCATAATACACAAACACCAACTCATGCTATGGAATGCAGTTTTTAGGTTTTTATCACCAAGCCATTCATAAATCAATTGTCAGCGTTGAGCCTCAAAGACTCCTCTCAGGTCACACAGACACAGATAAGCGTGTACTAATAGAACCCTATTCTAATGCATAAAACAACCATTTGATGCAATAACAGTACTATAACATCATCTTGTAATTTCTCCACCATAAATGACAATGCTAATGGTTTGGCTAAGCAGAAGCTGCATCTGGTTAAAATTCTCAACCAAACAAATGTTTTTTTTTGTAGTGTGGATGTTAACGATGAATCCTGTACTGAGATGAATTGGATGATTTCTGTGACTATTTGCTGGTCTTTGCAGGTAGACAGTGCTGCCAAAGAAACCGACTGGGTTTTCAAATAGCCATTATGTTGGTCACGGTTCTTCTTGTCAAAGCACTTCTATTGGCTCTAGCCAATCTCAGTATTCAGACAATTTACACATGTATCTTTTACATAGCCTACTACACTACAGCCTAGGCTACAACCTGTATATACACTTTTAATATGACTTCCCTATCTGTCATTTACTTCACTTGTTTTCATGCATCAATAATTACAACCACAACAAAGACATTTAGTACAGTTGCTACCACAGTGCCTAAATCAAAAAGCATTGTTTAGATTTTAAACTCCTATAATAACACAATTTCAACTTGTAATTTGTTTTGTATTTCTAATATTCCCTCATTAGTTCTAAAAGCTACGTCACTCGGAACAGAGCCAGTGGAGCGACAGCATCAGTGCCAAGCGGACCTCCACAGAGTCACCACCATGCTTCACATTGTCACTCACGGTGCTCATCACTATCACTGACCCGTTTTATGACTCTTCATGAGTAGGTCTCTTCATGTATGAGAACACTCATTCTGTACTTTACAGGCCCACTCCACCCTAAACAAACAGATTCACATGCACTCAATCTATTTCAGATGAGTCAGTTGACAACATTATGATCTATTGACTCTTAAAGTCAAAGTACATTGAAAATATAGGAGTAGCCAGCAGGTTTTTATGACTGCGACCTGTTGGTTCTTCTTCTAGTCATTCCTATAAACCTTTCAATCCTAAACCAACATGCTTCTATGTGGCATCCTATGCTTTAGCTATCTTGTCCCTGCCCTGTCTGCCTCACATACCATCCTCTCCCCCCATCGTGTAGACTCCAGAAGCAGGCTGTGTCCAGAGCGGTGGCTGTGGTGGTGGGGGCGTTGCTACTTCTTCTCTGTGCGCCTGGAGGAAAACAGGAAGTGGAGGGAGAGCTCTGAGTTATGTCAGCAGCGCAACGCCAGCCTGGCTGCCATAGAGGAGCACACTGAGATGGTATAAGGAGGAGAGGGAGGGATACAAAAAGAGAGTGTTTGTGTGTGAGAGCAAACAATGTAACGTAGATTGAGGTATATCTTTTTGTGATAACTCAATCTGAGGAGAAGAAAGTGGGAAAGAATAAGATGAGCCAACAGGGTTGTTGGACTCTGAGCGTGAGACTCTGGGGGGGGGGGGGGGGGGGGGGGGGGGGGGATTCTATTTGCTGTGGACTGTGAGGCCTATGGACCCTGGGTGTGTGTGAGAGAGGCGTTGGCCTGGATGCCAGGTAACAAATAACCCCAGTATCTGTCCACTTGTGTGAAACCCATTCAAGATCATAAACCACTACTAAGGACTTCACAGTGAATGAAAATAAACATACTCTACTTATATCCCTTGTCGATATTGTAGGGTTGTGTTACTGTATGCATGACAGCATTAGGTTTTTGACCTCTCCTGTGTATGTTATCATCTCTTTCAATCATTTGTCACATCTGATGTTTAACCTTCTTCCTGTTCAGCATTTGTTTATTGTTCTTCACGGTGTTGTTTTCAATGTTTGTTATTTCACCGGAGCCTGGAGGGGTGGGTGATCACACCATCATTGCTATGGGTGGGGTTGTACAGTGATACTGTAGGTGTCGGAGCACATCTACAACACCATAGAGCTGTTTGTGTACAGTATTCTAACAACCACACTTGCACTATGCAGAACTCTCACTTAGAGTTCACATATGCAGAGTGATGCGCATAGAAAATGTCATGTGACCTTCATAAGCTCCCTGGACAATTATAAACTGAGTGTTATTTTTGTCAAATGCAGAACTGTCAAGAAATGTGTGCTTCTTTCACAATCAGAGTTTTAGCACGTTAAAGAGGCTGCCTCTTATTCAGGAAGAATAATTCTTAATCATGAGGTTATGATGTCAATGTAATTCAATGAAATAATGTTCCCTCTTACAAGCAGTTAAATGCTGCTAATTTGATTATTTTCAAATAGATTTAAGTCAAAACTGTAACTCGGCCACTCAGGAACATTCACTGTCTTCTTGGTAAGCAACTCCAGTGAAGATTTGACCTTGTGTTTTAGGTTACTCTCCAGCTAAAAGGTGAATTAATCTCCCAGTGTCTGATGGAAAGCAGACTGAACCAGGTTTTCCTCTAGGATTTTGCCTGTGCTTAGCTCCATTCTGTTTCTTTTTCATCCTTTTTGTCCTTAACGATTACTGGCATACCCATGTTATGATGCAGCCGCAACTATGATTGAAAATATGGAGAGTGCGACTCAGTTATGTGTTGTATTGGATTTGCCCCAAACATAACACTTTGTATTCAGTGCAAAAGTTAATTGCTTTGCCACATTCTTTGCAGTATTGCTTTAGTGCCTTGTTGCAAAGAGAATGCATGTTTTGGAATATTTTTTATTCTGTACAGGCTTCCTTCTTTTTATCCTGTCAATTAAGTTACTATTATGAAGAAACTACAATGAAACTACAATTATGAAGAAACAACAAATACAAAGCATCTCATTGTTCTAAAAATGCTCCATTCCAAAAATATTACTTTAAAACTTCCAAATAGCTAAAATGATGAAATAAAAAGTAACAAAAATGTTGTAACAAGTTCCAGTTTGAAATAATAAATTGAAACAGAACAAACAAATCCATCCTCAGTTTTCACCTATCACAGCAATTCAACTCTGTAACTGTTTTAAAGTAACCATTGGTCTCATGGTGAAATCCCTGAGCTGTTTCCTTCCTCTCTGGCAACTGCGATAGGAAGGACACCTGTATTTTTGTAGTGACTGGGTGTATTGATACAACATCCAAAGTTTAATAACTTCACCATGCTCAAAGGGATATTCAATGTCTGCTTGTTTTTTTACCCATCTACCAATAGGTGCCCTTCTTTGCTAGGCATTGCAAAACCTCCCTGGTCTTTGTAGTTGAATCTGTTGGAAATTCACTGCTCGACTGAGGGACCTGACAGATAATTGTATGTGTGGGGTAGAGAGATGAGGTAGTAATTCAAAAAACATAATTATTGCACACAGAGTCCATGCAACGTATTATGTGAGTTGTTAAGCAAATTCTCACTCCTGAACTTATTTAGGCTTTCCATAACAAAGGCGTTGAATACATATTGACTCAAGCTTTTCATATTTTATTAATTTGTAAACATTTCTAAAAACAGAATTCCATTTTGACATTGTATTGTATTGTGTGTGACAAATCGAAATTTAATCCATTTAAAATTCCGGCTATAACACAACAAAATGTGGAAACAGTCAAGGGGTGTGAATACTTTCTGTAGGCACTGTATACATGTTATGAAAGTGCATAAATATATGAAGACATAAGGTATAGATACTGTATATAGGTGAATAGATACACTGCAATATATAGATATATTGTAGTAAGATTTCCTCAGTATACATTTCCCATCTTCCATTTAGCTAGCTGTTTCAGTATTATAATGCAATTTATATACAGTATTTTGATTCTTTTTTTTACGTATTAAAACGGGGGGGCTTTTCAGACATGTACTGTTTAAATCTAGCTTGTCAAATTCATTTGTTTTATTTTAGGGTATGAAGTTTCCTATTTGCTTCTTCCCATACAGCTCCTAGGATCCATACAGAAGTTTCTAAGCCAACTGTTGTCGAAACAGGGCAAACCCAAGCTCAACCCAAGGCTTTGCAGGTCAAAGTGTCAACTGCTCAAACTCTTCTCCAATGGTTTTCTCTTATTCTTGGTACTTCATTGATCAATGAAGCTTATTGATTAACCAGAGTCCACTCCACACACCTGGTTTTCCAAGTCCAAATAAGCCAGTGATTGAAAGGCAAAGGAAAACCAGGTCTGTAGTCAGCTTATGTTGGGGAGAATCTCTTAACCAAAGACCCATGACGTCTTCAAAGTGTAGAGACCTTGTGTGGCGAGATGATGGTGATGAGTGCGCGTCCGTCCAACGGGGCAAACACCGGGTACAGCTTCTCCTTGAACTTGCCTGTGAATGTATAGATGTGGGTCTTGGTCTCTGCGTTGTAGAAGGAGATCTGTCCTTCCTCGTAGTCTAGATAGATCCCCATCCGGCGGGCCACCAGACCCTGGGGCAGGGGCGTCTCAGGCTTGGTACAGGCGTAGAACTGGTGCATGCTGCGCCACAGGGTCCAGTAGCCCGTCTGGGGGCTCATGGGGAAGCGGCCCTGGCGTTTGGCACTTGCCGTGGTCAGGCCAACCCGCCAGTAGCCGTTGTTGGCTATGTCGACTTCCCAGTAGTGCCGTCCGGAGGCGTATCCCTCCCAGCCCAGCACGCCAGGCCAGGCGTCGAAGCGCTGGGGACTGTAGGGCAGATTGGACTCAGATATGCCCTCCTGGACCTTGCGGTGGTCATCTGAGAGCTGGAGCCACAGGTGGTTGGTCATGGGGTCAAAGGTCACATCGGCTACAGGGAGGAGAGAGTTGACAACTTTTTGAAATGTGCTACACATGTTTTACTTTCACCATTTTAAATAACATTCTGTCATCCATTTTCCACTCTTCGTCTTTTCTATCCTAGTAGTACCAATATTTTGTTGTAGTTTAAGGTTTGGGCAAAATGTATGAAAATGCTTTAAATGTATACTTTTAATTCATTCTTCTTTTCTGTGATTCTTTTTTAAATGTATTAATAGTTCATATTAAAGCACGTGTCCAAATAGACGGATAGTTACCTGATGCACTGATCATCCAGTTCCACACTGAGTTAGGGATGTATCTTGGAGTGCCTGCCTTCCAGGTGCGCTGCTTTGCTGACAGCCACAGCGGAGAAATGCCACCCTGAAAATAGGAACACAGACAAAGTGTATGAATGTAGGTAAAGAATTGTCTTTAATAGTTTAATTTCCACCATATTACTGTGAGCTGAAATGGTACACCGCGTATTTGGAAAGTATTCAGACCCCTTCCCTTTTCCCACATTTTGTTACGTTACAGCCTTATTCTTAAATTGATTAAATACATTTTTCCCCACGTTAATCTACACACAATAACCCATAATGACAAAACGAAAACAGTTTTTTTGCTAATTAAAAAAGTATTCAGACCTTTTTGCTATGAGACTTAAAATTGAGCTCCAGTGCATCCTGTTTCCATTGATCATCCTTCAGATGTTTTTACAACTTTACCTGTGGTAGATTTAATTGATTGGACATGATTTGGAAAGGCACACGCGTGTCTATATAAGACCCAGAGTTGACAGTGCAAATGTCAGAGCAAAAACCAAGCCATGAGGTCGAAGGAATTGTCCGTAGAGCTCTGAGACAGGATTGTGTCGAGGCACAGATCTGGGGAAAGGTACCAAAACATTTCTGCAGCATTGAAGGTCCCCAAGAACACAGTGGCCTCCATCATTCTTAAATGGAAGAAATTTGAAACCACAAAGACTCTTCCTAGACCTGGATCTTCCGACCAAACTGAGCAATCAGGGAAGAAGGGCCTTGGTCAGGGATGTGACCAAGAACCCGGTGGTCACTCTGACAGAGCTCCAGAGTTCCTCTGTAGAGATGGGAGAACCTTCCAGAAGGACAACCATCTCTGCAGCACTCCATCAATCAGGCCTTTATGGTACAGTGGCCAGACGGAAGCCACTCTTCAGTAAAATGCACATGACAGCCCGATTGGAGTTTGCCAAAAGGCACCAAAAGGACTCAGACCATGAGAAACAAGATTCTTTGGTCTGATGAAACCAAGATTGCACTCTTTGGCCTGAATGCCAAGTGTCACTTCTGGAGGAAACCGGGCACCATCTCTATGGTGAAGCATAGTGGTGGCAGCATCATGTTGTGGGGATGTTTTTCAGCTTGCAGGGACTTGAAGACTAATCAGGATCGAGGGAAAGATGAACGGAGCAAAGTACAGAGAGATCATTGATGAAAACCTGCTCCAGAGCGCTAAGGGCCTCAGACTGGGGCGAAGGTTCCCCTTCCAACAGGACAACAACCATAAGCACACAGCTAAGACAATGCAGGAGTGGCTTCGTGACAAGTTTCTGAATGTCCTTGAGTGGCCCGGCCAGAGCCCGGACTTGAACCCGATCGAACATCTCTGGAGACACCTGAAAATAGCTGTGTAGCGAGCTGACAAAGCTTGAGAGGATCTGCAGAGAAGAATGGGAGAAACTCCCCGAATCAGGTGTGCCTCGAGTCTGAAGGCACTGTATGCATATTTGATTATGTAGACTATATAACTGTATAGCTGATTCTCAAACTACGTTTAAGAGGAAATATTGCTAATTTACAATGGATTGAGGCAAGTGAACGACTTCAGAAAAGAAGAAGTTGTACATAACATTCTGAGTTGTTTTATGAGACGAGCTCTAATAAACTACTTCTCTAACTTTGTGTTGACCACTTTTACAGCTTTTTTCCTTCATTTTTTGGGAGGTGTGTATGTTTTTGTGTTTGCTTGTGTGTTTTTGTGTGTGTGTGTGTGTGTGTGTGTGTCATCTCACCTTGCAGTCCTCCTTGAGCAGTGACCAAGTAATGAACTCCAGTAAGGGCAGGAGGTTGATCAGTCTCTTCTTCCTCAGACCCAGCAGACGCAGAACATTGCCTAGCTCATTGCTCTGCACCCCACAACTCTGTGTAGACAGACACATAGCCAGACAGACATTAATACCAAGTCATCTCTATCAGTCCTATCACACTTTTTAGCCCTTATGCTAAATGGTATCTATTTGGTAGCAAATCTGCAGATAGCAGTTAACCAATGCTGTTTGAATGCTAGGTTATACAAATTGCAGTTTGGAACACCGTTTCCCCCCCATTTCCATCCTCGGTATTGTCCCTTTGTTTCTCATATACATTTGTATCCTTGACCTTGACCTTGACCCGTCACCCCTGACCTCTCACCTCTGAGGCGCTCTGCAGCTCCTTGGCCCACTCCATGATCCTCTGCTGCACTTCCTCATCGGGGTCCTCCTCGCCATCCTTGTTTTCTTCTTCCTCCTCCTCCTCACATCTCTCCTGCACCCAGGGCCTAGCCTTCGCCAGCTGAGGAGGCACAGAGGAATACAGTTGAAGGTTTTCAGTCAAATTCAAAGTCATTTATTTATGAATAAATTGACTTAAAATAGCTAGTTATGGTGTCTTGCGTCTCTTATTCTCTCTCTCTCCCTCTCTCCATCCCCTTCCGGAGGATTTGAGCCCTAGGACCATGCCTCAGGACCTGGCCTGATGACTCCTGGCTTCCTCTAGTCCACCTGGTTGTGCTGCTACTCCAATTTCAACTGTTCTGCCTGCGACTATGGAACCCTGACCTGTTCACTGGACATGCTACCTTGTCCCGGGCCTGCTGTTTATGACTCTCTCTCTCTGTTGTCTCGATCTTTAAATGACCCTGCTCATCAGCTATGAACGTTTGAACATCTTGAAGAACAATCTGACCTTAATGGCCATGTACTATCTCCACCCGGCACAGCCAGAAGAGGACTGGCCAGCCCTCAGAGCCTGGTTCCTCTAGGTTTCTTCTTAGGTTCCTGCCTTTCTATGGAGTGTTTCCTAGCCACCGTGCTTCTACATCTGCATTGCTTGCTGTTTGGGGTTTTAGGCTGGGTTTCCGTATAGCACTTTGTGACATCCGCTGATGTAAAAAGGGCTTTATAAATAAATTTGATTAATTGATAGTTATGATACTTCAAGCGAACATTTGATAGAGTACACACAAAAAAAAGTCAGTATTCGTTTTTTTCTCGCCTTGTCGACGCTGTTGAGCTCATTGGCCCACAGCACAATGAGTTTCCTGCTCTCTTCCAGACTGTGTTCTGTTTTCAGTTCCACAGGGGTCTCTCCTTTACTGGTGCCCTTCCCCGCATCACTGCCACTCTGCAACAAGACAACACAGCAACCAGGTCAATACCATACTGTACATTCTCAATAGTGTGTATAGCTATCTCATCTCAATCATCTTAAAGGCAAAGCAATGGTGTAGAAATTCTGTGGTCTCCATTGACAAAGTACAGCTTGGGATTGTGTGTGTAATATAGGTTTGATTCACACACAAAAAATCCTGCAAAAAGGCGAAAACAACTAGGCATCAAATAAATGACTAGATCAAATAAATTCAAAATGGGATCAAATGAATTCAAAATGGGATGGTTGAGAGTGTTTTTTGTGTACGTAACCCTGTTACTGCCTGGGAGGCCAGAAGCCAGGTCAGCATTCCCTACCATATCTCCAACCCCATCTGGCCCCCTTGCATTTCAACACATTTTCATATCATATGCTATCTGGGAGGCCTGCGCTGACCCCCCCCCCCCCCCCCCTCCTCAAAGTTTCCTAGTGACTGACACCAGCCCCTCTAAGCCGGGCCTACTATTTTTCCTTCGCCGCACATTTTGCATGAATACAAATAAGGGACAAAATAACAGTCACTAATACTATCATACTAACATTGGACATACATTTGTACCTCTAAACTTTCTCAGTTACAGCTTTTGTTCCCTCCTCCCTTGTTCTTTCTATAGATATATATCCCCCCCCCCCTTCCCTCTCTCTCTCTCCCTTTCAGGGTCCTACTGTACCTTGCAGACTTGGGCCACCTGCTCCTTCCAGTGGTTGATGAAGCGGACACATTCCTGTAGACTGCGCAGGTTCTTCATGCCATTCTGATGAGGGTGTTGCTACAAGAGACACACACACACACACACATACAGTATGAACAGGTAGGCAGGTACAGGTAGAAAAACAGTACAAAGGAACATATACAGGTAGAAGAGTAGACAATTTAACAGGAAGTGTTTGGGATGGACTGGATGCTGATGTGATGCTGTGAGTGGATGGAGGTGTGTGTGCGTGCATGTGTGTAGCCTACCGATGAGCGATGTGTGGAGGGGGCACTGCTCTTGCGGGGGCTGGTAGGGGCTGAGCTGTGGGCCTGGAGGTCCTCTTCAGGAAGATTCCAGCGCACCGCCCCAATGGATTGACTCTGGGTAGAGCTCTCCAACTTCAGCTGGGAGTTAAACTCTGGAGATGAAATAGTGATACAATTAGATTAGAGTGGAAGAGGTGTGGGGGGCACACATACATTTTAGAGTCAGATTTAACTAAGCGTATACATTTGACTTTACGTCAGATTTAATTAAATCAAATGAGTTATTGCTTAAAGGCCCAGTGCAGTCAAAAATGTGATTTCCTGTGTTTTATATATATTTCCACACGATGAAGTTGGAATAATACTGTGAAATTGGGAAGATTGTGATAATATCCTTTTAGTGTAAGAGCTGTTTGAAAAGACCGGCTGAAATTTCAGCCTGTTGTGGTGGGATAAGCTGCGGGCTGATTTTTTCTTGAATGAAAGATCAGGGGGCTGGAACATAATTGCAAATAATTTGTAGATTGCAAACTGACCACAAGAAGCCCAAACAGATAGAATATTTGACTAAAACATAATAATTTCAAACCTTGCTTTCATTTGTATATGATCACATATTTACAGTGCCTTCGGAAAAGTATTCAGATCCCTTGACTTTTTCCATATTTTGTTACGTTACAACCTTAATCTAAAATTGAATACATTTAAAAAGTCAACAACAAAAATGTTTTTACCCTTTGCTATAAGACCCGAAATTGAGCTTAGGTGCATCCTGTTTCCGTTGATCATCCTTGAGATGTTTCTACAACTTGATTGGAGTCCACTTATGGTAAATTCAATTGATTGGACATGATTTGGAAAGGCACACACCTGCCTATAAAAGGTCCCACCGTTGACAGTGCATGTCAGATCAAATACTAAGCCATGAGGTCGAAGGACTCAGGATTGTGTCGAGGAACAGATCTGGGGAAGGGTACCAAAATATTTCTGCAGCATTGACAGTCCCCAAGAACACAGGGGCCTCCATCATTCTTACATGAAATAAGTTTGAGACTCAAGACTCTTCCTAAAGCTGGCTGCCCGGCCAAACTGAGCAATCGGGGGAGAAGGTCAGGGAGTTGACCAAGTACCCGCTGGTCCTCTGTGGAGATAGGAGAACCTTCCAGAAGGACAGCCATCTCTGAAGCACTCCACCAATCAGGCCTTTATGGTAGAGTTGCCAGACGGAAGCCACTCCTCAGTAAAAGGCACATGACAGCGCGCTTGGAGTTTGCCAAAAGGCACCTAAAGACTCTCAGACCATGACAAACAAGATTCTCTGATCTGATGAAACCAAGATTAAACTATTTGGCCTGAATGCTAAGCGTCACATCTTTACGAAACCTGGCACCATCCCTACACTGAAGCATGGTGGTGGGAGCATCATGCTGTGGGGATGTTTTTCAGCGGCAAGGACTGGGCGACTAGTCAGGATCGAGGCAAAGATGAACAAAGCAAAGTACAGAGAGATCCTTGATGTAAACTTCCAGAGCACTCACAACCTCAGACTGGGGCAAACGTTCACCTTCCAACAAGACAACGACCCTAAGCACACAGGCAAGACAATGCAGGAGTGGCCCAGCCAGAGCCTGGACTTAAACCTGATCGAACATGTTTGGAGAGACCTAAAAATAGCTGTGCAGCAAATCTCCAACCTGACACTCCCCAAATACAGGTGTGCCAAGCTTGTAGCGTCATACCCAAGAAGACTCAAGGCTGTAATCTCTGCAAAAGGTGCTTCAAAAAGTACTGAGTAAAGGGTCTGAATACTTGTGTAAACGTGATATATAATTAGCAAAAAGTCTAAAAACCTGTTTTTGCTTTGTCATTATGGGGTATTGTGTGCAGATTGTTGAGGGGGAAAAAAATATTGAATCCATTTTAGAATAAGGCTGTAATCTAACAAAATGTGGAAAAAGTCAAGGGGTCTGAATTCTTTCCGAAAGCTTTGTATATATGTATAAGACAATAATGTATAACATATCTAATATTATAATATATACATATAATACTGTTAATAGGGAATAATACTTACTAGACACCTTCAGAATGCTCTTCATCTTGAAAGTTTCCATGCTTAGTCCTGTATGGACAAGGTAGACTCCTTACAAAATATTCCATTTGACAATAGAGGCAATGAGGCCACTGAGGATATTACTATGTATTCACATGTTGAATTTTACAAAATGGCACCACCTAATTAAAAACTGAAAGTCCACTAGCAAGCTTTGAATATACAATACAATGGTATGAAATATCTACACAGAATCGAAACGCACATCTAAGACCAATGTCAGATGCTGTTGTTGAAGCTATGAAAATGACTTCAATAGAGAAATATAATCTACATCATAATGAAAACTACAGCAATGGCTATGTCATTACATTAGACGAAATGATAAAGAATTAAACATTTGAGATAAAAATCCCCAAATTCAAAATTCTACCCTATGCGTGTAGGTTGGGCTGGTGCGCGGTCTTGGTGGTCGTGGTGGTGGTAAGACTGGACAGCAAACCCTGCTCATCTACTGTTTTTGTTACATGCTGAGGTGGTTTGATCTTTGGACCTTTTATGGTGCTTGGCAAAGCGAGAAGGAGGGGGGATCTTTCTGCAAGTATAATCAGTCTACCTTCCCAGAAATCCATATTGGCTTTACCATGAGGAGAGCGCGTGAGACTAGCCTAGCGATAAGGGTTCACACGTTGATTACATAAAGTGACAGAATTACCATCTTTGGCTCCGTTTACACAAGCATACCAATTCTGATCTTTTTTCCACTAATTGGTCTTTTGACCAATCAGATCAGCTCTGAAAACAGGACTGAAAGTAGATTTCTTACCTTACGGGACACCCAAGCTCGAGCACACATTTTTTTTTTTATAGCCAAGATGTCTAGTGGAGGCTGCTGAAGGGAGGACGCCTCATAATAATGGCTGGAACGGAGCAAAAGGAATGGCATCAAACACATGTAAACCATGTGTTTGATGTATTTGATACCATTCCACTCATTCCGCTCCATCCTTTACCACGAGCCCACCCTCCCCAATTAAGGTGCCACCAACCTCCTGTGGTTTAATCATAGAATTACATAGGCCTACACAATCCCTATTCAGTTCATATATGATCTCTGTGTGCCTAGTAGCCTAGGCCTAGTAAAGATTTGTCATATCACTTTAATCATGCATTACCTTTTAATGTGGCATAAACACAGCCTGTCATGATGTTAACATCCGATTGTCAAACATTCACTTCAAAAAGCTGCTCCTGTAGGCTACCCGCGCACATTCATCCTCTCACTAAATAATTCCAGCATCCAAACCACAACAGTGCACTGTGCACTTGCAGTTTGATGAATGGAAAGAGACATCTGTTACAAAACACATACGTGTATTGTAATGACATTCTGTAATTGCCATTAGGCCTACACTTGTAGACTAAATTCACTGTTGTCTCGGTCTCGGCAACTAATCTCCGCCTTGGCAAAATGTAAGTGTTCTCGTCGAAGAACTACGCAATTTGGAGCATATACCACCACCCGGATTCAAGTCAATTTGCTCATTTTTCATGTGGCTGACATGCGGTAATGTTAGATAATGCTGTAATAGCCTATAGTTCTTTTGGCATGTTGTGTTAATTGTGATAGGCTCGCGTTTTAAGGTACTGGGCGTACCCCCGCCGGGACTTGTTTGTATCAGACCATACCTGCTTTCTTTCACCTGTCTGAAAAATATCTGATGTACAAAGATCTGATGTGATTGGTCAAAAGACCAATTAGTGGAAAAACATTAGAGCAGGGCCGCATGCAGGGCCGGTCCTGGCCGTTCTGCCGCCGGTGTACGTGGAAATCAAGTCCAGACAGATTTACAGAATCATTTGATCGTTTGTTTTAGTACTGTCCATGTGTAGCTTGTTTTTGGTCGCAGGTTCAGGAATTGCTGAAGATGTGCAACATTTACCTGGAGCTAACTCTGCAAATAGCACTGCTGGGTGATTTGAAAAGTCATAGACAATCGATCAATAATATAATAATACTTTTAGAAAAACATTTGTATCTTTAATTGACAATCTGTAGAAACGATAAGAATAGAAAGGTTCAAACTTTTGTGAAACAGCACAATTGAAAAATACATGGCAAGTAGAACTGGATGGTGTTCAGAGAAAGATGGGAGGGGTTGAGTGGAGCTGAAGGGTGGCACGTAAAACAACAAGATAACTCATGTAAAATATACTGTGTCCGTAAAATGTACATAGGTTCAGAACTTTTGTGAAGCAGCACAGTTAAAAATATATGGCAAATAGAAATCAAAACTGGATGGCGTTCAGTGATAGATGGGTGGAGTTGAGGGGAGCTGAAGGATGGGACTAAAAACAAACAAATAATAACTATTGTAAAATACACTGTGTACATGAAATGTATATAGTATGTGTAAGCTGGAAGTAGAAGCTTAAGTGTTGTTGTCCATTAGTTTACACCAATTACGGGAGGGGTGGTAGGGTTAGGGGAAAATAATAAAGGAAAATATACAAAAATATATTCAGAAAATATATACGGGGGGGATTGGAAATTATGCAGACAATTACATTGATGGACGCCACAATCTATCTGCAATATTAAAGCTGATCTACCCCCTAAAATACATACAAAAGGTGTAGGCGTAGGCGTCGGTCCGTGCTGACTGAGGTATAGCCTACACTGTCGCCTGAAATGTAATTTTAGGAATGCCCATCTAAAACACCAAAACGTTTACATACACCTTAGCCAAATACATTTCAACTCCGTTTTTCACAATTCCTGACATTTAATCATAGTAAAATTTCCCTGGCTTAGGTCAGTTAGGATCACCACTTTACTTTAAGAATGTGAAATGTCAGAATAATAGTAGAGAGAATGATTTATTTCAGCTTTTCTTTCTTTCATCACATTCCCAGTGGGTCAGAAGTTTACATACACTCAAGTAGTACTTGGTAGCATTGCCTTTAAATTGTTTACCTTGGGCCAAACGTTTCGGGTAGCCTTCCAAAAGCTTCCCACAATAAGTTGGGTGAATTTTGGCCCATTCCTCCTGACAGAGCTGGTGGAACTGAGTTGTTGTTGTCCTTAAGCCATTTTGCCAAAACCTTAGGAAGTATGCTTGGGGTCATTGTCCATTTGGAAGACCCATTTGCGACCAAGCTTTAACTTCCTGACTGATGTCTTGAGATGTTGCTTCAATATACCCACAAAATTTTCCTCCCTCATGATGCCATCTATTTTGTGAAATGCACCAGTCCCTCCTGCAGCAAAGCACCCCCACAACATGATGCTGCCACCCACGTGCTTCACGGTTGGGATGGTGTTCTTCGGCTTGTAAGCCTCCCCCTTTTTCCTCCAAACATAACGATGGTCATTATGGCCAAACAGTTCCATTTTTGTTTCATCAGACCAGAGGAAATTTCTCCAAAAAGTATGATCCTTGTCCCCATGTGCAGTTGCAAACCGTAGTCTGGCTTTGTTATGGCTGTTTTGGAGCAGTGGCTTCTTCCCTGCTGAGCCGCCTTTCAGGTTATGTCGATTTAGGACTCGTTTTACTGTGGATATAGATACTTTTGTACCTGTTTCCTCCAGCATCTTCACAAGGTCTTTTGCTGTTGTTCTGGGATTGATTTGCACTTTTCGCCAACAAAGTACATTCATCTCAACGAGACAGAACATGTCTCCTTCCTGATTGGCATGACGGCTGCGTGGTCCCATGGTGTTTATACTTGCGTACTATTGTTTGTACAGATGAACGTGGTACCTTCAGGCGTTTGGAAATTTCTCCCAAGGATGAACCAAACTTGTGGATGTCTACAATTTTTTGTTCTGAGGTCTTGGTCTTCCAAGATGTTTAAAGGCACAGTCAAATTAGTGTATGTGAACTTCTAACCCAATGGAATTGTGATACAGCGAATTATAAGTAAAATAATCTGTCTGTAAACAACTGTTGGAAAAATTACTTGTGTCATGCAAGTAGATGTCCTAACCGACTTGCCAAAACTGTAGTTTGTCACAAGATATTTGTGGAGTGGTTGAAAAACGAGTTTTAATTACTCCAACCTAAGTGTATGTAAACTTCCCGACTTCAACTGTATACTGTAGTTAAAAAAGTAATAATAAGGGTATGTTGTGTAGTAAGCTGTTAGTTGCCCATGTGCCTCACCCTAATAATTTGGTCCCTTTCCCCTCATAAATGTGTCTACTGTTCAGACTTGGTGGTGCACATGTAGCCTATAGCTTGTTTTAGAGAAATGTAATAATCAAATATTGTAAGAGCTTTCATTGTCTGCATATAAGCATCCTTTGTTTATCCTACGGTTCTGACTTGCTGTACAGGGAGAATACTGTAAGAACCGCTCATCTTTTTATTTATTTATTTTTTTAATTTTCTCCCATTTTCTCCCCAATTTTCGTGGTATCCAATCGCTAGTAATTACTACCTTGTCTCATCGCTACAACTCCCGTACGGGCACAGGAGAGACGAAGGTCGAAAGCCATGCGTCCTCCGAAGCACAACCCAACCAGCCGTACTGCTTCTTAACACAGCGCGCCTCCAACCCGGAAGCCAACCGCACCAATGTGTCGGAGGAAACACCGTGTACCTGGCCCCCTTGGCTGGCACGCACTGCGCCCGGCCCGCCACAGGAGTCGCTGGAGCGCGATGAGACAAGGATATCCCTACCGGCCAAACCCTCCCTACCCCGGACGACGCTATGCCAATCGAACCGCTCATCTTTTGAATTATGTCTCTGTTCATTTCAAAAGTGCTGAACAAAATATTGTCTATATCTGTCCTAGCTCGCTCATTAACGTCTTAATCGAAATTACGGATTGCCCCTTATCCGCTTGTCATCCCTTTATGCCATAGTTTGTACATCTCAATTGTCAGTAGAAACCACATTTGTTTAAGCAAGTCAGCCATATCAGCTTTGTTTTATAAAAAGGCGGTAAATGAGGCTGAATGAACTGTTTCGCTGCCAGACAAGGCTCCGCTGATAGCCAGGTGTAGCAGTGGTGAGGATTCACTCCATGGTGCTGAAAAGAAAGCTCTGCTGTAGGGACAGCTTTATGTAGGCCCTAACATTTTGGGTATCTCTCTCCTTCTGAATAAACAACCATAAATCTGCCTGGTTGGCAAACCCAATCTGAACTTTGTTGCTGCTAAGTATTGCCCTGCTGTTGCTAAGACAGAAGGCAATAGCGATCATAAATTTGATAGATATGAATGCAAAGGTGAGAGTTTGCATAGTTCTTTGCGTCATGCATCATCTTGACCAGTCATGATCACACCTGAATTACTTACCGATAGTTGGAACTGGTAATTAGTATCTAATAGTTGGTTTTCCAGGTGAAATGTTGCAATGAATGGCCCAGAAAGGGGTTAAGGCCTTCCCACACTGTACGTCGGATTCAGTCTTTTACGATACAAACTGTACGTTGGATTCAGTCTTTTACGATAATTACATGTCACACTGTGCGATGTTCCCAAAAAAAACTCTTGTGATCAACCTGGACAGATTGTGCAAATTGTTTCAGTTTGGTCGTCACATTCTGCGGTTGGCTTGGGAGCCTACGTCAGCCGACTTAGGCGGCTACATCAACCGCAGCGGTGCATTTGTTCTGCACATGTGCCAGCACCAGCAGCTCAAGCCTCCTCTATGCTTTTGCACAAGTTAATTGAATTTGGAAAAACTAAAAGTATGCATTTTACGAACCTTATATGTCAGAATCAAATATTCTTACCAAAAATAACATGGTTGCTGTGGTAGAACATTTATTTGGATTAGCGATTTTGTGAACTTATCAAAGTCCCATCAGGTAACCTGATTTCAGATGTGTCATGTAAACAAGATTATTAGGAAATTGTTTTCTTGCAAAGCATGTCAATGTTTAAATCAAACTATTTTAATAATCGGACTATTCACAACAATCGTATTATTGTGTGCATACTCAGTGCCGGAGGTGTTCCTATTTGTCAGTCACCGGGAAAGGCTCGTAACACCAGCCACACCACATGATAAATGCTCAACATTTCAGACACTGCCAGAACTTTGTTGGCGCCTACGACCACACGTAATGGTACTTAATCGTCAGACCTAGACCCTGTCACACTGAATGAGTCAAGATGTCCGACAATCGTTTACAACCTAAGAATTTGCCCACGACGTGGAAATGTTGTTTGGGGATGGCAAAATCGTACAGTCTGTGCGGGCCTTAAAGACCCGTAATAGTGTGAGTGTGTGGGTGCATGTATTGGAAGGGGGTCCTTTTACAGTTTTGAGTGTTAATCGCACACGTCAAAGGAATAAAGGTCAATATTAGCCTAATAATCTCCAGGTTGCAACAGAAACCAACGGTCACCTCCACTTCAGGACAGACAATCAGTCCCCAGTCAAAGACAATAGTCATTAGCTCGATACACATTTTAAGAACATAAACATAGGCTATTTCTGACGACCCCAACAGTAACCCATGGAGGTTAACGTTAATGGAAGGTTAATTCCCTCAGGTGTAGGTGGGGTTAACCCGTTAAGTGTTTATCCAGTGACGGAAAAAGTGAAACCAAGGAACTTCTCACCATGCAGGTGAAAGGTCAAAATTGATTGATTATCCCAGTGAGGAAAACAAACAGAGGAGAATAGGCACAGGTAATAAAAACTTAGTCACTCAACGATTGTGTCCCAAATGGCACCCTATTCCCTACATAGTGCACTACTTTTGACCATAATGGACCCTGGTCAAAAGTAGTGCACTATATAGGGAATAGGGTGCCATTTGGAACAAAGCCAATGTCATAGTGAGAGTTGACGAAGCCACCCTCTGTACGGGTTCTTTCAGTTTCCATTTATTTTCATAATCTGTAGCCTACTAAAGGTATTATTTGAATATGTCCCTGTAATTCATAAACAAATGTAAAAAAAAAAAAAAACAACAGCAAAAAAAGACAAACAAATTCCCTTTATAGGCTTTGTGGAATATCATCTTGGCTTTAAATAAGACCACTAACAGAGCCCAGTAAGACCAGAGAGCACATGTTTTCCTTCCCAGTCAGAACCAGTAGTAGTGACTTAGGGATCCATTTGGTGTGACATCATTATAAATGCTCTCATTATTTTGAGTTAATTTGACCTATGCATGACTAAAAACAGTTGTTGTCTGTGAGTACAGTACCTTACAAATATATACATATAAGTAAACATATATAAAAAAAAAAACAATATGTTCTTGGAATTGGAGATTTTTTCACTCCTTATGAGAAGACTTTTAAACATTGATTGAGACCTTTTATATTCCAGGTTGTTATTTCATTATATTTTAGGAGTGCAACAGTTAATTGAGACCCCTTTCTGAAAACCCTTGTAGTTTAGTTCCAGTTCTTGAAGAACTGCTTAAAGATGATTGTCTCCCTCCCCTGTGGTAGAATCTCCACCTGTAAGACAATGCAGAGATTTGACTACCCGGTCATAACTGTTTATCTAGTGCATCATATGACACTGGGTTCATGACCTGGTGGTTACACAACACACTGCGCAGTGCAATGTTATAATGGAGGAAGACTTACATGGAATTTGACTTGCTGGACTTAAATATGCAAATTCTACTGTTTTCAGGTATAATAAAATCATGACGCTATCACTTGCTGATGTTATGCTGCTGAGTAGACTTAATGGGTGGACAATAAGAAAATAATGTCTGGGTTTTTGTCATTTGTGAGCTCATGCTTGACTCACCTGTGTTTTCATCCTGGGGTAGTTCATCTGTTGGATGAAGTCATCTGCCATTTTCAAGGCCTCCCTTTTCTCCTCTGCATTGGCTCCCATACCTGTCAATAATAACAAGTGGGATAATGTCTCACCTCAGTCTAACCCATAGAGGTCTCAGTAAGGTCTCACCATGATAATGTCAATTCACTTTATTCATTACAAACACTGATTAAATTAGTTTTTAATGAGACACTGGATATCTAGTTGGATATCGAAAAACTTATTCTAGGGATACATTTCATGGAGCAGAAATATGTTAGTTGAGGTTCACATGTTTTCCTCACCTTTCCAGACGAAGATCTTTCCATTGGCCCCGTTGTCTAGAATAAAGCAGTCGTCGCGCACCAGAAGGTCCTTGGCAAATGGGCTTTTTTCAGAGACATTGGTCAGCTTCATCTTACCTGTCGCATCGGACACCTGTGGAGGACAACAACACCGGCCATGACTTTTAGTTCATTTGTGATCTAGTTCACCTTGTTTGCTCTTGGGGGAAAAAGAGCCCCAAAGTATAGCTAGCTGTGCTGTGCAGTCTACGTTCCAAAATACCTCAAATGTGGTGAGCTATCCATTTACAATAGTACTGTTGTAATGCAATAGAACATTTCATGAGACACACCACTGTTTAATAATAGAATTGTAATGTCCAGCCACCTTGTAGAGGGAGGCGGAGTTGGAGACGTCTGCTTGACTGTCCTCTTCTGGAGTGCTCTCTGCCAGCTCTAGCATTGGTCCCAGCACCTGTCAATCACATGGCAGAGTGGAACATGGATTGTGGTGAGGTTTATTAAAAAAAAGTCAGATCCTCAAAGTTAGATCCTCAACATCATGTCAGCAACCTCAGTCCACAAAACAAAAGTGTGTGTGAGTAGACTAGTTTGTGACAGAATGGAAGAAATTGTAACTTGTCTGACTAACTATAGACCCGTTACCTTCCTATACCTCAATATCAAAGTCTCTAAATATGCTTAGACATTAGAGGATTGACAAGTCTCTAGGTCTGTGACTTTGTTTAATTTGCTTTGGGAGGAAAGGACTATGCCGGCCATTTTACCTTGAGCATCTCTGGCGGCTCCTCTCCCTCACTGATGTCAGTGATGCGTGCTTTACCGTGCCTCTCAGTGTCGCGGATCAGGCTAGCGATCTCACGCGACTTCTGCTTCTCAAACATGTTGGCCTGCGAGCCGATCCACGAAAATATGGTCTAAAGACATAAACAGACATGTTTTATTTTATTAGTCCTACTTTATTGATTACTAAATGAGGGGAAATTGGACATTTGGATTTGGCAAGGCAACAATGTTCTCCCCACCCTTGCTCTCACCCCTCCCCCTCCACCTCCCTGTCACCTCTCCCCCTCTCTCTCCCCTGCCCCTTCTCTCCCCTTTTACCTCTCCCCCGTTCTCTCTCCCTCTCTATCTCACCTCTCCCAGGTCCAGGATGAAGCAGTCTCCCTTGTTGAAGCTTTCCCAGCTCAACACCACCTCCTTGGCACGGATGTTGCGCTTCCCTTTGATCTGGTACAGCCTGTGGACCGGCCCTGACCCACCCTGGGGCCGCCTGAAACCCGACTCCACACCACCGTCCTACACATGTGCGTGAGCGTGCGTACGCATGTGTGTTTTTGAGAGAAAGTGAGGAAAAGTAATAGAAGAGAGGAAAAGAAAGAAGAAAAGAGAACGGTAACAATCTGAAAATGTTGTTTATGGTCGATTCTTCTTACCTGTATCTAACCAGGAAGTATTTGGGGTTTTACTGGCTAACGCTTCAAAGAGAGAGATATGGAATGATATGATAAGAAATCAGCAGCATATGATGAAATTATGCAAAGTAGTGCTTCTACAGGAAAAACATTACATTTACTGGCAATATAGGACTCAATCCTAACACATGTTAGGATAAACATGTATTACTCATAGTGAGCCCAAATCTAATGTGGGAAACACACGGATTACAAAGTTACAGATACAGTAAATCACACATTGATGTCCATGGGAAAGTTTCCACATAAAATCCCATACACATGCACTTCTCAAGATAGGATTGGGACCTTGTGTTTGTCAGTAAACATGAACTAGGAGTATCCTCCCTCCTCCTGCCGACCTTGTAGCTGACCCCCCTGGGGAAGAGGTTCATGAACTCTGGGGCCTCGTAGCCCTGGACCTGGCGATGCTGGATGGGGTCACCACCCAGGAAGTTGTCCAGCTGGGTAGCCAGCATGGCACACGCCACCTGCTCGTCACGAGATGACTTCTCACCTGGGAGGAAGAGAGAGGGGGGGGGGGTTGTGAAGGTAAGGAAAGGGAGAAAAGGGGGAGAGTTACAAAAAAGAGAATGGTCAGGCGTTAAAGGGAGAGAGAGGTTGGGTGAAATGGGGTGCATAGACTAAACGAGTGAGTGAGTGACAGGTAAATAAAGACAAAATAGGGAGGGGTCATGTAAGAGGTGGAGGGAGGGGTCACGAGCGACAGAGAGGCCAGGGAGAGAGGGGAGGGGGTGCTTTTTGAGGGGAGCCCTCTTCCATGCAATGACAATTGGCTTAGTGTCACCTAAGCACCGGATACATGCTGGAAACAACCGCCACATTTGAGTACTATAACAGCCCTACTGCATTTTTTATGAACACACACACAGAACCCAACCCTTTCCCCTGGGGAGCTCTTCTCTTTTATTCCCCCCCCATCCCCATTCTCTCATCGTCCTTCCATCCATCAGTCTTAGTCTCCGTCCTCACATAATCAGCCGTTGGGTCAGCGTCGTGGCGTGTGTGTCATCACTAAACGCATACGGGTTATTAGCTCTTCAACCGCAAGGAGGTTAATTAGGCGTGTACACAATGGGTTGGCTAGTAGTTTGGATATACAGAGCAGTACTGGATACGAGCTTACGAGGCCCCATCCATGGAAGATAATAGAGGGCTCTTATGCCAAGAGACTCAGGCATCCTTTTCCATCCCACTCTTACATGTATCCACTTTCTAATGTACTTCAATTAAGGGTATGTGTCGGAGTATTTTACTACATTGTTCTGCAGGTTTTTATGCCCAGTACCTTATTAGGGGGGCCTCATGAGTTTCTCATGAACATGTGACTTGACCAGCAAAATCTCCAGACCCTCTCAGAGTAGGAGTGTTGATCTTGTATCAGTTTAGCCTTTTAGATCATAATGAACAAGACAGGGGAACCTGATCCTAGATCAGCACTCCTACTCTGACATGTGAATACAGGCCCTGGTCAGTAGAAACTCTGGACACTACTTATTTGACATATACAGTGCATTCGGAAAGTATTCAGACCCCTTGACTTTTTCCACATTTTGTGACATTACAGCCTTATTCTATAATTTATTAAATAGTTGTTTTCCCCTCATCAACACCCTATAATGACAAAGCAAAAACAGGTTTTAATACATTTTTGCTCATTTATTTAAAAATATAAAACTGAAATATCAGATTACATAATTATTCAGACCCTTTACTCAGTACTTTGTTGAAGGACCTTTGGCAGCAATTACAGCTTTGAGTCTTCTTAGGTATGACGCTACAAGCTTGGCACACCTATATTTGGGGAGTTTCTCCCATTCTTCTCTGCAGATCCTCTCAACCTCCGTCAGGATGGATGGGGAGCGTTGCTGCACAGCTATTTTCAGATCTCTCCATAGATGTTCGATCAGGTGCATGTCCGGGCTCTGGCTGGGCCACTCAAGGACTTTCAGAGACTTGTCCCGAAGCCACTCCTCCGTTATCTTGGATGTGTGCTTAGGGTCGTTGTCCTGTTGGAAGATGAACCTGATTGGTGGAGTGCTGCAGATATGGTTGTCCTTCTGGAAGGTTCTCCCAACTCCACAGAGGAACTCTGGAGTTCTGTCAGAGTGACCATCGGGTTCGTGGTCACCTCCCTGAACAAGGCCCTTCTCCCCCAATTGCTCAGTTTGGCCAGGCGGCGAGCTCTAGGAAGAGTCTTGGTGGTTCCAAACTTCTTCCATTTAAGAATGATGGAGGCCACTGTTCTCTTGGGGACCTTCAATGTGGGACCTTATATAGACAGGTGTGTGTCTTTCCTAATCATGTCCAATCAATTGAATTTCCCACAGGTGCAAAAAATTCTAAAAACCTGTTTTCACTTTGTCATTATGGAATTTTGTGTGTAGATTGCTGAGGATGTTTTTTTATTTAATGAATTTTAGAATAAGGCTGTAACATAACAAAATGTGGAAAAAGTCAAGGGGTCTGAATACTTTCCCGAAGGCACTGTTAACACGCACCCATTTTCCATAACCTCACCTATCCACATGTGCAGGTCTGCCCCCTGGTCCCCCCTGTGCTCCAGCACCAGGTAGGAGTCTCCGTTGAAGAAGGCCCCCACCTCAGCCGGCTCCAGCAGCACCGCCTTCATCTTCTCCACCCGCCACAACTTCAGCCCCGGCTCCCGTGTCTCTGGTCCAAACTGGCCCGGCGCTGCCTGGCAGGGGAACATTCTGCATTGGGAAGAAGCAGAGGAGAGAGTGGGTCAGTGGATGTGATGGTGGTGGGGGATGGATGGATGGATGGTAGGTAGGATGCAGGATTATGGGGGAGGGCGGCTGCCTGGAAAGGGAGCATTCTGCACCGGGTAGAGGGAGTGGGTCAGGGGAGGTGAGGGTGGAGGATAAATGAATGGCAGAGTTGGAGAAGGGAGAGTTGGAAGAGAAAGGGTGTAAGTGGAGTCTGTTGTATTTTCTGGGTTGTGAGAAGGAGTGTATTTCTGTGCTATGAAATGAAACAAATGGAGATGGGGAGTTGTTGCCGCTGGAGGTGGCAGAAACAGTCAACTAATGGAAATTGCTTTCACTTGGCAAGAACCCCGATTTCCATATTGGAAAGCAGACAGAGAATGGAGTGGATGGGCGACAACTCATATAACCACAGCATGATAACAATCACTATTTCTGCCGGAAGACAGAAACAGGGAGATAGAGGTGGAAATGAGTAGAAGATAGGATGCAAAATGAGGGGTCAAGTTGCTTGATGAAGACCATAGGGGTAGGAGGGTTACATCATTGTTGTGTAATACGACAACATAGCAGGCAAACCGACCCATACAACACTTGTGGTTGTACAAAAGAGGGTGTGTCTACAGGGCGAGTCGTATCACGTCTCACATGCACACACTGAACTACATATCTCTCCCCCTCTCTTGCTCTCTCTCGCGTTCTCTTCTCTGTCTCTCTCTAGCCAGTTTCCAAAGCTATAATATACACAGCTTTATTGATTCATAGTACCTCTGCCATTGTCATTTCCCTGTAGCAATCCGATTCAGTAAGTGATAGACTCATACTCCAGGGTAAATGAATGTTGGATGTTGTACAGGCTACACTCAAGTCACCTGGCCTTAGACAGTTGTTCTGACTACACTAAACGTGGCCAATGTCCTTTGGCAGACCTTTGTGTATAAAATGGTAGGCAGGTGGAATATCATGGGAGATATAGTAGTATCGATGTTTATCGTTCAGAATCTATTCACCCTGAAACAGAGCTCTATGTTGATTGTTTTGTATGGTCTATCCTCATTCAATGGGATGTCCTGTTGTTTGTCTTAAAGGGGCTGCTTCACTGTCAATCCAGTAGCGTTACACCTAAAACAAATCAAGCAAAGGGCTCTGTGGGTTAAAAGCAGGTTCGATGGTGTATTATAGCTGTAGTAAGTACACTATGTTACAGTAACACTACTCACCAGAGAGTTCACCCAACTCTCACAGAACATGTGTAGCTGCACTATAATCACACTGTAGGTAACTACCAGGTGAAGTGGGAGCCAGACTGGCAAAGGCTTGTCATGGTTCCCACTCTATATTTTTAATATTAGCATGAAGGGAAATGGCCTGAGTTTTGGGTAACCTTGAAAGAAACCAGTCCTTAATGGCCATGACAACATTTCGGAAAAATATGTCCCAAAGAAACGAAAACGCTCTCTCACAATCCAGCGCATGCACAAAACACGTCTTCATAAAAAAAAAAAAAACAATGTTGCTTTTACTAAAGCTGTAAAAACCCTTGGCACGGCATTGAGTTGACATTTTTCAGTTATACAGGCGCCACTGAAAAAACTCAGTACTGATAAAGTGGGATTGAATTGGCTTGGCACGGCCATTGCCCATCGTAAAAGGTTACATGACGATGAGAGGTCATGGATAGAGTCAGTAGCTTCGAGCACTCACAAACGACTCGACTCTGCGACTTTTTGAAGTTAAAGCTCCACCCCTGAGACAAAGAACATGGCTGTTTTGATCAGCATCTATGGAAACTGCAACTATGACTCACTCTCTCCCTCCAAACAACCACACAGAGCTTACCGTGGTTAACAATCGACTGAGTGTTCTTACTGAGAGAGAGAGAAAGAGAGAGGGGGAAAAAAACGAAAGGGGCGCAAACACGCTAAGTACTCGCTGGTCGCTATCCTCGATTCGTCTTTAGATAAAATACATATACACTGACACGGCGACAGCAGCCTTTCGCGCTCTTTCATAACTTGGTGTGAGCACACAGATCAACAGGTTCATAATTGCTTACTCAATGGAGAAAGAATTCACATGTGGCTAGACAGTGTTTGAGTGTTTGTGGGCCACAAAGCAGAAGAGGTACACAACACATGCCTAAACCCAGTTAAAGGATCAGCTGAACCCTTTCCTGATGCTACTAGAACTGAGTCACTTACTACTGTTGAGACTGTGTCACAAACACAAAACAACAATACATGTGAAACTAAACCTGAATCAATAACTTTCTATACATCACAGGTAATGATTTAGGTATAAGGAAGTGCGGGCAAGGAAGTTCATGCACGTCCCCGCTGAAAACAGCAGCATAGACCAGCATAGGGTGATGCCCTGCTGTGTTTTTGCTGGTGACAGCAAAACCATCATCCAAGTGCTTCATTATTCAAGACAGTGCATTGCATAGATCATAAGCGCTTACTTTGAGGGCCTAGTTTTTCCCCAATACAGTGGCCACATCAGGACTGCAAGTCACAACATGCTGGCTTGCAAAGTGATGTTTAATTCCAGCCAGAGTGGGGATATCCAACAATTGTAACTTGTATTCACCCACAAGCTAAATATAGATTGACTGCCAGGGCTAGAAAGTTAAATGAGAGAGACTACCTAAACCATCTAAACTAGAACAACCATTTCAGTAACGGGTGCAATAAAACAGATTGGATTAGTTTAGAAACATGTATGTTATGTATCTTTGCGTAGGATACGACTCATTAATGAATCAATCAATGTACATGCAAAAACACAACAAACAAAACATATATTGAAATAGAGCATGCTGGGAAATATGGAAATGATGGGCATGGTTTTGCCATACCAGCTTGACCATTCTGGACCAGCATGGACCAGCTTGGTCACCAGCATACCTGCATCACCAGCATACCAGCATGAGCTGGATGGCCAGCCTAACCAGTTAGACCATGCTGGTCAGACCAGCTTGACCAGCTTGAAATGTAGGCTGGTCTATGCTTTTTTTTCAGCAGGGATTGCAGGATCCCAGTGAGGTGGATAGAAGCTGAACGCTCATGCTATCTAGCAGCAAGGCTATTAGGCCCTTGTGAAAACAGAACTGACATATTAAATGCAGTTAGCGAAGCAGATGAAAAACTAAACCAGAGGATCAAGTCAACAAAACAAAACAAGCTACTAAAAGTAACCCGTCAGAAAAAGAGTAATGGGTAAAAAGAGAGAGAGCGAGAGTAAATATAACACACATGCTAGCCTAGGTAGGACACATACTGCCAAATAGCCACCACCAACCCCCACACACAAGGGCTGCAGGCGGGCGACGGTAGGCGTTAGGGTTACAATGCTTAGACAGAGTCGTGAAGAGGAAAAAATCCCCGGTCCACTTAACTGCATGATCCCCTCGGCTAGCTCCGGCACAGCACCTGACTCCAGCTCCATTCTGCCTGATGGCCGCTCGTGACTGTGTGTGTGAGTGGACTGAGGGGGCCTGGGTGAGGAGGAGTGTGTTGGTGCTCCTCACCTGGTTAGCTTATATGAGGAAGGTAACGTGAGCCTGGGGAGTGATCTGAGCGGCCATGGCGAGGGCGCTCTGTGGGGGAAGAGTCGGGTTCCTGACAAACGCTAAACACCACGGTGATAATCATGACTGCTGGGCCTGCCTACTGTGGCATTCCTCCCCACTCTCTCCCTCTACTGCCTCCCCCATCTCCCCTCTCAACTGCCTAGACACTTTCCATGGGCCAGGGGAGGAAGGAGGGAGGGAGAGACGAAGGGAGAGGGAAGAGATGTGTCCTAACACTGACAGATAGCTAATTCTGATGCGACAGGCAATTTGTAGATTCCCCCTGACCATGAACAAATGAACACCCTCTTTTCCTCGTCTCGTCTCTCATGAGCATTGATTAGAATGAACTGGACAAGACAGGACAATTGGTCTCCATTGCATCTCCCATTCAGTCTCTTCCATCCAGATCAGTGATCAAGGAAAGGAAACTAGGGTGCAAGGAAAGGAGGCAATATAAGAGAACTGGGACGTAGCCCAAGAGACAGGGAACCTAGGCCTTTGGCCCTGAGCTACAGATGGCCTCAAATCAGATGGAGATTGACAGGGATGGTGGGAGAGATAGAGAGAGAGATGGGGGTCAGAGATAGGATACTGGGGTCATTGAGCCAATCAGATCATTCATGCGCTTTTAATCAGAGGTAGACATATGAGCAGGGACAAAATACAGGCAGACAGAGGGAGTGTCGGAGGGAGATATGAGAGCAATTTGCCACGTGTGTGTGTGTGTGCGTGCTGCTCGTGCATGCTGCTCGTGCGTGCGCGTGAGGGAGATAAAAAATTAGGTGAGAGGAGAGGAGCAGGGAAGTAGAGGGATGAAATACAAGGGGAATAATTACATTGAGATAGGTGATAAAGGACTACGTGCAGAGCAGAGTCCATAAACAATCTCGAAACAGGAAGAGAGAAATAGGGAGGAGAATAAAGAGATAGCTAAACATTTTGTGATTGATAGAGATATTGAGAGAGGATGGAGGGAAGGACAGTTAGAGGGAGGGATGGAAAGAGGGAGGCAAGCGAAGTGTGACTAGTTTTATTGTTCCATCTCAGATTCCTCAGCTAATTTGAGGGGGAAAAATCCAGATGGAGAGATAAAAAGGAGTGCCTAGGAAAATATGTCCCTGCTAGGCATCCCAGATAAGGAAACATTGTGGAGAAAAGAAGACAATGAAAATAAGGGAAATGGGGAAAAAGTAGTTAGAAGTTATTTTGTAGAGCACTTACCTTGCAACTTTAGGTGAGGAGGAAATGGATCAGGACACGTCGGTGCAGACAAAGAGAGGAAATGCACTCATGCAAAGAAAACACGTCCATATACACACACACACACACACACACACACACACACACACACACACACACACACACACACACACACACACACACACACACACACACACACACCCACTCACTCACTCAGACACAGACTCTCAGACACACGCTCTTCCTGTCTCTGTCTCATGCAATAATAGCCCAGCCCTGTAGTTTACAGAACAATGAAACTAAAGATTATTATTTATTTTTTTTATTTTTTTTTAAGTAAAGAGAGAGAAACTAGGGAAACAGATAGACCGTGAGAGTAGAGCTGAACAGAGTGTGAATAAGTTGTGTGAGAGTGCCAGGGTGTGGCATGAAGGAGACAACATTTGCAGAAAAGATTAAGAAAGAGTTGTGAATGACTTTGTGGCATGAGTATGGTTGACCTGAGTAGTTTGTTTATTTTAATGCTACACTATTAACCATAGGAATTAAACATTGCTTTGCAAGCCAGCATAATGCGACTTGCAGGCCTGATGTGGCCACTCTATTAGGGAAAAACTAGGCCCTCAAAGTAAGGCCTTATGATATTTTTTTTATGCACATAAATAATAAAGTACTTTGAGGTTGGTTTTGCTGTTCACCAGCATAAACAAAGCCAAAGGCACCAGCAAAAACACAGCAGAGCACCAGCAAAAACACAGCAGAGCACCAGCAAAAACACAGCAGAGCACCAGCAAAAACACAGCAGAGCACCAGCAAAAACACAGCAGGGCACCAGCAAAAACACAGCGAAGGCACCAGCAAAAACACAGCAGAGCACCAGCAAAAACAAAGCAGGGCACCAGCAAAAACACAGCAGAGCACCAGCAAAAACACAGCAGAGCACCAGCAAAAACACAGCAGAGCACCAGCAAAAACACAGCAGAGCACCAGCAAAAACACAGCAGGGCACCAGCAAAAACACAGCAGGGCACCAGCAAAAACACAGCGAAGGCACCAGCAAAAACACAGCAGAGCACCAGCAAAAACACAGCAGAGCACCAGCAAAAACACAGCAGGGCACCAGCAAAAACACAGCAGAGCACCAGCAAAAACACAGCAGGGCACCAGCAAAAACACAGCAGAGCACAAGCAAAAACACAGCAGGGCACCAGCAAAAACACAGCAGAGCACCAGCAAAAACACAGCAGGGCAACCAAATCATAGCAACATAACCAAACCAACCAGACTGCTCAACCAGACCATTGTATCACAGTGACATCAGTCTGGAAATGATGAGATCTCTATAGGGACCTAATTACTCTTTGACCCTAAGTATAGGGTAGGCTGGACCAATGCAAATATTTCTTGAAACTCATGTTTCTATTTTTTATTTGGGGAACTGATTTACAGGAGCAGTGTCCAGCAAACCCCATCATTTAAACCTTCTATCCCATATTATGTTTGCTTGAATTCAGTCTGGACAATGGTGTCTCGTCTTTAATGGCCTTATCAGAATACCCATACTTGCGTCCTAAATTGTTGGCCGTTTGAGTATGCGAAAAAATTAAGTATATTACGTGACATTTAGAAAGTCGAGTATAGGCATACTTTAAATTCCTGGTTGTCATACTATTTTCGGCTTTGACAACAGCTGATGAATTAGATATGGGGATGCGCTACCGAAATCAACGAATAGCGGGAAACAACGCAATCACGCAATATGCATTATCAGTATACGAAAATATAATGTTAATAGTATGCAACGTTTCAAAAATCGAGTATGGTTTAAATGCCAGGGTGTTATAGGCCTACTCATTTCGGGTCTTCATCTACTAGAATATGATGCACACTTTTCCACAATGCATTGGAAGAGGTGAGCTGCGAGTGATTGGCCCTATTTCTTTTCAAGTAGCCAAACAACAAAGCTAGGCTACTTAACTGGGAAGATATCCGAAGCTTCTGCGGCGTTCAAATGTATACTAAGTAGTTTTTGTTATCCTTAAAATGAGGACGAGTAGGCCTATTGCATCTTAGGCAACATCTATGAAAACAAAAGCCTTAATTTATTTTTTACCCAACGCGGATTGCTGTATTCTCACAGAAAAGTATTTATTGTTCTCTTGACCTTCCCCTGAGATTTTAAACCAAATACTAAACCATCTTTTGATTTCAAAATGTGTCCGCACTGGGGTCTCCAGCCTGGTCTCATAGACTAGACATAACATAGTAAACATCAATCCTGGGCACTCAAATTAGTATGATATGTTACGTTTGGGGACTCGGATGTGGCTGCGTTATTTATGTCATATGACATATCAGGCCTTTCGATTTGAACATATGGATTGTTTTGGTTTTGTAGGCTTAACTATTTCATTATTTAAAGATGCACTATGGTGAAATCACTCCGCCATTTCCTGGTTGCTTAAATTCTAATAGTTCGCCTAATTTCAGTTTATGTGATAAAACAAGCAAGTATAGTGTAGAGAATTATTGTACCATCTAAACCGCTGTGAAATATCTTTCCCGTAACCAAAAATATTTTATTTTCAGCTGTTTGAAGCTGGTGAATCTTAAGAACGGGAAGCATAGAAATAACATTACATACATTTACATTTAAGTCATTTAGCAGACGCTCTTATCCAGAGCGACTTACAAATTGGTGCATTCACCTTATGATATCCAGTGGAACAACCACTTTACAATAGTGCATCTAACTCTTTTAAGGGGGGGGGGGGGGTTAGAAGAATTACTTTATCCTATCCTAGGTATTCCTTAAAGAGGTGGGGTTTCAGGTGTCTCCGGAAGGTGGTGATTGACTCCGCTGACCTGGCGTCGTGAGGGAGTTTGTTCCACCATTGGGGTGCCAGAGCAGCGAACAGTTTTGACTGGGCTGAGCGGGAACTGTACTTCCTCAGAGGTAGGGAGGCGAGCAGGCCAGAGGTGGATGAACGCAGTGCCCTTGTTTGGGTGTAGGGCCTGATCAGAGCCTGAAGGTACGGAGGTGCCGTTCCCCTCACAGCTCCGTAGGCAAGCACCATGGTCTTGTAGCGGATGCGAGCTTCAACTGGAAGCCAGTGGAGAGAGCGGAGGAGCGGGGTGACGTGAGAGAACTTGGGAAAGTTGAACACCAGACGGGCTGCGGCGTTCTGGATGAGTTGTAGGGGTTTAATGGCACAGGCAGGGAGCCCAGCCAACAGCGAGTTGCAGTAATCCAGACGGGAGATGACAAGTGCCTGGATTAGGACCTGCGCCGCTTCCTGCGTGAGGCAGGGTCGTACTCTGCGAATGTTGTAGAGCATGAACCTACAGGAACGGGTCACCGCCTTGATGTTAGTTGAGAACGACAGGGTGTTGTCCAGGATCACGCCAAGGTTCTTAGCACTCTGGGAGGAGGACACAATGGAGTTGTCAACCGTGATGGCGAGATCATGGAACGGGCAGTCCTTCCCCGGGAGGAAGAGCAGCTCCGTCTTGCCGAGGTTCAGCTTGAGGTGGTGATCCGTCATCCACACTGATATGTCTGCCAGACATGCAGAGATGCGATTCACCACCTGGTTATCAGAGGGGGGAAAGGAGAAGATTAATTGTGTGTCGTCTGCATAGCAATGATAGGAGAGACCATGTGAGGATATGACAGAGCCAAGTGACTTGGTGTATAGCGAGAATAGGAGAGGGCCTAGAACAGAGCCCTGGGGGACACCAGTGGTGAGAGCACGTGGTGCGGAGACAGATTCTCGCCACGCCACCTGGTAGGAGCGACCTGTCAGGTAGGACGCAATCCAAGCGTGGGCCGCGCCGGAGATGCCCAGCTCGGAGAGGGTGGAGAGGAGGATCTGATGGTTCACAGTATCAAAGGCAGCCGATAGGTCTAGAAGGATGAGAGCAGAGGAGAGAGAGTTAGCTTTAGCAGTGCGGAGCGCCTCCGTGACACAGAGAAGAGCAGTCTCAGTTGAATGACTAGTCTTGAAACCTGACTGATTTGGATCAAGAAGGTCATTCTGAGAGAGATAGCAGGAGAGCTGTCCAAGGACGACACGTTCAAGAGTTTTGGAGAGAAAAGAAAGAAGGGATACTGGTCTGTAGTTGTTGACATCGGAGGGATCGAGTGTAGGTTTTTTCAGAAGGGGTGCAACTCTCGCTCTCTTGAAGACGGAAGGGACGTAGCCAGCGGTCAAGGATGAGTTGATGAGCGAGGTGAGGTAAGGGAGAAGGTCTCCGGAAATGGTCTGGAGAAGAGAGGAGGGGATAGGGTCAAGCGGGCAGGTTGTTGGGCGGCCGGCCGTCACAAGACGCGAGATTTCATCTGGAGAGAGAGGGGAGAAAGAGGTCAAAGCACAGGGTAGGGCAGTGTGAGCAGAACCAGCGGTGTCGTTTGACTTAGCAAACGAGGATCGGATGTCGTCGAACTTCTTTTCAAAATGGTTGACGAAGTCATCAGCAGAGGGGGAGGAGGGGGAGGAGGATTCAGGAGGGAGGAGAAGGTGGCAAAGAGCTTCCTAGGGTTAGAGGCAGATGCTTGGAATTTAGAGTGGTAGAAATTGGCTTTAGCAGCAGAGACAGAAGAGGAGAATGTAGAGAGGAGGGAGTGAAAGGATGCCAGGTCCGCAGGGAGGCGAGTTTTCCTCCATTTCCGCTCGGCTGCCCGGAGCCCTGTTCTGTGAGCTCGCAATGAGTCGTCGAGCCACGGAGCAGGAGGGGAGGACCGAGCCGGCCTGGAGGATAGGGGACATAGAGAGTCAAAGGATGCAGAAAGGGAGGAGAGGAGGGTTGAGGAGGCAGAATCAGGAGATAGGTTGGAGAAGGTTTGAGCAGAGGGAAGAGATGATAGGATGGAAGAGGAGAGAGTAGCGGGGGAGAGAGAGCGAAGGTTGGGACGGCGCGATACCATCCGAGTAGGGGCAGTGTGGGAAGTGTTGGATGACTGTATGTGGTAAATAACACATACAGAACAGATCTACCGCTTCTTAGACTTACTTTCAATGAGAATGACAGATCTATAGTGAACAAAAATATAAATGCAACATGCAACAATTTAAAAGATTTTACTGAGTTACAGTTCATATAAAGAAATCAGTCAATTTAAATAAATTCATTAGGCCCTGATCTATGGATTTCACATGACTGGGCAGGGGCACCCCACCTCAGACCATCCCGCATGTGAAGAAGCCGGATGTGGAGGTCCTGGGCTGGCGTGGTTAAACGTGGTCTGCGGTTGTGAGGCCGGTTGGACGTATTGCCAAATTCTCTAAAATGACGTTAGAGGCTTATTAGAGAGAAATTAACATTAAATTCTCTGACAACAGCTCTTGTGGACATTCCAGCAGTCAGCATGCCAATTGCACGCTCCCTCAAAACTTTAAACGTTTGGCATTGTGTTGTGTGACAAAACTGCACATTTTAAAAGTGGTCTTTTGTTGTCCCCAGCACAAGGTGCAACTGTGTAATGATCATGCTGTTTAATCAGCTTCTTGACATGCCACACCTGTCAGTCAGGTGGATGGATTATCTTGGCAAATGAGAAATTCTCACAAACATTTGTGCACAAAAATGGAGAGAAATACATTTTTGGTGTGTATGGAACATTTTTATATTATTTTATTTCAGCTCATGAAACATGGGACCAAAACTTTACATGTTGCATTTATATTTTTGTTCAGTGTATAACACACATTTCTATGTGAATTATGTGGGGTCGTCCAAAAAGTGACATATTCCAGGTTTAATTTATGGATCAAGCCTTAGCAGTCATTCTGATCTCGTTCCCAATAATCAGCGCTTTAGTTTATTATGTTGCTGTCCAGTGGTTCTGAATTCATAAAGTGCACCTGACTGTTCACATTTTTCTGTGCAATAGCCTTTTGATTTGAACATTTGAAAAGTTTTGGTGTGTGTGTACTGGGCTATTTGATTTAATGTATACACGTTACAGCACTTTGGTTTCAATAATAAATATGTATGTTGAATTGAAACCAAATTATCTGTTTCTGTCTTCAGTCCTTATGAAATAGGATTGATGGGCAAGGCAATAGGATCTACTTCAGTATAGGTCGATTGTGATCGTCTGTCTATAACCAGCCTGAGCAGGCCTATAACTCCATTCCTATTCTATTCAGAGTAGAGGAATTAATCAAATTGGAAATCATCTATTATCGGGCTGGTTAATGAGATGCACTAACCGCCCCACCTACTCAGCCAATCAGGAGCCGCTACTGTAGTACTCTAGTATGGATATTCGGAGGCGTGTGTAAATCGGTAATTTCACTCATTTGGTCAATTTTGCTGACTTATAGCCTATTGATATTCATTGCTTGGCACATTTTGAGGTCTGTCTACATCCTCAAAACATCCCTGGAACGTCCTCTTTTGGTTTCTATAGGGAAGCAGTGTATTTGATCAGGCCTACCAAATACACCAACCACATTGGAAAAAGAGAAGTCAAATGTCTAAATAGGCTTACTTTGTGACTAATTCAGAAGATCAAGTGACTATCAAATAAAACAATGTTTTATGTTCAATCAGTATTAGGGCCCAATTCCATTTTGACCCCTAACCTCTTCCCTTAGCACCTACACTTTGTGTTCACAGATCTCAAATAAATTGATAGTTGTTTGAACCTTCATTTTTAGTATTGCAACTTTCCCACCAAGCCCTCTCATAGGCTTAATGGGGTGTCTACCATGTTGCTTTCACTGCACTTTTTAGTTGCTAGGGTTAGCGGTTAATGTTTGAAATGGAACAAGGCCCTAACGACATCTGCAGCCATGCTGACAGCTGGCTCTATGTAACTAAACCACAGTGGGGATTTGTAAGGAAATGAAGCCTAGTCTCCTGTCATGCAAGTTTGTTTACTAACAAATGTGATTCATATTATTGCAGTAGTCATGATCAGTATAGCGATAGCAACAAATTGCCCTTAAAGGGATGGAAAATGTTTTATTGCATAGTAATATGGGGATTATTGATCAGTTAGTCAAGGTAAAGCCTCATATCTAGAATCTGTTTACCCTCACCCATATCCTTGTCTTACCCATTAGAATAGAATACTTCATCATATATGCAATTATGAAGGGATTCATTCAGTTTATTGGTAGGTGACAGCAACTCATAAATTAGACACAACCTGTAGTAAAACTTTTATTTTTTTCTCAAGTCAAAAAAAAACAAAAGATACAGAGAATGAGATATTGGATTGATATCTATACAGTGGAAATTAGTTTTTAATTTAAACATTCTGACTCCCAAGACACGCTGCCCAGTCATACAACTCAAGAAAACCCTCTTTTGACGCACACATGGGAGTCCTGGTATGTTGAATTGACTGGACCACACAGGTAAATCAATGGGATATGGTGGTAGTAGACAAAGTCACCATGTCATGAGGCGATGATGGAAGAGACCAACTGCATGAATTTCAACAGTGCATTGCCAACACTTGTATTCATTGCAGGTGGTACAGTCCAGTCAATTCAAAATCACTTCTGTTGAAAACACATTTGGTAGACAGGGCAAGTTGTACCAAACACGTTCCCGACCGCGAACCGGATAAAAATCGTGACAAATTCAGAACACATCCAAGTTCCAGTCCCATCATGGAATTCTACAGGGATAGAATCCCCCCCCCCCCCCCACCCCACGAGATTCCCAATCACAGGTACGTACACTAGTAGAAAAAGGACAAACACCAATTTCAAAAACAATCAGGATCACTTGTGGATGAACAAGGGGAGGGAGGAGACCCAGCTAGTCCAATCAAAAGTCGGGGGGGGGGGGGGGGGGGGGAAACTTGTCGTATTGCATGGATGGAGTATCCGTGTTCCATAATCAAACAGGCACGAGAATCAAACACTCATCACCTTCATCAAACTAGGCCTAGTAAAGTGTAAGAGCACCTGGAAGTAAATGCAAAGTGTGTCTATGCTTGGCGGGTTTCATAATCTTCAAGGATTCACTGTCACACTAATGTAGTGGGTAGAGGGTTAGAGGCCAAAAGTGCTCTGAAATGTCTGGTCTCTTAAAATGACTGAACTGAAACTTCGAGAGGTTTGTTAACCCAAACGAGGGTTTAAGTCGCCCTCCAGTGTCCAAGAGCGTAACTGACAAACACTAAACATGAACCTGTCTTGTCAACCTGAACTTAGAATTTTCTGCCTGAACCGTAGTATAGCCACTTAGCAGTAACATTTACAGTAGACTATGAAGAGTCACAAATGGACTGCATGCAACATTTTCCTTTTTACATCTTAAAGCAGCAATCAGCAGTTGAAACAAAGCGTCCTCCCCACCACCGTTTCGGTAAAAAGCTGGGGGATGGGGCTGGAGAAACGTAACCACTCAAATTCAAAGACAGAAATGGATGCAAGGACTGACCACCAAAATTAGTTCTAATCATGTTAAGGCTATAGAGTGTATGTTTACAATGTTAAGTTTTATATTTTGGGTTCTGATGGGGTACGACAGTTGAACTTAGCAAACGCAGAATTTATTTTTAAGTTATATTCTTCAAGAATCAATGGGTATATATCAATTTATGTATCCAAAAATGGAGGTAGCAACTGCTGATTTCCCCTTTAAATGAGAATGCGGTGGCCATCTTGGCCCAACTTCGAGCCGGAATGGCAGAAACTTAACAAAGCCATTGGGAAACAGAATGGAAAAGAGATAACGGGGAAACTTAACTTACTCCCCTCCGTCCCGTGCCCCTTCATCCAAAGTACCTGAACACAGACCCTCTTTGCAAACAGCTCTTACAAAGTCACCAGAAGCAACAAAAAACAGGAAATAGAAAAACAAAACAATTGAATCTAAATTTCTCCATTCTTATTCACACAGACGAATAGTAGTATTTTTCCCTCTTAAATACATTTTATGAGCGAGTCCAAACAAAGTAGAGAACTCATTTACATTTGCTAATTAGAATTATGGAAC
Organism: Salvelinus fontinalis; assembly: GCF_029448725.1. NCBI lineage: Eukaryota > Metazoa > Chordata > Actinopteri > Salmoniformes > Salmonidae > Salvelinus > Salvelinus fontinalis. The sequence goes on from NC_074700.1 coordinate 8,860,924, forward strand.
AAGTATTATTTTAAGGTGGGAGGGATTTCAAATAAGAGATCTTCAACTTAAAACGGGAAGATTAAAATGTATTAACAGGTTGCTACTCATGCATAAACAATGACAAAAGCAGCGACGCCAAACAACTAGTATCCCCCATCCACCCAGAAACACTCCATTCTCTCTTAAAACAGAATGATAATTGTCAGATATTATTACTAAGTCTTCCATAAACCCAATTTTACCAGTGTTTTAAAAAAGTGGTTTGCTGAAAAAAAAAAAAAATCTGCTTTTTGCTGTTGTACACAACTCATCTAACGGTGAAGGGTACAGGGATGCTGGTGGGTGTTTTAACATCTTTCAGGCATGACTTTAGGTGGGGGATGGTTGAGGGGAGAAAGGGTTATATGGAACGTCGTGGAGGTGTTACAAAAATGGCAATGACATCTCCACGGAAAGCATATTTTGCCCTGTACACCAGTCTCTCTCTCAGCATCTATGACCTGACCCTCTCCCGTCCTAGGCGATCTTAATTTGCAGCCCTGTACTAAGCGCTGCAAGGAATACAACTACTCCTTTTCACCTGCAGTATTCAGGCAACCCACTCTAGTACTACTTGAATTCCACTGTTCTGAACTGCAGATTAGTAATAGTGTTTCAATTCTGTTCAATCCAATTCCGGTCAACTCATCTCCTTCAACTCTGGCCTGTCTTCTGATATAAAAAAAAAAATCCGCTCAACTTCTTCCTTCCAACCAAAACTGGCAGCAACACCTTTACATTTAGAAAAAAATCTACTAAAGATTATGTACGTTTTAGTAAAATATGCAATAAAGAATCAGCTCAAGTCCTCTAGGTTCTCTTTTTTTTGGGGAAGCTTAAAAGCTTTTTAAGGAGATAAATACATTCCACTGGTAGCTTTTCAAAGGCTTTTGGCAATACTCGAGCTCCCCCGTACAACTACACATCCAACACTGAAGAGGTCAGAGAGAAAGACTGGGTGCAGGTAAACAGGGGGGTGGGTGCGAAAAGAGGGACGTTTTTGTCAATGTGGTAACCACATCGCTCTTCCTCTGCTTTCTCCTAAGTTCTTAACTCTGCTTCAACACCCGCGTGAACATTAAAAAACAAAACGTGTAGTTCAAAAGGCAGCCTTTTCCCCTTGCTAAACAGTTCAAGTCTATCAAATACATAGTAGTAAATATTTTAGGGGGCCCTCCCCCGAGATGGAAGAGGCTGGGGTACAGTGGTCTGAGGGAGGGTCCCCAAAATAAAAGAAATTCACAAGTGGGACCCCCAGGGTTTTTCTTTGTCATGACTCTCCAGGCCACACCACCGGCACTACCAGCAGAGGGGCTATCCTTCAGTATTACAGCCCCAGTCCAGGGGCTTTGAGTAGGGCAGGGAGAGGCTCCTCAGCCCCCTCTCTTCCTCCTGGCTCCCTCAGTTGTTCTCCTCGTCACTGTCATCTGGGCTGATGGCCGGGCTGGTGAGGGTGAAGCTGGGCGAGGGGTTGCTGTAGCCCGGAGACAGGGGGCTGTAGGTGGACCCTTTGGGGCTAGTGGGCGAGTAGGTGGGGGAGGTGGGAGAGTATTTGGGTGAGGTTGGGGAATATGTTGGGGAGGTGGGGGAGTACTTGGGGCTGGTGGGGGTGTAGGTGGGCGAGGTGGGGGAGTAGGTGGGCGAGGTGGGGCTGTACTTGGGGGTCGTCGGGGAGTAAGTCGGGGAGGTGGGTGAGTATTTGGGAGAGGTCGGGGAGTACTTGGGCGAGGTGGGGGAGTATTTGGGGGAGGTGGGGGTGTACTCTGGAGAGCTGGGCGAGTAAGAGGGGGACGTAGGTGTGTATTTGGGGGAGGTGGGTGAGTAGGAAGGAGAGCTGGGGCTGTAGGAGGGAGAGCTGGGGGTGTAGTTGGGAGACTGGGGGGTGAAGCGCGGGCTAGAGGGAGAGTAGGATGGAGAGGTGGGAGAATAAGAGGGGGAGGTGGGGGAGTAGTTGGGGCTGGTGGGGGTGTAATTGGGGGAGGTGGGGGAGTAGGAGGGGGAGGTGGGAGAGTAAGAGGGGGAGGTGGGAGAGTAACTGGGCGATGTTGGGGTGTAGTTGGGTGAAGAGGGGCTGTAGCTTGGAGAGGTGGGGGAGTAAGAGGGGGAGGTAGGGGAATAGGAGGGGGAGGTAGGGGAGTAGGAGGGTGAAGTGGGTGAATAGGAGGGGGAGGTGGGAGAGTAAGAGGGTGAGGTGGGGGAGTAGCTAGGCGATGTGGGGCTGTAGCTTGGAGACGTGGGGCTGTAGCTGGGGGAGGTAGGGGAGTAGGAGGGAGATGTGGGGGAGTAAGAGGGTGAGGTGGGTGAGTAAGATGGGGAGGTAGGAGAGTAACTGGGGGACGTAGGGGAGTATGAGGGGGAGGTCGGGGAGTAGCTGGGGGAGGTGGGTGAATAGGAGGGTGAGGTGGGGCTGTAGTTGGGGCTGGTGGGGGAGTAAGAGGGGGAGGTGGGGGAGTAGGAGGGGGACGTTGGGGAGTAGCCCGGGCTTTGCGGGGTATATCCCCCAGGAGAGCGGGGCTCGTAGGCCGGGGAGGTGGGGGAGTAGTTGGGAGACATGGCACCCCCTGGAAAAGTAAACAAGGAACTCATTCATTAATTCATTCCAAAAAGGTCCTGTGTCAGTTGATATTTCAAACCAAACTGGATATTTTGTATGGTGACTAACCTGGAGAGGGGATATAGGGGCTGGCTGGTCCAGGGGACCCAGGAGATCCAGGGGTAGGGGACCAGGCCGGGGAGTAGCCCGGAGAGAAGCCACTGGCGTCGGACGCTGCGCTGGGAGAAAAGCCTGCAGCTCCAGGGGTCATCCCGCTGCCTGTACGTCAAAGAGTCAGAGTTAATGGAACAGTACAGTAGAAGGTGGTATGGAATACGCTGTACTACCAGAATATTGTCAAAGTCAACCCAGTTTGGGGCTTACCGATGCTGGGGGACCAGGCACCGTAGGCGGGGGTGGCTCCAGTGTTCCAGGGGGTCATGGCTGGAGACATGCCACTCATGGGACTGGGCGCAGAGCCAAAGAACATTCCGGTGGCTAAAAAGAGGAAATAGAGAAGTACCGACATCTCATTATCTAAAAGTCTGGATACTTTGTGTATATATTTTGCATAGAACGTAGGCTTTTTCCAACATAGTTACACTCAGAATGTAATCGTAGACAAATTGGTCTACACCAGACCATTTCTGACTTCACATCTGTCTGAATTCAAACCTTGGGAGTTGATATGGTGATGGGAACAGCCACATTGCGTGAACAATTACGTTTAAAGTCACGCTGTGCGGAAAACAATTTCTCCATTATATTCTCGGCAACTCACGTCCAGCCACGCTAATGCCAGGGATGTTGGTTGGGATCTCCATGCCGTATTTGCACTTCTCAGCATCCAGCAGCAGGTCGAAGCAGCCCGTCCCGCAGGGGGCCAGCTGGCCCAGCATGATGTTCTCAGACACACCCTTCATGGGGTCACTCTCCCCGTGGGACGACGCCTCCATCAGCACATCCACCTGGGACAGGGAGGATATTGACAGTGAGTGGTGGAGTATACAGGGTGCTGACTGATCTACACTATCATTTTAATTTCATTGTTTAACTTTTGTTTATACTGATTCGTTTCATTGAGATAACTTTTTATTTTTTTTAAAGTTGCTTTGTCATCAGAGACGTGTTGGTCTAGTCAAGGTTGGTAACTAGAATGCTCCTATGAAGTAGCTTTATGGATTCTGTAGCTAGTGGAAGAGCCAACTGACGACTGTCGTAAAATGGTAAGTACGACCTGCTAACACAATGGACCACAAAACCACCAAGTCCCATCGTCCCCTTCCCTCCCTCCACTTTCCCCTGTCCGAACACTCACAGTCTCCTCAAAGGAGCACTTCATGAGGGGTCCCGTGTCCTGTCTGTTGATGCCGTGACGCGTGATGGCCATCAGGTGACCGCGGCACGTCATGGTGTCGCAAAGCAACGACAAGTGGCGGTAGTTGACGTAGGAACCGTCAAAGGAGATGACGTGGTTCAACTCCCTCTCCAGAGCCTTGCGCACAGCCTCGATACCCAGCACCTAGAAAGGAGGGGACCGGAGTGAGTAATGATATCCTGACATGTTTTGGCTATGCTGTTATTCATGTACTTCTCAGGTTCAGCAGTAAAGTAGAGATGAATAGGTTTAACAATGTCGAGTTGGAATTCCTTGTTTAACTCCCAAAGAGTGCTTTTGTGAATATAAAATTGTAACGGACATTTAAACTGGTCCCTTACGACAGACAATACAAATCAGAAATCATATATATATTTTTTAAATCAGTCGTAACCGTCGGTAACTACAATAGTTAACTACAATAATAGGTAACTACAATAGTTACAATAGTAACTACAAAAACTACTGTAGCTAGCTATTGTAACTATCACAGCCATTTGTAACCATCGGTGACCGTAGTCTAATCGGTACAATTATAATCGATCGGTTACTATCATAACTTGCGTAGCTATCCAACTATGGTACCTAACCGTACCGTGAAGATCTCTACGATGTCGTTGGAGGTGGTTCTGACGGGGTCCACGTCCTTCTCGCTGAGGACCCTCATCAGTCCTACGCCGTCTGTCTCCAGGATCCACTCTTGCAGGGCCTTGAACTCTCCCTCCTCCGTAATGATGATCTTCTTCTTGTTGTCAGTCTGGGGCAAGTGCATGTACACCTAGGGGAGAGGAGACAGGGGAAGTACTATAGATCAATAGCTGATGGGTTAATGATCCGGGTAGGTTTCTGCCATGTTGTTTAGGTCAATCAGTTCGTATGAGATATCGAAGACGATTGGGTGCGGAGATGTTAAAACGGTGCCACGGCGCAGTTTTTAAAAAAGCAACAAAGTAGGTGTTTGTGTGACCCCCTCCGTTACCTTGCTGATCTGCTCGATGCCCTGCAGCGTCATGTCCGTCAGCATGTTGGATTCGATGCACCTCAGGAACACGTCGTCGTCCATCTTGTCCACCACCTCCTCGTCCTCGTGGAATTTGTTTTCGTCGCTGTTCATGATGCGGATTCGCAGAACCAGCTTCTCGGCGTTGTCGTCATTGAAGATACAGTTCAGGTCGTCTCCGAAACCTTCAGGGAGAGAGGTCGCATTTAGCAATAAGGAGCGTGTGGGTCCTTTTTACCAGAATGCTTCATTATATATCCAAATCATGTATTGGAAGTGTGCGTGTGTCTGTGTGCATCCCCACCTGCATTGATCTTCTCAGCGATCTGCTCCATGGTCAGCTTGCGGTCAGTCATGTGTTTGCGGTCAAGCTCAATGCGGAGCAGCCAGGGTGAGATGCGGGTCACGTCGAAGTCGGGCATCTCATAGTAGACATTGACCCACTCCTGGTCCTCCGTCACCACCGTACTCTGGGGGTTAGGGTCGTAGTAGATGGCCGTGTTGGCCGTCACCTGGGAGGGAGGATGGCTGGTTAATTATCGTAAAAATCAGTATGCAACCTATAAAAGCAGATATTGTAATAACTTTATTTATTAATAACATTTAATAATTTCTTAAAATAAAACAAGGCTCGAGAAATAAATGTCGGTCTGACAAACCACTGATGAGGAACTGCCTTCAAGGATGTAACGCTATTAACTGTGGAAACCTTCAAATAGCCTGTCTATGCCACCCACGTGTTTAGCCACCCCCCCATATCACATATTCTCCACTGTTCACCTTTCTGAGGGTAGTGTGTTCCAGGCGACAGAGGATATCCTTGGCCCTCTCGGCGTCGCGGGCCGCCTGGCCCAGCAGGAACACGGTGAGGGACGGGGTCTTGGGCCGCTTGGAGATGTTGATCAACTCCTTGAGACGCGGCACGCCCAGGGTGACGTTCTTGGCCGACACGCCGGCGTAATGGAAGGTGTTCAGGGTCATCTGGGTGGCGGGCTCTCCCAGCGACTGGGCAGCTAACGCCCCCACCATCTCGCCCGGATGGGCCTAGAGGATGGAGAAGAAGTGTTCAGATAAAAATTATGGAATTAGATTAGTGTAATGATGGAAAAGCCATGCATGGATTCTTTCCTAAATAATGCTGTAAAAAATATCCTAGATCATGCTCTAGGCTTCGTTTTCTACACTGTCCATGTACATCTAATCCCATCTCTTTAGTTCATAACAATCAGTTTAAGTGTTGACACTCGATCTCCCCCTTTCAACCTCTCCCAGCACACTGTGTGTGTGTGTGAAAGAGCGAAAGAGTCAACTCACGATGGATTGGTTGAACTTGGACTCAATCTCCCCCAGCAGCCAGTCGTAGGCCTCGGTGCTCAGTCTGAACTCGTCTGTCATGCGTCGGGAGCTCAACGTGGAGCGCAGGTGGATGTTGAAGAGCAGCGTGGCGTTCTGCTGGGCCTGTCTGCTCAGGTGGTCCTCGCCGTTCACAATCACCAACTTCGTACTCAGCTCCTGGACACCTGCGGCGTGCAGACAAGAGCAGGGAGACGTTTAAGAAGGTCATATGTGTCATTTTATATGCGATTTAGCCTGGCTAGTGGTCCAGAGAAAATTGCTTCGAGAGATTTTGATTTGGTACCAAGACTGCAGAAATGTCAACGCGATTTACTTGGTTACTGAACAAAAAGTGTTGCAAATTCTTGTCTTTCGTAGCTAGAGATGCAGTTTACACTAAAAAGTGTAATCAACCTTTTAAAACTCAAGACGATATGGCACATCTTTAGGGGGTCTCTTCAAATATGAGTCAATGGTGGCTGCAAAGTGTACGAGTGTGGTAGATACCTACCCTGTACGACTCGTAGGGGGTTGAGGTCTGTGGGGGTGCGGGGGTTGATCCTGAAGATCTTCTGGGCGTTCCAGATCATCCTGGCCAGGTTGCAGGGCAGCACCACCTAGTGGGGAGCAGGGACATAACGCCTTTAGTGTTGGACATCCCCGTTGCATTGGTCTGAATCAGTGGGATATGCTAGCAGTGGTGACGTGTGCGAGAGTTCCTGGGAGTACATAGAAGTGAATGAGTTACGCATGTGTGCGCGTGGAGAACCTGGAGATGTACGCCATGTGTATGCACAGATATGCCTGTGTGCGAATGAGCCAGGATGTGTACACATACGCTAGTGCAAGGGTGTCCAGAACTGTGTTAATTCATTTTTCTTGTTTTACCCCCCCCCCCACGTCTCAATATTACAATGAAACGTTGAGAAAAAAATATTCAAAATAGATGTTCTGTCCATGTCAATGCTTAAAGACAGTGTAGTCAAAAATGTGACCGTTGATTGAAATCAACCATAATTATTTGATGAGAAGAATAACAGCTGCACTGTGCCTCTAAGGCTTGTGATTTACCTGTTGGAGACCCCTGCGCTAGTGTGTTTGTCTCTCTCTCGCCCTCACCTTACTGTCCCCAGTGGGGAAGATGGCCCTCAGAATCTCCCGGTCATCCTTCATCTTCTCATACTCCCTCTCCAGGGCACTCTGCACCTGGGCGTTGGTCATCACATCCTTCACCACGTCCTCCTGCAGGGTCCGCCTCAGAGCCCGCTCGTTGGTGCAGTCAAATCTGAACCTAGTAGCCCGAGGGTGGATTAGGGAAGGATGAGATAAGACAGACAGTAGAGAGTTAAGCCAGTTGACCGTGGACAGTGAGCTGATGTTTTTAAGACCATCAAATAGTAGTGACTAGACAGAGGGTTTAGCATTAGGGCATGGGTGATTAAGGTCGTGGAGAGGTGAAGTCTATGATATCCAATGTCACACGGTCAACCAATAGGAGAGGAAAGCTTGTACTAGTTTTTTTTTTTAAACTAGTACAAACAATCATCGAATGACTAAGATGGAATACGTCATTAAACACTTTCATAGACCTCAATGAGTGCACAAGCCTGGTGTCAGATCAGTTTTTCCTATATAGCCAACTCATATGGTCGTTGGCGTGACAGTGACCAGCTTTGGGAATTGGTCCGACAGCTCCAACGAATCTAGTACCCTTATCCACAACTCTAGCCATCATTGTACTTCCCCGCCCCTTTCTCTCTCTCCACTCCCCTTCACCACTCACTTCTTCTCGAAGGCCTTGTTGGAGGGCTTGAGCGTGGCCATGTTCTGGAACTCCACAGCCTCCCCGGCCAGGCCGTCCTCTCCGTAGCGCAGCTGCACCACCTGGTTGATAGAGTTCCTCACCGTGGCGTCGTACTTCACCATCACAGACTCCATGGACTTGATCAGACGACGCTGGATGTAACCTGAAGGACATCAGATAAGGACTGAGGTTAGAAGAGTATTTAAACCTGGGGGAAAATCCATCTACCTACTGAACTATCATTGCGGTCATGCGTCTCCTCTCCCTAATCGTGCAAGGGTCGTAACAGTCACCCCTTCATTAACAAGTGCTTCTAATCAGCTTATAGCCTGACCCTAACCTCTACCCCTTGCCTCTCCCCCTTCAATCACCAGTCACTGTCCCCAACATCTTCCCCCCATACCTTCAGTATGTTTCGTCAGTATAGGATCTTATTTTAAAATGTATGTAGTCCTTGAGCTGTTCTTGTCAATTAATGTTCTGTTTTATGTCATGTTTCATGTTGTGTGGACCCCAGGAAGAGTAGCTGCTGCTTTCACAACAGCTAATGGGGATCCTTAATAAAAAGAAACTCTTGCTTCCCCCCTTCACTCACCGGTCTCGGCGGTCTTCACAGCCGTGTCGATAAGCCCCTCCCTGCCTCCCATGGCGTGGAAGAAGAACTCTGTGGGCGTGAGGCCGGCCAGGTACGAGTTCTCCACGAAGCCTCTGCTCTCGGGGCCGTAATCATCCTTGATGAAGTGGGGGAGCGTTCGGTGCTTGAAGCCGAAGGGGATACGCTTACCCTCCACGTTCTGCTGCCCCACCACCGCAATAACCTGAGGGCCAGAGAAAGGGAGAGACAGATGGTAGAGAAAGAAAAAGTGTGTGAGGTTAAGGGGTGTAAATCGAAGCCCGTAGTGTAGTGTTTTAAAACACTTGTAACAGGGGGGGAAAAATCGTTTATTTTTTTATATATATTTTTTGGATCCCTGGTCGTACCTGAGAGATGTTAATCTTGGAGCCTTTGGAGCCGGCCACCACCATAGACTTGAAGTTGTTGTACTCAGACAGGGACTTCTGGGCGGAGGAACCGGTTTTGTCACGGGCGTCGTTGAGGATGCGATTCACCTGGTTCTCGAAGGTCTGCCTCAGCGTGTTGCCAGGGGTGGGCTCCAACTCGTTGTTGTGAGCCTTCTCAATGACCTGAAGAGGAATACAGGAAGAAAATTAAGGGAGTTCGAGACAGAGGGGCTCACATCTTTTATTCCATTCTATATTATCTCAAAAGGAATTTCCAGAGGATGTCCCCACTGTGAATACAAGATTTATTTTGAAGGAATATTCTGGAAGTGTGAAGGTATATTTTAGAGTCACCATGAGAGAAGGGACTTACCTCTATTACATCCTGTTTGGCCTTCTTGATGGTGTTCTGGATGTCCAGGTATGTCTTTGCATCAGCAATGGAGTCACCAATACCGATAGAGGCACCTACAGAGAGAAAATATGAATATTAAGGAAAAACGGGTAACAGTGACTAAAATATCTGCATTTAGAGGAATTTAACCCATAACCCCAAAATAGAACCGATTAATTTATGACTTCAAGTGGATTTCAAAGGAGTTGCCTTGTACCCACTGACGCCCTCTTCCCAGTGCCCACTCAGCCCAGGTCCTTACCCTCAATGAGCAGCCAGTTGTTGACCACCGTCTGGATGTTGGAGTAGAAGAGGCGGGTGACGTCGTGGCCCATCTCCAGGAAACAGATGTGGACCAGGGAGCCAGCAGAGGTACCCAGTGACTTCTTACACAGGATGCCCATGATCAGCTCCCCGTTCTCCACTATCACCTGGGGAAACAGACAGGACATTAGATAATAGTATTTTACGCACATTGGGTTAGGATCCATTCATGGTTCTGTGTTAGGTGTGGCTAGCGTTCTGGCACAAAATGGCTACCTTTTTACACATTTGTGGTAAATTGATAGCATTCTAAGATGGGGACTTATAAACCACAACGAAACTAAAGAACGTACACAATAAAAGCCTGTATTCCGCACACACCGCAACATTTGTTATACAAATCCTCCTTGTCACTTGAGAATCTCATGGTGTCTCGCCAGTTTAGTGTTCGGTGTTCCTACCTTGGTGTCCCCAGGAGAAATGTGCTTGTAGGGCCCACTGTCCTCCTCGTCTGGGTGGGTGCTGTGTGTTCGGATGGCGTTGATGTGGCCCGGGATGATAAGGCTGAAGATCTGCTTGCCAGTCCAGAGTGGGCGGGGCTTCAGGATGGCTGGCTGGGGCACCTTGCCGTCCCAAGTGGACAGGAACATCAGGAGGTTCATCACATCACCCTGAGGGACAGATCATATTAGCGAATAAGTGGAGGAAAGACGTGTGTTTGGGGCTGATCTATCCCTTTAAAAACGTTCCCCTCCTTACCCGCTCTAGGAAGACGTCCCTTTTGGTGAACTTGCGCACGGCGGTGAGTGTGTCCTGCACGATGCCCATGACGGGCCTGTTGGACTGGGGGGTGACGATCATACGAGGCACCATGGCAAGCTCCTGGATCTCAGCTCTCGTTTCCAGGGACTGAGGGAGATGCAGGTTCATCTCATCCCCATCAAAGTCAGCATTGTACGGAGTGGTTACACTGTAGAACAGGGGCAGAGTGGTTAATGTCACCGTCCTGGATCCGTTATGTCATGTGGTCAATGTGTGCAATGTGTTCGCATTTGCTTTTAATTTTTTTTCGGGAAAATTGAGCCAAGAAATCATCCGATACTATACGAGCACTAGTCCCAATCCTGAAATGATATTTGTTCTGTATCAACTCTCTACCCAACATTCCTGTCAGTGTTTACGCCAACAAACACCTTCTCAGGTATCTGGGTGTAGTCTGCAACTGGGCCAGTCTGACAGACTTGAAGGGATAATTCAAGACTTGATAGATGTACCTGAGGTTCATTCGGAAGGTGGACCAGGGAAGGATTCGGACTCTGTGCCCCATCATAGACATTTTATGTAAAGTGGGCTGTCTGTTGAAGATGATGATGTCACCGTCGCACATATGTCTTTCCACCTGATGGAGACAAAAATGAGTTCATAAAAGTGACATTGCATTACATCAAGTCCAAGTCACTCGGTAAACATTCCACAAATAAATGACGACCATCTTGTCTTTTGAGGGTCACCTTGTAGCCGATCTGGAGGTGAAGGTCACTTGGTTTGGGGTGGAACCGCAGGTCGATTCTGTCCCCGTTGTCTCGGATGATATATTTGGCTCCTGGATACTGGCTGTTGCCTCTGCGCACCAGCTCCTGTAACCTGGTGACATATAGGACCGTCAACATTAGAACCAATACACTGTCAGTTTAAACAGTAAACAATTGGTTTAGTCTCTCTGCCGTACCTGTCAATGTTAAAGGGTGTGACGATTTCTGGGAAAGTCATGTTGGCGGCGATTGAGCGCGGGACCCCCACTTGGTCGATCTGCAGGTTGGGGTCGGGGGTGATGACGGTTCGGGCGGAGAAGTCCACACGTTTCCCCATCAGGTTACCTCGGACTCGTCCCTCCTTCCCCTTCAGACGCTGTTTTAAGGATTTGAGCGGGCGGCCCGATTTTTGCATTGCCTGGGAGTTAAGAGAAAGTTCAATATCAGCACAAGCAGATTCAGAACAGAGCTGACGATCCTTCACAACTATCAGCAATCATTGAAAATTAAATAAACCCAGTTATTATGGGTTGAATAGGTGGTCTTATGGGTCTAACACAAGAGCACTTTTAATAGTATTCTTTAGTCTTACTTTAATGTATTTTGACAGTATTCAATTCAAACAAAGACCGTAAGAGTACATCTCTATCGTAACAATCTACATTGGCATGGGTAAGAAGTACAGTAATGTTGTGCCAATTGGTGCCCTCAAGCGTCACTGCTACTGTGCGTACCCTGGGCAGGCCTGGCAGCTCGTTGTCCACCATGGTGGCCACGTGGAACTGCAGCAGCTTCACGTCCTCAGCAATGACGTGGGCCGCCGCGCCGCTCTGCTCGTTCCGCCGCAGCTGGTTGTTGATCTTGACTATGTCGGCCAGCTTGTGTGTCAAGTCGTCCTGGGTGACAGGAAAAAGGACACGACGCGGTTAAACGACGATGGTAAAACAAACGAGTTGAACAATCTCAACAGCGGCAGGCAAAATGACTCGAAAGTCACCGAACCCCCTTCAATTCTTTACATTTCGGTGAAAACTCTTCAACAGTTAGTCATTCTTCCTCACCTGGTTACGGGCGGAGCCTTGCATGACAACGGCGGGCCGAACAGCTAGCGGCGGCACAGGGAGTACCGTGACAATCATCCACTCGGGCCGGGAGAACTTGGGATCAAGGCCCAGGATGACGTCCTCCTCGTCCGAGATGCGTTTGAAGATCTCGTAGACACGCTCGGGGCTCAGCAGGATCTTCTTCTCCTGCGAGTCCTCGTTCACATGCTTCCACTCAGCGTACAGCTCCAGGCCCGACCGGCGGATACGCGGCTGGTAGCGCCCGCAGCCACCATGGCCCTGGGAGAGTGAAGGAGAGTGTGTGTTACAAGAGGACCATGAGGAAATAAAAGATGTTATGCGAGATGAGAGCACACAAAGAAAATAAAAATGCGTTTAAGTATTGATGGCCTACAAATGACAAGCGTCCCCGCTGACAGTACCTTTTCCTTAGTTATGTCCTCACTGTCGTGCTCCACTCCAAACTTGTTATCCATCTCCTCTCCGCCCTCGCAGATGTTCTTGCCTTTACACAAGTCATACACGTGGGTCAAACGCTTCCTGGGCTGCCCCTTGGACTTCTGCAGGATGTCTTTGATCTTTGGATTATTCTAGAAGGAAGGAGACACCAGGGCCATTCTTTAACATTACAGATAGAAATACCACAAATAGAGCCGACGTGATTCCTTATTCTACATGTCAGAGATGCATGTTCGTTCTACATAGCATATTTATATCTGAACGTTTCAAAGCGGTTCGTCCTGCTGAACACGCCCCATCACATCAACAAGACAATGGAATATGTGTAATATAATTCCATGTAAGGACTAACATGTAATCATCAGTATGCCTTGATCCATAATTCTTATACCCATCGGATAAAAATCAATTAGATATATCAGGAGTATATGCAGTGTTAAATATTCTGTGTATGCTGTGCGGCGTGGAAGTAGGGGTATTGTTTTTTGTCTGGAGTGTGCCATGTTGTGAGTATTGAATACGGGAGCAGATTGGGAGCAGATTGGTACATGTTACATATAGGTTGTGTAGCGGTAGTGTGAGGAAGGAATGGAGGGTTACGGACCGTGTCAACCAGCAGCTTGGAGCAGGAGTAGCAGACACACCGGAGGACCTTCATGATCTTGTTGACAAAGCCCACGTGGAACACAGGCTTCGCCAGCTCTATGTGGCCGAAGTGGCCTGGGCATTCTGTCATGTTACCTGAACAGCGAAAACAATGTTGTTTTTTTACGACATTCCAGCACAGTAGTGGTGACCTAACCACAAAATCACAACAACATCCTGGTAACTTCCTGTACCTGCACATGTTTGACACCTTCCGGATCGTTCGATGACCCCTTGTCTGGGGTCCATCAGCCCACCGAGTTTGGGACGCCCTCCTTCTGTGGTCTCGGGATACTTGATTCCCCCTTCTGTGACAGACATCCGTTTCTAGAGGGAGAACCATGGTCAACATCAAACCCAGTACCAAAAAATGAACAGCCTAAGTAAATACACATAGAACAGTAAAGTAGTCACAAGTTCACAGACATTGGAAAATGGCTTACATACTTCTCAAACCAACTTAAGGTCACCTGAAACTATTTCAAAACAAATAACCCCTGCAAAATCAGTGATTGAATCAAGATATGACAGCCGTACCTACTACTCAATAAGAGCAGTGGTACACTTTGATCAAAGTTGCATTTCCAAACCAGTATTGATACTCTTGACAAATCAATTGAGGTCCAACTAATTGGATAAAATCAATTGAGGTGAGAAAATTGACTAGAGGATTATGTAAACAATGTATTCTATTGCCAAGAAACCATTATTATTCTAAACTAATAATAAAACATAACGTAAAGAAAACATGCATAGCTTTGACTTTAATGACGTTACCTTTTATTATGATATACCACATATAGATTACAACAAGAGGGAACATCTAGTGTTTGTGAATGTAACTTTCTGGGAACAGAACAAAATATCCAAGTTCAATAAAAGTAGCTAAATGTATTTGTTTACATGTATTTAAAAAATATAAAGGGAGATTGATTCATGACATATGGTTTAGCTCAGATGGAAAATACTGTGTGCTGAAAGTTTGTCGAACTTCCTACAACATGCTGTTGCTAGCTAGCTAGCTCAAGCTCCAACATGGCTTAGCTAGCTAACGTTAGCTAGGCTAGCTGTAAGCTACTTCCTTTGTAGCACATCCATTGTCATCAATGATACATTCTAGGTATAGTCATGTAAAAGATCAATGTGAGAACGTTCAGAAAGTAAACGAATCCCCCCACCCCAAAGCAAAACCTACAAGCTCATCTGGGCTGATGATGCCGAATTGCACTCTCTTGATGAGGCGCAATGGGCATGCGCTGTCGCCGGAGGGCGGTCCGTGCATCCTGTCTATTCAAAGAGACGCGTCCTCCCTCGGCACGCCGCTTTTGTAAGAAGGAATAGCTTTAAATTGTCACCAGGACTCTGGCCAAACCGCCAACGGTGACCGGAATGTCTCCGAAAGCGATATCCTGAGAACCCACGTTGTTTACTGCCTTAGGAGTCTATTTATTTACTATTTACTCCTATCCACTATGACTACCAGCTGTCCCCCTTTCTTTTTCTGATCTACACTCCAGCGCGCTCTAAGCGCATCTGAGCTTGAAAACGGCCAACGCGTGTTTATATAGACTGGAGACTTTGGTACAGGTTGACACACTCAACGAAGCAGGGGCTGAACAGTCAGGAGGCGGGTTATGGATCTGTGTAGTAAAACGTTAATTGGCTACACAGGATCACAACATGAATAATGCATTTCATAGGACGTATGACCAATGGAGGCTTACGTTTTCTTCTTTAACCAATTGAAACATAAGGCGGGCACTAAATTGGCTGACATGTTCACCATTGGTCAGATCAGAGCAGAGGAGGGGCTACAATGTATATTTGGTTGTAGTTCTATTAATATTCATTAAGATGCCGTGTGGTTGGTCAATTATAACATTAATGTACATGAGTACATAAAGATTGACCAATGTCTATAGAGATATGGTCGCGTTGGGATAACTTTCGTTAAACCCGCCTTGTTCCCGATCTTTGCCGAACTTTACCGATTCGTAATTTTTCCCTCTAAGCAAAACTAAAAAAAATCTGTCTTGTCTCGTTCGTCTCGCTCTGGATCAGCTACGACTCTGGAAAAAGAAGCTTGCGCATGAGGCCTACCTCGACCTTTCGTAAATCAAAGGCATATTTAACTAGTTTGTTCTTTGTTTTGTATTTAAAACCAGTTTATTGTAGTTCGTTTTCGACCTTTTTTAAGAATATGTCGAAATTACTGTTATTTTATGACAACATTTTGGTTTTTACGGGACTATGCAAGAATCCTCGGTCTCAAGTATCAAGCGATCAGTGTTCTTTTCAGTACTTCAACTGGGAAAGTCTGGGAAAAGCCTGCGGTGTTAAATTACAATATCCGTGAAATACTTTACCATAATTTAAACGGGAAAGCTTGAAATACACGTTTTTAGAGCAAACGTCGCTATAATTTGTAATGTAAATTGATGATTTTTCTGAATTAGGGACGAGATTGGAAGGCCACGTTTAACGCAGTGACACAGCCTGGCTTTGGCGGTAAGAAGTGTCTTGTTAGCTAACAAAAGTCAATGTAAAATTCAAAATGTATAGTTATGAACTAGTTACATCAACTAGTAAACTAACATTTGGTTGGTTTTAAGTCAAGTATTAATGTTTTATTATCCTCAAGAGTTAGATAATAGCCTAAGAAGACTTAGTAGGAAACGTTAGCTTGCTAGAGATGCAGCCAGCTAGCAGCGTTACCCCTTTGTGGGAGTAAGCGAGCTAAACAGTGAAACCCGCCAGTTGGATACGGTAACTATTTAAGGATGGCAAATTAGCAACTTGTTTTAGAAAACATTATTTTAACGCTAATTTATTTGCTACAATGTCACCGATGCCATTATAGACGCATCTGATGGCTTTAATCTGTTGTTTAGTTGGCAAACAAAAATGGCCACCGGGACTCCTGGGAGACCGGGTCGCTAACTAACAAGCCAACCTCAAACACTTATGTGCCATGTTGTTCAAAGGCATAACTTGGCGTGTAAATTCATAGGAAATACAGGGTGGCATTTAATGTTCGTTTTGATAATTTTGTTAACTAACGTTACCTGACTTAGTTATTTATCCACATGTTGCGTGGTCTGTTAGCTGGCTGGCTAGCTAACCGAGTTGTAGACATGGTCAAACCACTATGGCCATGGTTTTGTCTGTCACTGTCAGAGCAGATAACAACTCATGACATTTCCTGTTAATATCTTCAATATACGTACAAATATTTAATAGGATACTTGACTATGTACACGAATATTTGTTTCCCTGTCTGTATTGCTTGCTAGTAACTATAGTTACCAAATTGCTAACTTTGTACATTCGTTGGAACCTCGTCTCAACATGGCGGTGTTGTGACTGGTGCTTTTTGCTTCTTGTTGGCAAGAAAAATGGAGTCTTGTTAGGTACCAGCTAACTTGAAAGTTGGCCTTCACCAGAATGTATTGAGCATGCCTTGAAAAGAGTTGAAGATCGATTGTGTAACGTTCGATTGCTTCATGTTGGCTAGTCAGTAATGTATACAGTGAGTTTAATCAAGTAAAGCGCTTGATTTTCTCAGTTTCACAAATTGCCTGTTTCCACAGTGCATACAGTTAGCTTCTTGTTATCCTGTCTTGTCAACAAGCTTGCATGCCAATTTGGTTTGTCCTACATGTCGCAAAAGTTAGGCTATATTTCAACTATAAGTTCCAGACTAATCAACAAGTAGCCTACTTCACTAGGCACCGGAGGTGTTTTCACTATAGCCTGTTACATAATATAATAATCTTGTTAGATCTGGAGTTGGACCAAGGACGGCTACTGTCGACATTGTTTACACAACTCTAGCTACAGCACATTTCTCCAATGCCAAGAGGTCTTTAACAAAAAATACAGTTTATACCCTAAAGCGCCTACATATATTTTAGAATGTTCTCCTTTAACCAGATTTTGGTGTGTTCTTGCTTAAATATGTGGCCTGCAGGAGGGTTTTTAGAGAAGAGAAAGTATGTTTAAAAGGGAAGTACTATACTTGTTTATTTTCTATTTAACAAGTCAGTTAAGAACATTAAGAACAAATGGTTATTTACAATGACGGCCTAACCTGGACCAATTGTGCACCGACCTATGGGACTCCCGATCACGGCCGGTTGTGATACAGCCCGGGATCGAACCCCGGGTCTGTAGCGATGCCTCTTGCACTGCGATGCAGTTCTTTAGACCGCTGCACTTGGGAGGCCCGGAAACTTTAAACTGCATGTCAATTGGCAAATACATTTCTAAGTGACTTAGCACTTCTCTGTTAACTACACTTCCTTAAGTGTTAATGGTGGTTGCTATTGTACCGCTCATAGTTATTGTTTAGATGACATTAACTGATTGTAGCTATTTTCTTGTTTAAAGTAATAAAGAAATTGAATTTACTTCTTGACTCTGTTTATGTATTTTGGGAACTGAATGGTTTTCGCCATTATGAACATGCCTCTTTGCCCTCATCTTTTCTTTGGCAGACTAGCCATGACAGAGGAACACAGTTCTCAAGTTCCCACTGGGAAGCTGTTGTAGATCAGCTGTATCCTTATTACTCCCAAGCACTTGGGTTAAGATGTTGCTTTTGATTTCTTCTATATTATCCACTTACTAGAGATTCCTGTTGGCCATATCATTGTGTCAACGTTTGTTAAACAAAGGCTTCTATATGGTGCTGTCATACAAAAGCACCGTTATCAGCTTTTTGGCTCCCTCTTGTGGTCTACAATGCAAATGGCATGCTTTTTTTGTGCTCAACAGTTCAAGTGCACAAATGTCCCCTACCTGCTCTCAGCCCCCTCTACTGGCAACAAGACAAGTGACATGGTGGGAAATTGCAGCAATAACAGCTGTGCGTCAGCAGCTTAGGATAATATGTATCATTCGATGCCTAGTTTGCCTACATTCAAAACCGTTTACCTGGTCAATATACTGTACAGTCATGTTGATTCATCAGCACCATCCCTCTTGCATGGGGGTTATAAAGCATTTCTGTGTCAATGGATTTTGGTTGTCATTGGATATAGGCCTATCTTAGATCAAATTTGATGTTTAGCCAAATAGGAGGGCCCACACCAATCTACCATGTGAAGACTGATCTGTGACTATGGGCGATAACATGTTTAATACCTCTCCCATCGCGTGTTATTTGTGTGTCTAACACTTTACATTTGAGTGGGGCACAATGTTCTCAGTGGGATGGGTGATGTACATCAGCGTACCTGTTTTTGTCCTTGTGAGTTTGGTTTATGTGGAGAAAGATGCCCTTATTCAGAGGGAGCTCTCGTTTGGTGATGTTAGTGTTTGCCTGGCAGTGCATGTTTTGTGTGAGCGAGTGAGGAAGCTGCAGGTCTCCCTATGAATTTTTTTAACAAGGTGGTTCTGCGGAGTATGGCCGAGGGAGCCCAGGAGGACCATTTTAGATTTTTTAAACACCTTTAACTTCCATTCTTTGCAATCTAGAGCAAACAAATATTGGCTTCTATGATGACAAAGTAAAACACAAAAACAATGGCATAGCCAGTCCACAAGATGGCGTAACGCCTCTTACGTTGTTTACATTTTAGTGGGGCCATTCTTTACATTTGGTGCGTCCAAGTGGCGCAGCATCGATTCAGTCACAACCATCACAACCGACCGTGTTCAGGAGTCCCCATTGGGCGGCGCACAATTGGCCAAGCGTCGTCCGGATTAGGGGAGGGTTTGGCCGGAGTAGGCCGTCAGTGTAAATAATTAATTTTCATTAATTTACTTGCCTATTTAAGTAAATGTTCAATAAAAATGTGCGAGGGAGAACCCTGGAGCTGAGCGTGTCCTCCATAGCACAGTAAGAGCCCTGCCTTTATGCTTTATCCAAAACGTGTTCGGAGGCACGGTATGGATGGTGTGACGCAATTGCGAAGTCTGGAGGCAGGCAGTGGCCAAATTGAGCTCTGTAATGCTCGCGGTGCGCTTCTCAAATTTTGTAACAATGCGGAGGGCTCTGTACAGCAACGCATTGACATGATTGGTTAACCGTAATTGGGTCGGGAGGTCCTGTATAAACACAAAGTCACTTCCTTGACAACTTCCTTCACAACAGCGCAACAAAAAAAACAGCTCTGCGTTGCTCCGCGAAGCGCAATAATTAAAAATGCCCAGACTTCTGCAGAGGCCATATCACGGTAAACGCTGCACGACCAATGCAGGCGTCAGAATGACCACGCAGCCCCTTTAATGAGGGAGGGAGAAGAGAGACAACCAGGGAGAGGGAGCCGTTATTCCACTTTGACACAAGAGATTCTGGACCCTTATTTAAACATCCTTCCTGTCTGCGACGGAAGGTAAGAGATATATGAGATGTGCTAGATTATGTGGATTTTCTCACCGCCTTGGCCACTGATGTCCCAGCTACAAATGCACCTGTAGTGCAGGCCTATAATTCGTGGACCTGGTTTGCTGTGTGTTTATCCTTGTCTGTCACACTTTAAATACGCATACAGCATCCCGCCTAAAAACAAAATGACATGCTTTGTGTATACCATGCTAAGGTTGTTCCATCAGGTCATTGAGTAAAATATGGATAAACAAATAAAATATCAGTCCTGTTGCGTGTGTCTGATTTCTCAGCCAGGTTTTCTGTTAGTAGGCCGACTGACTGGGTGGGACTGCGGTTTCTAAATCAAGCGCGAATTCCCTCCATTCACGACACAGCAGTATCTGCAATGATTCAATTGCGATTACATGATCCCAAAAATTCAGGCCACTCTGATAATATCAGTACCTAACAGACCAAGTGGTCAAGCATAAATGTTTAGCTTCCAACTCAATTAAAAAATACCCTACAGTTTAAGTGTATATACACTGGCCCTGCTGTTTCGTAATAAAATGTATCATGACGTTGGCTAAGAGGCACGCTCTCGTTTGTTTAAAAAAAATCAGCGGAACAAGTGAGCACTTTTCTTGAAAGGCATTCCAGTGGGAGCGCAGGGAATGTCCTGTTCCCTTTACTGTTTGTTTTGATGATGTTGCCAAGTGGCTCCATCTTTTATGCGTCCCTTATTATCATCCATCTATCCCTCCAGATCCAACCTCTGTCTCATGTGGGCATATTTTTCTAGGGATGTTTGCGTCTTTTGGCAAACTAATCTAAGACGCTTCGATATTTAAGGGTCCAAGTCTGAGATAGCTTTTGGAGGAGATTCACACACATGATCCAACTTTGAAGGCTTTTGGAGCCTCTTCCTCTCCCAGAACTATCTGAGGTGCTAAATGAATTACACTTGATCCCACCTCCCTTCGCAATCGTTTAGTGTTAATCTGGGTTCTGCTCGGCACCGGCCAAGTCTGGCCCCAGTAGCACCACCGAGTCCTACTATCCTCCCCCAGAGGACTGGCTCTGGCCATATCTCCCTCTCTCGGGTCTGTCTATCCTTCACGCGCTGCCCTTAACCTAATTCTTTTTACCTACCTTTTTTTGTTTTGCTTCCTCACTCCCTTACCTCCTCCCCTCTCCCTAATTCTCCCTCCATCGTTGCCTCTTTCTCTTATGCCCTCTCGCTCTCCCCCTTACCACCTCCATTCACCCCTATTCTCCCCCTCTCTTCTCTGCCCCCCTCTCTCATACTGAGCTGTAGAGACTACCACATGCTGGCCGCAGGCTCTCCCCTTGCCCCACCACTGTTAATTTTTTTCTCTCTTTTAGTTTCTTTGCTCTGCCTCTGTAGTGTTTTCCCTGGCATGGTGCCGAAGCCTCTGACCATCTGCCTCTCTTTCTTTCTCACTTTTCCTTTATCGCTCCCTTTCTTTTCCCTCTCTCCCGACGTCAACGGTATTATCATAGGGCTTTTTGTCCCTTTTTTTATCACTGGGGAATGATTTTATTTTGTCTCACCCCGCTCTCCCCCTCACCCTCCGTGTTCCTCCCTCCCTCACACGCTCCCTCTTTTTTTCGCTGTCCCTTACGGCCATTCTCGCTCTCTCTGCCATAGCTCTCTTAAAGAGACATGGTGGAAGAGCAGGGATGTTGACACCACTCAGAAAAACAATGCCATCATAGGAACAGGAAGTATCATACGCCCGGAGTGCAGCGCTACCGGCACGCCTGCTACACAGTCAACATACAGCCACTTCCTACTCACCACTGAACACCAGTAAAACAACCCTCTCTGAGAAATATGACCTCCTCCCTCACCACTAACCCTCCTCCCAGCTATCCTGAACCTACACAACAGGCTAGTCACCCCTTCACCAAATTCTCTTGTGTACACTCTCTTTCTCCCTACTTCCCCCTCCCTCCCACTCTTTTTGCCATTACGGCATGCCTGAGTAGCTGCCTGGAGATGAAGAAGCTAATTAATTTGATTTAGCAGTTCTTTCCCTGGCAGTGGAAAAACCAACCCCCTCCACCCCCTCCCCAACACCACCCAAAACCGTATCAGGCACCCCTCCCAGATGATTTTCCACCCATCTTATCCAGTCTCTTGGCAGCATTTCCGTTCCTTTTTCCCTCAACGCGAGCGTGCGTGCATTTTAGGTTTGCTCTCGGTTGCGTATTAAACTAAAGCTAGTCACTATCCTCTAGTAACCTCCATTCAGTGTTGTTCAGCTCTAATTTTCCAGATTTCACTGGCGCAGGTTGTGTGACTCAACACTAGCTGTGTTGGCGCAGACACAAGGCCTGCTCAGCGCTCACACAAGCGTGCTGGCTCTGGCCATATTCATTCACCGTGGGGATATGAATCACTTAGTAGCCATTTAGTGCTAAAACCCCATTTCCGTCATCTGATATTCTAATGTATCCACCCGCCACAGTCACCCGCTGTGACACGCTGCTGCTTTTGGGGCATCTGCCGAGCGTACGCAGTTAATCATGTGACAGACATGATGTGCGCATTAAATCATGTGCATTTGTACAAGAGTATGTATTTGTGTGTTTTAACAGTTCCAATATGTGTCTGCATGTGGTACACAGGAGTGTGTCTGCAAGTTTGCTCGTATGCAATTCTGCATGTGTGTGGATGTGCAAGTATAGCAATTGATTTAAAAAAAAAAAACGTTTTCCTGTCTGCAGGCCAGAGCGAATGGCCGCCCACCTGACCCCTTCGTGGAGCAACTCCACTTCCTGTTCCCCTTTTAAGACGACCCCTGACCTTTAAACCTGAGGTCAACACCTCTGGACTTACCACTTAAGCAGGTCAGTCTCTCTAGGGTTTGTTTTGATTATAGTCCTTCTCTAGGCATCAGTAAACTTGAATTCAAGGCTGCAAGTTAAGTGATTGTATATGCAGCAGCACCCGCCTAGGTATCAGTATCTGGACCAGTATCGGTTGTGGCGGTTTCAAGCAGGACTCTGATGAGGCCAAATTCTATTTAATACATTGTCAAGCGCTGGCAAATGAATGAGGCCCGCTTACTGTTGGAATCAATTACACTGTTGAAAGTATTCAATAGTTTTCAGGTCCCTATTTTTCAGTCTTACTGTCAAACTCAATAACCATTTAACAATTCAGAGAAAATATATTTTTGTTGTTTATAGATTGCAAACCAAAACACCCAACATTTCTTTGTTTTCGCGCTGTTTTCAATACATTTACTTTCAAGACTTGTGTGTGTGTGTGAAGTTTTTCAAGTGTTTCTAAAACAATGCTTTTCCCTATTAACGGTAAATAGTTTTGAATGTAGCACTTCATAATGGCTCTGATTTCCCAGCAAGATGGCTCCCTTGGCGCTTCCATCGTTGCGCATTCAGATGTGTGTGTCGCTTGGTAGCACAGCATGAAAAGCGTTGATCACGTTTGGGCAAACGCCCATGAATAGGGACGGCTGGACAACGGGACTCCCTCTGAATACAGAGTTGGGGGGGGCTGGCCGCCGCTGCCACGGGACACTGCACACATGTGTGGGACTGGTTGGCCACACTCCAGTTACGTGAGGGTGCGCGCACACACCCCTCACTGTTATGACCGCCAACGGCCAATATTACCCACCCCCCAACTCTCATACACACATACACTTTATGTGCCACATACACATGTTCCCTGTCACAAGCACACTCACACTCTGTCCCCCACACACTCGCTCTCTTTCTCTCTCTCTTTCTCTCTCTCTCTCCATTGGTAAAAAAGTGCATTGGAGGGGAGAGAGAAAAAAAAAAAAGCAACCAAGTTCCTGCAGAGCCGGAGAGGTCACAGCAACAACACCCAATCCCAGCTCCGTTACCATGGAGACAAGTGTGCTAGTATACAATGGGGGAGGAGCAGGAGGGAGTGGAGGGGAGGGAGTGGTGGCAAGGGGGGGTTGCTGCTGTGTATGTGTCAGCAGTGTAAGAGGATGGGGAAGTAGGATGTGTGTGATGGCTGTAAAGTTCTGAACATTCTTCTCTCCCCCCCACCCCCTCTCTCTTTCTACTGACTCCCCCCCCCCCCCCCCCCCCCCCCCCCCCTGTTGAGAAGCAGAGCAGTCTGGGGTACTTAGTTAGAGATGTGGGGTATGTGGAATGCAATTGATTTTTGTCTCGTGTGGAATTGTAAGAAGTTAGTCAGGGCCAAGATGGCGGTGGTATCCTGTCTAACAAGTAACGTTTCCAGAACATAAGATTCCCGCTGACTGGTTCCCATTTGGTTGTGAGATAACATTTGTTAAGTCAGGGGTGTATTCAATATGTCTTGCAACGGAAACCATTTACCGTTTAAGAACCAAATGGATGCAAGCGTAATGAAACTGGGAGGGTTCTCTCTGAATTTGTCAAATAGGAACTCGTTTTTGTTGCAGAATGTTTTCCGATTGGAGTAAACTGTTTTTGTTGCAAAACGTTTTCCAGCCGACAAAACGTTTTGCAGCAGAATCAGCGTAATGAATACACCCCTGGGTTGTATTCACTAATGCACACTAGCAAAACATTTGTGATGGAAATGATAGGTTCTTGTTGGACCATTAGCTCTTGAAAGTATCCCAAAGTGGGATTCAAAATCATTTAATTGTCATTTTTTTGTCAACGATCTTTGTCCACTAATGCAAAAGTGGAAGATAAATTTTAACATTTTGTAAAAAAGTATGAAAAATAAAATACATCTTGATTAGATATATGCACATTTGTGGCCTGCTGGAGGTCCTTTTGCAGGGTGCTGGCAGTGCACCTCCTTGCACAAAGGGGGAGGTAGCGGTCCTGCTGCTGGGTTGTTGCCCTCCTACGGCCTCCTCCACGTCTCCTGATGTACTGGCCTGTCTCCTGGTAGCGCCTGCATGCTCTGGACACTACGCTGACAGACACAGCAAACCTTTTTGCCACAGTTCGCATTGATGTGCCATCCTGGATGAACTGCACTTCCTGAGCCACTTGTGTGGGTTGTAGACTCCGTCTCATGCTACCACTAGAGTGAGAGCACCGCCAGCATTCAAAAGTGACCAAAACATCAGCCAGGAAGCATAGGAACTGAGAAGTGGTCTGTGGTCACCACCTGCAGAATCACTCCTGTTTTGGGGGGTGTCTTGCTAATTGCCTATAATTTCCACCTTTTGTCTATTCCATTTGCACAACAGCATGTGAAATGTATTGTCAATCAGTGTTGCTTCCTAAGTGGACAGTTTGATTTCACAGAAGTGTGATTGACTTGGAGTTACATTGTGTTGTTTAAGTGTTCCCTTTATTTTTTTGAGCAGTGTACTTTCTGAAGGCGCTGTAGACCCTCCCCGCTTCGGTCTCTTTTCTTCCATTTGGTTCCCAGTAAATTATTATTTATTTTTTTTACACTTATTTTACCAGGTAAGTTGACTGATCTTTTTGACATAAACAGCCACGGCAAGGCCACGGCAAGGCCACGGCAAGGCCACGGCAAGGCCACGGCAAGGCCACGGCAAGGCCACGGCAAGGCCACGGCAAGGCCACGGCAAGGCCACGGCAAGGCCACGGCAAGGCCACGGCAAGGCCACGGCAAGGCCACGGCAAGGCCACGGCAAGGCCACGGCAAGGCCACGGCAAGGCCACGGCAAGGCCACGGCAAGGCCACGGCAAGGCCACGGCAAGGCCACGGCAAGGCCACGGCAAGGCCACGGCAAGGCCACGGCAAGGCCACGGCAAGGCCACGGCAAGGCCACGGCAAGGCCACGGCAAGGCCACGGCAAGGCCACGGCAAGGCCACGGCAAGGCCACGGCAAGGCCACGGCAAGGCCACGGCAAGGCCACGGCAAGGCCACGGCAAGGCCACGGCAAGGCCACGGCAAGGCCACGGCAAGGCCACGGCAAGGCCACGGCAAGGCCACGGCAAGGCCACGGCAAGGCCACGGCAAGGCCACGGCAAGGCCACGGCAAGGCCACGGCAAGGCCACGGCAAGGCCACGGCAAGGCCACGGCAAGGCCACGGCAAGGCCACGGCAAGGCCACGGCAAGGCCACGGCAAGGCCATGTTGGCTGTCAATCAATCAATCAGTCGTACAGCAGGGTAGAGTTGGCCTTAGGGTCATACACACACACTCGCAGTGAACCCGAAACACACACCTGATTTTTGTCGCCATCGCTCGCTCCCCATAAACTTGAAACCTTTTAAAAGAAGCAATAAAAATAGAAGGCAGTGTGTCCCTGCCCTAATCTCTCTCTTTCTCTCTCTTTGATCTTTGCTTCTTCCTTTTCTTCAGTTAAGGGTACTTCCATCGGCCATCAGGCTATTGTCTGTACCCCCACCCATTCTGTATCCTAGTTCCCAGGCTTTTTTTTTTTTTGGCATTGGTCCTGTTTGTTTTCAGCCATTTTGGGGACTGGCAGTGCTCGTAACTAACTGCTTAAATGGCGTCCTCTGCCTTGCTCTCCCTCTCTCTCCCTATCTCGCCAGGCTTTGTGTATATAAAGTAGTGTGCGTGTTTGTGTGTCTGTGTGTGCGCACGTGTGTGTGTGTGTGGCTGGAGAACAACACTTCCAAATAAAAAGAGGATTGGATTCAGAGGGGGTGGGGAGGAGGTGGAGAGAGAATAGAAGAGATGGGGGGGTGAAAAAATTCACTTGCTGAAAAAAAAAAAAGAAGACAAAAACACTGAGAATCATGTGTCAGAGGCAAAACTGAAGTGAGCGAGCGAGTAGAGCAGGCGAGAGAGAGGGAGAGGGAGAGAGAGAAGGCGAGGGAGAGCGAGAGCCAGAGTGCGAGAGTCGCTCCTGCCCTCTTGTCTTTACACACTGCTGCCTGTGTGTGCCCCGTCTCTCACAGACGCGCACACACACACACAGTGGCGCGCTCACACAGACCGAGGGAGAGAGAGCCCGAGAGAGCGAGCAAGAGAGAGAGGGGAGAGGGAGAACACATCACAGCAGAGGTGCAGCAGGAGGTTTCCCGAGGTACGTTGTCTCGTTGTGTGCTTGCCTAGCAGTGAGAGCCTGACATGTTGCTCTCTTCTTCTTTTTTTCTGCCTGTTTTTCTCAGTCTCTCCATCGCCGGGGTTGTTGTTGTTTTTGTATGTCAGGAGAAATGGAAGATTTTATTAAGTGTGTGTGTGTGTGCCTGTGCACTGTGTGTGTGTACGGTGTGGCGCCAATAAGAGGCCTCGTCTCCCTCATCCTCCCCTGTCTCGCTGGCGCACCACGCAGTTCTTTTTCAGGAGCGATGACTCGTTCAGGGATTGTGATGAAACTTCACATTTCTCGGCGTCTTTTGCATCCGCGTGAATCAGTCCAGATCAAAGGGTCTAAGCTAGCGCTCGTGTGATCAAGGCGATAGTCATTGACATGACATGGTCTTTTGTATTTTAGGGGAACCTTTTCTCACTGTGACCGGTCGGACGATCTTCCTCCATGAACTTAACTCCCAAAAGGACACAGAGTCGGGGAATAACTCGAACATGCATGTCCCTGATATATAATCTAGTGCAGAGATTATGCTGTTCTCGTCTCTCCTGTTTCCTGGTTCTTTGGTGTGTCATCATATCCTCCTTATGCCAGGTTATTTTGGAAGCGGAAGGCGGTTCTTGCTGAACCTTGGAGGGCATTTTGACATCACAGCCCTATTGTTGTTTTCTTAACTAACTAAACCCTCCTTTTATTTTAACAAAGAAAAAAGGGTCCCTCTGTCAACTATTTCCTCATGGTGTCACCATGTCTGCCATGCCAAGCTTCTGGCTTCACTGTATGGGATATATGACCCACAAAACCACAAGGCTTTAGGGGTCATGAGTTATAGGGGCCTTGTTGCTTTGTGGCAGTTGTTGGTTTTCAGGTAGAGGTTTTTATTGGCTAGACTATGCCACTGGTATCCACTGGAAGACTTGACTAACCTGCCAATGCTGTTTTTACGTGCAATTTCCGCTTAAGCCATTCCAATTGTCCAATTTTTGAAATTGAGATTGCGACGAATTGGCATAAATATCTCGTTGATAGGAGTGATTTAAGCAGAAGCGAGTGTCTATGAAGTCAGGATTTGGCCCTTTTTGCTGGGCGATGCACCCTGGTTGAACGGTGTTGCGCTGTGTTGTAGCAACGGTGCTGCGGTCACAGCAGCAGCCCTCTGGGGACGTTGGAGCAGCGTTCCATGTTATCAGGGTTGTCCCCTCATTCACGTGGCCTCATGCTATCAATGCCCATTTAGTGTCTGGTAGCTGCTTACATCTCCAACAATCCTGAGCCTTTTTACGCTGCACATGACTAACAGGCCTGCGTTGTGTGTGTGTGTGTACGCGATGCCTTAAGAGGGACTGTGTGCAAAATTGAAAAATGATTTTGGGGGAAATTACCTCAAAGGTCAGTGGTGTAGTGTTTCCACTCTTACGACTCAAGGTACTTTTTTTGGGGGGGCCATCCCCTTCTCCTTAATGGTTCCCATGATTCAATTACAGGGGGCAGAATTCCAGGAATGACGCTTCTGGGTTGGTAGCTAACAGGCCATGGCGAGTGTGGTGTTTTTAACCTGGGGCAGGTTAGCTGGTGTGTGGAGTGGCATGCAAAATCGTAGAGATACTACAGTTTACACTGAGTGATTGGGGGAGGGGGGAGGGCATGTTGACACGTCCACCCTCCTCACTCCACTCCTCTTCTCCGCCTCCTACTCCCTCTGCCCCATCTGTTTTCTGGGCTGGGGGGGGGGGGGGGGGGGGGGGGGGGTTGTGGAGAGTTCAGTCTCTGTCTCCAGCGACAGCCCCCTTTTCACAGCCCAACTGGTGCCCCCCTGACTGGTGCCCCCCTGACTGGTGCCCCCCTGGCTGGTGCCCCCCTGGCTGGCCGTTCCACACTAGGGAGAGCCCAACCAACACATTCCTATTTCCACAACCCCACTCCACTCGCTCACGGTGCGGAACGAGCAAACTAACCCCCCCCCCCCCCCTCCACACACACACACATTTCTCCGTTGCTTGCTAGCTGAAACCCACCCACCAGTCTCTTGCAGTAACTAATCTATGGCTTGGCTCTACACATGAAGGAGATGGGGTCGGAGCCATTGCGTACTAACTGATTAGGGCTCAAGTTACTTTAATAGTAACGTGGTCATCGTGACCCTGGATTGTAGCATTGAAGGTTTTCTTTGACCAACTTCCTGTCGCGGATGTGATTCTGGCTAATGTTCTTCTACCTATCGTAGTGAGTCATTTGTCCCACAACAAGTGTACCTGCACGTTCAGTTTTTTTTGTGTGTGGTTGTGTTTTTTTCGCAGCACGGCGAGCGCAGTTAGACACATTCCTTCAGCGAACGTGGTTGTTTGAGCGGATCACCATACTTCAGTAAGGGCACGTTATTTTTAGGGGGCGAGGCTGGGTCCTTGGCACTCTGGGGGTCAGACGCTTGCTTGCGTGTGTGTGTGGGGGGAGGGTGTGTACTCGTGTGTGTGTGTGTGTGTGTGTGGGGGCAGGGTGTGTACTCCTGTGTGTGTGGTGCTTGTGTGTGCGAAGCCCCCCCATGTCACGCATGGCCAGTTTGTTGTTCAAGGCCCTGGTTGTGGCGATGCGGTTGTGTGCGTCACAGCGAGATGAAGAAAGAGAGAGAGAGCGAGCGGGCGGCAGATTAGTTTTCCCTTCGCGGCGCACCAGATGAAATCGTGACGTCTTTAGTCCTCATGTCGTTTCACGCTGTGTTGGCCTGTGAGTAGCTGGTGTCTAATATCAGGGGTTTCCCGCACGACAATGCTTTGTCACAGCGCAGTAAACATCCAGGTATCTACGTTTAGCCCTGTGCACGCTTCCTGCTAATCCGCGTAGTCTCCGTGTTCGTCTGTGTATCTGGGTAAATGAAGAGCAATGCTGTGTAGCTGTGAGACTTTATCTGTGTTTCGTTGCGTGTCATGTGACCCGATTTTAGTGTGTGCGTGGTGTGACCATTTCCTGCTTTTCTTTCTTTTTTTCTTTTAATCCACTTATTTCAAAGCTCTGCTTATTCAGTTCATTCCACCTATACAGACTCTCTGTGACGGGGTACTCCTCTGCTTCACCCCATTGTTTTGCATGTGTTTCTATAAGCAAGGCCATCCGCGACATCAGTAGTTTGTTTTTGTGGCCGTGTGTGTGCTTGCTGGTGCCTGTATGTATGGTTGCGTGCATTTGTGCCCATGGGGGCGTGTCTGTGTTTGTCTGCCTGTATGTATGGTTGCGTGCATTTGTGCCCATGGGGGCGTGTCTGTGTTTGTCTGCCTGTATGTATGGTTGCGTGCATTTGTGCCCATGGGGGCGTGTCTGTGTTTGCCTGTCTGTGCTGCTGTGTGTGTGCTGTGCGTTTCTGTTTCCAGCCTGGCCCTTTTCTCACTCCCCTTCTCCCTCTCTCTCTCCCTCCTCTTCCCTCTGCAATAACAGTGCTGACCTAGTTCCTGCCTGTTCAGGGCTGCCTGTGGAATTTTACAGAGGCCTGCCTGCCTTGCTGCTTGAAAACGCAGGCAGAAAAGCATGACTGAGGTTTTTTCTTCTTGCCTCACCATTAGGCCTCTACAGCCATCTTCCCCAATCTGTAGAGTCCATAGAATGGCCCGTGCTAAATATGTAATAACAAAATAATTGCCTATTGCGAATCTGCGAGCTGAATATGAATAGATAGCAGGCGAGTGGATCCGCTGCAATCGGCGTTCAAATTAGAATTGAAATGGGAAGCGCCCCGTCGACCGTTGCTCGTCTTCTCGAGCTTAACTGCGACAGAACCGGATGCAGTGGGCGGGGGGAAAATCCTCCACAACCCCCCACCCTACCCTCTCTGGCTCCCCTCCCTCTGCCTTCACAAATAATGGTTAGAGTCATGACCAGCAAATTCTGACCACTGCCAGGAATGGGCCAGCAGGCTGTGATGGGAATCACCCCCCCCCCCCCCCAAATGGGAACCTATTCTAAGTTAGCAGGGCTATGGGATGTAAGTCAACACTCTATTTCGGGGATTCTTGATTAAATCTGAACGCCTTCCAATTAGGCGACGGGAATGTTGTGGTACAGCCGAGATGGATCCTTGGAATGCCTTTCCCGTCTCTGCGTGCTGAAATCTAAACCAGCATTGCCACACAGTCCACCCTCTAGCTCTCTTTCCCTCCTCTCGCCATTCCCTTTTTTTTAATGTGTATTTATATTTATTATAGATCCCCATTAGCTGCTGCCAAGGCAGCATCTACTCTTCCTGAGGTCCAGCAAAATTAAGGCAGCGTATACGATCTAAAAATTAATAAAATCACATACAGTCACAGATTTCACAACACACCGTGTGCCCTCAGGCCCCAACTCCACCACTACCACATATCTACAGTACAAAATCCACGTGTACTTGTGTCTGTGCCTATGTGTGTGTTGCTTCACCGTCCCTGCAGTTCCATAGTGTTTTTATCTGTTTTGTAAATCTAATTTTACTGCGGGCATCGGTTACTTGATGTGGAATAGCGTTCCATGTAGTCATGGCTCTATGTAGTACTGTGTGCCTCCCATAGTCTGTTCTGGACTTGGGGACTGTGAAGAGACCTCTTGTGGCATTTTTTGTGGGGTACGCATGGGTGTCCGAGCTGTTTGCTAAGTAGTTCAGACAGCTCGGCGCATTCAACATTGTGTTTTGATGTTTTATTGCGTTTCTTATGCTACTTCTAGTATTTTTTTTTTTAGCGTGGTGGAATATTTGAAGGAGAATGTAGTTTTTTTCCTGGTATTTTACGTTAAAATGTAGAGGTTATCTACAGCGTTTTACAAAAAAAATGCCCGCAGGGATCCATTCTAGCTGTAACACTCATCTCTTGTTGTTTCTCAGGTTGTGAGGGCTGGTCATGGTTCCTCAGCCGGAGGTGTGCGACCCTGTCCACGCGAGCCTCTTCCTGCTGCGCCTGAACAAGCAGCACCTGGCCGCCGGGCCCGCCCTCTTCTGTGACGTCGACCTCGTCTCCGACAGCGACGCCAAGTTCACCGCCTGCAGCCAGTACTTCCGCCAGCTGCTGCTGTCGTCTTCCCCACCTCCTTCGGATCCAGTATTGGACACCCGCCATCAACCCCCTCTTCTGGGGGGCTGAGCGAGTCCTGGAGCTGCCTCACCTCCAGTCCAGAGTGCTGTCCAACCTGCTCAACTTCATCTATACCTCCCACGACCCCCGCCGGCACTACAAGGGGAAAAGGCTTCTCTCAGAGGCGGGCCTCAGCCTCGGGGTGCCCTTCTTGACCCACCTGGTTAAAGAAGAGGAGAAGGAACCAGGGGAGATGAAGGGTAAAAGCAGGCAGGGCCGAGCAGGGGAGGCCACGATGGATGATGGGGCAGACGGCCCAGAGAACGCTAAGATCACCCTCAGCTTCCCCCTCAGTGCCGCCCTGCCCGCCGCCCTCACCATTCACAACCACCGCCCCTCCTCGGCCATGTCCCCCCCCCGCTGCCGACACTCCTCCTCGGGCTCCAAGGGGTCCAATGAGGGGTCGTCATGGAAACTGGCCACCACGGACAAACGGCGGCCGTTTAAACAGCCCCGACATGACAGCTCTCCGTCCTCTTCCTCCTCCTCCCATTCTTCTTCCTCTCCCATGGATCTTACCGCACTGGTCAAAAAGGACACCAAATCCCCCCCACCTCTTTTCAAAGCCGGTCTGGACTCCCAGTTCCACAGGTTCACCCCCAGGTCCTCCAATGGGCCTATAGGGGGTTACCCAGGGGAGGGTCACAGAGTGACCAATGGCACAGCCTCCCCCTCAGACACTGCACAGATCCTGTTCAACCTAAGCGCCGTGGCCTATCAGACCCAGGGGAGGCAGGGCACAGAGAGAAAGGAGAAAACAGGAAAACAAGGAGGGAGGCTGGGTAGCCCACAAGTTGGACCAAACCTCCACCCGCCCACCCTCCACCTTCCTCCTCTTCCTCACCCCTCTGAGTCTTTCCTCCCACCCCCTCTTCCTCCTCGCTCCTCCTCCACCCCCCCAGATGGCCCCACGGCGGAGCTGATATGTGGGGTGTGCCACCGCCTCTTCAGCTCCGCCTCATCTCTCACGGCCCACATGCGGCTGCACCGTGGGGGCCGGGCCCTCAGCTGCCAGCACTGTGGCAAAGCCTTCATCCACAACAAGAGACTGCAGTCCCACGAGGCCTCCTGCCGGCACGCTCTGACCCCGGCCATCCCCTCTAGCCTCCCCCTTCTCCCCATCCAGCCAAAAGAGGAGCCCCTGGAGGAAGGGGAGGTTAGGGTGGAGGGTGGACAGATTCTGGGTGCAGGTGAGGAAGATATGAAGCCTGGCAAAGGGAAGAAAGGGCGAGGTCTCCTGGTTCGACACGAAGGCGACGTGTCCGAGCTGGTGGGGGACGAGGACCACTTCGTCAAGGTGGTGGACGGCCACGTCATCTACTTCTGCTCGGTGTGCGAGCGCTCCTACATGACTCTGTCCAGCCTCAAGCGCCACTCCAACGTGCACTCGTGGCGCCGCAAGTACCCCTGCCACTTCTGCGACAAGGTGTTCGCCCTGGCCGAGTACCGTACCAAGCACGAGGTGTGGCACACGGGCGAGCGACGCTACCAGTGCATCTTCTGCTGGGAGGCCTTTGCCACGTACTACAACCTGAAGACCCACCAGAAGGCTTTCCACGGCATCAGCCCGGGCCTCATCTCCAGCGAGAAGACGGCTAACGGCGGCTACAAGCAGAAGGTCAACGCGCTCAAGTTTTACCGCCTGCTCCCAATGCGTTCCCAGAAGAGACCCTACAAGACCTACAGTGACTCCCTGGCCAATGGCCTGCAGCTGCCCCCTTCTGACCCCTCTTCCGTCCCTCTGCCCCTGGACTGCAGCCTGCCCGACTCCCTGGACCCCGGTGACCTGCGCAGCCTCATCAGTGGCTCTCTACCCAAGGGTGTGAAGCCTGACCCTGAAGAGTTCCCTGCCGGCTTCCCCCTCACAGTAGCTCTAGAGCAGAGAGAGATCCGGCTCCCTTCCCTAACAGGCATGGCCCTAGGGAGAGTAGCTGACAGAGAGGCAGCGTCCGAGAAGGTAGGTAGTCGTGGCAGCAGCTCCAAGGTATCCGTTGGCAACCGAGGTAAAACTCCCAAGGTCGGCGGTAGCCCAGAGTTGGGTTTGTCCTCCGTGATCACGTACGGCCACCCCAAGCCGTCAGTCATAGTGCATGGCACAGCAGTGTCGTCCGTCATTGTCCATAGCAACCAGGTCACCTCCGGGGGTGGGAAAAGCCCCCTGAGCAGTCCCTCCCCTGAACCTATCAACAGCCAGACACTCCCCAAGAGCAGTGCAAAGCCTGTTAAAAAGCATAGGGAAAGTACGGAGAGCCATAGGAAGAGAGCTAAATTAGTGGACAGTTCAGACGCCACAGAGGAGTCGGAGAGGAGATCAGAGATGGGTAGGTCCCATCATAAGTCCTGCAAGAGTGACGGCTCCTCAGCCAAACAGTCGTCCACAGGGTCAGAGGGCAAAGGAGCCGGGCCGCTGTGTCAGATCACGGTGCGGATAGGCGAGGAGGCCATGGTCAAGCGCAGTATCTCCGAGACGGACCTCAAGAGGGACAGGAGCTCCCCTCCTTCCAAAGCCAAAAGGACATACTCCTCCCCACAGGAGACCAAGGAACCTCGCCACTCTCACCACCACCACCACCATCACCACAAACACCGCTCCCATCGCAGCTCGAGCATCGGAGCCGAGGGGGAGAGAGGAGGAGATGGGGAGAGCAGGAAGAAAAGTCCCATAGCCCCGGGCAAGATCAGAGAGTACTACTTCCGCCAGGAGGTGCGCAAGCAGGGGGAGAGTGAGGACGATGAGGACAACCTCTGGAGGCCCTACTATTCCTACAAACCCAAGAGGAAGGCCCCGCACGTCCACAAAGCAAAGAACTGGCAGGCCAAACTGCACTACAAACGCTCCCTCCGGCTTATGAAGAGGGCCGAGGGAATCGTGGACCATGTAAATAAGGAGGCAGAGGAGCAAGACGAGGAGGATGGAACGATGGATGAGGTGGAGGTGAAAGATCACATAGGGCAAGAGAAGGGAGAGGTACTTGAATCCCTCAGTATTTCCGCTATACCTTCAAAAGACAAAGAGGGGGAGGAAGAAATCCAGGAGGCCCACCTTAAGACCATTGATCCTCCCCTGGCTTCTCCCCAACCCCCTCTGGCTACCTCAGTCTCCCCTATGGACACAAAACGCCGGCCCTGGTCCGATGGGAGCGCGTCGGAGTGCGATACGTGCGGCCGCTGGTTCTCCAGCTCCAGGAAGCGGGATAAACATGAGCTCAGCCACCTGCTGGAGTTTGTGTGCCTCCTTTGTAGGGCCCCTTTCCCTTCCAGGGACCAGCTGGAGGATCACCAGAGAACTCTGCACCCCAAAGCCCCCGACCCCCTGTCCGTGCCACCCCAAGCGGGACCTCAGTCCAGAGATGAGAGCATGGAGAGGGAGACTAAGCTGGCAGAAGTAGACAGGGCGAGGGAGAGGGTTATACTAGGGAAGGGAAGTCCAAGTCGCCTAAGTAGGAGATCGTTGGCGAGACACACCTGTCCGCAGTGCCATAAGGTATGCAAGACATCCTCGGCGCTAAACCGCCACGTGAGGCGCCACGAGTTAAGCAGCTCCCCGGAGAGGGAAAGGGAGGAGACGCAGCCAGAGCCAAAAGCAGCAGCAGAGACTACAGTTAGCACTGCTAGCAAAGACCTAGACACCATGAGTGGCCATGTTCCCGTTGTTCAGTCTATCCCAGCTATCAGCTACCCTGTCCCAGAACCACAGCATAGTAGCGAGGGCATAGAGGCACAGCAGTGTGCGGGCCAGCCTAGCAAAGTGAAAGCAGGGCACTGTATTCCAACACTGTGCAGTAGCCCTGAACTCAATGAACTCACAACTCCTGTTCCTGACAGAGCGCCCAGTCCACTGATTATTCAGCCCACTTCAGAGATCCCCATGGCCGATATCCCCAGTTCAAACAGGCCCACACCCTCTCCCTCCTCCTGCACCTCGGCCCTCCAGGGAGTGCTGGTCATGAGCAGTGGAGCTGAATGTCTGGACTACCGGACCCCCAGGAAGAGGAGTCTGGAGGGGCAGAGCCACAGGAGAACCAGCCCTGCACCTGTCACGGGACCACCCACCGCTTCTCCGAACATGCACCTGACCTCGCAGATGAGAATCAACCACACTGCTGCTCCTCCGTCCGTTGCTATGACAACAGTGCTCCTCCGAGGGGTCTGTGGCGTGAAGCGGGAGGAAGATAGTGTGGAGAAAGGACTGAGGCAGGGATGTGGGATGGGCCTCCTCCATCATGCTGGTTTTAAGGACTCACCAGTGGCCCAAGATGTCAGGGTTCCGCCCTTGTCCAGGAGCCCCAGTCCCAACCAAGCACAAGACCTGACCATGTCCTCAATCCTAGCCAGGGAGGTGGAGAGGGAAAGGCAGAGAGAATGGGAGAGGGATATGGAGAGAGAGCTGGAAAGGGGGAGGCAGAGAGAAAGGGATATGGAAAGAGAGCTCGAAAGGAGGAAACAGAGGGAGAGGAATATGGACAGAGTGCTGGAAAGGGAGAGGCAGAGAGAAAGGGAGATGGAGAGGGCTCAGCAGACTAGGGGTGCATCTCACCCCCCACAGGAGCAACTCAGAGACAAGGAGGTGATCCTCCTGGTACCCAAAGAGGAGCCAATTAGTCCTGCACCGTCCCCTATACACACACCCATTCAAACCACTATTAACAACCCTCCCTTGCAGAGGCGGCCCACCATGTCCCCATGCCTCTCCCCCACTGCCATGGACCTGCTGATGCAGGCCAACCGCCAAGTTTCCCAGTCCATGTGTGGCACGCGGGGCCCCGAGAGGCTTCAGTTGCCCACTGGGTCGGTCGGTGGCATCGACCGCCCCTCGGCCCACGCCCTACTACTCCCACGGGTCCCCCCACCGTCCGAGGCAGAGCCTCAGGACCACTCCCCAGTGCCATCCAGAGACCCTCACAGAGGGGAAGTCACTGCCAGGGGATATCCCATGCAGGACTACCCCCTGCCCCTCATCGTCCAGAGCGGCTATTGCTCTGGAAAGAAGCAGGAGGACAACCTGCTCATGTCCTACCCAACCGGGCCTCTTGCCTTCGGGCCGTTGGGGAAGATGATGCCTACCGGGGACCTAGCCAAACTACCCTTCTACCCCGACCCGTACCATCTGCTCTACGGGCCACAGCTGCTGGCCTACCCCTACAACCTGGCCTCCCTGCCCATGGCTCTGAACATGATGGCCCCTGGGGACGACAAGGTGGCGCCACTGCCCTTCCTCCCTGCCCTCTTCAACTACGCTGCAGCAGCTGGTCCCTACACTGGCATGGTGCCACACCACCTAATGGCCAACCCCAGCCTCTACAACAGCGGTGGCGGCAGCAGCAAAAAACAGCGGGACAGCAGCAACGGCAAGCCGTAGAAGTTGTAAAGAGAAGTGACACTTTTATTATATTTTAAAAGTGGATGACCAGGCCTGTGGTTGAAGAAGGGGTGGAATCATCTCCTTTGGTTACTGAGTACACTTGCACAGTCCCCGGACTCTCTTTTTGTAAAGTAGCAATCAGAGCCTAAGCGTTGAATCGGCAGAGAGGATGATGGGAGGAGGATGAGTGAGGAAAGAAAGGACACATTCATCATTACAGACGGATATCCCCCTCTCCTTTCCTCTGGCTTCTGTTCTCATGTCTTTCTGTCGTACTAGTTCTACACTAGCGCTTGGTTAATTGTCTTCTCCGACTCGTTATGATAATATCTATAATAATAATAACAGCTAACAGGGTGTGAAAATGTTTCACTCTGCTTCCCTTTATAGTGACTGCATAATACTGGTCATGATAAAACCTCTCTAGGGGGACGCTTTTTAGGGAAGGAAAGGGATCAGCTTGAAATGACATCAAATGAGTGTGTGGCGTGCGATCGCTTATGTGACCGTGTGCTCCAGGTGTTTGTGGGAGCTGTAACGTGACCTGTGTGTAGGAGTTATGCAGTTGTGCACGCTGGGGTTGGCTTCTGTTCGTTTGGCGTGTCTGAATGCGAGTGGCTGTACGGCTGCGGTCTGCCATCTGCGCGCTGATCATTCCATGGGGGTTCAAAGGTGTCAGCAGCATTCCAACACTAGAATAGCCCTTTTATAGGTCTGTGCATAGTTCAGTAGAAGGAGTTCTTCTATTTCCAGGTCCCGAAGTAGCAATGCTAGCTAACCGTATGGATGGAGTAGAGTCTGTACTTGAGACAATGGCAGATCTTGTGGGCTTATGTTACTATAGTGGCTAGATGAGTCTGCTTAGGGGTTTCACGTTAGCTTTTACCTTGCGCTAAACAGCTGCAAAAAGTTCCTATAAAAGGGGGGAGTCTTGACAAGTCTTGTAGCTGATTTGTAAATGTACTTTAGCTGTAGCTGACCACTGGGCGAGAAACACGGGTTAGTGTAGACCACGCACTTCCTGTTCTCCTTGTACTCATCTCATTTCTTCCAAGGATTGAAAAACAAATAAGAATAGGTCGGTCTTTTAATGTTCGGTGGCCCTTTTCCTCCCCCTGATGCCTCCTGGTGTCCAACAAAGACACAGTCCGTTTACTAGGCCGGTTTGAAGAGAGGGGGAGTGTGGAAGGGAAAACAGAGCGATGGAATCAGGGCAGGGCAATTCCTGTGATATCTGGAAAGAGCGAGCGAGGGAGATTTTAAAAGAGAACCACAGAGGCCAGGCGCACCTAGGTCAGTACCCTCGACGGAGCTTCCGGGTCAAATCAAAATGACCCCTCCCCTCTTACTGAAAGGGCATAGAAAAGGACAACGGAAATCGAGTTGGATGGCGCCACAGTGGCTCCCGTTTTGTGTAAAACAGCTTTTTCGTGTCCCAATAGCTCCTCTCTTCTTCTGGGGCAGAGAAAGGTGACGTCGTTGTAGGGCCGGGCGTAGCAGCATCCGTTGTGCGGCTCGGAGTTTCCCAGATGTCGTGTGGGACTTTTTCTGTAATGTCTTTCTCTGTACGTTACATTTGTTTGTTTTTGTTTGACTTTTATATCACCTTTTGCTAGCGAGACAGAAGTGGCTTCAGCAAATTAAAGGGGTTTCGAGTACACTTATGAATATGAATGTCGTTTTAGTTAAGTGCATAAAGTTAGACGGGTTTCAGTTTTTCCGACTTGAAACATAGCGTGTGGAGAGCCGTTATGAAGTCTGGTATGCATAATTACAGTAGTCCTAGGAACATGTCAAGAAACTTAGATTCTGTATCCACAAAAGCATGAGCAACACTCGCTTCCTGACAGTTTGTATTATTCTCGATATCCAAAATCTCTCACGTTTTCTTTCCCATGGCTCCTCATCCTCTGTCGCCCCCCCCCCCCCCACTATCTCAGCTCACCATCTCTGTTTTGTTTTGTATTTGTTCTGCAGTAGAACCCCCTAAAAACAGAGCAGCTGCCACATTTATTTCTCACAATCCATATGGGAGCTGTCCAATTATCCCCTTTCCTCCCCAAACGTGCACACTTTACACAGCCTCTTTTTGGAGTGTGTATGGTGTGTGTGTGTGTGTGTGACGAAACCGCTGCACTGTTCCTTTCGGGCAGGAGGACGGAAACACTGAGTAGCCAACTGCAGGGGCTCACGGCCTCGACTTGGTTGTGGTTACAAGCCTTTTGTGTGTATTTCTGTGTGTGTGTGTGTCTCTCTATGCGTGTGTCTGTATGTAGCACAGGAGGTTGGTGGCACCTTAATTGGGGAGGACAGGCTCGTGGAAACGGCTTGTGCGGAATAAATGGAATGATATCAAATAGATGGAGCACGTGGGTTCCATGTGTTTAAAGCCATGCCAATAGCTCCTTTCCAGCTGTTATGAGCCGTCCTGCCCTCAGCAGCCTCCACTGGTATGTGTGTCTGTATGGGGGGGGGGGAAAGGAAAACCGAAACGCATCTGCCTCTTAGCAGTATATCCCTCGAGGTACTGTATATGGACAGCCTGTGGTTTTTTTTCCGTGGTTTTCTTCCAGAGCCCGCCCCCGTCCCCGCCCCCGAGGCCATTTCACTAGATAGACATGTTTTTGTGTTTCGTTAAAAAAAATAGTTTTCTTCTAACATATTTTTGC
Source organism: Salvelinus fontinalis (assembly GCF_029448725.1). Taxonomy (NCBI): domain Eukaryota; kingdom Metazoa; phylum Chordata; class Actinopteri; order Salmoniformes; family Salmonidae; genus Salvelinus; species Salvelinus fontinalis. Next base: position 8,900,800 of record NC_074700.1, read on the forward strand.
CATCGTGGTGATCAATCACTGACCCAAACGCCTGCAAATAGACACAGAGTAAATTCTGGTGACGATATACATATTCACATTTATGTTGAGTAAGTTCAAATGAATTGTGCCTCCGCTTCAGTATATTTAAACGTAGCTGTATTCAAATGGTTTGGATCTTCCAGATTTCAGACAAGGTGCCTTTTGTATGGCTTAAGAAATGGAAATGATACATGGGTGAATTTATCAAAATGGCAAATAACCGGGAGCAAAGTTGTGGCTTAATGTGCTATGAAGCTGGTCATAGTTCTAGGGGTGTGGCTAAACTGTTTGGTATTGTGTATGTTTAGGTAAATACTGTGCCATAGTTTTTAGAGTCCACAAATATGTTATCGTTTTGTTTCTTCTTCTTCAAATATATGAAATGTTTTAATGTTGCCTGATAACTTTGTCTGGATTTGATACAAAGGCTTGTAGCCACAGCTCTCCCAAAGTCCCTTGTTTGTTTCTTTAACACTTTCCTCTTGTTCACATCTTTCCCGCTCTTTCTCCTCGCTACAATCAAACAAATAAAGTATTAACCTGATGACCCAACAGGAAGTCTCATGTCTGATTTGAATATCTGCTCTGAGACAAAACAATAGGCGCTGTTATTTTTTTCAATAATTGTGTAACTTGTTCCTCTACAAGAAATAAAAAGATCTGTAAGGTGAAGTTTTGGTTGGTTATACATGTGATTGTTGAAGCATGTATATTACATAATAGCTGGTGTTGTACTACCCCACCAAGCAATACAGCTGTTACACTTGTAGGGGGGGGGGGGGGAATTTATGCATAATAAATCAACATATGCACAGTGTTGGAAAAAGTACCTAATTGTCATACTTGAGTAAAAGTAAAGATACCTTAATAGAAAATGACTCACGTGAATATCACCCAGTAAAATACTACTTGAGTAAAAGACAAAGTATTTGGTTTTAAATATACTTAAGTATCAAAAATAAATGTAATTGCAAAATTATACTTAAGTATCAAAAGTACAAGTATAAATCATTGAATATTGCTTATATTTCTTGTTTTTATTTATTTATTGATGGCTAGGGGCACACTCCAACATGCAGACATCATTTACAAATGAAGCATTTTGTGTTTAGTGAGTTCTCCAGATCAGAGGCAGTAGGGATGACCAGGGATGTTGTCAAAAATATTTAATTGGTCAAGTGAAGATACCCCCAAAAAGTACTTTACACCATATGCATGACTTCTCCCCCTAGTCAGGGCTGCCCAACCCTCTTCCTGGACATCTACTGTCCTGTGGGTTTTCAGTCCAACCCTCTTCCTGGAGATGTACTGTCTTGTGGGTTTTCAGTCCAACCCTCTTCCTGGAGATGTACTGTCCTGTGGGTTTTCAGTCCAACCCTCTTCCTGGAGATCTACTGTCCTGTGGGGTTTCAGTCCAACTCTAATTTAACACACCTGATTCTACTAATTAGCTGCTCAAGACCACTACCTGAATCAACAACTAGCTGAATCAGATATGCTAAATTAGGGTTGGACTGAAAACCTACAGGACGGTAGATCTCCAGGAAGAGGGTTGGACTGAAAATCTCCAGGAAGTGAGTTGGACAGCCCTGCCCTACAAGCTCATCATAATTATGCATCGTTTTCCACCAGAGGGAGGTATTGGGTTAAATCCACGAAAGGAAAGGGTTTCTAGGAGGTGGTTAGTGAAAGGTTTTGCTTGAGGGCAGAAGTGAATTTCCAGTAACATCTTGTTTGAATCCTCTCTGACGAGTGACACTCGGTGGCTCAAGAAGGAACTGCTACATATTCTTTCCCTGTAGTGTAAAACCCTTGGACTCTTCTCCAGTGAACTATGGAATCCAGGTTGTCTGTCTGGTTGCAGGACATAAGCTGACTGGCACAAAATGTTAATCGGAGCATTTGATTTGCACTGCCCCAAAACCTACCTAGAAAGGCAGGGACCTAGGAAGAAACCTAGGGTGGCCAGTCTTCTTTTGGCCGGGTGGAGATTATAAGGCCAGATCGTTCTTCAAAACGTTCAAACATTCATAGATGACCAGCAGAGTCAATAGTTCAACGCCTCAGTGAATGTCAGTTGGCTTTTCATAGCCGAGCATTCAGAGGGTGAGAGCAGGTCCGGGAGAGAGAGAGTTGAAACAGCAGGTCCAGGACAGAGAGAGTTGAAACAGCAGGTCCGGGACAGAGAGAGAGAGTTGAAACAGCAGGTCCTGGACAGAGAGAATTGAAACAGCAGGTCCCGGACAGAGAGAGTTGAAACAGCAGGTCCGGGAGAGAGAGAGTTGAAACAGTAGGTCTGGGAGAGAGAGAGTTGAACGAGCAGGTCCAGGAGAGAGAGAGAGTTGAAACAGCAGGTCCGGGACAGAGAGAGTTGACACAGCAGGTCCGGGACAGAGAGAGTTGAAACAGCAGGTCCGGGAGAGAGAGAGTTGAAACAACAGGTCTGGGAGAGAGAGTTGAACGAGCAGGTCCGGGAGAGAGAGAGTTGAAACAGCAGGTCCGGGACAGAGAGAGAGTTGAAACAGCAGGTCCGGGACAGAGAGAGTTGAAACAGCAGGTCCGGGACAGAGAGATGAAACAGCAGGTCCGGGACAGAGAGAGTTGAAACAGCAGGTCCGGGACAGAGAGAGTTGAAACAGCAGGTCCGGGAGAGAGAGAGTTGAAACAGCAGGTCTGGGAGAGAGAGAGTTGAACGAGCAGGTCCGGGAGAGAGAAAGTTGAAACAGCAAGGTATCACATAAATGTACAGTTAATAACAATCAATTTTTTTGAGTATTAAAGAAATCCTTTCAGATTTGGTGAAAACTTGGGTGGTAATGTCAGAGCAAGATGTCAGGACACAGTGTGACGTAAAACCAATAAGATCAAATATTTTGACACCTTTGTCCAGTGATAGCTTTCCTGTTGTTGCAGGGTGTAAAGGGAGGGGCACTCTGTACCGTTCCTAAAAGCACAGTGCAGCCTCAGATGACCATACAGGAATGCTGCCATTCCAACACGCCAAAGCTAAGGCATACACACTTAGTCAGTGCTCTCCCAGCAAATAGTCACGGTCTCAGTTGAGCTGGTAAACAACCATCGGTCGACTAAGGTCACTCACCCAGCATACACTGCTGTCTGTTTCTCCATCGCTAGAGAGATAGTGGTGGAGCACATTGGCCAGAGGGGACTCATCAGTTGCGATCTCATTATCAGTTGATAAAAATCATGCCTGGATCTCTTGTACTGTATTCTCTTAATAGTCACTGTTAATCACTTTAGTCTACATATTGACAAGTTGGTCTTCTGCCTATGAGTGCAGAAATATTTTGTCCTGCATTCTGTTGGCTTGCCCTGTTACTGTAACTATTGCCCTCTTCCCCTCACTTTTATTGCTCTCGCTTTCTTTTGCCTCCTCGACCTCTATTTCTCCTTTTCTGCATTGCACTTTCCCTCCCTCTCTCTCCCAAACAGTTTGACACAAACAAGCAACAACTTTCCAGGAAATCAATAGCCGCTGACGATGTCGACATGTTTGCCCTCTGGTCTCTGGCGGGCTCACGTAGCTCTGGCTCACTCCAAAACAGGCGTCAGAGTATCAAAGTAGACCATTAGCCCCACCACTAGTACCTCAGGGCTAGTTCAGAGTGAGTGGACCAACCGCTGTGAGGTTCTGGACACTGGTAAGCCTACTGAGGGTCAGGGGTCTGAAGAATGGGCTCGTTAAAGACCATGTCAGGTGGACTGCTGCTGGGTTTATGTCTCACCTTGCTGGGATGGGGAGCTGAGGGACAATGGAACGGACGCCTCAAGGTACGTCAAAATTCTCTCACTTTTTGAAAATGTACAGGTTGAATATGTAACCAAGGTGTTTTTCTCATGAAATTGATTTTTCGTGGTTCATTTAGTGGTTAGAGTTTTGGGCCAGTAACCGAAAGGTTGCTAGATCAAATCCCCGAGCTGACAAGGTAAAAATCTGTCGTTCTGCCCCTGAACAAGGCAGTTGTTCCCCGGTAGGCCGTCATTGTAAATAAGAATATGTTCTTAACTGACTTGCCTAGTTAAATAAAGGTTAAATAAAAAATGTAAATGATCATTGGATTGGCCCAAGGGATAATATACAATATTGGTCGTAGTATTGCCTTAATCTCTCAAGGACAGACTATGTAAACATCTGACCAAGATCACCTTAACAGTAACACAGAGAACTTGAATTGCGCAGTGAAAGAGAGGGGACTTTGCTCAGTAGTCTGTGGGCGGAAAACAGTATGTCAGGTCACCCTATGTCTATTCCACTGATTTGAGCTCACCCACATTTTGCTGTATCACTTTACTAACATATTTATGACTCATTGTACAAAGGAAAATACCATATGTTCATATGTCTATTTCTCCGTACATTTGGCATCATGTTCAATAGATGCACAAGCATAAGGGTGTCGATGTGCTGTGTATATTCCCTGCCTGTAAGAAGACAACATTGAAACTTAGCGGTGTGTATGTGAATGAATGAGCAGTATATTGAGCATACTGTAACATGTGTTGTATTGTACATACTGTAACATGTGTTGTACTGTACATACTGTAACATGTGTTGTACTGTACATACTGTAACATGTGTTGTATTGTACATACTGTAACATGTGTTGTACTATACATACTGTAACATGTGTTGTATTGTACATACTGTAACATGTGTTGTACTGTACATACTGTAACATGTGTTGTACTGTACATACTGTAACATGTGTTGTACTGTACATACTGTAACATGTGTTGTACTGTACATACTGTAACATGTGTTGTACTGTACATACTGTAACATGTGTTGTATTGTACATACTGTTACATGTGTTGTATTGTATATACTGTAACATGTGTTGTATTGTATACACTGTAACATTGGTGTTGTATTGTATACACTGTAACATTGGTGTTGTACTGTATACACTGTAACGTGTTGTATTGTACATACTGTAACATGTGTTGTACTGTACATACTGTAACATGTGTTGTAGTGTACATACTGTAACATGTGTTGTACTGTACATACTGTAACATTGGTGTTGTACTGTACATACTGTAACATTGGTGTTGTACTGTACATACTGTAACATGTGTTGTATTGTACATACTGTAACATGTGTTGTACTGTACATACTGTAACATGTGTTGTACTGTACATACTGTAACATGTGTTGTACTGTACATACTGTAACATGTGTTGTACTGTACATACTGTAACATTGGTGTTGTACTGTACATACTGTAACATTGGTGTTGTACTGTACATACTGTAACATTGGTGTTGTACTGTACATACTGTAACATTGGTGTTGTACTGTACATACTGTAACATTGGTGTTGTAGTGTACATACTGTAACATTGGTGTTGTAGTGTACATACTGTAACATGTGTTGTATTGTACATACTGTAACATGTGTTGTATTGTACATACTGTAACATGTGTTGTACTGTACATACTGTAACATGTGTTGTACTGTACATACTGTAACATGTGTTGTACTGTATATACTGTAACATGTGTTGTACTGTACATACTGTAACATGTGTTGTATTGTACATACTGTAACATGTGTTGAATTGTACATACTGTAACATGTGTCATGTTTTGACACACAGAAGGAGGTATCGGGCAGTGGCCCTATCTACCTTGGCCAACAACAACGAGGCACCTGGTGGCCCCTGATGCAGACCAGAGAAAACCTGACGGAGGTCAAAAGGTCAGTCTGCTTAACATGACCACGAGAGGGGAAAAAACAGCACAAAAAAACAGCACCATTCCAATACTTTTAACATGCACCCTTCCTTCCTTTCTTAACATTTACATTTACATTTAAGTCATTTAGCAGACGCTCTTATCCAGAGCGACTTACAAACTTAAAGTTGAAAGACGATTGGACAGGTGTAAGCATGGGTTACATGCATACATAACATAGTTTTCATAAAATCTGAACGTTTTACTGACTCAAAGAGAGCCCAACTTTCCTTAAATTATACTTCCTACATCTCTGTGCTCTATCATACAAACCATCCATTTTGCTAACCATCTATTTTGCTAACCATCCATTTTGGCAAGGAGAAACGACCAAAACATTCACTCTAAGCAACAGTCAGTCAAAGTAGCAACTAGGAAGACACATGAATGACTAGTGATAGACTTCTTTCCCATGTCTTTGGTCTACAGCATCAAGTCCATGTTCCAGTTCCGGACGTTTGACCCCGAGGGGGTGGTGTTCTATGGGGACACCAGGGAGGGAGAGGACTGGTTTGTTATGATCCTCAGGAACGGCATCCCTGAGATGCAGATCGGGAAAGCAGACATCCTCGTCAGTGTGCAAGGGGGATCCAAACTCAACGACGGCAAGTGGCATCTGGTAAGCCTGTGTAACCGATGTGAAATGGCTAGCTAGTTAGCGGTGGTGCACGCTAATAGCCTTTCAAACGGTGACGTCACTCGCTTTGAGACCTTGAAGTAGTGGTTCCCCTTGCTCTGCAAGGGCCGCGGCTTTTGTGGAGCGATGGGTAACGATGCTTCGTGGGTGACTGTTGTTGATGTGTGCAGAGGGTCCCTGGTTCGCGCCCGGGTCGGGGCGAGGGGACGGGCTAAAGTTATACTGTTACACCAGGTGACATTCACTCTGCATTATGGGTAACTTATAGAAGCCTGGCACGCAAGTCTAGGTGTAAAATCAGGTGTGTACCAGTCACTTCTAATAGACCTGTGTGTAATGCATTATGAATTAATTTATAGAGGCTGTTATGAAGGCCTGTAGCAATGTGAAAGAAAGCACTTTCAATTCGTGATACACTAGTGTATCAAATGTATTTGAGGCTTTATTCACTGCTGACATGATACATTTCTATTCTGTGATATAGATGTACTGTACTGTTTCTGGTTCTGTATGCATACTGTAGGTGGAGATCAGTAGCCAGGGGGATTTTGTGGTGCTGGAGGTGGACGGCCAGAAGGAGTTGGTGGTGGGACTGAAGTCCAAAGAGACCATGGAGGTTCTGACAGGCCAGATCCGCCTCGCCCTCGGGGGAATCCTGGTCAGCCTGGACAAGCTGCTCCTCCCGGTATGCTGGAGCTATCTGTCTGTCGTTTGGTGTAGACAGGGATTGATTGACTGAACTTGGAAATGGACTGGTCTCGTTTAAAAATTGGTTGTGTGTGAGAGCATGCGTGCTTGTGAATGAGTCTAATTGCTAGCTTTAATGTTTGTGTGTGCTAAGTGTGCTAAGTGTGTGTGGGGGGGGGGGGGGGGGGTGTATAAACGGTCCTGATACTGTACTTGTGTGTCTGGGTGGTCTCCAGTTCCAGCCAGAGATGGATGGATGTATCCGGAAGGGGAACTGGCTAAACCTGAGCACCCCCTGGGAGACAGAGTTGATTGGGGAGCCCTGGCCCTGCTACCAGAACATCCAGCCAGGGAGCTATTTCCCCGGAGATGGACTGGCTGCATTCAACACCACAGGTAGATATATATTGAAACGAATGTGGGGCACACACAATAAAGACTGGTGACTGTCTAAGAACAAATTAGCAAACAAAATCATTAGCCAACAACAAAACGCTACTCGCCTTGGATCCAATCAGCATCCTTTTGTAGTTTTAACTGAAGCGAAGCAGGTGATCCCTATTCTACCTTCTGTAAAGACAGGCCCTATATACCAAAGAAGGTCTGATGGTGAAGTGAACAGGCTGTGAGGCCACACATAGCCTGAACAGTATTGGGTCTACCCAATTTACCTGTATATGTCCATATTTTAATTGTTTACTTTTTTATTTCACCTTTATTTAACCAGGTAGGCCAGTTGAGAACAAGTTCTCATTTACAACTGCGACCTGGCCAAGATAAAGCAAAGCAGTGTGACACAAACAACAACACAGAGTTACACATGGAATAAACAAACGTACAGTCAATTTCACAATAGAAAAAGTCTATATTAAGTGTGCGCAAATGGCATAAGGAGGTAAGGTGATAAATAGGACATAGTAGCGAAGTAATTGCAAATTAACACTGGAGGGATAGATGTGCAGATGATGATGTCCAAGTAGAAATACTGGTGTGCAAAAGAGCAAAAAAGTAAATCAAAACAATATGGGGATGAGGTAGGTAGTTGGGATGAGGTCGGTATATACAGATGTAGGATCTTAATTTGATCACCCTGTTGCAGGAGAACTTTTCTGCAATGCAGGAAATGTTAAACTTGTAGTGTATTTGAGGTTTAAAAAGGCTTCTGAAGTTTGTAATTTCCGCTTTGAAATTTCACTTGATTTAATATATATATATATATATATATATTAACCCCTACAAAATGTATATTGATTATAATCCACATAATAATTCATATTTCCTGTTGCTGCAGGATTATTTTCCTGCTGTAGCAAACTGGCTCAAATTAAGATCCTACATCTGTATATTCAAATATTGGGATTGATTTATTCATATCTGTCCCCCTGTAGACCTCCCTGGCCACCAGACAGAGGAGGGTGGAATTACTATTGACATCCATGGAGACTCCACTAAGATGGAAGGAACAGTTCTGAGCTTGAAGACCCCTGGGCAGGAATTGCCCACAGTAACAGTGAAAATAAACAATAACCCAAAGGTACCAATCCCACCATTCTAATTTCATGACAATATGAATGTTGGATTTCAGCATGTAAACAGTCACAATCACAGTTCGTAATCGTGGTTCTTTGACCAGTGCAATACCAATTTGATACAAATGTACATCCATGCTTTCCAACTTTTGTGTGGCAGAAAGTCATACTGACCATCCTCAAGCGTGACACCATCACCGAACAGAGTTTCAGCAGACTGTCCCTAACCCTGTTGAAGAATCAAGTGAACATGGACATCGATGACACGCAAATAACATTTGAGATCGACAGTATACCTGACTTTCCTAGAAGCTGGAAAGAGGGGATGATCCTTGCATTTGGGGGGCTTCCAGGTGAATTTGTGAGGAGATACTTGAAGTGTTTTGAGGATACACATGTACCAGAGGAGGCTGGTGGGAGGATCGATAGGAGGACATGTTCATTGTAATGGCTGGAATGGTATCAAAGACATCAAAACCACATGTTTGACTCCATTCCATTCCAGCCATTACAATGAGCCCATCCTATCGCTCCTCCCATCAGCCCCCCCCTGACAGGTACCAGATTTATCCTAAGTTACAGCTAACAGCTATCAGGCGTCTACACACATATTGATGCTGTGGAATCTTGAAATGTTGTTTATTTTTTCCCCTCTCTCCATCCCCCCCGTCCCCCTTTCTGTGGTTCCTCCCGCTCTCAGGTGATGGAGTGTCTTACAGTAGCAACCAGTACCTGAAGGGCTGTCTGGAGAAGATCCAGGTCCAGGGACAGGATGTGGATCTGGACCGGGCGCTGTACAAGGACCTCTCCGTTTCCTCCCATAGTTGCCCCTCAGAAGTCTGAACCAAGGCTTTCCTGACAGATCAGATCTGTGATGACTGTATAGATAATGTCATTTATCTCCATTAATCGCCCTTCCCTGGTCGCATAAGCCTAATTACAAATCCCCCCTCCCCTGTCTGCATTTTAACTGGCTCAGTCAGTATTCCTTTACACACAGTCCTAATTTTAACAATGGCTAAGAGAGGTTTGACCATAGAATTAGGAATTAGAATACTAGAATGGAAAATAACCTTCTTATGATGGTCCAAAGGTCAGCCATGTTGGTGAGGGAGTTGGTCAACCATGGTTTACCAGCGCTGTGATAAAATATTGTGTATAATAATGAATGTGATGAATTTATCTGCACAGTATGTGTTTTAGCTAGCTAGCCAGCCAGTTTTAGAGAAATGATTCCATGAAGTGCTCTAATTAACTGCCAATATGGCAATATTCCAATCAAACAATGCAGTCAATCCACAGGCATACACTGGCTGAAGTCAGTTGATGATAGGACTTAGACAAGTTGTAAATGCAACAAGTAGTGTTATTGCATCATATAAACGGCACTCACAGCTTTCTGTTTACATATATTTTAGAGGCTATTTATACAAAAAAATTGTATAAAACCCATATAAACTTTATTTATAATTATATGACAATATTGTAGGTTGACTATAATTTCATTACACAATTTCTGACACATCACATGCCTTACTTTTATGTTCCTACTTAAGTAAAAGCAGGAAGTGCATCACCTATGGCTCTACTGCCATTCATTCCAATTAGACTCGTTTTGGATTTCTCCCTGACCAAGATGGCTGCCATTTTGCCCCATTGTGGAACTTTGAGGGTTTATGACATAGCCCCTCTAGTAATTTAATAAGATCTCAATGGGTTTGACAGTCTTTATTTGCTTTTGACCAGGTTATGGAGTGTAAAATGAGCAGATGAGATGGGCCATTGCTTTCTGAATTTTCTGTCAATAAAGATACATTGAGCTTGTAGTAGATGATCCTGTTGGCGCATCAGTCTCATTATTGTGCAATATAGAATAGGACTAAATCTAATAACTTTATTTAAAGTGTAGTTTGATTCTATTGTATTTGGTTCTATTCTTTAACTTAGATTTTTGGTTGAGATGGAGATGTGAATCCAACATCAATTATTCATTTGTAGACAAACTGGATATTGAATTGTTTGCTTGTCAACGCAACCACATATCAACATTTAAAGGACGTGTCTTCTGCTTGGATAGTTCCATCTGTGCCACTGACTTAGTCTGGCTTTAATTCCAGTTTGTCTACAAATGAATAATTGATATGTTGGCTTCATACCTCCGTCTCAACCAAACATCTAATTTAAAGAGTAGAACTAAATCAAATCAAACTTTAAATAAAGTCTGATTTGATTTAGTTATATTCTTTAAATGTTGATATCTGGTTGAGTTGTCAATCAAACACAATTCATTACTTTTCTAATACAGTAAATAGCCTAAAGTTATGGCTATATTGCAAACTAGTCTGACAGTATTTATTCAACCTCAAAATGATTAACACATCCATGGTCACTTTGAGGTTACTATAATTTACGGATAGCCAGGGTTCAACAGTTCAACACTCAGACACAATTTACAAACTAAGCATTTGTGTTTAGTGAGTCTGCCAGATCAGAGGCAGTAGGAAGACCAGGGATGTTCTCTTAATGAATGCGTGAATTAGACAATTTTCCTGCCCTGCTAAGCATTCAAAATGTAACGAGTACTTTTGGGTGTCAGGGAAAATGTAAGGAGTAAAAAGTACATTATTTTCTTTAGGAATGTAGTGGAGTAAAAGTAAAAGTTGTCAAAAATATAAATAGTAAAGTAAAGTACAGATACCCCCTCAAAAACTGAATTAGTACCTAAAAGTATTTTTACTTAAGTACTTTACACCACTGGTTACTATAACTATAAATGTATTCTTATGTAATCATAGAAAGTGTGCATGTTCAAAGATACCGTGGAAAGGTCACATAATAATCTGCGCAAAATCTCGAACAGCATTGATCACTTGCACCATGTACTTTTAATGAAATCTCAGGTAATTTAGTTGTGCTATTAGACGAAGCACAGTGATTATACATTACAGGGGCACAACTTTGGTTTTAGAAGTGGGGGGGACATCAAATAAAAAGGGTAGATCAGCTTTAATATTGCAGAGATATTGTGGCTTCCATCAATGTAATTTTCTGCATCATTTCCAATCCCCCATATATACACTACTGTTCAAAAGTGGGGTCACTTAGAAATGTCCTTGTTTTTGAAAGAAATGTTTTATAAATTGTCCATTCAAATAACATCAAATCGATCAGAAATACACCATAGACATTGTTCATGTTGTAAATGACTATTGTAGCTGGAAACTGCAGCATTCTTATTGAATATCTACATAGGCGTACAGAGGCTCATTATCAGGAACCTACATTCCTGTGATCCAATGGCACATTGTGTTAGCTAATCCAAGTTGATCATTTTAACAGGCTAATTGATCATTAGAAAACGCTTTTGCAATTATGTTAGCACAGCTGAAAACTGTTGTCCTGATTAAAGAAGCAATTAAACTGGCCTTCTTTAGACTAGTTGAGTATCTAGAGCATCAGCATTTGTGGGTTTGATTACAGGCTCAAAATGGCCATAAACAAATAACTTTCTTCTGAAACTCGTCAGTCTATTCTTGTTCTGAGAAATTAAGGCTATTCCATGTGAGAAATTGACAAGAAACTGAAGATCTCGTACAACGCTGTGTACTACTCCCTTCACAGAACAGCGCAAACTGGCTCTAACCAGAATAGAAAGAGGAGTGGGGGGCCCCGGGGCACGACTGAGCAAGAGGACAAGTACATTAGAGTGTCTAGTTTGAGAAACAGACGCCTCACAAGTCCTCAAAGGGCAGCTTCATTAAATATTACCCGCAAAACACCAGTCTCAACGTCAATAGTGAAGAGGCGACTCCAGGATGCTGACCTTCTAGGCAGAGTTGCAAAGAAAAAGCCATATCTAAGACTGGCCAATAAAAAGAAAAGATTAAGATGGGCAAAAGAACACAGACACTGGAGAGACAGCCTACCCGACTGCTCAAAGGCGTTCACATGGTCCTAAAGCACACCGTTACCTCGTTTTGTATCACATTACAATGATAAAACTGGGAGGGACAAAAATTCAATTTCATACATGTCCCCCCTGTCCCAAGTGAAAGTTGTGCCCCTGACACATTAAGTTGTTGTATATGTAGAAAATATCTGAAGTTTTAACTGTACTTTTAGATGGTTGAAAGGATAGTGATAACACATTGGGAATTCAACAAACTTCTGGATGTCTTTTTAAGTGGTTGAATAAAGGTTGAAATTTCAATGATCAACATCTCAACCAAATATTACCCACATTTCCACGTTGAAATTATATGGTGTACCCAGTGGGTAGTTACTTTGTGTTGTGACATACAGATCACATTTTTCACTTTTACAGTGGTTTTTTGTGTGCAAAAATGACATAAAACTCCAAATCAGAATGTTGACTGCACTGGGCTTTTAAGCAGTCATGAAGTAGCGAGAATATGCAGTTGGAATTGAGAAAGAGTCAGTGCTGTATGGAAAATCTGCAAGAACGATGCTCTGAAACCATAGCAACTCACAAGGCTAAAGTGTAAAACTGCAATAAACTGCAATTGAGCAGTGGGAGTGACCATGCTGAAACCATTTGTTTCACACATACGCATTACCAGACAGTTTCACAATGTGCCTACTGAAAAACAAAACACGTTTTCATCACGAAAGGTTGTTTTTACTCATGTCTTAATGATAGAAATTAAAGCCCAACTGCCTTCCCCATGGTCTCGCATAAAGTCGTAGGTTTGCCTGATAAATATAGAGATGGATTGTGAATGAGACACCGTACTGCTGAATAAGTAGCTATAGAATTAGACCACTTGAAATGACGTGCAGCTTATAAAGGCTTCAATAAGCCTTTGTAACAGTATAACTTTAAACCGTCCCCTCGCCCCGACCCGGGCGCGAACCAGGGACCCTCTGCACACATCAACAACAGTCACCCACGAAGCAGCGTTACCCATCGCTCCACAAAAGCCAGGGCCCTTGCAAAGCAAGGGGCAACACTACTTAAGTCTCAGAGCAAGTGACGTAATTGATTGAAATGCTACTAGCGCGTACCCGCTAACTAGCTAGCCATTTCACATCCGTTACACTCACCCCCCTTTCAACCTCCTCCTTTTTCCGCAGCAACCAATGATCCGGGTCAACAGCATCAATGTTACAGTATAACTTTAAACCGTCCCCTCGCCCCGACCCGGGCGCGAACCAGGGACCCTCTGCACACATCAACAACAGTCACCCACGAAGCAGCGTTACCCATCGCTCCACAAAAGCCACGGCCCTTGCAAAGCAAGGGGCAACACTACTTAAGTCTCAGAGCAAGTGACGTAATTGATTGAAATGCTACTAGCGCGTACCCGCTAACTAGCTAGCCATTTCACATCCGTTACACCTTCATAACGTTTTCCTAAACACGACATAAATGTGTCAGAAATCATCTACAACCATATGTCATGCTGTATAAAGGTTTAATAAATGTGACATAACTGTGTGACATAACCACCAATGTCAAATGTGACATAACCCACTATATCAAATGTGACATAAACCTGTGTTTTACAAAGGGTGACATAAGCACTGCTTAATAAAGGTTTTATAAATCATTAAATTGAGGCTTCACAAAGAATTTACAACCTTGTCATGCATCTTGGTAGAGCATTGCAACGCCAGGATAATGGGTTCTATTCCCAGGACCACATACGTACAAATGTTTGCACACATGACTGGAAGTTGCTTTGGATAAAAGTGTCTGTTAAATTGTATATATGATATTATATTCCTCTAAAACATTTCAAGGATGGCCCAACCTCTTTCCCTCTTAGGTGCAGAGCAAATAATGGACCGGACCTCAACTTCCCCCAAAATGCTGTGCTGCAGTATGAAAACAATCACAGGAAGGTACTTCATTGTTACCTAGAAATAATTTGATATTGAGATAAAAACAGCTGCATTTGACCTTTAAGTTTACATCCTTTTTTGTACTTAATCAATTTAAGGGATTCTGTATACATTTTGAATTCATGTTGGGAAAAAATAACAGGGTGGGAAGTCTTCATAAATTTCGCTTTGTGGATTAAAGATTTTGCAAGATTTATTACTACATTGGTCAGATATTCCATATTTGAATATTTTATAATAGCACCATATATTATATCATTTCTTGAAAGCTCAATCTCTGGTAGCCAAACCAGTCTTAAAGTGCAGCCCAGAATTTTTGGGTGAAGGTACAGAAGAAGAATATATGGTCCATAGATTCTACTTCAGTAGTACAAAATACACTCAAGTTATGATCAATGTTGAAAGGAAGCCTTAGAAATTCACTCACTGGATAAATATTATTGAGAATTTTAATTTGCACTTCTTTAGCTTTCGGGGGAATTGGAAAGCTAAGGTAATTAGTTCTCAATTTAGTTAATGATCCTTTATCAAACATACAAAGGATAGAGTTGTAATTTTCTAATAAACTTGTCATGACAACCTTTCTCAAGGATATTAATGTATTTGATTAAAAGAGAAGGCAGATGTGGTCTTACTAAGTTACTCATAACTATGTTGCTAATTAACAAAATAAGGGCCATAGCATTAAGATATTTCCTGTATTGCAAAGTAGGGGGTGAAAAAGAGCTAAAGTTGTAAATTAAAATCAGTTGTGGTGTGATTCGTCAAGCCTATTGGTTTTAATGATGTTTTATGACTTTCTCCTGACATTTGTAATGCTGGGTTATGTGAGATACGCGGTGAGATCGTGCCCAAGTCGTTGCAATGTCGCAAGTGTCAAGTGGTTGCAGACGTGTAAAAGTGTTTGCGGAGACACTGGAAATAGTTGAAGAACCGAATGGAGATGAGGAAGACATGGGAGTGGATGCACCGCAAAGTGATGAGAATGTTCAGCAGTTGAGGGATATATTTTGTTGTGTTTATTGTGCAGGTGAAAATGATGAGTGTTTTTCACTCTTCCCCCTATTTGGGCTACCGAATGGTGCAGCGGTCTAAGGCACTGCATCTCAGTGCTAGAGGCATCACTACAGACCCTGGTTTGATTCCAGGCTGTATCACAACCGGCCGCGATTGGGAGCCTCATTGGGTGGCGCACAATTGCCCAAGCGTTGTTAGGGTTTGGCCGGTGTAGGCCGTCATTGTAAATAAGTATTTGTTCTTAACTGACTTGCCTAGTTAAATAAAGGTTAAATAAAAATTCAAAAAAACATTTTGCAATTTCCCTTTTTGCGTTCTCAGTTTTCACACCACACAGTAGGTGGCGACAACATAACATTGTAGGATATAGTCCGCTGTAAAACCTCACAGAAGGAGGACTAGGGAGGAGGAGTACAGTCCTGGCCAAAAGTTTTGAGAATGACACAAGTATTAATTTCCACAAAGTTTGCTGCTTCAGTGTCTTTAGCTATTTTTGTCAGATGTTACTATGGAATACTGAAGTATAATTACAAGCATTTCATAAGTGTCAAAGACTTTTATTGATGTTGAAGTTGATGCAAAGAGTCAATATTTGCATTGTTGACCCTTCATTTTCAAGACCTCTGCAATCCACCCTGGCATGCTGTCAATTAACTTCTGTGCCACATCCTGACTGATGGCAGGCCATTCTTGCATAATCAATGTTTGGAGTTTGTCAGAATTTGTGGCTTTTTGTTTGTCCACCCGCCTCATGAGGATTGACCACAAGTTCTCAATGGGATTAAGGTCTGGGGAGTTTCCTGGCCATGGACCCAAAATATCAATGTTTTGTTCCCCGAGCCACTTAGTTATCACTTTTGCCTTATGGCAAGGTGTTCCATCATGCTGGAAAAGGCATTGTTTGTCACCAATGTTACGACATCCGCCGAAGTCGGTTCCTTTCCTTGTTCGGGCGGCGTTCAGCGGTCGACGTCACCGGTCTTCTAGCCATCGCTGATCCACCTTTCATTTTCCATTTGTTTTGTCTTGTTTTCCCACACACCTGGTTTACATTTTCCCTCATTACTTGTCGTGTATTTAACCCTCTGTTCCCCCCATGTCTGTGTGTGAAATTGTTTATTGTTGAGGTTGGCACGCTTCCGGCTGGTTTGCGCCGGGTTTTGTTTTATACCCATACGTTGTGGCAGCCTGTACTTTGTAATTGTTTTTTTTTGTACTTTGTGCTGCCTCACTTGTCCTTTGGGCATTTGTTTTGTTACGCAGTTGCGTTCTGTGCAAATGATTGCCTAAGTAAAGTGCTTTGTCCACTCATCTCAGCTCTCCTGCGCCTGACTTCTATGCACCAGCTACACTCACCCCTTGACAACCAAACTGTTCCTGGATGGTTGGGAGAAGTTGCTCTCGGAGGATGTGTTGGTACCATTCTTTATTCATGGCTGTGTTCTTAGGCAAAATTGTGAGTGAGCCCACTCCCTTGGCTGAGAAGCAACCCCACACATGAATGGTCTCAGGATGCTTTACTGTTGGCATGACACAGGACTGATGGTAGCGCTCACCTTGTCTTCTCCGGAAAAGCTATTTTACGGATGCCCCAAACAATCGGAAAGGGGATTCATCTGAGAAAATGACTTTACCCCAGTCCTCAGCAGTCCAATCCCTGTACCTTTTGCAGAATATCAGTCTGTCCCTGATGTTTTTCCTGGAGAGAAGTGGCTTCTTTGCTGCCCTTCTTGACACCAGGCCATCCTCCAAAAGTCTTCGCCTCACTGTGCGTGCAGATGCACTCAGACCTGCCTGCTGCCATTCCTGAGCAAGCTCTGTACTGGTTGTGCCCTGATCCCGCAGCTGAATCAACTTTAGGAGACGGTCCTGGCGCTTGCTGAACTTTCTTGGGTGCCCTGAAGCCTTCTTCACAACAATTGAACCGCTCTCCTTAAAGTTCTTGATGATCCGATAAATGGTTGATTTAGGTGCAATTATACTGGCAGTAATATCCTTGCCTGTGAAGCCCTTTTTTGTACAAAGCAATGATGACGGCACATGTTCCCTTGGAGGTAACCATGGTTGACAGTGGAAGAACAATGATTCCAAGCACCACCCTTCTTTTGAAGCTTCCAGTCTGTTATTCAAACTGAATCAGCATGACAGAGTGATCTCCAGCCTTGTCCTCGTCAACACTCACACCTGTGTTAACGAGAGAATCACTGACATGATGTCAGCTGGTCCTTTTGTGGCAGGGCTGAAATGCAGTGGAAATATTTTTGGGGGGATTCAGTTCATTTGCATGGTAAAGAGGGACTTTGCAATTAATTGCAATTCATCTGATCACTCTTCATAACATTCTGGAGTATATGCAAATTGCCATCATACAAACTGAGGCAGCAGACTTTGTAAAAATAATATTTGTATCATTCTCAAAACTTTTGGCCACGACTGTACAGGGTCACAGAGTTTCTTAACCAATAGGCGCTACATCGCAAGATTTCGGGAACGCTTCGGAAACAGACCAGGCCGGGGTTGTAGTGTTTGAGTAGTCAATGAAAGAAGTGTAAAATGATTGCTGATTTTCTCGAAATCTAATGTCTTAAGTAGTTGAACATGTTGTTACTCATACCTCGTGAAAGTGACAAACTGACACGTTTTAATTTTCGTCAAAACAACTTTATATAGGAGTGCCTTTGATTGACTGCCAGCACATGGGCAAACCGGCGCCAGAGGACCGTTAGACCTGATGACGTGTTTCTACGCATGGGCTTTGCTAGCCAACGTCGCCATGATATCGCCTACAAGTGTGATCGGGGATTTCTATTGGAGAAGCAGTTTTGGTCTGTACTGTTTGACAGGGCCGTCCCTAGTTACCACAGCCACAAAGACGTAATTATGTCTAAATCCCGCTAATTTATCTTCCTAAAATCAGATTGTAAACCTAGCCCTAAACACACTGCTAACCTTATGCATAACTCGAACTTTAAATAAACCAAAAGCAGTTTGTTGTTGTCATGAATTTGTACGATATAGCCACTTTGTGGCTGGGGTAACTATCGACATCCAAAGGACAGTAGCTAGCTAGACCTATGTGGAGCTAGCCACAAGAATGGAATTTGCGGTTCCCCTTCAAAATAAAAGTAAGAAATTGAAAGTGATGCAAATGAATACAAATTGTGGAATCGTGACATATTTGGACTAGACAATGCTGAACAAGATTGGAATGTTATATAAATTCAACAAAAGACAATAGTTAGTTAATTTGACAAAAAAAGTCAAATCAGTTGAAATCGCATTGTGGATGTATTATACTTCAGAATTGGGGTCATACATATATTTCACTGTACAGCCTTACCTATAGATTGTGGATCAATTTTTTTTAGTATCAGTCTACTCAGTGACACCCACAGTAGACAACTAAGAAGAGATTACACAAATATTAGCGTTGTAGCTCTTATTGCTGGACTTTGACTGTGGGAAATCACCTCCCCATTCAGCCTATTGTGCGTATTGACATTCATATTGCACTGTAAAGCCTTACCTAAGGATTGTGGATCAATGAAATGGGCTATAGGTTTACTCAGTAACACCCACAGTAGACAACTGTGAAAAGATTACACAAATATTAGCATCGTAGCTCTTATTGCTGGACTTTGACTGTGGGAAATAACCTCCCGTCAGACTATCGTGAGTATTTACATTCACATTGCACTTTACAGCCTTACCAATGTATTGTGGATAAATGAAATGGGCTATCAGTCTACTCAGTGACAACCACAGAACACAAATGAGACGAAATTACACAAATTGTTTCTTGAAATAAACACTGATTAAAACATTATTTCGGTTGCAATTTGTCATTATTCAGAATTATGTTCTCTGGGTGTCACCGAGTAGGACTTCTAATAAGACAAAGGCCAAGTAGTAATCACTTGTATTTTCTCACAAACGACAATTTGGAGAGATGGGCTATACGGGCCATGAATCTGTCCAAAACCCAAGTATAAAAAGCAAACATTTTGATTGATTGCGACCAAGGTGGGTTTAAGAAAATTGTTTGAAGACAATGCATACTTGGGGTAATATAAACCTATAACAACATGGTTTTACTAAGATACTGCCCGTCAAAAATATTTTATTTGTCAGGCCAAGAGATTGACCTGATTTATTTTATGTCTTGGCTGGCCAAGCTTGGGCTGATTTTAATGTGTAAAATACACAACTGGCTCATTATCATTAGGTTAATCTAGGTTGTTCTATGGGGTTCCATATGTGCCAATACTGTATTGTATAATGCATTTTCTGATGTCTATTGTTTTGTCGTTTGCCATTCACCATGCACAGGTTGATCACATTGTCTATTGCTTCGTTTCATGCTATAGCTTCCTGACCTGCCCCATTCTCGACTGCTGTTGTCGATCGCTTGTTCCAGACATTCAAGACCCCAGTGGCGTGTATTGATGGAAGCCAAGGGAAGCCAGGCTTCCCCAAAAAATGTAGTAAGAAAAAAAGTGAAATCATTTCTCTTTTGCTCTGTGTTTCATATTTTTTCTTCAATTCACAAGAGGCTGAATGCATCTCACCGGAGAAAGCATCCGGGTGAGTGAAACAGCGCCCCTCTGTCTCAGTATGTGTTGCCCATCTATCTGATGCTGTCTTGTCAAAAAGAGTATGACATTTTTGCCACCCGTAGCATTGAATGCAAGGGAAGCCAGTAAGCATTTGGCCTCCCTTGATAATTTAAAATAATAATAAAATAATAGCCAACCAGTGTTGAGCTAAACTGAGCGAGCTCAACTGTGAATGGTCCTGGTGCATCAACAACAACAAAAAATGTCAAGGGAAGACAGTTTGGATTTGGCCTCACACCAATCACATAACATCAAAAGCCAAACGTCATTGATTGAAAAACTTGAATTGTTGCATCTTGTTGTGTTGTTGTCCTCTGGTGGCTAGCTAGCTAAAATGGACCCTTTCCTAAATTAGCCATGGATGAAGATAGGGATTTGGTCTGATAATGGTGATTCTGATCCAAACATAATTTTATACATTGTGCCCCTGGACGAAGAGGATGGAAGTTCAATATGTAGCTAGATGTAGCTAGTAAGCTAATGTTAACTAGCTAGCTTATCGTTGCCCATGAAAGGAAGTTAGGCTAGCGAGCAACCAGTTTTAGCCAGGTAACCAAGGACAACAAAAACTAATAGTGTGTACTGTATGACAGAGTCATAGACCGTTTCGGCAACATGAAAGAGAGGAGGATGGCATTGGCATTTGTGCATGCATTTCTCTACAAGTAGGGTGAGTCAACATGTTTTTTCTACTTGCACATAAATCAGTACCATGGACAGCCACATCATATTTAGCTTACGTTGATTGGACTGAATAGTTTTGGGTATCTTTTAGTTGTCACTGTATTAGACTAAGCATAGGTGATTTGATGACTTTGAAATGGTGCTGGAATAGTGGACGCAGCTCCTGTTTTCTTTGCTAGTTGCGGTAACTCTCCGTGGTTCTAAATCAGTAGTTAATCAAACATGAATTATTATCTCTTAGATGTAAAGCATCCTGTTTAGAGGACCTGTGTGGTTCTGGTACCGGTTCCAACTTAAATTTTTGCTTATAAATCGATCTGTGGACACTGTATTGAGCGATAGCCCTGGTTCCCACACAGAGTATATTTTCTGAGCCTGTGTGATGCAGGATGTGATATCTGAAACACTTGAGGCTGAAATGTCCCTCTCCCATTTCAGTTGCTCATCCGACTGTCCATCAACACCTGGCTGAACACTACATCACAGTCACTGACAAAGCACATGCCTGCAATCGTTAAATCGTAGCGCAGCAGGAGAGGGTGTTTTCATCATGGTAGCACATTCAGAGAACGATTTATAGCCATTAATCTAAAGTAATTAATAGATTTTTATTTTTATTTTAATTTTTAAAAATTTTGTCCCGTATCTCCCTAATTTTCGTGGTATCCAATCGCTAGTAATTACTATCTTGTCTCATCGCTACAACTCCCGTACGGGCTCGGGAGAGACGAAGGTCGAAAGCCATGCGGTCTCCGAAGCACAACCCAACCAAGCCGCACTGCTTCTTAACACAGCGCGCCTCCAACCCGGAAGCCAGCCGCACCAAGCACCAATGTGTCGGAGGAAACACCGTGCACCCGCCCCCCTCGGTTAGCGCGCACTGCGCCCGGCCCGCCACAGGAGTCGCTGGAGCGCGATGAGACAAGGATATCCCTACCGGCCAAACCCTCCCTAACCCGGACGACGCTAAGCCAATTGTGCGTCGCCCCACGGACCTCCCGGTCGCGGCCGGCTGCGACAGAGCCTGGGTGCGAACCCAGAGACTCTGGTGGCGCAGCTAGCACTGCGATGCAGTGCTCTAGACCACTGCGCCACCCGGGAGGCCCAATTAATAGATTTTAAACAAAAAACACTTTCTGTTTGTCATACATGGACATAAACTCAGCAAAAAAAGAAACTTTTTCAGGACCCTGTCTTTCAAAGATAATTCGTAAAAATCCAAATAACTTTACAGATCTTCATTGGGTTTAAACACTGTTTCCCATGCTTGTTCAATGAACCATAAACAATTAATGAACATGCACCTGTGGAACGGTCGTTAAGACACTAACAGCTTACAGACGGTAGGCAATTAAGGTCACAGTTATGAAAACTTAGGACACTAAAGAGGCCTTTCTACTGACTCTGAAAAACACCAAAAGAAAGATGCCCAGGGTCCCTGCTCATCTGCGTGAACGTGCCTTAGGTATGCTTCAAGGAGGCATGAGGACTGCAGATGTGGCAAGGGCAATAAATTGCAATCTCCGTACTGTGAGACGCCTAAGACAGTGCTACAGGGAGACAGGACAGACAGCTGATCGTCCTCGCAGTGGCAGACCACATGTAACAACACCTGCACAGGATCAGTACATCCGAACATCACACCTGCGGGACAGGTACGGGATGGCAACAACAACTGCCCAAGTTACACCAGGAACGCACAATCCCTCCATCAGTGCTCAGACTTTCCGCAATAGGCTGAGAGAGGCTGGACTGAGGGCTTGTAGGCCTGTTGTAAGGCAGGTCCTCACCAGACATTACCAGCAACAACGTCGCCTATGGGCACAAACCCACCGTCGCTGGACCAGACAGGACTGGCAAAAAGTGCTCTTCACTGACGAGTCGCGGTTTTGTCTCACCAGGAGGCGATTGTCGGATTCGCGTTTATCGTTGAAAGAATGAGCGTTACACCGAGGCCTGTACTCTGGAGCGGGAACGATTTGGAGGTGAGTGTCCGTCATGGTCTGGGGCGGTGTGTCACAGCATCGTCGGACTGAGCTTGTTGTCATTGCAGGCAATCTCAACGCTGTGCGTTACAGGGAAGAGATCCTCCTCCCTCATGCATGTGGCACCCTTCCTGCAGGCTCATCCTGACATGAGCCTCCAGCATGACAATGCCACCAGCCATACTGCTCGTTCCGTGCGTAATTTCCTGCAAGACATGAATGTCAGTGTTCTGCCATGGCCAGCGAAAAGCCTGGGTCTCAACGTCTGGGACCTGTTGGATTGGAGGGTGAGGGCTAGGGCCATTCCCCCCAGAAATGTCCGGGAACTTGCAGGTGCCTTAGTGAAAGAGTAGGGTAACATTTCACAGTAAGAACTGGCAAATCTGGTAGTCCATGAGTAGGAGATGCACAGCAGTACTTAATGCAGCTGGTGGCCACACCAGATACTGACTGTTACTTTTGATTTTGAGCCCCCCTTTTTCAGGGACACGTTATTCAATTTCTGTTAGTCACATGTCTGTGGAACTTGTTCAGTTTATGTCTCAGTTGTTGAATCTTGTTATGTTCATACAAATATTTACACATGTTAAGTTTGCTGAAAATAAACGCAGTTGACAGTGAGAGGACATTTCTTCCTAACTAGTTCTGGAAGCCAAGCTAGATCTCTGTGAGACATTCACAGTGATGGGGGCAGACATTTTCATTAAGAGAGACCTTTAGAAAATATGCACAGTCTCCAACACTAAACATACAAATATAAATTTTACAGTCATAAGGAAGGTGAAATCTTATAGTAAGTCGTTTTATAATTTGATTATACTATATTTTGAAAGCATATAAGTAATTTCAAGCCTTATTCCTACAGTTTTGTTGAATAGGAAATACATATGAAATATTATTGTTAAGGGCCATCTCATGATAAATAATTTCTTTTTGAGATTACATAGATTACATTTAGTTACATTTAACTGGTTTTAACTTGCTTGACCATGCTGTAGGCCATGTAACTGTTTGTTACATGCAATATGCTTTGTGGACTTCACCGGACAGATTTTGCTCAGGTTTTGTGATGAAACAAAGATGTGGTTGAATTTATTCTGCCACCGTTTCTTCTTATTTGCTCGGCCTTAGGCCTATCACAGTGACAAGGCATATGAACTAACAGGTTATAAAGCAAACAACACAATTATTACAACACATAGGTTGTAATGTGGCTTTTTTATGTTGTAATATGGCATCCCCCCCCCCCCCCCCCCGGGCTTGGCTTACCAGTGATCTTACCCTTCTAATTGACTTAATTTTGTGGCTAGAGTCAAATACTTTCTGTGGCACACACTGCTGGTCAACATGAGCTACCAAAATGATTCTGAAGTGTGACAGGCCTTGCAGTCCCAAGATAGAAGGGAGGAATGGAAATATTTAACACGAATAACAAGTAAACAAGTAACAGAATCGATCTTCTCAGTACCTGTTAGTGTATTAAGTTGACACAGATCAGAATAATTATTTTATGTGGGGTCCTTTACTTGCATATTGGTTGGCCTCCTGCTACATCGTTGTGAACGTATGACAGGTATTGCTTGCAGTTGCATGCATGTTACAGAGGCTGAAGCTAAACATTTAACAAATAGATAAATAAGCTATTTAGCTTACTGTTGAAGAATGATAAATAGCCAGACTTGTCGTGTTTTACTGTAAAGCTAATATTGCATGCATTAGGACTGCTGGTGTTTTATTTCTAATGATCAGGCTTGCATTGCATACAATCATACTACTATAACACCCATTCATATTATTAAATGACTCTGATGTTCAAGATAGCTTGGTTTTATATTCAACTCATGCATTGATAACTAATATTGCTCTGCGATATGATGCAATATAACTAGATTAGAAGGCCTAGGCTACTTCATCCGCTAAATGCATTGGATACAAAACAATCACGGGCATATTGTAAAGGATAACATGTCCAATTTAATTATTTGCATGCATATAAAACAATAATATTTTACATTAAATGAATACACTACTGTAATATTATTAATGCCTTTCTCTCCTCGAAGGGAATTAGACAGATTAACTACAGCCCCCAGATGCCCAAGCTTCAAAACCAGAACTTTGGAGAATGGCGAGACATCAACACATGTCATTTTTTATAAATATGAACACGTATTGGTTTTCCTGTATCTGTGCATGAATCCTTAGAACACAGTCCATTGTACAAAATAAGTCATCCCCAAGTGGGGGACATGTGAAGGAGATGAACCTCCAACATTGTCGTCTCAATTGTAGACCATGGATAGTTGAACAAGGTGTTCATGCTGGGCAGGAATAAAAACTTGCACACAGTCCAGTACCCTGGGACACAAATCGCCCACATCTTTATTTTAGAATGAGCTGACAATTCTGCACGATAGAAGTAGATCCACACTTTATTCTCCATCTAACATAGGGATGTTGCACACTGCTGACTAAACTCACTGCTCAGATTTGACTGCTGGTTCAAGTTGTGAGAACCACAACTACCTTTATTCACGTGCAATGGTTCTGTAAACAGTTTTGCATATTCATAGGCTTGATCGAGTTATCACCGATTTATTTTTAATTGATCATTGGAAAAAATGGTCTTCATATGCAATGGTGCAACACAAGCTGGGAGGGGGAAATGACAACAAGACAGACACTGCATGCATGTATTTACTGATCACATAAGAATGCATAAATAACCTGGCTGGCTAGCAAGCCTAGATCGAACCAAACACAGCCAACTGCATTTCCTACGTTTTTACTCCGATGTTAAAACATCGTACCTCCAAACAAGTCGGACACGACTGTTATGTCCTGCCAAGCCGATGCCATGGAGTGAAATGAACACATAAGTTGCCAGCTGTCCCTGAAAAAACCCGATATGTTAGTTTTGTCTTTAGCTGGATAGCAAATTCACGAATGCAGGATTATAAAACTGTTAGTGTCTTCACAATTAACACAATGCTGACCTTAAAAGATCGCCTGTTAGCTAGCTATCAAGTCAGACGTTAGCTAGCAAGTAAGCTAACTTAGCTTGGCTAGTGGGCTGATAAATCTCACCAGTGATTCAACATTTTAATTCAAAATTAGAAAGTAATTTGTTGAACTTTAACATAATTTGGTGAATAAATACACGTAATAATTATATTTCACAAGCTTATTCCAAGTGTGAACTTCTGTCCATCGTTAATTCAGAGATTTTTGTGTCGCAATATGTTATGGGATACGGTCCCCGGCGAAGGGTTTTGACTAGAAAGAATACAGCCAAAGACAGAACAGTATGAAGATAAGTAAAAATTGAAATCCCCAATCTAAACTCATGCGTAAAAACACATTATCGGGTCTAACGGTAAATTGCGCATGTGTAGACTGTCAAATCAAAGGCAGTACTTTGATATAAAGTTGTTTTTGACAGAGTGAGGGCTTTTGCATAGGTGTTTTTTTTTGCGTGACAAAACAAAAATGCCCTAAATGTAAATTAACGTTATTAACTGGTTCCCATGCTTTTAAAATAAAGGTTCTGTTCTGGAACAGTATAGATCACTTTTGTTTTTCGGTTTGGGTGCTGTTCCTCAAATAATTTCTTTATTTTCATGTTTTTGGTTCTGTTCCCTGAATCGGTTCCAACCCTACACTTAAGACATTGGCTCGAATCTACAAAGTGAACTATAAAATATGGTTCATGCTGCTTTGTTTTCCAGATCTCCCAAGTATCCTTATAGAACTTCCGGTAAAGTAAGTATATACTTATGTTTACAGAAATATATGGATATCAATGAAACTCTGGAAAATCATCTAAACAGTGCATACTATGATTGACAGTCCATGCTGTAGGATGGTTCATGAAGTATATTTTTCATTGCGTCGACCTAACTTTTTCAATCCATTTGTCCTTAGGAATGCAATCTTTTTTGTGTGTACCCCACACGGTCCCCACGTGTTTGCCCAAGAGGGTTTCATCTACAATAGGTTAAAAATGGGTAGATGCGCGTGAGGGCCCCCACCGACCCAGGGGACTGAGTCATCTCACTCTCCAAGGCCAACAACAGTAAGGACTTTAATCAGGTCAACACTCGCAAGGACAGACGTATTCCAGGGCGCGTTCTCGCAGCATGCGCAGAACAGCTGGCAGGGATATTCATGGTCATTTTCAAACTTTCCGTGTCCCAGTCTGTAATCTCCACGTGTTAAGCTGACCACCATCATTCCTGTTCCCAAAAACCTCCCTGTAGCACTCAAATCTGTAATCATGAAGTGCTTTGAAAGGCTGGATATAGCACACATCAACTCCATCATCCCAGACACCTTAGACTCCAATATGCATACTGCTCCAACAGATCCATAGACGACACAATCTCAATTGCACTCCACACTGCCCTCACCCACCTAGATAAGAGGAATACCTATGTGAGAATGCTGTTCATTGACTACAGCACAGCGTTCAAAACTATTGTCCCCTTCAAGCTCGTCACCAAGCTTAGGACCCTGGTACTGAACACCTCCCTCTGCAACTGGGTCCTGGGCTTCCTGACGGCTGACTCCAGGTAGTGAGGGTAGGCAACATCCCCTCCGCCACTCAACACGGGATGTGTGCTTAGTCCCCTCCTATAGCCCCTGTTCATCCACAACTGCATGACCACTCACAACTCCAACACCATCATTAAGTTTGCTAACGACACTTTATGGTAGGCCTGATCACCGGCGGCGATGGGACAGCCTACAGGGAGGAGGTCAGTGACCTGGCAGTGTGGTGCCAGGACAACAACCTCTCAATGTCAGTAAGACCAAGGAGCTGATCGTGGATTACAGGAAACAGAGGGCCCAGCACACCCCCATCCACACTGATGGGGCTGCAGTGGAGCTGGTTGAGCGGTTCAAGTTTCTCGGTGTACAAATCACGTACACTTGGTATGGCAACAGCACCGCTCTCGATCACATGGCGCTACAAAGGGTGGTGCAGAAAGCCCAATACATCACCGGGGCTAAGCTCCCTGCCATCCAAGACCTCTATTTCAGGCGGTGTGAAAGGAAGCTCCGGAAAATCGTTAAAGATTCCAGCCACCCAAGTCATAGACTGTTCTCTCTGCTTCCACTAGTGTCCTTCTATAAACTGTAACTCAGTAAAATCTTTGAACTTGTTGCTTGTTGCGTTTATATTTTTGTTCAGTATATACACCTTGTTCAACTATTTATGGTCTACAATTGAGTCCACAATTAGTTGATTGAGGTGTTAGTGAAGGGCTGGAACAAATACCTGTAAACTCCTGTCCTGTGTAAAAACAACAACAACCGGTGGTTGTCAGGACTAAATTTTCCCTCATGTACTAAACAAGTTTTTGAGGTTCCTCCCCTTGTTATGTACCCCACTTGGGGATGACTTATTTTGTACAATGGACTGTGTCCTAAAGACTCATGCACAGATACAGGAAAGCCAATCACTTAATATTTCTTACAATTACAAGTATTGTCTCCCCACGGTTCTGGTTTTGAGGCTTGGGCAACTGGGGGCTGCAGTTCATCTGTCTAATCCCCTGCAAGGAGAGAAAGGCATTCATAATATTAGAATGGTGTATTCATTTCATTTAATATATACTGAACAAAAACATAAAAGCAACATGCAACAAGTTCATAGATTTAAATCAGTAAATGTAAATAATGTCAATTGGCCCAAATATATGGATTTCACATGACTGGGCAGGGGCTTAGCCATGGTTGGGCCTGGGAGGGCATAGACCCACCCACTGGGGAGCCAAGCCCAGCCAATCAGAATGAGTTTTTCCACACAAAAAGTATTTATTACAGACAGAAATACTCCTCAGTCTCATCAGCTGCCAGGGTGGCTGGTCTCAGATGATCCCGCAGGTGAAGAAGCCGGATGTGGAGGTCCTGGGCTGGCGTGGTTACACGTGGTCAGCGGTTGTGAGGCCGGTCGGATGTACTGCCAAATTCTCTAAAACGATGTTGGAGGTGGCTTATGTTAGAGAAATGAACATTAAAGTATCTAGCAACAGCTCTGTTGGACAGTCCTGCACTCAGCATGCCAATTGCATGATCCCTCAAAACTTGAGACACGTGTGCATTATGCTTTGTGACAAAACTGCACATTTTAGAGCGGCCTTTTATTGTACCCAGTACAAGTGCACCTGTAACAATTATGCTGTTTAATCAGCTTCTTGATATGCTAGTGGGTGGATTATCTTGGCAAAGGAGAAATGCCCACTAAACAGGGATGTAAACACATTTGTGTGAAACATTTTAGAGAAATAAGCCTTTTGTGCATATGTAATATTTCTAGGATATTTTATTTCAGCTCATGAAACCAACACTTTATATGTTGCGTTTATATTGTAACGAGGGTCGTTACAATATTGATGTTCAGTATATATATTCCTGTTTGATATGCATGCATATACACTGAGTGTACAAAACACTAAGAACACCTTTGTCATATTGAGTTGCCCTCATTGAAGGACTTTTATTTTAAAAACGAACAGCAAATTCCCCTATTGTGGCTAGCTTCACACAGGTGCTAGCTAGCACTATCACCTTCAAACTACTTAGCACGTTCACATACTTGTCATTGTATAAAGAAAGAGACGACCATGGCGAATTGTGACTATTTACAAACTCAGCTAACATCTGTTTTGAACTCGCTTGTTAAAATTGCGGTCGTGGAACTACTGCGAATTGTAGAGGATAGCGCCGTTGAACTTCGTCTGGAGGTGTCCAAGAGTAAATTTGAGAACGAAGCACTGAAAATTGAGAACGAATCTAACAAAAATAAGTTACAGAGTTTGGAAGCAGAACTGTGGACAGCGGGAAATCGACCATGTTCCTTATGTTATCGTTGTGTTGGTATTCCAGCTCGCGGTAAAGGTAGTTAAATTTGCTAACATAGCTAACGTTAGTTTATTCGCTTGCAATGATGGAGGCGTTACAAACTGGACAGTGCATGGATAAGATAAGCAAGATACAGTATCTAGCTAGTTAACGTTCGCTTGCTAATGGTGTTTCTTCTGTTTGTGGCCCAGGTGGATGCGTCAGTCCCAAAAGAGATAATGATGCTGCTGGTCCTCCTAATTCTTCAGAGGAGGACAATGCATCATCATGGCTGCAACAATCTGCTCATACCATGGAAGAGGTACAGTAGCTAGCTGTCTAACTTATATTGCTACCTAGCTAATGTCATAATAGCAGTCTGTTACCTAATATATTTAGCTAGCCCTTGATCATTATTCTGTTCTATTACACATAAGTCGGACTGTACAGAGTTTTGTTAAGAGTTTAAGAGCCCGACACTCAATCTGGACATTAAGACGCATTGCTTGCGGTACTGTACGGTTTTTAGAAGCGTACGGAACTTATTTTTCATATCAGCTAGAAATAATTTCCAATAAACAAAAGGTTAAATTGATACACACCTTTTTATAGGATTATCTCCATATTACAGCGTGTGTTTATGAAAGACCGAGCGACCGCTTGTGCTAATTAGCTATCTAGCGTTCTCTGAATGCCTGTGTGTAACGGAAGAAGGCCGCCAGAAATTCACGTTTATAAGAGTAACGTTACATCTAGCCCAAGAGTAAATCTTGGACTACATAGATGCATAATTTGCATCCATGTGCATATTCTTCCATGGTCTGTATGCAAACATGTGGGACTTCATTCCACTGTACTTGATTCAACACTGTACTTGATTCAGACTACAGCAGCCATGGAGAGGGATGGGATTCAAATCGTTGTCATTAAGAACGAAGCTGGGCATGAAGGCACACATCGGAAGAAGGACACACAGGCTGGAATTTCAACAGAAGGTAACAATTCGTATTTGTCTCATGTAGAAAGTGTTGTTACATCAGATTGTATCAGGTCCCATTGTCGATGATTTGAAATAATGTACTTCAAACTGTCCTACACCTGATTTACAAAGCTTGTGTCTGTTTGCAGGTGAGCAGGCTTGTCCCAAAGTGGACATGGTGTATGGCAAGGAGTGGAGCCAAAGCTTGTGGCGAGACAGAGATGCTGTCAAGGAGGACTCTGCAGGACCATCGGTGACCCATCGACAGGTCAGTTCTCTTTCTAAGGCAGAGATCCTTATCGGATAAAGGCATGTAGGCTTTACATACAGAAGCTGTTGACACGGTTCCGAGTGTCCGACTTGAGACCTACTTCCACAGAATTAGATTAGAAAATGTTTCTCCACATCTCCTGTGCAAAATGTGCTGATGACGCAAGTGCATCATATGATAACACTTTTAGATATTAACTCTACTGCTGGCATGCAAACACATTTGGGGACCATTTCAACAGTGGACTAATGAAACAATACTACACGGTTCTTTTGAGTAAAATATCCCTTTAAGTAGATGCGTCTCTCATACCTTCTCTTGCTACTTCACTTGACTGAGTTCACATTCCAATCACAACAGACTGAGATCCTTTGACAATGAATGGGAAAGAAAAGGAAAGGATGTAACGCAAACTCAGAGTTGACAGAAGTGAACTTGGAGGAGAAGGATGGCAAGAACAGTAGGGATGTAGTAATTCACTTAAATGTACAGGTCCCCGGTTCAAATGTTTAAGAGGAGCCAAACCGATTGAACATTGTGAATCACCGGTTCACTAATGTTTTTTAGTCATTGTTATATTCTGAAAATATCTCTTATCTGTTGTGACTGAATTGATGCTTCCTCTCCTTCGGTTCAGTAGCCTATGAACTTTTATGCTTGTAACTGTATGACTGTCAGATAACAACTGTGCGCACAGTTCGGGAGACAGCTGCTCGAGCCAACGAGAGGTAGGCCTATCCCTGTTCCAAGGCTATTCATACATCTGCGTGGCATCTTTAACATTCAGATGCTTATAAAATGTCTTTCACAATGTCAAATCATAGGCTTTATTAGTTGAGTGACAAGCAATGTAATTTGCTTGTCACTAAACTAATTGTAACTCAACTAATTGTTACCAAATCCACTGTAGAAAATTGTTTTACCGGAGTTGTGTAGCCTTGGGGCGTGGACGCAACTCACATCCAACTGCAGATTGGGGTTTTCAGTCAGATTTGATTTAGATTACTCAGGTTCACCATAACAAATAGTATTGGTAGTTTTTCTTTAAACAGTAATTTTTACCTGAACAGGTTAAGACGGCAACATGTTTTGGAGCTGCGCATGGTGTCATTCATTGGTCAAAGCATAAAATTCCAAACGGTCTAACCATTCGAATTTGAGACCCCATAAAATCCAAAGCTTTGTTATATTAATTGGCTAATGCCAGGCTAATTTCTAAAGATAAATATTGTCATAGGACTAGCTCACAATATTTTTTTTATCATCAGTAAAAATGAGAAGTTAATCAGTGGGTGATGGTGATTTCAGATTAAAAAGTGGGGGGTCAAAAAGCATAAATTGCACACACCCCTAATCTGATAGTGGGATGGAGGATGCTCAGTCTGCCCTATGGCTCAGGGGCAGTGCTATCCAGGATCCTTGGGACGTCCCTACCCTACTTTTCTTATTATTCTTAAATAAAAGGTTAACTACAATCTGCTTCCTGCTGTTTAGGGAAAGGCAAGACCTATTTCTAAAAAAAAAATCTTAGTTTTTTAACTAGCTCATCGGTATGTTTTTTAACTTTAAATCCTAGTCAATCCAAAAGCCCAGATTTTTATAGGTGGGAACCCGATCAATGGGAGAACCATTCAATTAATAAATAAATTGAGTGTACAAAACATTAGGACCACCTGCTCTTTCCATGACATAGACTGACCAGGTGAATCCAGGTGAAAGCAATGATCCTTTATTGATATCACCGGTTAAATCCACTTCAATCAGTGTAGATGAAGGGGAGGAGACAGGTTAAAGAATAATTTTTAAGCCTTCAGACAATTGAGACATGGATTGTGTATGTGTGCCATTGAGGTTGAATGGGCAAGACAAAATATTTAAGTGCCTTTGAACAGGGCATGGTAGTAGGTGCCAGGCACACCAGTTTGTGTGTCAAGAATTGCAGCGCTGCTGGGTTTTTCATGCTCAACAGTTTCCCGTGTGTATCAAGAATGGTCCACCACCCAAAGGACATCCAACCAACTTGACACAACTGTGGGAAGTATTGGAGTCAACATGGGCCAGCATCGTTGTGGAACACTTTCGAGACCTTGTAGAGCCCATGCCCTGACAAATTGAGGCTGTTCTCAGGGCAAAAGGAGTGGGTGGGTGCAACTCAATATTAAGGTGTTCCTAATGTTTTGTACAATGTATGTAGTCCATATGATTTTTTTGTTGTTGTGAGAATTAGAGAACAACCTATATTTCATCTTGGCCAACCAGGGCATTTCGTGAGGCAACAAAGTCAGATTGCAGCTCTAACAACGCCTGGACTACAGTTGGGGCAATGACATACATTACAGTATAGTCTACATACAGATTAATATTACAAGTTAACAGACCAATATTATTTATATAAATAGTAAAGAGAACATGTCCCAGTGCCGAACCCTGTAGTACACCTTCATTAATATCCAGGAATTTAGATTTAACACCATCAGAAATCACAATGTTCTGTCTGACAATTCTCAAGCCACTTGCAAGAAGTCTGATACAGGCCTATTTTAGTCGACCTTTGAATTCAAATGTGATGGTCAACCGTGTCAAAGGCCTTCGAACGGTCTATAAAAAATAAGGCCGCACAATGGTTTTTATGATCTAAGCAATTGAACACATCTAAAACAAGAGTAGCAGCTGAAACTGTGCTATATCTAGGTCTGAAACCTGATTGGTGGACATTAACCATAACCATTTTTAAAGTTCAACTTCAATGGGGTAGGGAAGTCCCAGGGATCCCGGATAGCACGGATCTATGGCTCAGCTCCGGTACCTACACACACCATTGACGCACACAAACACACCCTCTTTTTATTTGATTTATTTCTAACACGCTGATTGAAAAACATAGCTCTCTCTCCACAGTGGCTTACACCTGGGCAGTCAAGCTCTGTGGACTTACGAAATCTGCGCCGGCGCCGAAGAGTAAGAACTCAACCGCATCCGCAAAGGAGAGGGACCTACCTCAGGTATACTCCCGAGCAAAGGGCCAAGATTGCGCGGATGTGCATGGAGGTGGGTGCACAGATGGCCGCAGCCATGATGTCTGAGGAATTGGGAAGACGCATCAGCCCCAACACTGTGAGGTCCATGAGGATCAGCTACGAACAGACGGTCGAAAGCATGGGCGTCCAGAAAGTGGAAGATCTACCCCATTTGAGGCCATTCAGAACAGACATGTTTGATGAGGAGATTACTCGCTTCGTAATGGTGAGGAGAAGAGCTGGAGGTCAGGTTAGCCCGTCTATGCTGATGGTAGCCACACGAGACATTGTGATGCGCAGAAACCCGGAGATGCTGGCAGAGAATGGCGGTCATATCCTAATCAGCACAAATTGGGCCCGTTGTTGGCTCCGGCGGTTGGCAGGAAATAGAATCACGTCAAAGAGGTAGTGAAGATATTGCAGGAGTCCTCTACTGTTAGGACAGTGTTTTTACATGAATGACAATTCCTCATGTTTGTGTGTTGAAGTTAAGGAAGACGTGTAACATTCCGTGTTGACTGGTGTCCAGTGTGGTTAGGAGAATCTGCATGCAGTATGTAACCGGTTGCCATTGTGCTGTGTTCTCTGAAGTTGGTGTTGGCAGTTCATATCTTTAGTATTTACATTTTCTGAATATTCAAACTTTTTGAAGCGAACTATTCAGATCAATGCTTTTCATATATTTTGTAAGGGGATGGATGGGTTTGGTGTTATAACAATGGTATGTAACTTGGCTAATGTATTGTATGAGGTAACCACGTGGTTTTGTTTGCTTTTTATGTATTGTATATATTGATGTGTGTGTGTATAGTGTAATTGATGTTATCATGCAGGGCTCACCTGCAAAAGAGACCATGGTATCAGCATGACTCCCTGCTTAAATAAAGGTGAAATTAAATCAACTCTATTAGAAGATTCTGAAAATAAAAATACAAAAAATCCTTAGTGCCTCTTATGTTTTATTTCTTTAGTACCTTAGCGTGTTTGTGAGAGAGAATGTGTTCATGCGATTGTGCTACCACTACAGAGAAGCATCGGCATGTGCCATGAAAAAAGTAACAAATGAAAGCTGTAACATGTAATATGTCAAACACACAGGTCAAGACTGTTTCGGCTCAGAAAAGGTGGAGTGTTTGTGTGAAGAAGTCGGTCATAGAAGATGAACCTGCTGACTCATCAGATGCTGGTACCCAGGTACATCAAAATTAACCT
Source organism: Salvelinus fontinalis (assembly GCF_029448725.1). Taxonomy (NCBI): domain Eukaryota; kingdom Metazoa; phylum Chordata; class Actinopteri; order Salmoniformes; family Salmonidae; genus Salvelinus; species Salvelinus fontinalis. Next base: position 8,935,925 of record NC_074700.1, read on the forward strand.
CATTTTATACCACAAATAATGGAAGGTGGGGAAAGCTGCTTGTTGCACTCAGAATGTGAGAAGAAAAATTATGCTTCTGATCGGTCAAGCCCTGAGAGTGAGGCTGATTACTCAATCAGAATCAAGTACATTTACATATACCTGGAATTTGACTTAGTGAATAGGCGCTGCCAGCAATGGACAATGTACAAACAGAATACATACAATATCCATACAGTAAACGTAACGAAGATTTACAGTGAGGATATACAATTTACAGAGGGGATGGATATCTATATGCAGAGGAAAGGACGCTACCATGACAAACATATACAGTGTTGTGTACATAGTGCAGTTATTAATGAGGTAATTAATTTAAAGGTGCAGTGTTGGGCTCAAATGCGTTGTATCAGGTACAACTTCAGTTAAATGGAAATGTATGTGTAGACAGTGTGACAAACGTTCCTCTTGGTCTTTCTCCACAGCACCAGAACACCACCGAATCCTTTGATGTGGAGAAAAGTTGTGCATTTGGAAGTTTTGAACCAGAAAGTTGTTTGAACTTTGAAGAAAACCACTTCTTGACTTCACCAGTCAACATCATGGTCCCGAAATGTGTGAAGCTACCAGGTGCAGCAGCTGTCATGGACACCCAATTAGACAAGTCCATGGACATTGGCAACATGAACAACTCCGGAAGAAAGAAGAGAGGGAGAAAAAATGGCCCTTGTAAAGGCAATGTAAATTACTGTTTTGTATGTGGAGAGCCCCAATCGAAGATCTCCCGCCACTTGAAACAGCACGAGAAGGAAAATGCTGAAATTGCTTATGTCTTAAGTCTTGACATAGCTTCAAGACAGCGGAAAGTGTTGCTGGAGAAACTGAGGAACAAGGGAAATTTCCAACACAACACTAACGTCGTAAATAAGGGATCCGGGTGTCTCAAAGTAAAAAGGAAACCCAAACCGAATAGTGGCGCGAAGAGATTTGAACCTTGTCTTTACTGTAAAGGTATGTTCATTTGGCAAGATGTGCGGAGGCACATGGGAAGATGCCCTTGTAGACCTGAGGGTGGAGATAAAAACCAAGAGCATCATTATGGCAAGAAGAGGTTCCTACAGAGCTGCTACACTGGACGAGTGAGCAGCATGTTTAATAAAATCGATGTGCAGCTCACGCCTGACGGGGGGGATTAACTAGCACTTGTATTTTGCCTCGCCACGCTGGCTTCGCCCTCGAGTGGGTGCTAGCAAGCATGCTAGGCATCAACAGCCAATCCATTAGGGTCTAGAAGCTATAGTGAGCTTCAATTGGTCAATCGCGCTGCGTAATCAATCAATCAAATGTATTTATTAAGCTCATTTTATACATCAGCAGATGTCACAAAGTGCCAACACAGAAACCCTACCTAAAACCCAAAATAGCAAGCAATGCAGAAGCACGGTGGCTAGGAAAAACTCCCTAGAAAGGTTGGAACCTAGGAAGAAACCTAGGAAGAAACCTAAAGGAACCAGGCTCTGAGGGGTGGCCAGTCCTCTTTTGTCTGTGCCGGGTGGCAATTATAACAGTACATAGTCATTAAGGCCAGATTGTTCTCCAAAGTGTTCAAATGTTCATAGATGACCAGCAGGGTCAGATAATAATCACAGTGGTTATAGAGGGTGCAACAGGTCAATATTAAGAGTAAATGCCACTTGACTTTTCATAGCTGGGCATTCAGAGGTCGAAATAGCAGGTGTGGTAGAGAGAGGGAGGGTTGAAAACAGGAGGTCTGGGACAAGGTAGCACGTCCGGTGAACAGCTCAGGGTTCCATAGCCGCAGGCAGAACAGTTGAAACTGGAGCAGCAGCACGTCCAGGTGGACTGGGGACAGCAAGGAGTCATCAGGCCAGGTAGTCCTGAGGCATGGTCCTAGGGCTCAGGTTCTCCGGGAGGGGAAGGAGAGGGAGAATTAGAGGGAGCATACTTAAATTCACACAAGACAAGAGAATAACACCAGATATAACAGACTGACCCTAGCCTCCCGGCACATAGAGTATTGCAGCATAGATACTGGAGGCTGAGACGGGGTCGGGAGACACTGTGGCCCTGTCTGACGATACCCCCAGACAGGGCCAACCAGGCAGGATATAACCCCACCCACTTTGCCAAAGCACAGCCCCCACACCACTAGAGGGATATCTTCAACCACCAACTTACTATCCTGAGACAAGGCAGAGTATAGCCCACAAAGATCTCCACCGCACGAGCCCGAGGAGACGACAAACGGGACAGGAAGATCACGTCAGTGACTCAACCCACCTATGGATGGCATGGAAGAGCACTATTAAGCCAGTGACTCAGCCCCTGTAATAGGGTCAGAGGCAGAGAATCCCAATGGAGAGGGGAACGGGCCAGACTACACTCAATCATAGGACCTACTGAAGAGATGAGTTTTCAATAAAGACAAAGGTCGAGACCGGGTCTGCGTTTCACATGGATAGGTAGACCATTCCATAAAAATGTATCTCAATAGGAGAAAGCCCTGTCTCCAGCTGTTTGCTTAGAAATCCTAGGGACAATAAGAAGGACTGCGTCATGTGACCATAGCATATGTGTAGGTATGTACGGCAGGACCAAACCTTGAAATCAGCATTAGCCTGAGTATTCGAAGAGTTTTTGCATAAAGTTCAGCTTTCCGCAAATAAGGTCCCGCTCTGTTCACGCTCACATTGCCCAACGCTCCCTCCCCAATTTCACTTCTCTTCCACTGAAAATGAATGGCTTTCCGTAGTTTAATCGTCCACATCGTCTTTAGTTGAAAGGTACCGTGAGAGCGTTTGATAAAGTGGCTCAGGCTTTCTCCAGGATACATTCTGTAGCAGCTAAATGCCTACAATGACGGCCTGCTTTCGTTACGACAACGCTACGCCCCCAGTTATAGCACTCAAATCGCTAAACTCATAAACCAGGTTGCAACCATAATGTGTAATACTCTATAAATGATCCCAACAGTGTTCAGAGTGGACTGTCAGATTTGTTTCTTCTTCTGTTTAAAAAAAAAAGAATTTCCTGATTTAGCCTCGGTTTAAATTCTCCTCTTTAGGAAATGCGACAGAACGAGGTTTGGGATTCGGAGGTGTGCTTTGGTGTGTGTGTGTTTGAACATGGGAAGTGTTTGTACTTTCACCCTGCAAAAACATTACAGTCACTCACCTTTCTAGATAACGTGAAACCGGGTAACCAGGTGTTGTCTTGAAGTAGCTTAGACTAGCTAGCAAGCTTTCCAACTTCTTTCGCCAATTAGCTTCAGCCGGCAGGTGTGCGACCGTGGCAGTTGGTTTGAATTTGGTTAGCCTACCTGTGAGGCTAGCAGGAGTTTAAGTTCTCAGTCACTGCTGGTTTGGAGATGACATAGCCTAATACAGACAGAAGCATGTCTGTTCTACAAAATGTATTCCCAAATAAACGTATTCTCAAATATTTAATTTTCTCTGTTACGCTGTGTGCACTGAACTGACATGCATGGTGGTTGATGACACTGATGTTCAGATGAAGGGAATTAAATAGTCTATAATGTGCACCAAAGCAGCGCTTAACTCAAACAGCGGTGTGTAGCCTACCGTAGCTGGTAATTCAAAGCTTATACTTTATCACTCATTATGCAACTTTCCAGTGCTACTATTTTTGCCAAGTAATGTTATAAACTTAAATCAGACAGCCCAATAGTAGAATAGTTGACCTATTTACCTAGTTGGCTTGTGTGTTCTGTATGCAAGATAAATATTCCACTCGAGCACAGTAGGTTGGTGGCACCTTAATTGGGGAGGATGGGCTCGTAGTAATGGCTGGAGCGGAATAGGTGGAATGGTATCAAATACATCAAACATATGGTTTCCATGTGTTTGATGCCGTTCCAGCCATTATCATGAGCTATCCTCCCCTTAGCAGCCTCCTGTGCTCTCAAGATGCATTCAAGTTACTAGAGCCATAGGAGGGGAAAGTATTCTGACAAGCCAATGCACAAAAGTTCTATATGCAATCGCAGGAAAACACTTTTGGCCTTTGTTGCTAAAACATGTTTAATTCACACAAACTTACTCTGAAAGCTTCAGTATTGATTATTTTAAACGCAGGAACATGTTAATTTGCTTTCATGAGTTTATTCTCTCACTGCCCTGAGTTTAAGACTAGCGTTTTGCTATCTTGGAATTAAGAACATTTCCAATAATTTTATTTTCAAGAATCTAATTTCTTAACTTTTTGCTTAGTGCAATACATTTTTCAGCAACTTTTTTGAGGAATACCAACTTTGCTAAATTTTCTTCTTAAGTCTATAGTTAAGGAAAAAAATGGTAGTTAAGAAGAAATGTCTTATGAAGGTTTTGTGAATCTGGGCCCTTGACTTAATCCACATTTTGTTACGTTACAGCCTTATTCTAAAATTGATGGGAAAAAAACTCAATTTAATCTGTCTACACACAATACCCCCATAATGACAAAGCAAAAACAGGTTTTTAGAAATTTTTGCAAATGTATAACAAACTGAAATATCAAATTTACATCAGTATTCAAACCCTTTGCTATGAGACTTGAAATTGAGCTCAGGTGCATCCTGTTTCCATTGATCATCATTGAGCTGTTTCTACAGTTGACAGTGCATGTCAGAGCTAAAACCAAGCCATGCTGTTCCTAGGCTGTCATTGTAAATAGGAATTTGTTATTAACTGACTTGCCTAGTTAAAATAATGGTTAAATAAAAAATAAATGATGTCGAAGGAATTGTCCATAGGCCTCCGAGACAGGATTATGTCGGCAGAGATCTGGGGAAGGGTACCAAAAAATGGCAATGGAGTAGAATGTCCTTTTTACAAGTAATCAGAACTGAGCTTCCCAGTTCATCTACATAAAAAATATCCCGGGGAGGACCCGTACCCTCTAAGGGGACTGGAATTGGTGAAAGTCGCAGTTTAACACACATACGAAATGAACCTCTTTCCCTAAAGTATGAAGGGGGAGGTTAACTTGGCCCCAGACAATCGATATAAGATCGACTTTAAGTTTCAGTCATATTTTTTTGTTGCTTTAACCAGAGTTAGGTACCGTCAATACATTACACAATGTAAATGGGACAATATTTTCATGTTGCACACCTTTTAGTTGTCTAATTTAAAAGCGTTCAATATTTGAATATGCATTTTTACAATTTATAGTTGGTTTGAAGTTGTCATTGAAATTTTGAGCTACTGACATTTTACAATATTGTCCCATGTACATTGTGTAATTTGCTGATGGTTCTTAACTAGCCCCATGGGGGATATCGAATAGCACAACAAATTGACAATGGGCATTAAGCGTCTATCATAGTCCAAAACGTGTATGCGTACACACTGCAGTGTTGTCGAATAATGGACCGTTGACTTTCATAATTTTTTAATTCTCGGCACAGCTCAAACAGTATCTCTACCTTTCAACACGTTCAAATTAGTAGAGAACGCATACCGGAATTGTGGGGAGGTGGCGTTCAGTGTTTCAGAGCAGTGTATCTATGTCACAATGGGATGCCGGACTATCGCGTCTCAGCGTCTAGACTAGGATTTGGTATCGGGTCGCGTACAGCAGCACTCCGAATGTATGATTTACTTGGATGCTGCCAGTTGTGGGCAGGTTTGAAATAAACCCAAGTCAATGGAAATTTATGGTATTATTTATTCTGTGACTTTTTTTTCTCCTAATCTCGCAAAGCTCCGTTTTGGACAAGACTTTATGACTGAAATGATCGTATTTACACTTTGTAGTCAATTTTCACACTAGAATCCATGTTTGACTCATATCGAGGTTTATGTGTGGTGTTGTTTTAAATGCTCCCCCATTTCTACTGGTATTAGAAATAGTTGATTAGTATTGAGATTACAGTAGAGGCACATTGAGATAAATTATATTTCTAAGACATCATTTAAGAGACATTTGTAGCACATTAAGTAAACATAATATTTTGACTAGTGACATTTGACTAGTGACAGTTGCTTGTTGTGTAGTTGAATTGATGGCAATTACATTTGAAATCAATCTCAAATTAAATTAATTAAATTCGAAATGAATTTTGTATTTGCACAACACGATACTTATTGTATGACCTCGTGATAAATCTCGTCAATAGCTCCGCCCCAAATAGGAAGTCATGCACAACCATTGTTCAACCATTTGTTTTGCCAGGGAAAGGTAAACGTGGAGGATACGAGTAGATTTAGATAAAGTCTAAACACTTGTTTTATAAACAAAGCTAAAGATTTACTAGCATATGACAATGGAGAATGCTGCCCACCTTCAAAGTCAGCTAACCTCTCTCATGAACGCGGTAATGAGGGCAGCGGTCGTGGAAATAGTCCGACTTGTAGATGGCAGCGCCGTGGCCCTTCGCGAAGAGTTGTCCAAGAGTAAACGGGAGAACGAAGCACTGAAAGCCGAGAATGAGTCGAATAAAAATAAGATGCAAAATTTGGAAGCAAAACTAGCTGCGGAGCAGCGTTCTGTCGGTTGTCATGTAGCCGAAGCTGGTGGCGGTAAGGTAGTGTGTGTGGATAGTTGAAAGCTTTCTATTGTATTGATTTTGTTAACGTTACACGATTTCTTTCTGGGCAAATAAAATGTAATGGTTTCTGTTTATGGTAATTACATAGATCAATTTTTCCAAACAAAGGAAGATGTTAAGGCTTGTGCAGAGAAGACCCGTGCAAGGCTGCAATCTTTGAAGCCAGCAGGCCAATCCGAGGTTAGTATATTGTATAAGCACAGATGGAACAATGAGCCAGATATTTCACCGGATGTATATTCAATACCAAATCTAGTAAAGAGGAGTTATTGCACACGCGCTTCAGAATAGGCTTTCACAAACGGAAATATGCAAATACAAGCTAGAACGCGCCAATAGGATCTGGCTAGATCGTACTTGGCTCTGCCCCACCCTCCTTGTTTGCTCTGCCAACTATGAATAATTTGTTCCCATTGGAAATGACAGGCTGTGGTCAGTCTTGTTAGTTATAAAACATCTTTGGTATAAGGGCAGTTCCATGGTAACGGACTGATCCTTGGGAAGGCCCTATACCAGGGGTGTCAAACTCATTCCACGGAGGGCCTAGTGTCTGCAGGTTTTTGTTTTTTCCTTTCAATAAAGCCCTAGACATTTACATTACATTTACATTTAAGTCATTTAGCAGACGCTCTTATCCAGAGCGACTTACAAATAGACAACCAGGTGTGGGGAGTTCCTAACTAATTAGTGATGTTAATTCATCAATCAAGTACAAGGGAGGAGCGAAAACCCGCAGACACTCGGCCCTCCGTGGAATGAGTTTGACACCTGTGCCCTATACCATCAAAGTTCACATTTTTAAATGGTAAGCTTGGGGTCTTAGTATGTGTGCTCTAGCCAACAGCTTGCAGATACACTGCAGGTTGAGAGCTTGAAGTTCCTTGGTGTCCACATCACCAACAAACTATCATGGTCCAGACACACCAAGACAGTCGTGAAGAGGGCACTACAAAGCCTTTTCCTCCTCTGGAAACTGAAAAGATTTGGCATGGGTCCTCAGATCCTCAAAAAGTTATACAGCTGCACCATCGAGAGCATCCTGACTGGTTGCATCACTGTCTGGTATGGCAACTGCTCAGCCTCCGACTGTAAGGCACTACAGAGGGTAGTGCGTACGGCCCAGTATATCATTGGGGCCAAGCTTCCTGCCACCCACGACCTCTATACAAGGCGGTGTCAAGAGGAAGGCCCTAAAAAATGTCAAAAGATTCCAGCCACCCTAGTCATAGACTGTTTTCTCTGCTACCGTGCGGTACCGGAGCGCCAAGTCTAGGTCCAAAAGGCTTCTTAACAGCTTCTACCCCCAAGCCACAAGGCTCTTGAATAGCTAATCAAATGATAACCCAGACTATTTGCATTGTCCCTCCGCTTTTACGCTGCTGCTACTCTGTTTATTATCTATGTATAGTCACTTTAACTCTACCTACATGTACATATTAACTCGACTAACCTGTGCTCCCTCACATTGACTCTATTGGTACCCCCTGTATAAAGCCTCGCTACTATTATTTTCCGGCTGCTCTTTAATTATTCTTATTTATTTTTTAAACTTATCTATCTTTTACTTAACACTTATTTTTCTTAACTGCATTGTTGCTTAAGGGCTTGTAAGTCAGCATTTCACTCTAAGGTCTACTAAACCTGTTTTCAGCGCATGTGGCAAATTATATGTGATTTATAGCCTACTACATGGTGAGATTGTTATGGACAAAAGTGTGAATTATTTTGTCAAACGGCAGCCAATCATTGATGGTCATGTCACCAGAATAAGACCCACTATTTATTGGAATGCAGCATCAAGCTCATCGCTGTGCACTTTCACCACCCTGTGAAGTTCATAACTTATGTCATCTGTAGCCTAATAAACTACATGCTTTCCCGAGTCGTAGTGTGAGCACCACACAACATATCATAGTGTTTACTTCGATATGGTTGTTATATCAATATTTGCGCATAAAGGCATTTCTTTTTTTTTTCTTTTTCTTTTTTAAATTTTATCCCCTTTTATCCCCAATTTTCGCGGTATCCAATCGCTAGTAATTACTATCTTGTCTCATCGCTACAACTCCCGTACGGGCTCGGGAGAGACGAAGGTCGAAAGTCATGCGTCCTCCGAAGCACAACCCAACCAAGCCGCACTGCTTCTTTAACACAGCGCGCCTCCAACCCGGAAGCCAGCCGCACCAATGTGTCGGAGGAAACACCGTGCACCTGGCCCCCTTGGTTAGCGCGCACTGCGCCCAGCCCGCCACAGGAGTCGCTGGAGCGCGATGAGACAAGGAAATCCCTACCGGCCAAACCCTCCCTAACCCGGACGACGCTAGCCTAATTGTGCGTCGCCCCACGGACCTCCCGGTCGCGGCCGGCTGCGACAGAGCCTGGGGGCGAACCCAGAGACTCTGGTGGCGCAGTTAGCACTGCGATGCAGTGCCCTAGACCACTGCGCCACCCGGGAGGCCGCATAAAGGCATTTCAACCACCATTTCTCATGTAATTAATTTTACAGAAATATAAAGATCCCACCTTTTAGAAAACTAACTGACAAATTAGCTGTTTCCATCAGGCCTGTCGTGACATTTTTGTATCCGCCATGTACTTTACAAACATAAAAAGGTTGGATGGAAACCTGGCTACTGAGACTCAGATTTTTCACTTTAAAATGAACATGTACCAGTCAAAAGTTTGACACTACAGCATCCCGGGTGGCGCAGTGGTCTAAGGCAGTGCTAGCTTTGCCACCAGAGATTCTGGGTTTGAGCCCAGGCTCTGTCACAGCCGGCTGTGACCGGGAGGCCCATGGGGCGGCGCACAATTGGCACAGTGTCGTCCAGGTTAGGGAGGGTTTGGCCGGCAGGGATATCCTTGTCTCATCGTGTACTAGCGACTCCTGTGGCGGACTGAGCGCAGTGCACGCTGACCAGGTTGCCAGGTGTACAGTGTTTCCTCCGACACATTGGTGCGGCTGGCTTCCGGGTTGGATGTGCATTGTGTCAAGAAGCAGTGCGGCTTGGTTGGGTTGTGTTTCGGAGGACACATGGCTCTCGACCTCGCCTCTCCCGATTCCGTACGGGAGTTGCAGCGATGAGACAAGACTGTAACTACTACCAATTGGATACCATGAAATTGGGGTAAAAAACAAAAAAACAAGTTTGTACTCATTCAAGGGTTTTTATTTTTACTATTTTCAACATTGTTGAAAACATTATCAACATTATCAAAACAATGAAATAACACATGGAATCATGAGGTAACCAAGAAAGTGTTAAACAAATCAAAATTAAATTTTAGATTCTTCAAAGTAGCCACCCTTTGCCTTGATGACAGCTTTTCACATGCTTGGCATTCTCACAACCAGCTTCGCCTGGAATGCCACATATGCTGAGCACTTGTTGGCTGCTTTTCCTTCACTCTGCGGTCCAACTCATCCCAAACCATCTCAATTGGGTTGAGGTCGGGTGATTGTGGAAGCCAGGTCATCTGATGCAGAACTCAATCACTCTCCTTCTTGGTCAAATAGCTCTACACAGCCCGGAGGTATGTTGGGTCATTGACCTGTTTAAAAACAAATGACTGTCCCACTAAGCGCAAACCAGATGGGATGGCGTATCGCTGCAGAATGCTGTGGTAGCCATGCTGGTTAAGTGTGCCTTGAATTCTAAATTAATTACTGACTCACCAGCAAAGCACACCATCACACCACCTCCTCTATGCTTCACGGTTGGGACCACGCATGCGGAGATCATCGTTCCCCGACTCTGCTTTTTACAAAGAAACAGCGGTTGGAACTAGACATTTCAAATTTGGACTCACCAAACCAAAGGACATATTCCCACCGGTCTAATGTCCATTGCTCGTGTTTCTTGGTCCAATCAATTCTCTTCTTATTGGTGTCCTTTAGTAGTGGTTTCTTTGCAGGAATTTGACCATGAAGGCCAGATTCAGAGTCTACTCTGTTGATGTCTGTTACTTGAACTCTGAAGCATTTATTTGGGCTGCAAATTCTTGTAACTCTAATGAACTTATCCTCTGCAGCAGAAGTAACTCTGGGTCTTCCTTTTCTGTGGGGGTCGTCATGTGAACCAGTTTCATCATAGCTCTTGAAGGTTTTTGCGACTGCACTTGAAGAAACTTTCAAAGTTCTTAACTTTCCGTATTAACTGACCTTCATGTCTTTAAAGTAATGATAGACTGTCGTTTCTCTGTTTATTTGAGCTGTTCTTTCCATAATATAGACTTAGCCTTATTTGGTTAAAGACAATCTTCTGTTACCATTCCTACCATGTCACTACACACACAAATATTTTGATTAACACTTTTTTTAGGTTACTACATGAGTCCATATATGTTATTTCATAGTTTTGATGTCTTCACTATTATTCTACAATGTAGAAAATAGTAAAAATAAAGAAGAACCCTGGAATGAGTAGGTGTCAACTTTTAAAGTACCACTTTTAAAATGTACTGAAGATTATACAAAAACACATTTACTTGAACAGTGCAGATGCACAGTTTGGTAACATAATGTTTGTGCTATTTGTCATCATTCTTTTGCCAAATTTTGCATCTGCACTGTTATTCTTGTGCATAGAGTTGTATGCTTTATTTAACTCTGCAATCATTTGTTTTTAGTTTGACACATTTCAAAGGGAAATATCTGAGTCTATTATTGTGGAATTGCCTATAATTATATACTAACCTGTATATTCAGATGTGTTCAATGCATGTACTATGTGTTATGTGCAGTTGTTTCCTAGTGGAAATCATGTGGGACGTCATTGTGTTTTTGATGCAGGCTACAGCTTTCAATAAAGGGGAAGGCCTAAAAGTTGTTGCCATGGAGAAGGATGGAATAAAAGTACTTCGCATAAAGAAGGAAATAAATGAAGGCACAGAACATGACACACCATGTCCAATGACAGGTGAGTGCGACAGTAAATCATCATTGCCCCATAAGTATTGGAAATATGGATACATTACGACTCTGTTTGAGAATAGTGGATCGTTATTTTCCTCCCCTAGACACACTAAGTTAAGTTGAAGAGAAAGTAGTTTTTACTGTAATGGCACCGGTCTCTGTTTGCAGGTGAGCAGCCGTGTCCCAAAGTGGACATGGTGTATGGCAAGGAGTGGAGCCAAAGCCTGTGGCGAGATGGAAAAGAAATAGACCATAGCGACAGAACAGGGGAGAAAGAAACTCCAGGACCATCAATGACCCAGCATCAGGTCAGTCCCCTTTCCCCTCAGAGTTTCTTTTTGAATGAAGGCCTATTTAATACAAACACACGTGATGTTGACATGGTCGCGATTATCAGGTTGATTGTGACCTATACGCGCACACAACACACCAAGACGGAACTCACACAGTGCTTCATTCCATGATTTGATTCTCTTGAGCCATGTTGTGGTCATAAAATAAAAAAACAAATCAGACATTACGAAGGATGGGAAAGGGAAGTGAAACACCGCAGTCCAACAGTCAAACCAAACATTGCAAACGTTCTTCAAGAAGGAAACTTGTACCAGCTCTTCAAGTGCTTTGCGTCTCCCAAGGTCCTGCAGCAATAGGAAATGAACAACAAACTCAACAAAAACAAACTCCCCTCAAAAGACAATGGAGAACAATAAAAATACAAAAAAAACTCTTAAAGCTTATTGAATGTAAAGAAATAGCCCTTTGTATCAACATGGGCCTCAGACTACCAGGCAGGCTACTAAGTCCCTTTACGTGTTTATTTACATACAATTCGTCGTCTTCTTACAGAACGGAGGTCCACTTCAGTGCAGTAAGCTGAATCCATCCACTCCTATCTTCAAAGTCTTCTGTGATCCTGAACGAGACACGTATCCCGACTAATGACTTAAGTGGGAATTTCTGAATTCTGTTCTCCTTGTCACTGACTGGTCATGACAGATAGACGGCAACGTTAAAAATCCTTGTCTTTATTTACTGTTTGGCCCACGGGACCTCCTATAACACTGTCTCAGAGACTTTCGGAATCCCTCTGTCCAATGCTACCCGAACCCCCAACAATGTCCAGGTGAACAGCCCCTCCCTACCATCAACAGACGCCTGTGTGCCTCACACCATATCCAAAGTCTGATCAGAACCCGGAGCACGACCAGTTTAACCAGCACCACGCCAGGGTTTTCTTCCCCCATTGAGAGGACCTTTGACATCATGAGAAAGCGCTGGCACATCTTCCTCAAGCTCCACCCATTCTTCATCCTGAAAGTGCTTGCAATGTGCACCGTGCTGCATAACATCTGCCTCCGGTCCGGGGACGTGCTGGAGCCAGTAAAGATTGAGGACAGAAACAAGGTTACTGAGGCTCTGAAGGAGTGGCTAGTGTCGAATGAGACCAGTAGAGAGGCGTTGAGGGACAGTTTGGCTTAACTTCTCTAGGATAGGTGGGACGGTAGCGTCCCACTTGGCCAAAATCCAGAAAAAAATGTAGCGCGGCAAATTCAAATATATTACTATAAAAATCAATCACACATGAAAGACACCAAATTAAAGCTACACATGTTGTGAATCCAGCCAACATGTCTGATTTCAAAAAGGATTTATGGGGAAAGCACACCAAACAATTATGTTAGCTCAGAACATAGCCACAGAAAAACAGCCATTTTCCCAGCAAAAGATAGTAGTAACAAAAACCAGAAATAGAGATAAAATGAATCACTAACCTTTGAATATCTTCATCAGATGACACTCGTATGACATCATGTTACACAATACATTTATGTTTTGTTTGATATTGTGCATATTTATATCCACAAATCTCGGTTTACATTGGCGCCATGTTCAGAAATGCCTCCAAAATATCCGGAGTAATTACAGAGAGCCAAATAACAGAAATACTCATCATAAACTTTGATGAAAGATACATGTTTTACATATAATTAAAGATACACTTGTTCCCAATGCAACCGCTGTGTCAGATTTAAAAAAAACTTTACGTAAAAAGCACACCATGCAATAATCTGAGACGGCGCTCAGATGTAACAACATTTCTCCACCATGTTGGAGTCAACAGAAATACGAAATTACATCATAAATATTCCCTTTGATTATCTTCATCAGAATGCAGTGCCAGGAATCCTAGTTCCACAATAAATCGTTGTTTTGTTCGATAATATCCATTACTTATGTCCAATTAGCTAATTTTGCTAGCATGTGTAGTACACTTGTCCAAACGCTCGCGCAGATACAGGCAAACGTCGGACGAAAACTTAAAGTTATTTTCCAGGTCGAATAAACTGGTCAAACTTAGTAGAGAATCAATCTTTAGGATGTTGTTATCATTTATATCCAATAAGGTTCCAACCGGATAATTCTTTTCAGTCTCTATAAGTAATGGAATGCAAGACGATATAATGAGGAAAGCGCGTGACCAAGAACTGGCAATCTGCCAGACCACTGACTCTGTCCCATCCGGTCCCACAACACAGCATAAGCTTCATTCCACGTTCTACTGACTGTTGACATCTAGTGGAAGGTGTATGAAGTGCAAACAGAAACATATATTACAGGGAATTGAATAGGCGATGACTTTAACAACGACCACTCTCAGGAAGTGAAAATTCTGTTTGGATTTTTTTTCTCAGGTTTTTGCCTGCCATATGAGTTCTGTTATACTCAGACATCATTCAAACAGTTTTAGAAACTTCAGAGTGTTTTCTATCCAATAGTAATAATAATATGCATATATTAGCTTGTGGGACAGAGTAGGAGGCAGTTCACTATGGGCACGAAATTCATCCAAAAGTGAAAATGCTGCCCCCTATACCAAAGAAGTTAACAGATCTCTACAATGAAATTAATGGCCTCGGTGAATGATGTGCAAGGGAAATCTGCACCGGCAAACATGGCGGCAGTGCAACAAGAATAGGCTTACGACATAGTGGTGATGGAAATTGATTACTTCAGGAGCCAATAAGAGGTGGTGGAACTGTCACTGCCGACCTTTTACGTTTTTCCTGAAACAATTTAGCAAAGTCACCTCTCCTATTCTAATGCTTTTATACAGTACCATGTAGAACATCCACTTTATTTCAAATTATATATATTTTGTATACTGTACATGGTGAAGTGAAACACGATTGTTAGTTTTTTTGGTATGGTGTGAATGTGGGACTGGTATTCTAACTATTAACTTGTTTAAAAAAAAAAGCCCTGGATGTGGTATGCATTCAAGTCTTTGATGAAGCCTTCTTCATTGTGTCACCTAAAGGGACATTTTATCTTAGCGGAAAATACATGAAAAGTTCATTATGCCAGGCGTATTTCAACCACTAATGCATTGTATACCAGTGATGAAACAGACCAAACCATCCTTGTATTCTTATGTTGTTACTGAATGCTTGAACCTTGTGTGGTGTTCGGGTCTGTGGGACCCATTTTCAATGTTTACTAAAATGAAAAACCTGAGACTCATTGGCCTTGGCTTGTTTTCTGTGAACATGTAAAATAACATATTTTCATTGAGTGCACATTGTGCACTCCCCTACACATCTATATTACGTACGTGGTGTTCGGGTTCACTGGACCAGAGGGTAATAAAAGTGTGTTTGTAGGTGGAGGGAAAAAAAGTTTGCGATGTGCCTTCACTCCGTCTTCCTCCTCCTTGCGCGTGCTGTTTCAACAGCACCAAGAACCTGTAGTGTCTCCCTGCCTGTCTCCCGCATTTCTCGCACTCTTTACCCTTTGTGGTGTGTGAAAGTACACAATGTCTTGCCTGGAACCTGCACAATGTTGTTACAATTCACTATTTCGATACGTTGTAAAAAAAAAACTGTATTTTCCCACACTCTTCCCCCAGCCAGGTGCAAATTGGGGGAGGGACACAACAAGTAAATAGCATTGCGTGTGTGGCTCCACAATCGTTCAGTAGGGAAGAAAAAAAAATGTAAATAATAAATTAAGAATTTTCCAAATATGAGGATCGTGTCTCTGTCAATTCGGAGTCTGACAGTGAGTTGGAAGAGGAGGATGAGACTGACCCGCAGCCAGCCCTAGGACCAGCCTGTCAACAACCAGCTCATCAGCGGTCTGCAGGAGGAGAAATATAGATGTCAAAATTGTTTGAAATTGAATGGTCTTCTTGAACAAGGAATGAGCCACCCCACATGCCAATGTGATAAGGATGCAAC
The DNA here is from genome assembly GCF_029448725.1 of Salvelinus fontinalis. Lineage (NCBI taxonomy): Eukaryota > Metazoa > Chordata > Actinopteri > Salmoniformes > Salmonidae > Salvelinus > Salvelinus fontinalis. The sequence goes on from NC_074700.1 coordinate 8,951,628, forward strand.
CAGGGCCGACGCGGATGGCGGATACTCATGTGCAGGGCATAAAGTCTTCTAATGAACTGTTCATCCCAGACACCATCCAGAAAATCATTCTGGACTGCACTAATTTGGATGGAAGGTGTGGTTTTGGAGAGGGTTGGAAGGAGATGGACCAAACTCATTTACATGCATACTTTGGGGTTCTCATCCTTGCTGGTGTTTTCAGATCGAATGGTGAGTCCACAGAATCCCTGTGGGAGGCAGAAACTGGCGCACAACTTTTCTGTGCAACAATGTCTCTGGAAAACTTCCACATTATTTCCAGGATTATCCGCTTCTATAACCGAGACACCAAACCAGCTAGGCGGCAGAGAGACAAGCTAGTTGCAATCAGGTCAGTGTGCGACAAGTGGGTGGACAGCCTTCCACTGTTTTACAACCCTGGGCTCAACGTTACTGTTGATGAGCAGGTTACGCCATTTAGCTGCCCCTTCAGGCAGTACATACCGTCTAAACTCACAAAATATGTAATCAAGATCTGGGCTGCCTGTGATGCTGCTTCATCATATGCATGGAACTTCTAAGTGTATACGGGGAAGCCAGATGGAGCCTCTGAGAGGGACCAAGGGATGCAGGTTGTCCTGGACGTGACACAGGGACTCCGTGGCCACAACATCATCTGCAATAACTTTTATTTTCTTTTTTACTTCGCAAGCTGGGACAGGAGCTCCTCGAGGAAGCTGACTATGGTAGGAGGGATACGAAAAAACAAGCCAGAGCTCCCACCTCAGCTGTTGAATACACAGAATAGGCCTATCAATTCCTCTGTCTTCACGGCCAACACGTCCCTACTGTCCTACCTGCCAAAGAAAGGCAAAAATGTGGTGCTCTTGAGTACGCTGCATAGGGATGGGAGACTTTGTGCCCAGGAACATCAAACGGAAATCATAATGGATTACAATGCCACAAAAGGAGGGGTGGACAATTTAGACTGGCTACAGCTGCAAAAAGAAGAACCCTATGCTGGCTACTTGTGATATTCTTGGACATTCTCAGCATACAACACTTATGTCATGTGGATGGCGTTGACCCCAGATTGGAACAGAGGGAAGCTCCAGAGGAGACTGCTCTTTCTCCAGGAGCTGGGCAAGGCATTGGTAAGACCACAAATCCAGAGGAGACAACATATCCCAAGGACCTCATCTTCTGCAGCCATCGTGAGGAGGATGCTGGTGCCGCGTCCGCCTGACCCACGGAATCAACTACTCCAATACCGGAAGTAAGTTTGAGTGATCTTGGTGTGTGTGTGACTCTCCTACCTTGGCCTGCTGTAGCTATATATGTGAGTGAATGAGATGTTAGTAACATTCCTGAACTAAGTGTTTTCATCATTCTAGATTGCAACTGGTAGCAACAAGAAGAAGCGCTGCGATGTGTGTGGACCCAAGAAGGACAGGAAGACACAGTACACATGCGTCAAGTGCAAGAAATACATTTGCAGCACACACACAGTAAAACTCTGCCCCTCGTGTGGTGTGTAGACCAGCCTTAATTTGTGTACAATGCGGCGCATTTATCTTTTCCATAAAATACTGTATGTAAAATTTGTCCTTCCAATTTGTTCAGTTCAAAGTATTAAACATCGATAGTGATGAAAACCTTGTTTCATTTATTTGTTTAATATAACCTTGATTTATTCCACCCATGTCTTGATGTTAATAGATTAAAAAGCTTTTTAAATTTTTTTTTTACGAATAGCGCTTTTATTGATAAATGTGATCTAGCAGAGGTAAATGGCAAATATTAACCATGTATGCTGTATATATTGCTTGTAATTAATTTAAGTCAACATTTAAGTATTTTTATATAAATTAAGGCTGTATTGTTTTAACCCAATAATGTTGTGGGTCCATCAGACCCAAGAACATTGGGTGAATAACAAAAAAACATGAACCACCACACAACGGTTAATATGCTACTTGACTTTTTCCACATTTTGTTGTTACAGCCTGAATTTAAACTGGATTAAAGATGCAATATGCAGAAATCGCTACACCATTTCCTGATTGCTAAAATTCTAATAGTTCGCCTTATTTCAGTTTGTGACAAAACAAGCAATACAGTGTATTCAGACCTCTTGACTTTTTCCACATTTTTGTTACGTTACAGCTTTATTCTAAAATGTGTAAAATAGTTTTTTCCTCATCAAGCAATACCCCATAATGACAAAAAAAAAAGGTTTTTACATAAGTATTCAGACCCATTACTGAGTACTTTGTTGAAGCACCTTTGGCAGCGATTACAGCCTCAAGTCTTCTTGGGTATGACACTATAAGCTTGGCACACCTGTATTTGGGGAGTTTCTCTCATTCTTCTCTGCAGGTCCTCTCAAGATCTGTCAGGTTGGATGGGGAGCGTTACTGCACCGCTATTTTCAAGTCTCTCCAGAGATGTTCGATCGGATTCAAGTCCGGGCTCTGGCTGGCCCACTCAAGGACATTCAGAGACTTGTCCCCAAGTCACTCCTGCATTCTCTTGGCTGTGTGCTTAGGGTCGTTGTCCTGTTGGAAGGTGAACTTTCGCCCCAGTCTAAGGTCCTGAGCGCTATAGAGCAGGTTTTCATCAAGAATCTCTCAGTACTCTGCTCCTTTCACCTTTCCCTCGATCCTGACTAGTCTTCCAGTCCCTGCCGCTGAAAAACATCCCCACAGCATGATGCTGCCACCAACATCCTTCGTCGTAGGGATGGTGCCAGGCTTCCTCCAGACGTGATGCTTGGCATTCAGGCCAAAGAGTTCAATCTTCATTTCATCAGACCAGAGAATCTTGTTTCTCATGGTCTGAGAGTCCTATAGGTGCCTTTTGGCAAACTCCAAGCGGGCTGTCATGTGCCTTTTACTGAGTGGTTGCCGTCTGCCCACTCTACCATAAAGGCCTGATTGGTGGTGTGCTGCAGAGATGGTTGTCCTTCTGGAAGGTTTTTCCATTTCTGCAGAGGAACTCTGGAGCTCTGTCAGAGTGACCATCGGGTTATTGGTCACCTCCCTTCTCCCCCGATTGCTCAGTTTGGCTGGGCAGCCAGCTCTAGGAAGTGTCTTGGTAGTTCCAAACTTCTTCCATTTAAGAATGATGGAGGACACTGTGTTCTTGGGGACATACAATGATGCAGAAATTGTTTAGTACCCTTCCCCAGATCTGTGCCTCGACACAATCCTGTCTCGGACCTCTACGGACAATTTCTTCGACCTCAGGGCTTGGTTTTTGCTCTGACATGCACTGTCAACTGTGGGACTTTATGTAGACAGGGGTGTGCCTTTCCGAATCGTGTCCAATCAATTGAATTTCCCACAGGGGGACTCCAATCAAGTTGTAGAAACATCTCAAGGATGATCAATAGAAACCGGATGCACTGGAGCTCAATTTCGAGTCTCATAGCAAAGGGTCTGAATACTTAAGTAAATAAGGTATCTGTTTTTTATTTGTAATAAATGTGCAAAAATATCTAAACCTGTTTTTGCTTTGTCATTATGGTGTATTGTGTGTAGATGGATGAGGAAACCATGTAATTTATTCAATTTTAGAATAAGGTTGTCACGTAACCAAATGTGGGAAAAAGTCAAGGGTTCTGAATACTTTCCAAATGCACTGTATGTAGTGTACAGAATCATTGTACCATCTAAACCGCTGTGATATTTTCAATAACCAAAAATATTATATTTTCAGCTGTTTGAAGCTGGTGTACAAAACCGAAAAGTAAAAGACTCAAAAAGGAGATGGGAGGCATAGAAATAGAACACATAACACATCTACAGCTTCTTAGACTTACTTTCAATGAGTGACAGATCTTTAACTCACATTTCTATTTCAATTTGATCAAGTCGCCTAAAAAGTTATATATTGCATCTTTAAATAGAGCTTGTTGGTCACTGGCCAACACAATACCCCATAATGTCAAAGTGGAATTGTGTTTTTAGAAAAATTTTGCAAATAATAAAACAATGCCTTGTCATTCAACCCATTTGTTATGGCAAGCCTAAATAAGATCAGTAGTTAACGTTTGCTTAAGTCACATAAGTTGCATGGACTCTGTGTGCAATAATAGTGTTTAACCTGATTTTTGAATTACCAGCCTCTGTACCCCACACACAATTATCTGTAAGGTCCCTCAGTCGAGCAATGAATTTCAGACACTGATTCAAGCACAAAGACAAGGTAGGTTTTCCAATGCCTCGAAAGACGGGCACCTATTGGTAGATGGGATAAAATAATAACGCAGACATTGAATATCCCTTTGAGCATGGTGAAGTTATTAATTACACTTTGGATGGTGTATCAATACACCCAGTCACTACAAAGATACAGGCATCCTTCCTAACTCAGTTGCTGAACAGGAAGGAAACCACTCAGGAATTTCACCATGAGGCCAATGGTGACTTGAAAACTGTTTTA